>NC_088384.1:108481538-109087500 GCF_037993035.2 Macaca fascicularis | reverse complement strand
CCTGAAATGTCACACACTTTTAAACAAGTGTTTCAGTTGTGCATGTTTTACCTCTTTTCTTTCAAAATGAAACAGAAGATGAGGTGGGGCTTTATTTAGTCTGGGGCAAAAGGAAAAGTTTCATCCAACAGAGTTTAACTCCCCTGTCAGATGATAAATGAGACAGGTGATTTTTTTGCTTCCCTATTCTTGAACAAGCTAGCAATGGTGAGAAACAATCATCTTTAGGTCTGAGTGAAGCAAGGGGTCTTCCTTTCTCCTATTTTCCTTTTATCCCCTACCTAGCATTATTCCTTCTTGAATGTGTTTCTAACACTAGTTGTTCAAACAGGTCATGAATCCTTTCTCCTTCCTTGATATACATTTTGACTGTTGCCAGAAACTACCTTTGATGTGTTCCTGTAAAGAATAACACAGGCTTTCCTGTTTGTCTCAAAGCTACTGAACTGAAGCTTCGACTACAAAGAACAAAACGATCTGCCTTTGAAAAAATATCAGCACCCCCTTCCAAACACACACACACACACACCCCGCACAGGCACATGCACGCACACACAACATTGTCATTGTAAACCCAGACCGGGCCTCCCCAGGGTTCAGAGAGCTCCTGTTGTGCCTCTCTTGGTTGTTCTAATGTGATTTTTCATCACGCTGCTCCTCATCTCTGCTATCTGTGTCTTAAAATAGCAACAGTCATTATCAGATGGCTGTCCCCCTCTTCCACTCCTGGCTGAACTAGAGAGCCTCAGATTTCCCCACCAAACCTCTGAACGCATTTGAGGTTCGCTCATCTGTCTTTCTAAGTCAGCAGAAGGAAAAACACAGGAAGACTGTGCCTTGAGCTATAACGAATCCTGGACATCCCCCAGCTTGTGTCAGTATCTCCCGAGGAAACTTTTCACGGAATCAGAGCGCTGGAAGAGACCTCAAGAGATCAAAAAGTCCTGAAAAACAAGGGTTCTAAGAAACTCAGAATCACAGAATATTACAAATGCAAAAAGCTCCCATCATCTCATCGCCTATCTTTCTCATCCAGGTGAAACTGCTTCCATGATTGACTTTTCCCTATTCATCCCACTTTCTGACCCTGTACCAGTGTTTATCCCATTTCTATCGCCTGCATGAGTTCTGTTTTATCTCCATACTGCCGGTACTATTATTTGTTTTTTAAAAATTGATTTCAAAAGGATTCATTTCATTTTTTCTTTACATTGGATTTAGCAGTAACATCCATGAAATCAGTTTTATTATATTAGTTTTACTTTCCCCTTCTAATATACAGCAAATGAACCCATAATTATTTAAAAAATTCATGCTTCTACCACCTAAAATGATCATTCATATGACTGTCCTGCACATATGACAGGTTGGAAAAAAGTACACTAGGGCAGAAGCCAGCAAACTTTTCCTATAAAGGATGAAATAGTAAATATTTTGAGCTTAGCAGGCCAAGAGACAAAATTTAAGATATTATATAGGTACTTATATAACATAAGAAAACTAATTTCCACATTTCCCCCCAATCATTAAAAAATGTAAAAACCATTCTAACCCATAGGTCATACAAAAACAGATGGAATTTAGCTCCCAGGCCACAGTTTGTCAACCCCTGCTTGAAACATATATCTGATACTTATTTGAACCTTCTCTGAAATGTCTATAATGGTGAGTGAGACAGGAAAAGACTCATCGGATATCTGTGAAGATGAACTATGTGGACATATTAAGTGCTTAGCACAACACCAGGCACAAACAGCATTACTCAATAAATATTAGCTGTTGTTTTCATTGCCATCATCGTCACCATCTTCTTCTTAGTGGGGTTGTTAACCACTGAGTATGTGGCTTGGCACACAGTAGGCACTCAGTGAAAGCTAGATGGTGTTGTTATTTCTCATGGTTGGGGTATACAGCATTTCAACCTTTTAAGCACATCAGACTTAACTGTAGGATTTTTAAAAAACACACATGCTGATTTTCCACCCCCAGAAATCCCAGTTTGCCCAAGGAAAAGCTGAGCACGTGTCTTTTTTTTTTTTTTTTTTTTTTTGAAAACTCTAGAGGCGAATCTGGTGATTCCAATCACAAACTAGTGGCTGATAGAGGGAGGATAATCTGGACGACAGGGTGGGAAATCCCCATCCCTAGACTGGCCATTAGCTCTGCTCTGTTTTATGGGCACATACGAAACAGCTGGTGCTCAGTCCACTTTGGAAATATTGGATTCCATCTGTCAGTCAGTCATCAACAGATGCTAACTGAGGACCTATCACACATTGGCCCTTGAACCAAGTGCTCAGATACAAAATGAAGGAGGCAAAGGTTCTATGGTTTACAGCCCCCTTCCCTCACCTTCCCTCCCTTTGCCACCCCTTGTTTTTCTTCTTAGCCCCTTTTTAACCACCTGGCACCTTAAGTATATATTTTGCTTCTGTCCCTGAGAGCAGGGTCCTGATGGATCTTACTCATTAATGCTGCTACAGAACAGTGCTTGGCACTCAGGTGATGTGCTTAATAAAGATCAGTGTTAAGGAGGTGAATCAGGAACTCTGCATCTTGGAGAGCCACGCTGATTCCAACCCAAGGCAGAGCGCAAGGCCCCAGACTCATGGGCCTTGGAATGTGGCGGTGAAGAGAAGAACGTGATTTTCAGCCCTGCCATCATTTTGCTATTTAGTCTGAAATCACTGCTATAAGTTTCAGTTTATTCATTTTTGAAGTTTATAAAATGTTGTGAGGATTAAGTGGGATAATGCTGAATGTGTGGAGAGTGCTTAAAAACAGTAGTTCCGTTGAGTTGATTTTCACATCACCTGGAATTGAATAAACAGAAAACAGTTCTAGAAATGTTTTGAACATTCCTGAAGAGATAAACTGAGTAGCCAGCAATATGCCTACAATATTCCTAATTATACAGCCTGAGAGCATGCATCTGTTCACTGAACAAATATTTATTGAGCTTCTACATGTAGTGGACACTACGGTGGGGTCCCAGCATATGGGAGTCATAAAACCAGACATGGTTTTATGTGCAGAGGAGATAGACAGAAATTAACTAAACCAAGAATCATAGAATTGCAACCCTGAAAAGAGCAAGGCAGTGAGGTATATGGTGCTTTCAGGCCTGTACTGGTGAGGGTGGATTTAACCTAGTCTAAAGGCTGAGGCAAGGTTTCCCTGAGCAAGTGATCCTTGGGCTAATATATGAACTATATGAAGGCATTAACTAGACTAAGAAGAAGGCAGAGCTTTGGTCGGGTGCAGGGGCTCACACCTGTAATCCCAGCACTTTGGGTGGCCAAGACGGGTGGATCACTTGAGGTCAGGAATTCGAGACCAGCCTAGCCAACATGGTGAAACCCGGTCTCTACTGAAAATACAAAAATTAGCCAGGTGTGGTGGCAGGTGCCTGTAATCCCAGCTAGTTGGGAGGCTGAGGCAGGAGAATCGCTTGAACCTGGGAGGCGGAGACTGCAGTGAGCCAAGATCACGCCATTGCCTGCCAACCTGGGTGATAGAGCAAGGCTCCGTCTCCAAAAAAAAGAAGGCACAGCTAGGCATGGAATAAGGACAGAAAGAAACCACAGTTCAGGCAAGGAAATGATGAGAATTTCATGTCAGAAAGGAGGCAGGAGTCAACCAATCAGGGTAGGCTAACTCTTCTCAAATCTCAGCGTGCTCACAAATCCCCTGAGCATTCTCTGAAAATGCAGATTCTGATGAAGCAGGTCTGGGGTGGGGCCTGAGAATCTGCATTTCTAATGAGCTTCTAGGAGATGCCGAGGCTGTTGGCCTGCAGACCATACTTTGAGTAGGAAGGTGTTAGGCCATCTCTTTATCCTGAAAGCAGGGGAATAAGAGACTTTCGTAGGATTCCTCCGGATTTTATGAACCCACTTTGCCGTTATCATGGAGCAAAACCCTCTGCCTGGAATTTGTGAATCCTTTCGAAGCCATAAGATTTAGTCGGAGTTGCTGTTCTTTCCTAGCAAGTATGTCACCCCCGTTCTAGGTGGCATCGCCTGGAACAGGCTGTCTTTGCCCAACAGAACCCGGCTTGCTTGGGTGTTACGATTCAGAAGCTCTAGGGGGTAGCGATGGGGAGAGGACAGCTCAGACATTTTTTTTTTCTTTTTAATCAGGTTAGGTTTGCTGAAAAGAAAATATAGAAATGTATACAAGTAGATCATCTTTGAGATGCAATGATAGCCACCCATGGGACTGAAATGAAATCTTCCAAACACGAATTCGTCTCAAATTCAATCATTAAAGGATTAAGGGACAGGTATGCTTTCGTTGTTGCTCCTGGTGTCCGAGTAGACCCCGATTAGAAATCTCAGGACTGCCAGCCCACATGGCAAGACTGATCACTACTGGGGTCGTGATCATCCATAGAGATGAGCATTGGGAAACCAGAGAGCAGGACAGTGCTGACACCCCTGGCGGGGAGACAAGCACAGGAACCAGGGCAGATGAAGCTGGGAGGCGAGTTCTCCTTTGGTGACATTTGAGGGGACAGGACGAAGAAAGCAGATGCCCACAATACACCTTTGCTGCATCTCTCCCAGGTGCACTGATGTCTTTCTAAGACAATCTGGGTGACAAATATGAGCCCAAGAAACATTGCCCTTGTAACAGATCCCAGCCGCTCCCGACGAATGTCCCTAAACAAAGGTTGCACACTACCCCTTCGTGCTTGAGCTCAATTTAATTACTCACCTCTGCTGCTTTAAATCAAAGGTGGTTCCTATTAAGCATAATTACCTTTGCCAGCAGCTTGTATAACACAGTAGTGAGGAGCTACTAACCAGGAATGGTTTCCACAGAGTATTATATATGCGATTGGACTAAATCAACAGCAGCCAGGGCCCTCAGCTTCGGATACACACGTGATTCAGCCACGAGCACATACATGTTGCAGGTAGAGTGTCACATGCACACATCAATACAATGTTTCCTTCGCATATGTCAGCAGCCTAGAAACACCACTATGCAAGAGAATAAACTACAAGAGAAAAGGCTTCTCTAAAGCTCGAATGCACAATATATGTTGCTAGGTCAGTTTTTCCACAAGAAGGCAAATTGCAATCCAACCAGTTAGTCTCTGAACAATCCCAAATACCATAAGAGAAGTCAGACAAACTTTCTCAACAACCAAATGCCCATATTCCTCCAGCCTTCTTACCCGGGGAAAGTAGGAAGTGATACCACCCAGGCTGACTGGGATACAGTCATTTTTTTTTTTCCTGTTCAACCTCACCACATCTTTCATTCCGGACATACAAAAACTTTTTAAAATCATGAGCATCTTCATCATTTCAGGCTTCTCAATTCCCTTTTTTTTCTAGTAAATAAATAAATAAAAACCTGAAAGGAAAGTTGAGAAGAACTTTTGGCCCTAAGCGAAAAGAAGATACAGTGATCTAGACTTGGAAAGTGGTTCTTTCAATCCTTTGGCTCATTCTGGGAGGCATATTTTACCCCACTTCCACTTTATAGAAACCGTTTTATTAAACTATGTGCCCCAAAGCATAAATGCAGACCTCAAAATAATATATCTCTTTCTCCAAGGACATCCATGTGCTATTCCAGTAGTCTTCAACTTACTGTTGTCTACCAACACCACATTGACTAACATTTATTCAGAACTTCCTACATAACCAGCATGCATTAAACACACTATTTTTAATGAAGAAAGGGGGGCTTAGAAGGTTAAATAACTTGTCTATGATCAGATAGAAACTAAATAAGCTTGGCCGAGCACAATGGCTCACACCTGTAATCCCAGCACTTTGGGAGGCTGAGGTAGGTGGATTACCTGAGGTCAGGAGTTCGAGACCAGTCTGGCCAACATGGTGAAACCCTGTCTCTAGTAAAAAATAAAAAAAAAATAAAAAAAAAATTAGTCAGGCATGGAGGCGCATACCAGCTACTCAGGAGGCTGAGGCAGGAGAATCGCTTGAACCTGAAAGGTGGAGGTTGCAGTGAGCCAAGATCGCGCCGCTGCACTTCAGCCTGGGTGACAGAGCGAGACTCTGTCTCAAAAGAAAAAGAAAAGAAAAGAAAAAGTAAATAACCTAGATTGGAACCTCAGTTTGCTTGAGTTCAAAGCACTCGGTTGCACCCTATAGAGAATGTAGCATACAGCTATGGACTCTGCTGGCCCTGCGTGCATTCCTCCCTTTTTTGGTAATGCCACTTTGATTTTGCTCTGGCAAATCATTCTGGATGCACACAGCCAGAGAAAGTGATTGGTTTGGGGAGGGTCAGGGAAACCTATGCAGGCCAAGGACAACCCCAGAACATTTGCTGGAGGTCCTTGGAGAGAGATGGTCTTTTCTGCCAGTGGCTAAGCCAGACGGACGATGAGGCTAGGTGGTTGCTGTGACCACCCCATGTAGAGATTCTGAATGAGAAGTGAGGTTAAAAAACATCAAAGATGGAGCTTACCCCAACCCCGTCGCTTGGGTCTCTGTATCTGTAGCTGTGAAGCTGGAGCTCCGCTGAGTCACTCAGATGCTGTATAATGTATCACAGGCAACAGCAGGGTTCATCAAGATAAAAAAAAAAGTTTGACTTCTAGAGGTGCTGAGGTTAGGTACTTGGTGTGACTTTGGAATCAAACACACCTGAGCTTCAATCCTGGCTCCACTATATGTCTTCTATCTGAACTAATTACTTCACAGCTCTGTGTCTCAGTTTGCATATCTGGAAAACAGGAATAATAGTCTACCTCCTCAATTGAAAGGGAGGCTAAATGAGCCTCAAGTGCACTGTAACGTACACGGGACAGAACCTGGCACGTGGTGGACTCTTGGAAATGTTAACGTGTCTGGTTATCACAGTTTCCAGGAGCAAAATAGAGGGAAGGAGACACAGGGAAACCAAGTCGGTTTGATTAAAGGTTGTGATGAGCAATGAAAAAGACTCAAAGTGGCCAATCAGGAAAAAATCTGGAGAACTTCATGGCACATTATGGCTCATAAGAGCTGGCCAGGGGCTAATGTGCAGGATAGAGGGCACCTGGGTTCAGGAAGGATTCACCTGAAGGGAAATCAGGGAACCATTGCTAATGAAAATGTCAGGGCCCACCTGTGATAAAATCCGGACAGGAATCAACAATTAGATCCAGAAACAAACATATAGACGTGAGCTTGAATTCCTAGGGAGCCACAGATCATCTTTACGCATTCATTTATTCATTCATTCATCCATCCATCCATCCATCCATCCATCCATCCATCCATCCATCCATCCATTCATCCATTCATCCATTCATTCACCCATTCATTCTTTCAACTAACATCTCCTGAGCCCTCACTGGGTGCCTTCTTCTGGACGTTATTCTGGGCACTCCATTGCTAAACTCTGAAGGCAGAGGCTGTGCCTTGTTTATCCTGATAAGCCCTGACACACAGCACGGGGGCCAGAAAACAATATAAATTAATAAATATCTGCTAAATGAATAAAAGGCAGACTCTCAAATACACATATTCCTTTCAGGGAACTTATCTTTCACTAATTTGTTTGATCTATCCATCCCTTCTTCCCTCAAGCAGTTTCCAAGCCTCTTTTGTGTTATTCTTGGAATGAGATTTGTAGCCTGGAAAAGCTACATGGCAGCATCAACTTCAGCCCAGTAAGGTTTCCAGATCAAGTCCTCACCCCACAAACTTCCCTTTGCTCCTCTGGAAGGCAAGAGCGGCCTTTTACTTTTTCTGTGTTTCTCGCACAGAAAATTAAAACATCTCAATCCACAAATTGGTTTGCTCAGTGTACTATGTGTCACAATTGTCATTTTCATGATTGCAAAAACTGTAGGAAGCCCTTCCCCTTGTCTTCATTTATTGTGTTTTTCTTTTAATAAGGAAGGTGGTAAGTTTCCATTGCTACTGTTTTATCTTGGGGGACTCCCCATTAACTTTTCAAAATCCTTCCCTCCACTTCAGGAAAGCAGCTTAAAGTATGTGCCTAAGAATTCCAATTGCAGTTACAAACAGGCGTCCCTGCTTATTTTTATTTGTTAGAGTGCACTGGCAGATTCAAAAGTCAAACCAAAGCACAAAACTTTTCTTGTGGAGGGGTGCTCAGGGGACTATGATCTAAAATGAAAATGAGATCATGGTTTAAAAACAACAACAAACCTCACACAGTGCATTGTCACACGTTTGAAAACATCTCTGTATTCCTTAAATGTTCTGCTAAGAGTACTAACAGGTCAGTCCACAGGAAATGCAAGAATACGTTATATTTTAATCAGGGCACATAAAACACTGTCTAGAATGTTATGTTGCCCGGGGGAATGCAGTGAGCAGGGAACATTTACAAACTCCAGGTCAGTCTCCCCATTACATCACTGTGAAAAAAAATAAATTTATGAGGTTAAATTATATGGATGTTATATATTGGAAATGTTAGCCCATTCCCAAATGAGAATGTTGGCTGAAATAGCCAGATTCCCGGAGAGAAATTTCAAAGTCCTTCTATTGTGGATGTTTTTATGGTAACTTTCCACAAAGCAGTGAAGACTTATTCTTTGGAGATAATGAAATGAATAAAAAAAAAGAGAAGCCTAAGAAAAAAACCTCTAAATTCCGATCGAGAGGGCACCTAAAAGAGTTGCTTACATTATTCTTCTCCTGAGATGATAATACAGAAGTTATTTTGTGGAACTTACTCATGATTTATTTGATCTATTCCTCATCTAAGTGATTGGAAACACAGATGTTGATGCTATAACTTTGCTTCCAGTAAATAATTCCTCAAAGGACTCACATTTGTTTAACCTTAGTCACAAGATGATAAAACTTATTAAACATTTATGGAGGCAGCAACACAATTCTGTTGGTTTATGTGTTTGGCAAGTTTGGAAACTCATTTCTCCAACTTTTCCACCTTCCTTTCACCTCTTTTAAAGAAAGAGGAAATTCCTGTACCTGGATTATGAAGATTTTTTTTCCCCTTCATTCTTTGTCTCTCCATTTGTGGCTGCAGTTTGACAGTAAACAGAAGGGCTGCCATGCTGATCTTAAGGAACAATAATTAAACCAAAGGGACAGGAGACAACGGGCTCCTATGGGATCCACAGAGGAAGAATAAAAGCCCCACTGGGGAACTGTTTTCTTACGATTGCTAGCCTGTTTCTGAGATAAGCAAATGTTCATGAGTGCCATATGCATGCATCGGTTTATCCATTTGACATTTACTAAGACCCTACTACAGTCAGCTCTGTGAGTATAAATAACTGGGGTATCTAAATATTCCGAAGGCCTGGAACCTTGGAGAACCCCTTGTTCATTCATTCATTCATTCATTCATTCATTCATTCATTCATTCATTCATACATTCATGCATTCAACCCAAACACCGACTATGTTCCAGGTATTGCAAATGAATTGTTCCCACAATTCCTAAAATGAATCCCTGACACGATAGGCCATGTGGCATGGAGAGGAAGAGAGGCAAGGAAATAGACAACACAATAGGGTGTGGAGCTTCCGGTACTATCTGTCTCTTATACATTTCCCATTGAGAGCAAATTTTCCTGAGCAGGGGACATCCTGTGTAACAGTGGTTCTGTTTTTCTCTCACCAAGCCGTGACCAGAAGGTCAGGGTACAGTGCCACAGGGGAACCCCCAGGGAAATACACTGTGACGTTGGCTTCATGTTCACAGGGAAAATCCTGCAGGGTTTTGCGGTGATTCCATTAGTAGCGTAGATGGCAAGAACTCATGCACATGCCAGGTCCACCACAAATGCAAATTCATGCATCAGAAAAGCTTTTCACACTCTCCCCCAACACACACACTAATACCCACAACATACATACTCCACACAAAATCATGCATTATAAAAGCTTTCACACTCTCTCCCCCTACAACACACACACTAATACCCACAACATACATAATCTACACAAAATCATGCATCATAGAGGCTTTCACACTCTCTCCCCCAATACACACTAATACCCACAACATACATAGTCCACACAAAATCATCCATCAGAAAAGCTTTCACACTCTCTCCCTCAACACACACACTAATACCCACAACATACATAATCCACACAAAAGCATGGATCAGAAAAGCTTTCACACTCTCTCCCCCCACAGAACACACACTAATACCCACAATATACATAATCTACACAAAATCATGCATTATAAAAGCTTTCACACTCTCTCCCCGCTACAACGCACACTCATACCTACAATATACATAATCCACACAAAATCATGCATCAGAAAAGCTTTCACACTCTCTCCCCCACAGAAAACACGATAATACCCACAACATACATAATCCACACAAAATCATGCATCAGAAAAGCTTTCACACTCTTTCCCCCCACAACACACACACTAATACCCACAACATACATAATCCACACGAAATCATGCATCAGAAAAGCTTTCACACTCTCTCCCCCTACAACACACACACTAATACCCACAACATACATAATCCACACAAAATCATGCATCAGAGAAGCTTTCACACTCTCTCCCCCACCACAACACACATTGATACCCACAACATACATCAAACATGTTCACATCACAACACACATAATATACATGTATTCACAACTCACATACACAATAATAGAGACCTACAGCAGAAATACACAATCAAAACATACATACAGTATAACTAAGCCATGCTGGGTAAAATAGACACACAGTGTTCTCAATACACATTGGTAATAGACCCAATACACCCGTACACACACACACACACACGTACATCCCAGTTCTAAGGATGATGTTGGTGGTCTTGGTTAGGAAAAGCATATTGTACCACATGGACCTTCTAAACCTTGGAGTTCTGTCTTATTTATTTATATTTCTACCCCCTGGACCTACCAGTGAGCCTCATTATATGTTTGCTAAACTGCATTAGACTGAAGTTTAACTGCTTAAAGTGTTAAATTGCAGGATTGACTATTGTTAACAATTCATCTTGTAACATAAAATCCGAGGGCTCTTCCCTTCCCTGACCCGACCCCATCCACGCACCAGTAGCACCCCAGGAGCTCGGCATCTCTAAAGCTGTAGCTGTCCAGCTCTGAAGCTTGATCTGTTACAAACACTGAGGACAGGCGTGATTTATTTTCTGTTGTTCCTGCTTTTCTTTTTACTTCTCCCTCTTCCCCACCCCACCCCAAGGCAGCTACTCACAGTTTTCTTAACACACTCATTATTGGGATTATTGATATATTTTATTTACACTCAGCATACTTAAGTCAAGCAGGCATTTTGGAAGTGCCTACTAGGTACAAATTTTGGTTAGAGGGGTAGACATCTTTGGTTAGAGGGGTAGACATTTTTGCTTAGAGGGATAGACATCTCAGCGAAGTTACCAAAAATATTCCAATTATCAAATATTAGCTGTTTCAATAATGTTTATTTTTTCCCAAATGATTTTCTTACTACATGCAGTAAATTTTTCATAACTGTTCTTCTCCACGTAAATTACTTATGTGAAGATTGTAAAAACTACCACCAATATTCAGTACAGGATTTTGTGCGATGATGAAAAATTTAAAACATGCTAAATGTCTATTAACAGAGGAACTGATGAATGAATAAAAATGTACATTCTTATGATGGAATATTACAAAGCACATAAAGATAAATTAGTTTTATATATATATGTAATTTGTATGTATATATATTAAAACCTATCATCTCTCTCTTTTTTCTATCTATCTATTTACTTGGATAGAGTCCACACATAAAGTAAAAAAAAAAAAAAAGCAAAAAAAATTGCAAAATATAGTGTGAAACTATTTACCCAATCTTTTAAAAACATATACAAAAGAATAATAATGCTTCTAGCAACATATACATGCATGTAAAACTATAAATAACAGAAGATATACCCACTAGATTTTTAATAGTGCCTATCTCTAGGGAGAGACTGAGAAAGGAAATAATAACTAAAATTTGTTGAATTCTTATTATGCACCAAGCACTGTTCTGAGTATGCAATAAGTATCACCTTTTTAAGTTCTCAAAATGCTCATGGAAGTAAGAACTCTCCTTATGCCTATTTTACAGGAGTGAGGCACAGAGAATTTAAGCTTGTTGTTCAAAGAATACTTAACTATTTGTAAAGTTTAATTATATCTGAAATTGATTGATCAAGTGAAATAAACTCATCTTATTTTTTTTTTAACAGTTCTTTCTCTCTTCTATTCCATCTGACTGACTTCCCACCCAATACTAACAGAGAAAACATTAATGTTAAAGACAATGAAACAGGATGATCATTTCATTCCATTTCTTATTAGATTAACCTCAAATCAGACGGCAAGGCAGTTTGCCAAACTTTGTTTTAACACAATGGTTTGTTTTACAATGTGACCCACTAAAAAGGAAATAAATAAACAAAATGTTAAAAAAAAACTTATCACCAACAATAACTAAAAACAATTGATTTTTTTTTTTGCAAGACAGATCCTATCATGATTTCTGGTGTAGACAGCATTTTCCCTCTCAGATAGAATCCCTTGAATTTCACGTTCACCTTTCTTATCCTATTATTTGGAGTACTTATTTAAGCATCACCTACAGTTAAATACTTACAAATACAAGATATCTTTTAGAGATCTTGACCATAAACCTGTGAAGGCAGCTTTTCATTTGCTAAAATAAATAACAGGGCAGTGTCATTGCATGCGTTCCATAATTTTTGATGGCCAGGAAGAGTCCTGGAGCCTACAAGAGATTTATGAGGAACAGATGAGCAGTGTCTGACTTAAGGACACATCCTCAGAGATGCTGTGGAGTGGGTGAGCATGATTCTTACTGAGACACCCCAGATGGACTGTGTTGGGGGTTTTCATGATGTTTTTCTACTTTTGTTTAGTGAAACAGGAATGGATTTACAAAAATGCCACCGTGGATAGCATAAGAGGTTTTAAAAGTCCTTTATTCTTTTTTTTTTTCTTCATAGGCTCAAATTTTAAAGATGGTGTTTGGGGATTTAAATAAGTAGGGATGATTTTTTTTTTTCTTCTATGACACAGTTGACTTACTTCAACCTGGGGAAACACTAAATTTCAGTTCATGGCCTTGGCCTCCGTGTATCCATACTAGACTGTGGAAGTTTATTTATGTGAGTCTGTGCTGTTAAGCATTGAATACTATGAGGAACAACAAAGCATAGTGTCTGAGAGCTTGGACTCTGATAGGTGGGCCTGGGCTTCAGTATCCTATCTAAAAGCTTGTCGTCATTTTAGTCATGCTCCTTGAAATCTCCAAAACTTACGTTTCCATATCTATTCAATTGGCCAATAATCATAGCCAGCTTATGGGATGTCTCAGGGAGAGACTGTGTATAAACAAACTGAATGTAGCCAGTGCTTGGTAAATGTTAAGTACAAGCTTAGTCCTTTTGGCTTAGTTGTTATATGAGTCAAGAAGTGGTAACCATTAAGATGATGACAGTCGTGATTAGTGTCATGTTCATCATCAGCACCATCATCATTTTTACCACATTCACCCATGGGGCACCGGTACTACATAGAAAGGGCTTGCAAGTCTGACTCAGGAAAGGAGATCAGGAAAGACAAAAGGAAATCAAGGAAGAATAAAAAAGAAGAGAAGTCATTGAAAAAGTATGAAAAAATATGAAACAGACAACAAGAAAGTAGAGGAGATTCCAAAAAATACAACCCAGGTTTTCTGCCCTCATTCTATAGAGTCTTCAGAATTGTAGGGTGTAAGAAATAAAGAATCAAGTCTGAGAGATCTCTTTTGCGTCTTTCTTGTTTCACTGATCTGGAACCCAGGTTGCCAGCTGGCTCCCAAGCAGACAAAGCCCTCTTAAATTATTTTCTGGATTGCTTGTCTTTCTCCTTCTTAATTGGAGACTTTTCTGGGCTCTGTTTCGTGCTGAGACCAGGTAGACGAATGCATAAATGCATGCGTTTCCTCGCTGTAACACAACAGAGAGACTTTTTATATTTACTAAAAGCCATAAGTGAAAATGGACCCCTCAAACAACTTTGAAACAACTTTTAAAATAGAAGTGCTTTGGCATTTTGGGGTAGGGGAGAGAGAAGGGAGAGAGAAGAGAGAGAGAGGAGAGAAAGAGTAGAAAAAAAGGAAACTTATATAAATTTTATGTACTTTTTCCTGTTATCCTGTAATTCAAATGGATTAATGTATATCTAATGTACAAATTCCTAGATTCATGGGCCTCATTCCCCTCCTATGGAATCAGAATCTCTGGGCTATAGGTCTGGAATCTGCAAATTTGCATTTTAGCAATTTCTCCAAGTGAGGAGTATACCAAATAAAGGTTGAGAACCACTCCTCTCTTCTGGATGCAAAACCAGGACATCATTCCCATTCCCTCCATATCTGCAAATTTTGGGGGGTAAGTAAAGACTTTCCTGAGCTTCCCGCTGATATCCTGGGAGAGGAGATTCCTTCAGATTTCCAAAGTTTTTGGAAGTTTTAATGAAAGCCTCTATCTTCTGGGGGTTTCTTGACAGCCCTTACTCACAGCTTCTTCGTGCGCCTTGCCCTGACCTGGCATTGTAGTATCCTCACATCATTCTAGCCCCTCTTCACAGCTTGTGCAACATCTTCCTGCCTCCTCCACACACACACACAACACACAACACACACGCACACACAACACACACACACAACACAACACACACACGCACACACAACACACACACAACACACACACATACAACACATAACACACACACGCACACACAACACACACAAACACACACACACAATTGGTTTTTTTTACATGTTTCTTTAAAACTATTCCTTCTTTTTTTCTTGCCCTAATTTTATTTTAAAACAAAAATTTATGTCATAGTCAATGAAAACCTCATATCATTTGCTATGCATTAATGGTAATCAGACAATGAAAGTCTAAGATTATTATTATTATTTTTTGAGACGGAGTTTCACTCTGTCACCCAGGCTGGAGTGCAGTGGTGAGATCTCGGTTCACTGCAATCTCCGCCTCCTGGGTTCAAGCGATTCTCCTGGCTCAGCTTCCCAAGTAACTGGGATTACAGGAATGCCCCTCCATGCGTGGTTAATTTTTGTATTTTTAGTAGAGACGGGGTTTCGCCATGTTGGCCAGGCTGGTCTCAAATCCCTGGCCTCAGGTGATCTGCCGCCTAGGCCTCCCAGAGTGCTAGGATTACAGGCATGAGCCACCATGCCCTGCCCTAAGATTATTATTTCATTTATTTCTTTTTTCTTTTCTTTTTTTTTTTTAGATGGAGTCTTGCTCCACTGCCCAGGCTGGAGTGCAGTGGCATGATCTCGGCTCTCACTGCAACCTCCACCTCCCAGGTTCAAGCGATTCTCCTGCTTCAGCCTCCTGAGTTCCTGAGTAGTTGGGATTACAGACGTGTGCCACCTCGCCCAGCTAATCTTTTGTGTGTGTGTGTGTGTGTGTTTAGTATAGACGGGGTTTCACCATGTTGGTCAGGCTGGTCTTGAACTCCTGACTTCGTGATCCATCTGCCTTGGCCTCCCAAAGTGCTAGGATTACAGGCGTGAGCCACCGCGCCTGGCTATTATTTCATTTCTTTACTGGATATCTTTGCTTGCTAAAGTCTCTGAATCTGAGGTCTGCTCTTTCTGACAAACAAAGGTGAGAGGTGTTAAAAATAGGCTATTATCAAAGACTTTCTCTTGACTTACCAGAGGCATTGAAATAGTATTGTAGAAGGGACATTACTTTCACTACATGACTCAATGCTGCTTAATCTACACTAATGGTAGGAAAATGCTTATTGGGATAACTCTGGCTTAAATAATGTTCAAGGATGGGCTTGCTTCCTCATTAAAACTGCATCATTGGAGGTGATGGTTTGAGTCACTGCTCGCTAACCCTTCCCCCTAGAGACATGCTTTTGGCTCCTTGGGTTTTCTCATTTTAACTCCTAAGCACCACGTCACCACCATTCACTCCTTCAAATAATATTTATTGAGCACCATCTATGTGCCAGGTCTCGTGGACATGAAAGCAATGAGACACAACATCTGCCCTTCAAAGTCCATAAGGTCAGAGTCATGGTGATGATTTTAATAATTTAACATTTATTGAGCACTCACTGTATGCAAAGCACCATTTCAAGTGCTTTACTGGTATTAATACTTGACTTCTCCCAACTACCCAGAAGGGGATTTTATTATCCCCATTCTACCAATAAGGAAATCAAGGCATGGAGAGGATTATTAACTTGTTAATAGAATAACTACAATGTATTGACCACTTACCATGTATGCACCATTCACCATTTTCTTCATTGCAAATACCACAGTGTTAAGCGTATCATCTGGTTTATCTCAATTAATCCTCATAAAAAACCCTATGACATGAGTCCTTTTATTAGGTCTGTTTTGCTAATGAGAAAACAAATTCTGGGAAGCAAAGATGCCCGAGGTCACACCAAGATGAAATAATCGTTGGAGAGAAATGGAACCCATGCCTGTCTCTCAGACTCCAGGATCCATCCCCTTACCCAGGGACTGAGTTGTCTAATGGGGTTGGAGAAATACGTGAAGAAGCCATTCTAGGACTCCAGGAAATGTGCTTGGAAAAGTGTGGCCGATTCTAGAATGTATGCAGCTTCCAACACTTTTCTTGGTTTCCACTTTGGCCCAGAGAACGATAGACTGACAATCTGCAGTAAGACCCTTACATATAACTGGAGGAGAAAAATAGAAGACAGAATTAGAGAAAATATTCATGGCTAACCTAGTCTGATTTTTCCTGTACAGCTTTCAGTAGACGCCTCTTTTTCACTCGCACCTGTCTGCGACCTTGTGGTCTCTCTTCGGACCACTGCCGTGGCTCCTCCGCCATCGATCTGGTCCAACTCTGCACAGCCTTTGACTGCATTGATGTAGACGCCTCTTGAGTGGTTGCTCGCAACCTGGGTCCCTGATAAATCGCAGGGCAGCCAGAGGACCCTATCAAACCTAAGTCAGATCCTGACTCTGCTCCTGAACCATCCGACGCACCCCACCTCGGTGACAGCCCCAGCCCCTTGCTTGCTTATCCTTACCCTCCCTGCTCACCCTCCCCGTCTGCTCCGGCCACCCAGCTTCCCAGCTGCTCCTCCTGTTCGTCCCAGTAGCTCTAGCCCTGGATGTTCAGCTGTGCCCGTCACTGTCTTCCTCCAGAGAGGGGCAGTTTTCTTCCAACCTCTTCACTCCAGACCCGCTGTCAGTATCACTTCCGCAGACGGGGACCTTTCCTGACCATCTTATTCAAAACAGCCACTTCCTGTCATGATCTACCCCTGCAAACACCCTCTGCAGACATCAGACCCTGACACATGGAACTGTCTGCTGGCTGGTCTCTGGTCTGCCCTCCGCACTCAATGTAAGCTCCAGGAAGGCAGGCCCTTTGTCATTCGGATGTCAGGCTTCAGTTCCAGCGCCTCCTACAGCGCCTGGGACACAGCCACAGCCCCCCTCCCATCATCACACTTGTTCATAAAGGTCCTAAGGCAGGCGGCAGAATCTCCCCCGTGCTCTCCAGGATCCCAAATCTCTTTGTCCTAAGATACATCTTAACAGGCAGCAGCCAGCTTCCCTTCTTCCTGCTCTCAGGCACTTATCTGGAGGTGACAATTAAAAAGTGAAGAAGGCGTTACCAGGAAACAGCCGTAGCCTATTCCCATTAGCTTAACAACCCCTAAGCTGTGCCGCCTGGCGCCTGAGGGGATAAGCGCGGGTTCCCCGTGGGGTAGGGGCAGAGTTGTCAGGTCCTGGGGGACTGGGAGCACCTGGAGAGCGCAGGCCAGGAAGGCACTTGGAGAGGGCGCAGGGAGAGGCTGAACCTCAGGGTCAGAAATGAGGACCCTCCACCCCTTCCCCTCCATCCATGTTCTCAGCAAGCACTGTCTAGAAGATGAATGAACAATATTTACCGCGCAAAGGTATACCACTGCCCTTCAATCGAAGGCCCATGACACGATGAGCAAAATACAAGATTAAGACGAAAACCATCGTCTTTTGGTCATGAATAGTTTCTAATTTGAAACATATTCTAAGAACAGCTAGGATTTGCAATTGGTCCAGAGGTCTGCTAGAAGTTTTAGACCTATGAAAGAGATCCTTATACTTGAAAGTAATTAATTAGTATACAAAGCAATACACGAATGAAAGTATTCATTCATTTCTTTACACTTTCATTTATTCATTCATCAGGAAATATTTGGTTGGTGCCTAATACGTGCCAAGGACTAACTCATGTGCCTAGATTTCTCTCAGAATTCCTGCAGAAAAGAAAACGCAATTAAGTGCAAGAATAAAAAACATTCATTTGTGAGGGGGATCCCAGTTAAAGACTGGGCCCGCACCAAGAGTTTTATATGCGGCACATAATCGAATTATCACAAGTAAAATGTGAGGTGAGCAAAATCCTTATCCCCATCTGACAGATGAAAACGCTGAGGTGCAATGAGGCGCAATGAGGCGAGGAAACTTGCTTCTGAGTGCACAGCTGGCTGCAGTTGGACCCCAGGTCTGCTTGACTCTTAATGATGCCTTTCCACAGCCTCGCCATGTCATCCATCACAGCACCAATCTCTCTATGAAGGCTGGGAATGTGTTTTTATCTCCAGCTGCCACCTCTATCATCCTAAGCATCCTACTCACCATCACTAGGGCTGGGTAAGTAGACCAAGAGAGCAAACATGCCCAAGTCCATCATCACTTTTGAAATACAAACAGGGCCTATGTTCAACTAATAACCGAATCAGATCACATCACCTCCATAGGCCTTTGGCATTTCCTCCTTCCTCTGCCTGGACTGCTTCTCCCAGCCTTGTGCTTGGCTAGTCTCTCACTTTTTTTCAGGTCTGATCAGATCACCACTTGAGAAATAGCTCCCCTGACCACTCTCTATAACATGACAACCCTCCATCACTCTCTACCCCGTGAAGCCAGGTTTATTCTTATGAAATGCAATTAGGACTATTCAATATAGTGTTATATATTTATTTGTTTGGCACCTTTTTCGGCTTGCCCACAAGAATATTAGCTGTGTGAGGGCAGGGCCATCTCTATTCTTGTCTACTTTATTTCTGCAGCACCTAGAACAATACCTGGCACATAATAGATGCACAGCCAATATTTGTTGAACGAATGAATGCATGTACATACATATGAAAGAACATCCCTTAAAGAGACAACTTCAGATGAGAGGAGTTGGCCTGAAGATTCTATCTGGAGATACCGCAAAAGGCAGCATCCTCCGTCTAGGCTCTCAATTTACCCCCATAACTTTAGACATCACAATAGATGCAGGGGGAGAATAGTAAGACTGAGGGTTCCTCCTTGGGTCCTTCCTGGCAATTTGCTATGACTATTCTACATAAACGATCATAGTACATTAAATGCATGGGCCTTGGAAGCAGAAAGAACTGAGTTTAAAACGCAGCTTGGCCACTGCACGACCTTGAATGAGTTATCCTGCAACTTATTCAGATTCTCATCAGTAAAAGAGGGATTATACTCGAAAATTATAAGGAACAGGACTCAGCCCAGATGTCCCCTCCTCTGAGAGGTCTCCCCTGACCATTCACATCTCTGTTGTCCCAGCTCCTGCTCTCACAATTTTGCTTTTATAAAGCTATTGTCATCACGAAGCTTTTTTCTATACTGAAATTATCGTTTGCTTTATAAATTTGTTTGTATATTCTCTAGCTTCCCCCACTTGGAGTGCAAGATCCCAGGGATCATCTCCATCCTATTCACCTCCAGGTCCCAAGTAGTAGAACAGCATCTGGCACATAGTAGGAACTCAAGAAATAACTGCCGTGTAAACGAAGAAATGTAAACATATAAAGCCCTTGGTATGTAAAAAGCCCTTGTCTAGTGGCAGGTATCATTGTTACCGTTGTTATCGTTGTTGGTGGTGCTATAAATTCTATTTCTTGGGAAAGAAACATTTTTTTTGAGCTGGTGCCGGACTCCAAACAGTCCAGCGTGAGTCTGCCTCAGGAGAAGAGGTTAAAACATTACTTAGCCATTGTGTTTGCAGGCTTACAAATCAAAACGCATCCATATCTGGTTTCTTTCAAGCCCTGGACCCCTTGTTCTATGATAATTGGTAAGTTGCTTATTTCCCGGTTAATATAAATTTTCCATGGTCTGGTTATTCAGGGTAAAGGCACACCGTTCCCTCGTATCCCTGTGGCGCCTAACAGTTTCAGCACACTTTCTCAGCCCTCATCTGATGCAATCCTTTCCACACACCTGGAACATATAAAGAACTCCGATTGCCCCCATTTTATAGATCAGAAAGTGGAAGGCAGAGATTTGAGCAGCCTGCCCAAGTTTACACGGCCGAACAAGAACTAGACCTAGAAACTTGAACGTGAATCAGTCTGACTCTAAAACCTCACATTCTTATCCGGAGAGTAAGGTTTATCTCTAGAGCTTGCCTGGGGCTAAATAACTAGCACAGGGCAAGCCTGCAACCAGAACCCAAGTCACTCCCCCTTACTCCGCTGTTCCATCCACAGTCTCAAATCTAATCCCAAGGGGGAAAACAAGAAGAAGCACTCAGCAGTGTACCCAACTTTCTAATAAAGGAAAATAGCCAAAGGCAATTCTGATATCAAACGCATTTATGGCTTTTCGTTTTGGCATTTCTTCTGTACCAAATGGTACCATACGCATAGAATAGATTTGACTCTTCTCTACAGCATCATCTTGGCCCAGAAGCTATTCATATCTCTCTGGGGTATAAAAGAGAGGCTCCTAAATACATAAAAAATTCCAAGGATCTGATAAATTGAAGTGATTTAAAGTAAACCCTGTGTAGTTTATACAGAGATATTTAAATGCCACTGCTCTCACTTACACAAGTCATTTTTCCCCTATAGAAGACCTTGACCCTCTGTCTCATTTTTGTATCTCCCATGTCACCAGATTTCATGGATTTTTCATGATCCAGTAAAGCATTACGGAAGTTTCTTTCAAATTCATTACAAACACAATGGCTGCTGCCAACTCTGTTTTTATCTCATTCTGCCCTTCATAACTATTTTCATGAAAAACAATAACTGTATTCTACCCACATTAATATCTAAACTATATAATTTCCATAGAAATGGCTTAGATATGGCTTTAAGAAGAAAGCTCACGGGTGATTTTAGAGTATTCCTTCAGTTCTGAAATCACTCAAGTAATTAAGACCAGTGATCTTAATTTTTGTACTAACAAACTGTAGAATGCTGGCCTTTTTTTTTTTTTACCCCACCTTAGTGTCTACCAGCATTGCGGAAACATGAGGCCTGTCCTTTATCATAAATGGACACTATAGCTTTTCAATTAAATTAGTCTTTGGAGAGAGATGCAAAAGAGCTAAAAAGCTCCTTAAAAAATCTTCCCTGCTTCACCGCTTCTCATTTGCCAAGAAGAGATGTTTAGTTAAAATGCAATACTGTTGTCTTCTTATCCTGCCGCAACAAAGTTCTCTCGATCTTGAACCCTGAGCTGGCTATCTTATAAAGATTCCTGAGGTTTTTCTTTTGGTTTGCATGCCCACATTTGGTTTTCTGAAACAATTTTTAAAAAAGGGTTGTGTAATACAGTGTCTTAACATCTGTGTGTCCAGAGAGAGTTTCATTAGACCCTGCTTCAGGCTGGGGTAGCAGGTAGGGGGATACTGAAATTGTTTTTTAAATAACACAGGTAGAAAGAAAGTTCTCATTCAGATGAGCAGAATTCAAGACAAATGCTTTCAAATATGATCCAGGTATTTCTTCCCCCCATGTAATTTCTCTAAGCTCATTATCTCTAAAACTTTTGCATTGTGCGTTTTCCTGTTGTTATGCGTAGCTAAATAATACTGATATATTAATAATAGGATTATCTTGCTCTGCCTCCTGAATTTTAATTTCTAAAATTTTAAATAATTGTAGGCATTACTTCAGCATTCCAGAATATTTGAGGGTGCCCAAAGGATGTCTTTTTCTATGGGGGAAATGCAAAAAATGGAGGGGGGCAACAACTGAAAATTCCAAATTGCCATTTTAATGACTTGCAAATGCCTCCAAATTATTGAATCATTTCATTCATGGAGTTTGCTTTGGAAACAAATATATCGGCAATTCCCACTTGCATCTCAGGTTTCTCCTCTGTGTGTCTGTGTATGTACATAATGTCTTTGAACGGACCTCAGTCTGATACCCTCGGACAAAATAATTTCTCGGACAAAATGAGCAATATGAATCCGGCCACGCTGCTAGAGACGCTCCCCATTCATGTTCAAGTTCAAGTTGAAACTATATGTTTGCAGAGATGCTTTCTCATTAGTTTGCAGACCTAGACTAGCAGGGAACAGTTGGGCTCTAAAGTCTCTAATTTTTATTACAATGTCTTAAAAATCTGATGTATCTTGAAATCCACTTTAAATGCTATCTCTATACGTTCTTCTCAGAAAAAGTTCCCAAAACAAGCGAATGAAAGGTCAGTAGGAGGGGAAAAAAAGAAATTATAAAGCCAGCGAAAATAGTGTTACATGTTAGAGGCATGTAAATAGATGGTGTTTTTTTCTTACTGTAATATTCAGGTAAGCAAGCAAGCACTCTCCACTTTCTTGTGTGGTTAGAATGACTAAATTCCTCCTGTAATCAAAGAACTGCTTGCCAAAGATCACCCGAAGGAACGTGAGAATTTCTAACTTTAAACAGAACTCATAAAACTTTAAAAAAAATTTAAAAATACCAATTGTTACAAATTGCTGAAAAATGAATATAAAAATCTATTCTGGGGTAAGCAGACTCTATAAAGATAGAAGGATAAGCTCTCCCTGATTACAGACTACAGTAAAAGATAGTCTGTATTTATCACAACATTAGAAAATTAAAATACATTTCTCCCAAAGAAATAAAAATATAAAAGCGTTCTCAACTTGCGAAGCAATAACATTATTTGTGTGCCAGGCTTCTTTTAATACCACTGTGATTTTTTTAATAAAAGTCGTTCAGTTTGATTGTAATTAAATATGTAATGAAAAAGCACTGCTTCAGGGAAGCGATGCAAGACACTCTCTAACTGTTAGTTTAATGTATTTCCAACTGACTTTGCATCAAACAAAAATGATACTCTGTGTATGCCTGGTCTTAATATAGAATTTGTTCGGCAATTTCTGTGTTTTTTAAAGGGGACATGGGTAGAAGCAGGCATTGCCTTTGAAATAGTGGCTGAGTCTTCCCAGACCATGGCATTCCCAAATAAAATTGATAGTATAAATACAGTGATGGAAGGGAAGGTCGACTTTGGACATTTACCTCCTGTCAGCTAATTACAGGCACAGCACAAACATGACCAGGGCCTAGGTTTTCTTCTTGGTTGACTTCCTAAGTCAGCTGCAGTGACGAACAGTGAGGCATCATTTCAATGGCTTTAAAAAACGCCAGGTTCAGTCTGTGCCCCCACCCCCATCACCAAAACCTGCTCAATGGACAGCACAATTCCCAAGGCCCTGGGAAGAGAAACAAATCGACTCAGATATTATCCTTTGGAGAAATTCCATCAAATAAATGAGAAATCAGCTGGGATGAAATGAAAGCATAAACCTCCGTTGGAGACTATGAGAAAGGTCAAGCTGCTTCAGGGACAGACCTCCTAAAGATACTTGGGAGATATTTCTTGGGTGTTAAGCATTCCCAAAGTGTAGCAATAGAATGGGCAACTGGGAGATAAGGAAATATAAAGTGGAAGAAAAAAACGTAGACTGTTTCTGAGGAATATTTCTCCCCTCCCCAAAAGTAACCTTCAACATTCAAACTCTTAAGCCTCAGAGAAGATTTTCATTGTCAAGAAGTTTCCCAGACGCCCTACTCCCTTATATAGTTTCTACTAGAACTCTCTGTCACTTGTAATCTGCTGATTAGGGTTAACGTATTGTGTCCTGATATGGCAGATTAAAAATGAAATCAATAAATGCCTAAAACAAATGGGCTTTTGAGATGTCCTATTCAATCTGAGTCTTTAAGGGTGAGGTGAGAGGTGGAGGAAGGAAATCAGGACGCGGGGTGGGAAAAGGACCACTTAAGCAATCAATTTCCATCCAAAATATTGTGTGGACCAAGCGATTTCAAGGTATCTATCCTTCCTTTTTCAAAGATCTGCCTTAAGTAACCAGAATGGCCAAAAGAGTTTGTGCTGCTGAGACCCTTTGGGGTTTATTGCGTCCATGCGTGTGTGTGTGTTTGTGTGTGTGTGTGTATTTTTCCATTCATTTGTTAAAATCATACTTTTGGGCAAGTGAAGGAATCCATCGCATGAGATATTTAAATATTCAAGATGTGAACTTGTCTTTCTGAAGGATATTTAAACAAAGTGAGGGAGCCAGGGGCCCAAATCTACTCGATTCCTAGTCTCTTGAATCCTGTCCTACTTGACAGTAAATTGAAGGTAAACTTTGCCCTGAGCTGCCTGTCCCCTCCCTCCATCCTGTTGGTTGTGATTTCTGGGACCTCACCCGTGAATTCAGAGTCATCACTATCGAGAGGTGGAAAAGAGATCTCTGAGGTCATTTCTGCTCTGTTGCAGTGTTCAGAGTTGTCCCCGCTGACTATGTTTCCCATGTAAATAACCTATGTTATTAAGGTGCAAATTGCAACTTTTAAGTAATGATTGCTAATAGTCTAATGTTTACTGCCACACAAGGACATTCATGAAAACAAAATCTGCATTATTCATCTCCATATTAAATAAACAAAATAAATTGAGGGAGCTGTTCTTTCTTGCAAGACTCTCCTCAGATCTGGGTGATCAGAAAGCCTCTAAGAGTCAGCGAGAAGGAAACATCTAATTGCTTTGGGTGGGCAGGGGCAGAATCCTATAACTTACATATATAGTAGATATGCACAAGATATGCTCACAAAAGATTTTGTGTTCTATTGCAATTGGCTGTCATTAATATAAAAACAGTTCAGGATGGTGAAATAAAATATGTATTTTATATGCGTGCACACAGAGGCTGAGATAGGCTGTAGAAAATCAAGAGTTAGATTATAAGTCTACAATTTAAAATTTTTAACCACTCTGCATCCTGCAAAATGCAAACAAATCAAAACCCCGTTCTGTTTTATTTTACTTTCCTGCCATTTTCTCTATCTTCCTTGAAATGCATAGAAGGGAAAAATGCTGGTACTGAATCCCGCAATATTTTCAGGTAATAGTGGATGCATTTTAATGGTGAGTGAAATATCCATCCAAGGAAGCAAGCATGCACACACAACACAAACCCCTGGGGTACTGTAGGCTGCTTTCTCAACTTTTTTTTTCTTGCCCTAAGTAATAGTATGGTGGAATAGCATAGCTTAAGAAAGCCAGGAAGAATGACATTTCAGAGGGAAATACTCTGATTTAGCTATTTCCTTAAAGAGAATTGTCCCCTCACATCCCTTCCCCCTGAAGGGGGAGGAATATAACAAATAAAGACTAAAATTCCTCATCACTTAAAATATCATGCTGTTTATTCTGTTTAGATACCTGCTTTAGTAGAAAGTTCTGTAATTGATTCCTTGAAACATGGAACTTAAAATTAATAATACAAAGAAATCAAATTGCCTGGAACAGTTCTTGGGGAAAAAGAGCGCTCCGAGAGAGCCTCAGCTCTGATCCACTCACAGGCTTTTTCTATCTCCCATTATTCATTAATCAAGCTAGAAATCAAGCTTTCAACATCAGTCCTTGGGTGTAATTACTTACAGTTGTGCATTGTGTTTAATTCTAAGCAGTGATAAAAGTTAGTATGGCCATAATCTTAGAACCCACCTTCTCCCCTTCCCTGGATGTTAACTGGCTACAGAACCCCAAAGTGGCTAACTTTACTTGTGAATAACCACTTCAGCTGAAATAGAGTACGGCATTGATGACCTTAGCTGAAAAGAAGAAACACTGCATGAAAAACTGTCTCCTCTATTAATATGTGAGCAAATAAATAAGGTAAGAGGGCCCTCACTGTGTACGAAATGAATTATCCTCTTTCAGCCTAAAAAGGGTTTCCCCTTCTGGTGAAAATAATAAGAATCATACAAAACAAACATACAAAGACAGTAGGAATATAATAGGCCAGAAAACTGAAACTCTAGTTATAAGTTTCTAACACACACACACACACACACACCCCAATAAGCTAGCCAGCACCAACAGATACAGTTTAATGAAAAGGACCTAATTTAAATAATGTGATACAGTGTTATGTTACGTACACCTGGATCCTTATCGATCGGAGGATAATTATAATCAAAGTCGAGCAATTCTGAGCAATGCACTTTTTGTAATGAGCTTACTAAAGGAGACATGTCCAGTCATTCTGGTAATTTAAATTACTGCCTAGTCGTTGATAGTCTTTACCGGAACAACAAGAAAAAAAAAAAAAAGAGTAATTTTCAGGGCAGTATCACTTCTTGCTGGACGGTAGCCCAGGGTTCTCTTTCGGGACAACAATAAGGATGTGATCTCTATAATGTAGCTACACTTAAACTTATGTTGCCAGAACTAGATGCAGCAGGCTCACTCTTCCTGGGTCTCAAAGGCCATTGAACACATTCACAGGCTGTCAGATTGCAAAGCAGCCTAAGTTTTAGGAAATAAGTGAGTTAAACGCAGAAAGAGACAACTTGTTTTCGAAAGAAGTAACTAGAGTTGAAAAAAGAAAACTTCACTGGTGAGGCGGGTTCCAAATATATGCCTCACTAAAAATAGTTTAATTATTTTGTTTTTAGGGGAACGATCAGAAAATATGTGAATCCACACTTTATCAATATTTCTGCATGCCACTCGAACCAACTTACAAACAGTTAGGGAAGCAATTCTGTGGTCAGAAGGAATGATAACTGTGGATATTTCGAAACACATATATTGCCATTTGGACCCGAATCAGGGGAGGAAGGAGGATGAGCTTGGTGGTTCAACACATTCAGACAAGGGATGCCCACTCTCCTCAGATTCCTAACTAACTTTGGATTTGTTCTAAGGGTGACTTTGCAAAGTTTATGAAAGTGTTCCACCAAACTTCTCGCTATGTTTTGCTAGAGGTGGAACAGAATGAAATGTGGAGGTGGGTCTGCAGAAGGCCGGCCTTACCTAATGTTGCCTAAATCAAGAGGGCAAAGACAGAGAGAGAGGAAAAAACAACTAAACGTAAGCTTTTTGCAAAAGCCCTGATTCGACTAAAGGACACAAAGAAATAAAAACGCCCACATTAAAAGCCAAACAAGATAATAATTGTGCATGTCTGGCTCTGAATGTAGAGGGCAAGGTTTGCGTCACTGGCACTCTGAGTTACCATGGTGAGTGATTTATTGATATATATCAAGAATGAATAGATCAAAGGCAGCGAGATGACAGGTGATCAATCAAATGTCAAATCAAAACTAGCAATCAAGTGGAAAGCTGATTTTTCAGTGGGTGGGTCTGGCAGAAGAAAAATGAACTTTCATATTACACTTCCGAGAAACAAAACCCCAGCATACTATTAAAAAAGCGATTAAGCAACCCCCCCACCAAAAAAAAAAAACAACCTTAGAAGGTCTATTGTACTGATCCATTAACCTGTTCTTATCTTTTTTAGGGGGCAGTAAGGATTCAGATGGACGGTTCTTACAGTACGAATCATTTCACAAAGTTTGCAACTCTCTAGGCAAAGAAAATCCAGAGCTGTTTAAATTTCTATGGGGAATTTCCCCCTCACAACCCCTTTTGCTTTTTTTGAGAGTAGGGAAATTGTTAATTAGATTTCCAAATATGGATCCTTTTAGAAAATATATGCAAAGATCCATCCATTTCCTGAGGGCACTTTGTCCACCTTGGTGATCAACGCTAAACTCCTATTGCTCGCCCCAAAGCCTGCCTGCAGCCCGAGTGTCGGATATGCCTCACACTTCAGCGCCCCAAGCCCCAGTGAGAGGAGACGCTGTCCCTGGAGGCCAGAAGCCACTGGCACTGACCACGCAGAGGGATGCAGGAGTGGAGGTGCTGTCTCCCTACTCCGCACCCCAAATCCTCAATCCGACTTTGGCCCGAGAGGCAAGAAACAGACTGGGAGAAAGTTAGGGGTGGGGTAGAGGGTGGAGGAAAGAAAGTTTAAGGAGGAAAGGCTTGGTGGGATAGCTCCCCCCAACCCAACCGGAGCTTAGAAGGGGAGGATTTGGGAGACCAGAGAAGGCGAGAGAGGACGAGGTTATTAGAGGGGCATCCGGCGCAAACTCCCCCGAAAAGCTTAAGTGGGTGGTGCCCCCGGGCACCCAGGGGCAAGGAGGGCGGGCGAGGAGCTCGGCGCACAGGGCAGCCCGGGCTGGGCAGCCCCGAAGCGGAGCCGTTTCTCTTACCTGCCGCCCGCTTGGGTGCCTGCTGTTTTCTCCTCGGCATCCTCTACTTCGCTCCAGTCCCACTTCTGGCGCCCCAGCCCCGAGCCGCGCGCCGGGGCCCGCTGTCTCTCTGGCCTCTCTGGGTCTCCTCCGCCTCTTGCCCGGTGGCTCCTAGGACGTCACTCGGCCTCTGTCCCCCTGACGATCCCCCCTGCAACTCCTCCACCACGGGCCAGAGACCCCCCTCTCTGGGTGGCAGACACGGGTGGCTTGCGCCGGCTGCTTTGAAGTAGAGGTTGGTTCTGCCTTGTTTGTTTGTTTGTTTTGGATTTTTTTTTTCCTCTCTCTTTTTTGTTTTTGCTTTTGGATTTTTTTTTTGTTTTTGCGTTTTTTTTGGTGACTGTTGAGACACTTGATTTCTTTATTAAACATCCAAGACCGGGTTCGGATGGAAGGGACGAGGGGCGCACACGCGCCACACGCACACTCGCGCGTAAAGATAAGGAAAAAAAAAAAAAGGCAATCCTGGGAAGGTAGTGGGTTTCTTCTTCTTTTTCTTCTTCTTCCTTCTCCTCTTTCCCTCCTCCTCCTCCTCCTCCACCTCCTCCTCCACCTCTTCCTTCTTCTCTTCCTCCTCCTCCTCCTCGCCGATCTCTATGGCGGATTCGTGCCGGGGGGGAGAGCGATCACTCACTGTAGGTTTGTGGCTGCTGTCAGATCCCCGTCTGTGAGTGATATGCGAGAGGACAGGAGCGGGTTTTGGAAAGACAGAAAATCTGGAATTCACTCACTCACACACACACACAGACACACACACAGACACACTCACACACGCACTCACACGCGCACGCACCCCCGCTTCCTCGCACACACACACTCACACCCCCCACATATGCACACACACACAAACACACACACACACCCTCGCACACACACACAAGACAGGGCGAGGCGATGCCAGCAAACATCGATCCCGCTGAACAAACTGAACATTAACAAACTCCTCCTCCTCCTCCTCTCCCCGCGACCTGATGACAGGGAGAAATTTACTCCCCAGCCGCAGAGCGCCAGGCAGCGGGAGCCTATTAAAGGGACAGCGTCCCGCCGGGGAGAGGGGCTGGGGGCGGGGGCCCGGGCGCGACGGCCCAGGCCCCTCCGTGCGCCCTCTCCGCCGGGGCGAGGGCGTGCCCACCGGGCGCGGGGACACCCCTCCGGGAGGAGGAAGGGGCGGGGGCGGGGGGAAAGGAGGTGAGGAGGGAAGGGGTGCGGGAGAAAAGGAGGCAGGGTGATGATGGCTGAACTCTGAAGCTGGGAGGCTGTGGAGGGAGATTCAGAGGGCCAGGTTGGCTGACCAGCAGGGACCATGCCCAATATTAGGAGAGGGAGAACTTAGGTTTGTTCGGGGCGGGGAAGGGGGAGGGGACCTTATCCGGTGAGGATCTGCATCCTCTAAGTCTTAACCTGCCCCCCAAAATGTCCTCCCCACGCCCCCCTCAATTTAGTGCCCCTGTCCCTCCCACCTTCTCGCTAATCAGTGGGTGGTCACAAAAACAAAAATCTCCCTTCTGCCTACTTTAAGGTCTAATCACATACTCCTCTTTTTGTTTCCTCTGAAGAATGTTTATTGAGCACCTACTATGTGCCTATTCTGGAGACACAGAGGCCACAGAGAAAGGGAAGGTGGTGGCCCTGTTGGTATTTATATTCTAACGGGGGAGTGCAGACAAGTGCCCCCCAGCTATCCAATCTTTGCTTAAATGTCCTCCTCTCCCAAAGGTCTACCTCAGTTAAAATATCACACACACACACGCACAAACTCCCTGTCCCATTTCTCCATTTGATTATTCCCCAGTGAGCTGATCCGTGTCGCACAGGTTATAGACAGTTTTCTATTCTGTTTATTGTACGAATTCCCCTCTTGAATACAAGCTCCAACGGGAGGAAGGATTTTTGCCTGTTTGTTCTATTACATTCCCAAGTGTTGGCAAAGCACAAGTCATACAGTAAGTGCCCAATAAAATATTCGTTGAATGAATGAGAAGTAAGCAAGCAAATAAACAGGATACTTTGAGTGATTCCCTCCATGAAGATGTTAAGCTGAGTGCTGTAATAGTGTCTAAGAGGGGGTGGGTGGCTCTAGATTCTAAGAAGGGGTGGGTGGCACAGTAGGAGATGGCATTTGAGCACAGAGAAAGATTGAAACGAACATGTGGTTATTGAGTTCTGCTATCGGCCAGGCACCTTTTGAGGTGTTGGGGACAGGTCTGTGAACAGGGTGAACCTAGACCCTGCCCTCAAGGAGTGCCCCTTCCAGTGAGAGGGAAAAGCAACTGAGGCATTTGATGCAGGCTGGGACTGGAGGTGTTCTTTTTTGCTTTATTATTATTTTTTATTTCAATAGCTTTAGGGGTAAATGTGGTTTTGGTTACATGGATGAATTGCATAGTGGTGAAGTCTGGGATTTCAGTGCACCCATCACCTGAGTAGTGTACATTGTACCCAATAGGTAGTTTTTCAATCCTCACCTCTTTCCCATACTCCTCCCTTCTGAGTTGCCAATGTCTGTGATACCTCTCTGTGTGCCTTTGCGTACCCATGCGTTAGCTTCCACTTATAAACAGAACATGCAGTATTTGGTTTTCCATCCTGAGTTATTTCACCTGGAATAATGGCCTCCAGCTCTATCCAAGTTGCGGCAAAAGACATTATTTTGTTCTTTTATATGGCTGAGTAGTATTCCATGCTGTGTGTGTGTGTATATATATGTGTGTGTGTGTGTGTGTGTACACTGTATGTGTGTGTATACACATATATACACACACATATATATGTGTATACACATATATACACACATATATATATATACACATATATATACCACATTTTCTTTATACACTCATCAGTTGATGGGCACTTATGTTGATTTTGTATCTTTGCAATTGTGCTGCAATAAATATGTATGTGCAGGTGTCTTTTTGACATAATGACTTCTCTTCCTTTGGGTAGATACCCAGTAGTGGGATTGCTGGATCAATTGGTAGGTCTACTTTTAGTTCCTTGAGAAATCTCCATATTGTTTTCTATAGAGGTTGTACTAATTTACATTCACACCAGCAATGGGTATAAGAGTTCCCTTTTCCCTACATCCACACCAGTATCTGTTGTTTTTTGACTTTTTGATAATGGCCATTCTGGCTAGGGTAAGGCAGTATCTCACTGCAGTTTTAATTTGTGTTTACCCTACGATTATTGATAGTGAACATTTTTTCATTATGTTTGCTGGCCATTTATCTGTCTTCTTTTGAGAAATGTCTATTCACATCATTTGTCCACTTTTTAATGAGATTATTTGTTGCTGCTGTTGTTGTTGTTGTTGTTTTTCCTTGCTGATTTGTTTGAGTTCCTTATAGATTCTAGATATTAGTCCTTTGTCAGATGCATAGTTTGCAAATATTTTCACCCATTCTGTAGCTTTTGAGGGCTTAGTCAGAAATTCTTTGCCTAAGCCAATGTCCGGAAGAGTTTTTCCTAGGTTTTCTTCTAGAATATTTATGGTGTCAGGTCTTATGTTTAAAGTCTTGAATTCATTTTGGGTTAATTTTTGTATATGGTCAGAGACAGGGAGAGTTTCATTCTTCTACATGTGGCTATCCAATTTTCCCAGCACCATTTATTGAATAGGGCAGGGGTCCCGAACCCCTGAACCATGGACTAGTACCTGTCCATGGCCTGTTAGGAACCAGGTGACACAGCAGGAGGTAAGCAGGGGGGAAGCAAGCATTACCGCTTGAGCTCCGCCTCTTTTCACTTCAGCAGGGGCATCAGACTCTCATGGGAGCTCGAACTCTATTGTAAACTGTGAATGCAAGGGATCTAGGTTGCACACTCCTTATGAGAAGCTAATGCCTAATGATCTGAGGTCAAACAGTTTTATTCCAAAACCATCCACCCTGCCCTGGTCCGTGGGAAAATTGTCTTTCATGAAACCAGTCCCTGGTTACAGAAAGGCTGGAGACCGCTGGAATAGACCTTTCCCCAACTTATGTTTTTGTATGCTTTGTCAAAGATCAGTTGGTTATAAGTATGTGGTGAAGGTGTTCTTAGGAGGGGCAATTACCCTGAACTTGGCAAAAGGAAGGATGGTTACCAGGCGAGCCTTCAAGGGAAGAAGTAAGTCAAAGCTGAGTCCTAAATCTAACAAAGGGGCAGGCAAAAAGGGACTCTGATACTGAAGCCCTTTATCAAAAAGACACGGCGTAAAGCTTCTGCTTCTGCATGAAAATCTCCTGAAGCCCTTGTTAAGATGCACCTACCTGGTCCTTGCCCTAGAACAAGATTTTCTACCCCAGGCCCCATTGACATTGAGGGTCTGATAATTCTTTGTTAGGAGGGGCTGTTCTGTTCAATGTAGGATGTTTAGGAACATCCCAGGTTTCAGTTGTGACAATGCAAACTGTCTCCAGATACTGCCCAATGTCCCCTGGGGAGGGGGGGTCAAAATCGCCCTTGGCTCAGCATCACTACCCTAGATCTTCTGAATCAGAAAATTCTGGATGAAGGCTTAGAGTTCTGCATTTTGAACATGTAACCCATCCACCCCTACAAGTGAACCTTCTGCTCACACCAGTTAGAAAACATCTGCCCCCAGAATGTTTGTTCTTTTGGAATCAGACATACTCAATGTTGTTAACTGTAAAGCCAAGGCAGGCTTGGATATTGATATAACTTAAGGGTTCAAGGGGTGACATCGTAATGGTGGCCGTCATGATGGGGTTTCAACTGTGCCTACTCCTCAGTACTCCTCCACCCACCATGCTCACCCCCACCCCGCCACCCCAGCAAGGCTCGCCCGGTCTGATCTGGAACACTTCCCACTACAACCCACCCACCTGCTTATGGGAAACTACCAGGTCTGACTAGTTCCATAAATATTTTTCTTAACAGTTCTTTGGGCTATATGACACTCAGTTTTCACTATTCTACTTGTCGCCACAAAGTGTTGTTGTCATTGTTTGCAAAGTGCTGTTTAATCATTTTTAACATCCCCACGCGCTTCTCCATCTCACATGTGTGGAACAAGTTGTTAACTCACTTGCCCTAAATCACCCAAAAGGCCCCCACCCATGACCAACTCCACCCAGTCCCAGCCTAGTCCTCAGGCAACTGAGGCAGAAAAAACCCAATTTCATAGTTGGCAATGTCAACAAAAATGGTATTAATTCTAATTACCCAATACACTTTTACAGAGCACTGTGCTAGGGACCATAGCCTATTGAGTAAAACCTCACAGCCCTGCAGTCAAGGAATCACCGTTCTGGGATCAGGGGGTACTGGTTTATAAGATCAGGAGGCCTGAACGACCGAGGAGTCAAGCTGCAGCAACCTCACCATGAAACCGCCATGCTCTGTGCAAGCCCCATGCCTGCTGGTGTAGTGTTTGCATTACATTCAGCCAGTTATTTCACAGACATCTACTGTGCCTGTTAGGTCTACCAGGCCCTGCCCCAGGCACAGCAGATTCTTGAATGCATAAGGTAGGATCCTCATCTTCAAAAAGTTTTGGATGTTATAATAATATCCCAAAGACTGGGAACTGAAAAAGAGGAAGTTTGGAAGCTGGGTCCAGCCTTGGAGACAATCAGGAAGGAAACGGGCAGGAGAAGATGACTTTGGATGACAGAATTTCCCTGAGGTTCTATCCAATATTCTTCTCAGAATTTTACATCCGCTCTCTCCTGGTTCTCAATAGCTGGTTATGTAATGTGGGGGACTTGTAACAATTCTGCAATACCTACTTTCTGGCTGGCTATTAACACGTTGTTGGATCCACATTTCTGAAGTGTTCTTTTATTAATTTGTATTTTTTCCTACTGTTACTAATAGTTAGCTTAGTTATCCACACAAATGGTTTTGGCTTACACCAGTGGGGTGTATAATGCAGTGGTACCCAGTGCTGTAGACAAGATGTTAAATAATATTGAATCACATAGTGAGAAAGTTATTCCTTTCAATTCTTTCAATATGACAAAATCTCCATTTTGTGCTAATGTCTCCTTCATACCTGATACTTACTAATTTCTATTTTTCAACAAAGATACCACAGATCTTAGGCTCAGAAGCTTGGGAGGGACAAGAATATCTAGCTAGACTTTTAAAAATGTTTTGTTTTCAAGCATATGAAAAAAAGCTCATCATCACTGATCATGAGAGAAATGCAAATCAAAACCACAATGAGATACCATCTCATGCCAGAATGGTGATTATTAAAAAGTCAAGAAACAATAGATGCTGGCAAGGCTGTGGAGAAATAGGAAAGCTTTTACACTGCTGGTGGGAGTGTAAATGAGTTCAACCATTGTGGAAGGCAGAGTGGTGATTCCTCAAGGATCTAGAATCAGAAATACCATTTGACCCAGCAATCCCATTACTGGGTATATTCCCAAAGGATTATAAATCATTCTACAACAAAGACACATGCACACGTATGTTTATTGCAGCACTATTTACAACAGCAAAGACTTGGAACTAACCCAAATGCCCATCAATGATAGACTGGATAAAGAAAATGTGGCACATATACACCATGGAATACTACGCAGCCATAAAAGAGAATGAGATCATGTCCTTTTCCGGGACATGGATGAAGCTGGAAGCCATAATTCTCAGCAGACTAACACAGGAACAGAAAAGCAAACACTGCGTGTTCTCACTCATAAGTGGGAGGTGAACAATGAGAACACATGGACACAAGAAGAGGAACAACACACACCGTGGCCTGTCAGGGGTGGGGAGCAAGGGAAGGGAGAGCATTAGGACAAATACCTAATGTATGAGGGGCTTAAAAACCTAGATGACGGGTTGATAGGTACAGCAAACCACCATGGCACATGTATACCTTTGTAACAAACCTGCACATTCTGCACGTGTATCCCAGAACTTAAAGTAAAAGGAAAAAAAAAAAAAAGAATTAAAAAAAGTTTTGTTTTTAATGCTTTTGATTTCGAGTTACCTTCTATTTTAGTAAAAGATCCTGCTCTCCTTGCATAAGAGCAATCTAAAGTTTAAACACATTTAGTGGAATTTTAAAAATAAGTATATTTAAGGAACAATAGAGAGTAAAAAGTGATTCAGGTGGGATGTGGAAATGGCAAAATGTGAAAAAGATGGTGTGGGCATTGCTAGAATTGGCAAAATACTGTGCTAAACCATAGACTGGCACTTAGGGAAACTTCTTATAAGAGCTGGTGTCTTGGGATGAGGCTATGTTTAAGTCTCCAGGGAACTTCGCTTCCTAGGATAGAGCACTCGAACTCTGGGATGTGTAAGGGCATGAACTGATTGGAATGACTCAATCTTATCTTCCAGAACAGTTGTTCACATGATGGCTGAACATCAGAATCACCTGGGGATTTTTATTTTTCAAGATAAAGAACCCCAGGCCCTACCCTAGACTTACTAAATTAGATTCCAGGGTGGCGTCAGAAAAATCTGAAAATCTTAAAGCTCCCAGGTGATTCTGATAAGGCGCTAGGCATAGGAAACTTTTCCGTACAAAAGTTGAATTTTATGACAAGTGAATAGAGTTTGCAGAGTTTCTTGCATGCAAGGAACAGAAAGCACATTTGTTCTTGGATTCACTCAAGTCTTCTAATCACACTGTAGAAGCCCGTCAGTCCCCCTCTCAAAGCACACAACGCATCGAATTTGTTGTTGTTAGTTCGCCTGTTTTACCACTGATGCAATCAAACAAATATTTGCCAAGCACCTACCTTGTGCAGGGCGGTGCTCTAATTACTGGGTTTTGGGGTAGCCTTGAGATACTTGAGCACAAGGAGAATGTCTCAGTCACCATAGTGCCTCCTGTACAGGTTTCAGGACACTTACTCTTTCCTTCTACAAAATTCTTCCTCCAGATCCATCTTTCTTCTTCACTCTAAACTCAGATGTGCCTTTGTTACCTACCCTATCTGACCCACTCTGTCTCTGTATTTTCTTCATGTATTATGTGTTTTTTGTCTGTCTCCCCAAATTCACATTTATATCCCCAGGTCCAGCACCCTATTGGTGCTTATTAAAAATCTATGCAATGATTGAACATGAAGCTGAGCATACATGCAAGGAAGGTCTTTTAAAAATACCTTTGGCGCAATAGGGTTTTTTTTTTCTTTTCTTTTCTTTTTTGTTTAGAGACAAGATCTTGTTTGCTCTGTTGCCCAGACTGGAGTGCAGTGGCTCGATCATAGCTGACTGCAGCCTCAAGATTTTGGGCTCAATCAATCCTCCCTCCTCAGCATCCCAAGTAGCGTGGATATCAGGTTCGAGCCACCACGCTCTACTAATTTTATTTTTCTAGAGACAGGGTCTCTCTGTGTTACCCAGGCTAGTCTCAAACTCCTTGGCTCAAGCAATCCTCCCACCTAGGCTTCCTGAGTTGCTGGGATTACTGTGTGAGTCACTGCGCCCGGCTCCAATAAGATTTTCATTAGATATGGAGATAACAACATTTTAGCCTATGTGCCTCTTTCTCAGTTGATGCTGTCCTCCCCTCACCAGCTTCCCTCCCTTTTTCCCCTTTCCTCTTGTCTATTGCCTCCTTCAGATCCTCTCTTAAATATCACCTCTTCCAGGAAGCCTTCCTGGGTGGATCTTTTGAAATTCACACTTCTCTAGTCTGTATCTTTTCAAAACAAAGAGTCTCAAGGTAGACTACGATCCCAAATGTATTAGTACACAAGCAGAGAGAACTAATTTACGCTTGCATATCACAGCGAAGGTTACTTTGGAGAGTGGGTCTAAGGAGGCTTCTGAGAGGCTGGGATTGCTTTTAACCGGGTGCTGGTTACTCCAGTGTGTTCAATCAGATAACATTAATTCAGCTGCACACTTAGAATTTGTGCTCTTCTGTATATGTGCATAATGCTTCAAGTATAAAAAGCAGTGCTCTCAAACATATTTCAGCCAGCTGGAGTGATTTAAAAAATCCCAATGCCCAAGCCTTACCCCAGACCCGTTACATCAGTCTGTGGGGGTGGGATCCAGTTGACAGTATTTTTTAAAGCTCCCAGGAGATTCCAATGTGCGGCCAAGTTTGAGAGCCAGTGTACCATTAGATGTTGCCCTTGAGGATGTAAGTCATGCCTTCCTCTTATGTCATTTAACTCGTTCAAGATATCCCTCTTCCCAGCAAGTATTTTGTGAAAACTTATAGGTAGCGACCTCTCATTATTTTATACTTTCCCAGGAAACCCCCACCATCATGTTGGTGGGGAGAGTGAAACAAGAGGAAGTCCCAGATCATGGAGAGTGATAGGAAGAAAATAAAGCTGTGTGTTGAGAGTGTTGAGATAGAGAGTATGGGGGTGGGGCAGAGCCCACGTTAGGGTTGGGGGTCAGGGAAATGCTCTGGGAGGAGATGACATTTAAACTGAGATCTGGAAGCACCCAATCAGGATCCCAGCCCTGAAACTGGAAGAGATGTCTGAGCTTTGGGAATAGAAAGATGCAACTGTTAGAACTGAGATCGAGAGAACCAGCCAGAGAGAGGGAAGCAGAAATGGGGCAGGAGAGATGGACTGGGAATAGACCACTGAGGAGGCCAGTCATCATACCGAGTTTGAATTTTATTCTTCCAGCTATTGATCAGTGCAATTCATATACTTACAACCAACACAGGAGAAAATATGTCTGATTCAACTGGGTGCAAATTTGCTTTCTAAAAACAGGTGAGGTTGATGACAATAAAGTTCGGGAATGCCCGGGCATTGGCAAGCTTGCTTCTAAGAATAAATTCTCCAAAAGTTACTAGGCTCTCGTTTTTAAAACTATTTTGATTTGGTTAGGTGTAGCATTTAGGAAACAGCAATTAAGCATTATGTATATTTTAAAGGGAATGATTGCTGACTGGGCAGATTGGGGCCATGGGAGCTGTTAGATTTAACATGTATCACATTTCTCCCTTGGAGTTGGCTACTTACAGCCAGTGACAGTGTTTGCTGCTGCTGAAGAATCCAAACCAAGTCGCTGGCCCAGTAATCCATTGCTCAACTTCATTAACCACAGGAAGACATTAAGTGAATGTAAGGACGGGAGCAGCCTGGAAACCATGCGATGAGCAGCCTTTAAGTTCTGGTATATTTTATGCCATCTCAACTGTGCATCAAGCTCTACTTCCTGGACTCATTAGAACTGTGTGCCCAAAGGTGCCCCTCAACTTTCAGAAGCAAATAGAGAATGATATAATTCGCTCTGAGAACACCTTTCTGTCTTATCCAGAGCATGTCTTATCTATTATGATTAGGCATTAAGCATCCTATTGTCCTTAAAATTTCATGAGATTCTACCCCTGCTTGCTAGGATTATGTCAAAGCGTCTTGTCTTGAAGGCAACACTACAGTTTGTCTTTTTTCCTTAACCATTACTGGGCACTCCCAGGAGGCTAAGGAACCCATGGGCTTAACATGGTTGAATAGTCTAGGGCTGTTGCAAACTCTCTTTCTAGAAAGATTGTGTCTTGCTTTTGCTTCCCCAGGAAGCGGACTCTGAGATAAAGATTTGTGTGCAATAGTTTGTTTGGGAGTTGATTCCAGAAAACTCCAGGAGGGGAGTAGGAAAGAGAGTAAAGAAAGGGAAGGTGGCTGGTACAGGTGTATTAACAAGCAAGTTATCACTGTGGGCTGCTGGAGCCTAATCCTGCTAGGAATGCTGGGAGGTAGTGTAGATTTGGCACTCTCGAGATGTCTCTCCTAAAGGGTGAGAGAGCTGGGGTATTTATCCACCTACTCCTGCCAGCCATTGGATGAGGGCCACTTCTGGCCTTCCCCGGAGGCAAAAGAGATGGGTGCTGGCAGTTCCTAGTTGAGTTGGTGTGTGAAGAAATGGGTGATCAGGCAATGTCTGTTGGAGCAGAATCTCCTACACTGTGAGGTTTCTGAGGGTGAAGAAGACCGTCCTGTTCCTGAAGCACCTCTACTTTTTGGCACAGTGCCAGGCACACAGTAGACCTTCAATAAATGTCTGCCAAGTGCACCAGCGAGTTTGAAAGCTTAGCTCCGTGCCTCTTTTAGTTGCTCTCTCCTGTTCAGTCCTATTGTTTATAATCTGTAGTTTGCACTTGCTTATAAGTCTTTTGCATTCCCTGATTTGGTCAATCTTCACTTTCCCCACTCCCCATTGTATCTCTAGTAGGGCCGCAGAGCTCTCATTATCATCATAGTTTGAACTTTTAAACAAAATAAAGGACATGTGGTCTGACATTTATGAGTGTGCTAAGCATAAAATGGCGGCAGAAGGTTTCAAATTAGGATTGTCCCAGAAGTCTTAGGACATATGATCACTGTGTACAGATCAGGTACACAACATGACAAAAGCTAAGTTTGGGTTTGGAATCAGAGAAAGCAGCACTTAAAACAAATTCACCATTTACTAAGACCTCAGGCAAATTGTTTAACCTCTCAGGGCTTCAGTTTTCCCATCTGTGAAACGGGAATAATTATATCACTGACTATTACCAGTGGAGAGAGGATCACATGAGCAAATATAAAATACTGAGCATTATACTTGATACACAGAAAGCACTCCCCAATTTTTAGTTTTTTCATGATTTTGTAAACAGTTGTTGATTGTTGTTTACAGAGTGTTTTCAGATATATCGGAGGTCCAGTCTAACCTGAACCGAGCAATAACGTTCACTTCGGCTCAATCCCCTACATTTGCAAGGGCGCCGATTTACAAAACTGATCAGGGAAGTTGGTGTCCTCATGCAGAAAGTACAGAAATCAGAGTACAAGTTCAAGCCACTGGGGCAGAGAGTTCCTGCTACAAGGAGTTCCTGCTAGCGTCCTCTTCCCTCCACGGGCCGACCCACTGTCTCCACCCATATTCATTAAGCACCTGCTCCGTGCCAGGTGCATGACTGGGTATTGGGGACGTGGCAGAAAAGAAAGCACCTGCGTGGCTCTTAGGGAACTTAAACATTGAGGGAAAGACAGGCAGATAATGGTCATGATCATAATAGCAATTGGCATTTACAAAGCACTCGGTATCAAGCACTGTTCTAAACACTTCACAATATGAACTCCTTAATCCTTAAAACAGTTTTATTGTTCTTTTTTTTTTTTTTTTTTTTTTTTTTTGAGATGGAGTCTCACTCTGTCACGCAGGCTGGAGTGCAGTGGCGCGATCTCAGCCCACTGCAAGCTCCGCCTCCCAGGTTTACACCATTCTCCTGCCTCAGTCTCCCAAGTAGCTGGTACTACAGGCGCCCGCCACCTCGCCCGGCTAGTTTTTTGTATTTTTTAGTAGAGACGGGGTTTCACCGAGTTAGCCAGGATGGTCTCAATCTCCTGACCTCATGATCCGCCCATCTCGGCCTCCCAAAGTGCTGGGATTACAGGCTTGAGCCACCGTGCCCAGCCTGTTCTTTGTTTTTTTAAGACAGAGCTTCACTCCGTCGCTCAGGCTGGAGTGCAGTGGTGCAACCCCGGCTCACTGCAACCTCCAGCTCCTGGGTTCAAGCAATTCCCCTGCTTCAGCCTCCCAAGTAGCTGGGACCACAGGTGTGTGCCACCACACCTGGCTAATTTTTTTTTGCATTTATTTGTAGAGACAGGGTTTTGCCATATTGATCAAGCTGGTCTTGAACTCCTGACCTCAAGTGATCCATCCATCTTGGCCTCTGAAAGGGCTGGGATTACAGGTGTGAGCCACCGCACCCAGTCATTAAGCCAGTTTTTGATAAAGTGCTTTTGTTGTCCCCATTTTACATATGAGGAAACGGAGGCACGGGAAGGTTAGGCAACTTACCCAAGGTAATGGAGATAGCAAATCGGGAAGCCTGGATTCAAACCTGGCGTGCCTCCAGTTGTTTTATTCTTAACAACCATGCATTACTCCCTCTTGACAGTGTTGCAGCCACAGTGAGTTTTCTATCCCCCAAATCCAGGTATTTCTTGCATTGCTTTTCCCTGCTCATATTCAGCGACTGAGAATTTAAGAAGCCTCAGTTCTTAAACATTAGCACCCATATTATCTCCCAGGACATTAAGACAGATTGCTGCACCTCACCTTTGGAGCTCCTGGTATAGCAAGTCTGGGGTGGGGTCTTAGAACGTGCATTTCCAACAGGCTCCTAGATGACACAGCAGCTGCGAGTACACAGACCACACTTTTGAGTTGCCACAAGGGTGACTTTGCTCTCCCGGCTACACTTGACAAAGTCTGGAGACATTTTTGGTTGTCACGACTCAGGGGTTGCTACTGGCATCTGGTGGGTGGAGACCAGGGACACTGCCAAACATCCCACAGCACCCGAGAAAGAGGCCCGCAGAGAAACAATGTTCTGGCCCTAAGTGCCAACAGTGTCAAGGTGAGAACCCAACCCCACAAACCTTCATGTCTACAGGAATCGCCTGAGGATGTTGTGGAAAACGTTGGTTCTGATAAAGTAGGACTTGAGTGGCAGCTCGGATGCTGCATGGTTGTTTTTTTTTTTTTTTTTTCTTTTTCTTTTTTTTTTTGAGACAGAGTCTCCCTCTGTTCCCCAGACTGGAGTGCAGTGGTGAGATCTCAGCTCACTGCAACCTCTGCCTCCCGGGTTCAAGCGATTCTCCTGACTCAGCCTCCCGAGTAGCTGGGACTACAGGTGCCCGCCACCACGCCTGGCTAATTTTTGTATTTTTAGTAGGGACGGGGTTTCACCATGTTAGACAGGATGGTCTTGAACTCCTGACCTCGTGATCTGCCCACCTCAGCCTCCCAAAGTGCTGGGATTACAGGTGTGAGCCACCATGCCCGGCCAGATGCTGCATTTCTAACAGGCTCTAACAGGGAATGTGGATCCAGGGACTCCACTTTGAGTAGCAAAAGCTAGGAAATACCTGGCATGGGTGGAGGTCTTGAATCAACGCTTAGGACACAATGGACTTCTAAGAAATAAAACCAAAACATTATCTTTCATTAGTTCAGAACAAAAGTAACTCTGAATTTAAATAATCCTCTTCCAACTCTCCCTGTCCTAAGTTTTGCCCTTAGAAAAGGCCTGGAGCAGAGGGGCTTAGAGGGACAGAATCCTCCATCCCTCTCCTCCAAGCTGTCAGGGGCCCCTTTAAAATGAGGAAGGACAGAGCTTAGTCACAACTGCCTTGCTTCAGTCCTGAAACATCCAGTGGAGTCTATTGTTGTCTGGAATCATGGCTTCTTTCCAAGAGGGGCACATTGACGGTGGTGCTTGCATCTGCCTGACTTGTAGGTCTGCAATGCGAGATGAAAAAGTGGCTGTTTTTAAAATGGTTGCTCTCTTGGGAAAGGGGTATGCGAGAAAATGGACTCTCTGCGTCCAGCCCTCCAGAGATGGCACCCCAGCCCCTGTGATAAATGGCAGCATTAACAAGGTTTGGTTGAGAGAGAACCTGCAGATTTATGACTTCCTGTGTCCGCCAGCAGATGTCATTATGGCTGACAGAACAGAAGGCCTTTCAAGAGGGAGCTGGGTGGAGCTAAGAAGAGGGGAAAAAATAAAATAAAATAAAAGGCAGTAGCCAAAACGAGTGTTTGCTTAGTGGTGCTATTGTTGATACTGTCATTTTAGGGACACAGCGAAGTTTTATACTAAGCTGAACATATTGTGATATCGCGGAGGTCCTGCTTCTAAGATTTAGGCAGAAACTCTCAAATGAAAGGCAAAGTTATTGGCTTTACTCAAATAAGAAAGCCTACAGGTTTTTTGTTCCTGGCCTATTTGTACCCTTAAAAATTCTCTAGGATAAAATGGACACTTTGCACTGAATAAACATATATTTACCTTGAAATACCATTTTTGATGAGTTTTAAAATATATTCATTTTATAAATTCAGCAACTTGTTCTGAAATTCCTTTGATGTACGTATAATCTCACCCATGTTAAGAAATTGCTCTGTAGGATGTCACTGGTATTTTAGGTGCCAGAAAATTTTGTGGTATTGAAAAATGGTATACATTTGGCATTCATCATGGGCCCCAAACCCGTATTAACAAATACAGCTGCTGACTCATCCTTAGCAGTAATTATAGGTCACATGTTCATGTGTCTTCCTTTTCATCTTTACCTGAAGATTTACCTTCAGTAGGTAAAGAAGGCATTTTTTTTCCAGTTGACTCTCATCTAATGGACACTGGAATGTGTCCCTTGGTCTCAGTGATCATTGCCCCAAACTGCAACCCGGAAGGAACAGCTCTGGTTACAGATAAGGAGCTGTCTTCAAATCTATCATCAACAAATCATCCCCCATCGTGGCTGCACAGCCAATGGGACTTGGCAGAAATTGAGTCATGGAGAACTTCTTGGAGGACTTGCAGAGGACGTCAGTAACACATATTACTTTTTTGCCCTGGTCTCTCAAAAAATAAAATAAAATAAAATAAACCAACAAAAACTCATTTTAAGCAAAAACTTGATTGAGAGCCTTCTATCATTAATTAATAGCCATACAGTGAATGCATGTGTTGTGGTGAATATCTGATTCCATAGAGATTTTCAAAATAACATGGGGGGTGAAAAAATGGCTACCTCTGTCATGCCTTTTGCAAACCTCTTCGGAGTGGTCGTGTAGTGATTTGCTGACGAACCGGGCTCCAGAGTCTCACTCTGAATTCTTTTCCCGGTTCTTCCACTCATGACTTGTATGATTCTGGCCAAGTTACATAAGCTCTTCAAATCTATTTTCTCACCTTTAAAAGATGGACAATAGTGGCACCATTCGCTTAGTGTTTTTTCTAATGAGGGTTGAACACTTGTTTGTGAAGTAGTGAACTGAGTGCCTGGCACAGAGAGGAGTTCAATACGTTAGCTATTGTTATAATAATTAATGTTAAAATATATTTCCTCTTTATTATTTCACAGGCAGACACGCCAAGTTATAGACTGATTCATTGGCCACCTAGAAAAGAAATCCGATAATAATAGTAATAGCATTAATTGTAGCTATCATATATTGAACACATACTAAGTGCCGGACACTGTCCTGACTACTTGACACGTAAAATCTATTGAATTTAATCCTTACAGCAACTTTATGAGGTCAAGTATTATTACTTCCATTTTACATAAGAGGAAACACAGTTTGGATGGTTTAAACCAGTGGTTTTCAAAACTGAACATGCATCAGAATCAACTGCAGGGCTTTTTAAAACAAAGATTACTGGCTCCTCTCCCCAGAGGCTCTGAATTAGTAAATATGGTCTGGGGTCCCAAGATGTTCATATGAACAAGTTCCCAGATGCTGCTGCTGCTGCTGCTGCTGATCTGGGAACCCCATCTGAGAACCACTGATTTAAGTAACTTGTTCATTGCTACACAATGAGTAAGTGGCAGAATGAGTTTTCAAATTAAAAAATTTGAATACTTTAAAAATATTGTTTATTTATTTTTATTATTTATTTATTTATTTATTTATTTTGAGACAGAGTTTTGCTCTGTTGCCCAGGTTGCAGTGCAATGGCGTGATCTCGGCTCACTGTAACCTCCACCTCCTGGATTCAAGACATTCTCCTGCCTCAGCCTCCCAAGTGGCTGGGATTACAGGTGCGCACCACTACGCCTGGCTAATTCTTGTATTTTTGGTAGAGACGGTGTTTCACCATGTTGCCCAGGCTAGTCTCGAACTCCTGACCTCAAGTGATCCACCTGCCTTGGCCTCCCAAAGTGCTGGGATTACAGGCGTGAGCCACCATGCCTGACCTGAATACACTTTTTAAATATAATTTTAACAAATACCTATATTTCTTCAAATTTCCTAACATTCAACCTTTGAATTAATAGTTGATTGTTGAATTCACAAAGTACAATGATTTGGGTAGCTACTTGTTTGCATGAAATGCCCTATTCCATAATGGTCTTCATGGCCCAAAACAGTTTGTGATTTCCTAGAAGGAGAGAATTTCGGGATTTCAGAGCAGCGTCAAATCCTTAAATCAACCGTGCTTGACCACTCTTGAGGTCAGCAGTCCTACTGGGTTGTAAGAGAATGCCAGGGCTGTGACCCACCCCAGCTGGAGAATTCGTTAGGAGTTCCAAGGTGGAGCCCAGCTGAGCCGGCCACACGTGGGCACCATGTGTGCCTGAGAGGCATGGCGTTTCCTTGGTCCCCAGCCAGGAAGGACTCTCAAAACATAGCCCCTCTGGACCTCAGAGGTCTCTGGAGATGCCTTCATTGACTGTCTAAGATCCAGACGCCGCCTCCACTGCCCATGTGAGCCACTTGCAACCAGTCAGCCCAGGGGACCATTGGTACAAAGTGCTGTCTGGAGTCAGACTGAGATGTACTTTGACTTGTATCAGAGAGTTTGGGAATGTAGGAGAGAGACCTCCAGAAGCCCTTGATGAGAGATGTGAATGGAGACAAAAGATGCAGGCATAGAGCCCGGGTAAAGCCCTTAGTGGATAAAGTAAACCAGCAAAAGGTCAATGGTGTCTTCCTTTTCAGTTCTAAATGAAAATAACTGGAATTCAAATACACAGGCAGGAAGAAATGTGAACACTCAAGGACTCGAAGAAAACAGATAAACTGAAGAAAACATGGATGCCTTGGACAGAGCTGATTCCTTGCTGGTGGAAGATGGGGAATTCCTATTGCTGTGATGGAAGATGGAGGAAGGGGGAGCACACTGGGTTTACCATCAGGAGCCTGGGTTTCCAGTGCAGTCTCTGTAGAGTGTGGGCCAGATGAGTTTTGAGGCCTCTTCCTCTTCTGACGTACATAGATGTTACTTATTTATACACTCATTCATTCATTCATTCATTCATTCAGCAAATATTAACTGAGCACATTGTATGGGGCAGGTATTGTTATAGACACCGGGGTAAAAGCACAGAGCCCAATCTCTTCTCTCATGGAACTTACTCTCCAGTGATAAGAGGAAGAGAATATATAAAATAAATTATCTAGTATATTAGGATGTGAAAAGTGCCATGGAGAAAATGAAGGGAAGTAGATTTGGGTTGCAATGGCCTATATGGTGGTGTGGTTGAGAAATGGCTACTTCCATTCCCAATGACAGCATTTGTTACCATCAATAACCACCCTTTAGTTACAAAGGAGAGAAAATTAAGTCAAATTGGCCTAATGACAAAAGGAAAAATTTGGCTGCCTATAACCCAAAAGTCCAGCAGTTGTTAGTTTTAGTGGACACTGCTGTTTTTCCTCCCAGCATTCACGCCAACAATCCTTTCTGACATAACTCAGATATTCCTGTGGCTATCTAACGCTTTCCCATTTGACTTACCTACTTCCAGGGAAGGAGACACCTCCCCCAGCTCCAGGACTTAAGCCAATCAGCACATTCCCTTCTCTCATTGATCACAGTGATTGGTTCATGAGTAAGAAAGGGCTCAATGGAGCAGAATCTCAGAAATGTGTCTTGGGAGCTTTTATTTACTGACCTAGGAGGGAAACAAATTGGCACTGGCAGCTATCTCATAACCATAAGGAGGCCTGGAAATAAAATCCTAGGCTCTTGATGGCACCATTGATCCACTGAATAAACACACTCGAGTACATCTATCTTATGACTAGACGTATAAATGAGCCAAAAAACTTAGAACCTTTCGAGTTGGGCTTTCTGTTACTTATAATAGATAAAATGTCAAGTTTTCATATGTAGGTGCTCATCGATGACGTCATAGAGCTCCAGTTTCCTTCTGTGAGGGCTTCACTCTCAGCCTGGCTGCCCCCACAGTGGTCACCAGCAGCCTCATTCCTGGCAGCACCCGCCAAAGCTCTGCACTCCTGCTGCCTGGGTTCCCTTGGCTCATGTGCCCATCTCTGAACCCAGCCCTGAGGTCAGGGGGATAGAATGGTGATGATTCTGGGACAGACGCTCTCTCCCGGGGCCAGGTCTGCCACCTGCTTCATTGGAATTACATCGTTCGAGAAAGTGGGTTGTTCAGATTAAAGAGATGCTATCAGAAAAGTGGTTCATGGATGCTGGACAATCAGAAATCATACAAATTCACTATAATGCCTCATTTCCGACTTTGGTGTCTTACTTTCCTTATGTGTAAAATAAAAAAGTTGAGATAAAGTGATGTTCCCCAATAATTTTGCTGTCAAGGACCCCCTCTCTTGCCTTCCTTCGTTGCTCATTGTGGAAACCTCATTAAACTAAACTTGAAAGATTTTGTCTATAATTCCTCCATTCTTCCATGCACCATTCAACACACTGTTATGGATTGTCCACTAGCTTCTAGTGTAGTTGTAGCCCTGTGATTACAGCAGTGAAAAAGGTTGGAAGGGATGTGATCTGTTCTGTTAAATGTAATGGGAAGTCTGCTGGTGGTTTTCTTCCTAGGTCAAAATACCAGAGCTTTAGAAGAAAAAAGTTTCGTGTTCATGCCCCTTCTTCTCTGCTTGGTATGTTGGTATGAGGATGTGATGCCTGGAGCTGGAACAAAAAATTTGCAACCATGAGGTGGACATGCATGAAGACAAAGAATTAGCATGAGCACTGAGGAGCAGGAGGGGCAATCGAAGCCTGGAGCCATGATGGTTTGCACAATCCTTGGCCTTCTGTGTTGGATCTAGACTTATTCATCCAGGCTTTTTATAAGGTGAGATACAGCAAGTCTTCATTGCTTAAGGCTTAGTTAAAAGTATTTTGTTACTTGGAGTCAAAAGCATTCTTGATTGATACAGTTAGATTCAGTAGAAGTCCCCAAGCAACTTATAATCTGAAGAAGTCCAGTGAATAGAGAATTACAAATGTCACAAGTGTCCTGAAGAGGAAGTACAGGAGCTTATATCATGGGCATCTAAACATTCAAACAAATTATATTTAAAAAGTAATAAATTTTTCTACTACTTTAGAGAATTAGGTCAGAGATAGACAGAATTTTTCTTGAAGGACCACATAGTAAATATTTTCCATTGCAGGCCATATTGGCCTCTGTTGCAACTACTCAACTCTGCTGGTATAGTTTGAAAGAAGCCATAAACAACATGTAAATTAATCAACATGACTGTGTTCCAATAAAACTTTATTAACAAAATAGGCATCTGGCTGGATTGGGCCATAAACCATAGTTTGCTGACTCCTGAATTAAATACACGCAACTGAGTATGCATAAAAACAGACAATCAAGTTTAGCTTGGAATATTTAATAAAATATGGAAATACTTTTAAAATTTTGCTTTGCAAATTTCCCAGTGCCAGGTCTTTAAGCTCACACATTCTGTGAGTCAGTGATTCCTCTTTCATGCCTTCCCCTTCTCCCACAGATGTGGATTGAGAAGTGGGTCAGCTGGGCAGCTACCCAGGGTACCAATCTCTAATGAGCTTAGGAACACTAATGGAAGGAGTTGAGAAATCTATGTTGGTTCGTCTCTAATGAAAACATATACCACTGTAATATGAACCAGGCAAAGATACTAAAACATAACATTTATTAGCCCTGAAATGCTTCTGCTAGGAGTTTTGTAACTAACATACACTGCATTTACAATCGGCTCAAAGATGGCAGTTGTGGTCAGCGGAAATACCAAAACCACGTAATGAGTGGTGTGCTGTAACCTACAAAGGATGTGATTTATATTGGGGATATTAAACCTTTTAATATACCTCCCAAGAAGCTGCTTGGTTCAGAAAAACTTACAAAAGAATTCTAAAGAGAAACCCAAACTGCAGAAATGTTGGAAATATTTTAATGTACTTTTTTTTTTTTTTAAGAATATTGATTCTGTTTCAACCAATGGAAGTAAAATTGTAATTCTGATTCCGAAAAAAATTTTTTACAGAAAATCAGATTCCACCTTCAGTAACTGATGTGGTTTGGCTGTATCTCCACTCAAATCTCATCTTGAATTATAGTTCCCATAATCCCCAAGTGTCATGGGCGGGACCCAGTGGGAAGTAACTGAATTATGGGGGCACTTACCCTCATGCTGCTGTTCTCATGAGAGTGGGTGAGTTTCCACAGATCTGATGGTTTTATAAACGGCTTTTCCTCTTTTTGCTCAGCACTTCTTCTTGCTGCCGCCACGTGAAGAAGGATGTATTGGCTGCCCCTTCCGCCATGATTGTAAGTTTCCTGAGGCCTCCACAGCCATGTTGAACTGTGAATCAATTAAGCCTCTTTCCTTTATAAATTACCCAGTCTTGGGTATGTCTTTATTAGCAGTGTGAGAATGGACAAAAACACTAATGGTATGTGGGACAAATGCTTGAAGGGTATTGGATTGAAGAGTCACCAGACTGTTAGTCTAGGTGGCTCCAGTTAGATAAAAGCCCATGAACTCAAGTCCATGTTGAGACTAAGAAGGTAACACAAATGGAATGCATTGGATCCAAGGCAACAGGGAAGGGTGGAGACTGAGGCAGACTTGAGATTGTATGCCCTGCCCCATCTATTGTTCTCTCTCTCCCTCTCTGTCTCTCTGTCTTTCTCTCTCTTTTACACACACACACACGCACACACATACAGGCATGCATGCACACACCAGCTCTCTCTTCTCGACAAGAAACACACATTCCTTCCACCAATGTAGTCGAGATGTGCTGGGCAATGCTGAAGTCTAACTGTGCATCTTAATGGTTCAGGTTGCTTAATTCTTCCTTTCACTGACAAGATGAATTGTAGAAGATGCCACCCCTATCAGCATCTCATGCTATGGATCTATTAGTATCTCTATTTATGGAGAAGAGAGAAGAGAGTGATAATTTATACACACATTTGTTTTGTAAAAATTATACTCCTATCCTCTGATTGGTTCGAGTCCTCCAGAATATCACTCCTCTGTGATAGAGAATGTAGCTAGAAGGGGAAATGTTAAATCGTTTAGGAATTTCCAATTTTTATATTGCCACTTGTAGCAAACTGTGTCATCCACTAAGCCGTGCAGTTTTTCCTATGCCCAAAATGTCACAAAAAGAAAAGTAGATCACAGCAGTTTACACATGCCAAACGCATTTGTCAAATAAACAACACAGAAAGAATTGCAATTGGAATACCATCCCTGTAAATAAACAGTATTTAATCTGACTTTAATCGAAATGTGCATGCTGATACCTTCATTTATGCAAGATATGAAGCTGATATAAAGGAAAATCATGACAACAATTCCACTTGAGACATTATGAAAGTTGGGACTTCTAAAGCACTTTGAGAGGAAAAAATGAAACATTTCCTCATGCATGTGAAGAAATGTTGTTGCATTTGGTTTATAAAATGCTTCCATGTGGTAATGAATAAGGTAGAATTTCCAATTTAGTACAGTGCTAAATTGAGCTGTTATATGCTTCAGGAAGATAGATTTAGGCACTCAATAATTAAGCAAAAAACCCAGAATTGTTTGGTGTAATGGACTCAAGTGTCCTTTGCTGCCTAACTTCTATTCGTCTTCCCCTGTAAGATAATACCACTTGGAGTTTGCTTTGGGGCCGTTAATTCTCTCCCGTGCTCAGCCATTCCTGTGGACCCTTTCGCCAGCTCTCGGGACTGGCTAAAGTCAATAATCTCATCTCATCTCACCCTTCTGGCAACCATAATTTGATCCATGACGGGCAGAAACTTAGAAGCAATGAAATCTGTAGAAAAGTTTGTTAAAGCTTCTTGGGGAAAGAGGGGGAGCTCACTTCTCTTTGAGAACCACAGGAGGAGAGGCCATTCCTTCTGTGGTCTGTGTGGTGTGAACCTATGAAGACTTGAATAGCTTCTTTGTTACCAAATGGAAGACCTTGGAATTGGCAACGGGAACCTATCTGAGGTCTGAAGAATAGGCTGACTCTATGGAAAGCAGAGAGAAAAAAAAATGGAAAGGAACAAAGCTGGTCCTGATGTCACCAGATCAAGCTGTACCTGGAAGCTGGTCCTGCCCTTTGCCTTTATAGTGATAGAAGTCCATAGGTACTATTATTCTTCAAGCGTTCTTGAACTGGATTTCCTATCCCTTTCAAAGGAAATATTTGTAACTCATCATTTAGCTTTGGCAAATGGATGATGATATATTATTAATAATACATTTTTGATGAGTTATGCCAGGAAAACGGGGCCATTCTGTGGGTTTCTGCTTTGTTGTTTTGTTTACTATATTGTTTTCAATTGGAATTAATACCTCCTTAAGTCATTTTATTACTAGTCTCCTGTTTCATACTTCGTAACATAGTTTAAGTACCATCTTCCCTATGAATTCATTATTAGATAAGATTATAAAGACTCTAGTTTTAGATCTGCTGAGGCTGCCCCATGTGGTTAAGAACATGTGTGTTAGGTTAGATAGATGTGATTTTGAAGCCTGGGCTCCCCAATTACTAACTAAGTGACTTTGAACAGTTTACCTAAATTCTCTAAGATACTTCTCCCACCCTAGAAAAATACTGTTAATAACAGCATCTTATCTCAGATGACTTTCAGGAAGACAAAATGTTATAATGCACGTACAACACTCATCACAGCACCGGACACAGAGTAACTGCTCAATAAATGTTGATGCTGTTTATCTTATTGTTATCATATGTATCAAAGAACTCATCATATACAACGAGCCCAATAAATTCAAGCTACAGTAATTAGCTCAATAAATATTTTCTATATAAAAAACATTTAAAAAATGATGAGCAGATGGTTGAATGAATATACGAGTAAATTAAGATATGATTCATTGAAAAAAATGAATGAATGAATGGGAACTAGAAAATGAGAGGTGATAACACAAATTGAGGGGCAGGGCTAAGGGATGAGGAGGAGAAAATGATGGAAAGGCACCCTGTGCTTTATGGGAATGCCCTTCTTGTGATCTGCGTCTCCATCAGGTGGAATGTTCTGCAATGCTGCTCTCTTCATACTCTCATTACTGCAGGTCATCTGTCTGGAGCTTGTTGATGGGCAGCTTTATAGAGAGCTATAAAGCAGCACTTATGGCCAAAGTCATCATCGTTTGTTGAATTCTGTGCTTATGGTGCCCACATCATTTTCTCTCCTTTCTCTAGGTCATAGTCATTCAGTACACACATGGAGTTTAGCATAGATGGCTTAATTCCTCATACCGCCTCCCCATAGCCTCTGAAATAAAATTCAAGAGACCTCAAGACCCAAAAGATAAGTAAGAATAAGTAGGATAATGTGGACGTTTATTGAGTACTTATTTTAGTTCAGACCCAAAGAGTTAGCTAGGCAAAGATAACTCACCATCTTGAGCGAACCATCTCATCCAACCTTTACAACTATATGCGTCAGGTACACTCATTAGCTCAGCTTTGCTGATGAGGAAACAGATACACAAGGTTATATTACTTGTTCAATGTCACAGGGCTAGGGAGTGGCACTGACAGGATTTGAACCTAAGCTTCTGTCCCTGGAGCTTCTTCTCCAGGGGGCTTTAGCCGTCATCACTCTCTACCTGGCCTTAACTCCTAATGCACTTGAAGCTGCAAACACAGCTGTCCCTCCACTTCCTTTAGACTCTTCAAAATGAACTCAACAGAGTGAGTTTTCTGAAATAAAATTCTTTAAATGTACACACATTAGGGACACTTTGAGATTATTTTAAAAATTCATGTTTATAGATTTATTTGAATTTTTTAAAACATATTTCCTACTCATATTCCATTGATCCATATTAGCCAGTAGACAGACACTTAGAATTATAGCCCAGGTACAGTGCTGTAGTCCAAGTACTTCAAATGCCATTTCAAGGGACCATAGACCATTCTTACTGTAGGTATCTGGACCACCAACCTTGCTCTCATAGCCAAGCTTGGACAGGATAGTGTTAGCTAAAATTCTGTTTTAGACACCCTTTTATGCCTACCTATCCAAGAGCTATGCAATTTGTAGCATCCCAGCCTCCAGATTCACAGAACAAAGTATAGAAGAGGGATTGGGAGTTGAGAAGTCATCGCTTAATAACTATCACACTGGCAACTTACATAAGTCTAGGAGTTATATGTTCTCTTAACTCTGAGAATATGTGCTCTTAATGCTGCAATCCACAGGGATGGATCCTTGGTAGCCATGTTTGTATCATGTGACCTTGCCCACTTCCTCAACTGGACTGGACGAGAACACTTGCATAAATCACATTCTGTCTCCTGAGGACTGGGACTGACAGTTAGTTAGTTTCTATCACTGAACCTGACTCATGTAAATCTGGGGTCACCATATTTCACCATAATCCACCAAACAGACTAAGCATGGAGGAAATCTGTCTATAGTGATCAAAGTAAAGAAAGTGGAGTAGAAATGAAAAGGGAGGTGAGGGAGGGAGAGAAAGTGCCTCAGTGATTTTCTACTTTTTGAGTCCAGTCTCTTCCTAAAGGCTGGTTGGATCCCAGTCTTCTGTGTTCATTGAGACATTCCTACCTTTATAAAACATAACAACATTTTATATCAGTCAAGTAAGTCAGTTTCTGTTGCTTACATCCAAAAAGGACAGATTAATAAGACAATGCACTTTTTATTTTTTTCTTGTTCAGAGCATACTCAAATACTTTATGAGACAAGGTAGCTTACAAATAACACATAAACCATTTTATTGGCCAGAAAGGTGGTTGGTCAACTTCATTTAAAAAAGACAAGAAATGGGCAGAGCTATTTATTCAATATTTTTAGCAATAAGTGACAATAAAATTTCCAAATTGTTCCTCAGCTTCTAATTTCTCTATAAGATTTTATAAATATCTAAGATTTCAATAATTACAATAATTAAAAATTTCTAAATAATTCTTTTAAATTACTTTTTAAAATGGGTGGCTTGAAAGAAAAGTATTAACTGTTAGCTTTCAGAAAAATAGCAGTGGAGGTCAATAATGTTAGAGAAGGATGAAGAAAGTTTGGAATCACCAGAGAACCTGTTTGTAATTCAAGAAGACAAATGACCATTTTGATGGCAGTCAGACACATTTCCAGAAAGTAGCTTACCTTGTATCGGATAAAATAATGCTGCCTCCAATTAGTATATAACCCAGTAACTAACGTGAGAAGAAAAAGTGTGAAGTAGAAGGAGCTCTCTGGTTGCCAGGGAGCAACCAAACTCAGTAACTCAAGTGAGTTTAGTAAAACAGTGTTGTGTGTGTGTGTGTGTGTGCACGTGCACGCGTGCACGTGTGTGTGCTGCTTGAATCTGAGAGGAGCATGATTAGAGTAAGCTTTGGGCATGGCTAGATCCAGATATGCAAAGGACAATACCAGGAATCTGTCTCTTGCCACCTCTTGTCTCCAGTTTTCTCTGTATGGGCTTCATGCCTAAGCAGGTTTATTGCACATACAGTTGCCAGATTTAGCTAATAAAAATACAGGATACCTAGATACATTTGAATTTAGATAAACAATGATTTTTGTTAGTTTCAGTATTTCCCATGAAATATTGGGGACACATACTAAAAATCATTCATTCTTTATTTGAAATTCATTTTAACGGGGCATCCTGTGTTTGATCTGGCAACCCTATTCACATGAGGTGGCAAAGATGGCTGCCAACACGTCTAGACTTATATTCTATTAATGTGGCAGCCTCTGTAAAAAAGGGGCTTATTTGCTAAAATTTTAATATATATAAGATTCAACTTGAACATCTGTCTTTTGACTCCTCATTGTCCAGGTGTCTTTCTGTGCATCCCATAGTCATCGTCACTCCGATATCCACTGGAGAAATCAATTAGCACTTATGAGGGCTTCCTCTCTCTCTCTTCTCTGTATACAAAATGAACAGGTAAAAAGGAAATGCTTGTCAAAACAAATCTCTAGTTGGTTTTCTCAATCTATGGGACAATCTCTGTTATGTGTCAATCACTTTATTGCAAAATAGCCCCTCCAAGACACAATCCACATTTTCAGATGACACCCGCCTGTCAGTCACTCACTAATTCAAAGCCAAATTTCATGCCAAGCAAAGACCAGTTTGTCAATCACTTTGCCTGCCACACATCCACCAGAATCACCTGACAGCTACAACTTTCTACTCTCCAATAAAGTAGGTCTAGTTAAGGCTGTTTGTCTCCTCTAATTGAGTTCCTTTTAGGACTGGTAGCTTAGCAACTAATAAGTTATTTTCTGCGACAACTGGCCTAAATTTCATAGCTTTCTTGACCATTGCCACTTGTTAGAAAATTGTTTCCCCTCAAGTGGCTAAACAGCAGATGTAAAATTTATTTAATACTAAATTGTTCTATTGTTTCTATTATAAGCACTCTTCCACTGCTTAAAAGTAAATACAGGATATGTTGTTAAATAGTCATAATTTTGCAAAATTATGAAATGACTTGAAATTTTGTTCCAAAGATTCAAATTCTTCATTATAGGAAGCACTAAATGCTGGAAAAGAGGCCAATAGGATTAATTCCCAGCATTTATTGAGCTATAAATTGCTTCACAAGTACCTACTGTGAGTGAGTCACTATGAGGTCATGCACAAAGTATTATATAATACCTGTTCTCAGCCTGAAGAGGCTTGGTTGGAGGAGATAGCTGGCAACAAACTACATCTATTTAGAGAATAAACAGTGCAAAGGTTAAAAAAGGAAATGATAATAATTTTCTAAAAGGATCAAATATAGTCATGATTGGTAGAGGGAATGATGATGGTTAATTTTACATGTTAACTTGACTGGGCTAAGGGATGTCCAGATAGCTGGTAAAACATTATTTCCATATATACCTGTGAGGATATCTCTGGAGGAGATTAACATTAGAATCGTTAGACTGAGTAAAGATCACTCTTACCGGCGCAGCTGGGCATCGGCCAATCTGTCAATGGCCTGAGTAGAATAAAGGAAAAGGAAGGGTGAATTTGCTCTCTCTGCTTGCGCAGGGACATCCATCTTCTACTCTTGGACATTGGTGTTCCTGGTTCTCAAGCCTTTGGACTAGGACTTACATCATTGGCTCTCCTGGTTTTTAGGCCTCAGGCTTGAACTGGAATGAAACCATCAGCTTTCCTGGGCCTCTAGCTTGCAGACAGAAGGTTGTGGTATTTCTCAGCCTCCATAGTCACGTGAGCCAATTTCTCATAATAAATCTCTATCTATCTATCTATCTATCTATCTATCTATCTATCTATCTATCATTTTTCTATCTATCTATCTACCCTGTTGGCTGTGTTTCTGTCAGAGACCTTGTCATTTCTTTGGTAGCCCAACTTTCCATTTCTCTTTCCAGTGTTAGAGAAACTCTCATTGTATGTAGAGTAAGGGAGAGATTGTGCCTTTACCTTCCATTGTAAAAAGTTGAAAGACTGGACTTTACCATCCCTCTGGCAGCCACAAAATCAAAAGTTGGCTAGTTGGATGTGCCTGCTCTGGACTTTTGAATCTATAGCTGTGAGAACATTTGAATTCACTCACGGTAGTTTCCCCAGTGTCCTGGAGCAGAGGCATCAGCAGCATGTAGGACTGTGGTATTATTCTGCACCCAAAATAACTGGGTGATTGATTGTTCCTGCTAAAAGGAGAATGTTGTGATCCTTGTCTCCTGTCTACTCTTGAATTGCCATGGTTCTAACCTGGTTCTCCAATTGCTCATTAATTTTGGGAATCCCTGAAATACTTCAAATATATGCAATTGACTCTTGAACAACACAGGTTTGAATTAGCGGGTCCATTTATACACATATGTTTTTCCATCTTTCCCACTCCTGAGACAGCAAGACCAACCTTCTCCTCCTCAGCCTAGTCCATCTGAAGATGATGAGGATGAAGACCTATATGATGATCTACTTCCACTTAATGAACAGTAAATATATTTTCTCTTCCTTAGGTTTTTCTTCATAATGTTTTCTTTTCTATACTTTACTGTAAGAATACAGTATATAATACATAAAACATAAGAAATGTGCCTTAATCAACTGTTTATGCTATCGGTAAGGCTTTCAGTCAATAATAGGCTATTAGTAGTTAAGTTTGGGGGGAGTCAAAAATTACATGTGGATTTTCGACTGTGTTAGGGAGTTGATGCCCCTAACCTCTGCATTGTTCAAGGGCCAATTGTACATATATATGTGTGTGTGTGTATACATATATACATAATTATATATGAGATATATAATTAAATTCTTATATATAAGAACAATGAATGAATGTATGTACATATATAACACATGCATGTATAATTTAAGACATTCAGAATTATTTTTTGTTGTATGTAACCCATACTCCTCAAATTTTTAACCGATTTAGAAAATGTTGTGTGTGAGATAAGAAAGGTTCTCTCCTCACTCTGGGCTGCAATAATTTGGGAAGGTTCCATGGAGAATAAAGACTTTAAATACTCTTTGCATAGGCAAAGAACAAGGGAGCAGCTGTTCTGGATAGAATCACTGGTACAGAGAAGCAGAAAAAGTCTGGTACGTTGAGAGAAAATTTGAGCCTTAATAAAGAAAAGATCTTGTTTATCTTCCCCATTATTTTATCTTTGTAAAAATGGCACAGTGACTAGCAAAAGATAAGCATTAATTAAAAATGTGCAACTATGCTGGGTGTGGTAGTTCACACCTGTAATCTTAGCACTTTGGAAGGCTGAGGCAGGAAGATTTCTTGAACCCAGGAGTTTGAGACTAGCCTGGGAAACATAGGAAGACCCCGTTTCTACCGAAAAAATAAATAAATTAGCTGGGCATTGTGGCGCATGCCTCTAGTCTCAGCTACCTCAGGAGGCTGAGATGGGAGAATAGCTTTAGCCCAGGAGGTTGAGGCTGCAGTGATCCTTGATTGCACCACTGCACTCCAGCCTGGGCAAGAGAGCAAGACTCTGTGTTTAAAAAAAAAAAAAAAAGAAAAAAAAAGTGTGTAGAAAAATGAATGAATAAATAAACGACAACAAAAGAGAAAGAATACCCACATGAATTTGGCTAAACTGGAGACTCCTAGTGGGGAGGTACAAAAATGAGTCTCTAACATTAGTTGAGAAATTATGGTGAAGAAGCTAAAAATGGACAGCAATGATTTCTTCCTTTTAATATCAATTTTCAGCATATTATAATGTACCATTTATCCTATAATGCATACAATGTTAAACTATAAGACTCCAGAGCTCTGCAGAGACAGGGAACACATTGAGTACATTGTCAGATGACTCACGCTTGTGGTATTGCCCAGTGGGAAACAATCTCAATCTGGAAATTTCCTTACACTAAAAGGAGCTGGCTTCAAAACTCCATTTGGCCACCTTAGAAGATGCAACTGAGCAGAGAGAGAAAATGCTCAGGGGGAGGAAACCGTGATGGTATGGCTAACATAAAGAGAGAGAAGCCATTCCTGTACGATAAAGAACTCCTAGTAGGCAATTTGCAGAGCACGGCATGGGATACCTACTTCTTTAGTTCCACAGCTGTTCTAGACTTTAGTTTAGGGCGTGTCCTTTGAGCAATTGCAGTCAGGGAATTCCCTGATATTAGTAATTGGCCTTTTGATGTTTCAGTGCAGACTGCTCTGGCATGGAAGAATGAGTAATGAAGAATTTAAGCCAAAGAACAGAGATAATTCCATTAGATACATTTGGATAATGGTTTGACCCATTTCTTAGTCGGGAGTGATTGGAAGTTAAACTCAGAACCAACTCTATGTTGTTTGTGGAGGAGCCAACTTTCATTTTAGCATTTACTGTGCATTATGATTTATTCTAAGAACTTTGCTTATATCACCTCATTGAATCCTTGCAACAGTTTGCAAATGTAGATGTTGAATGAGAGGTATCAGAGGAGAAAAATCTATTGTTTTGGACAAGGGAAGGTATTAGGTCTTATCTGGAAAAGTGGAATGTGTGAGGTCACTAGGACCTTATGGAGAGAAAGACAAAACAAGGGACAGAAACTCTACAATATTTACACTCCAGTGATTGCAGAATGGTTTGGGCCAAGGAAAAGGTGTGACAGAAAGGAGGCTGTAGTTCAATTAAAGCAGTGCTCCATTGCTCTGTTTCCATGGTCATTGACACAGGGCTCTTTCCCTGTGTTGATGACATCACAATAATACTAAGAAGAAAAAAGGACATATGCAAATGAAGAAAACAATAAGAAGAGAGAGAGTCACATGTGGGCTAGTTATTTCCTCACTGGACAAAGGTCCACCAGTGTTTGGCAAGGTTTTGTGCAAGAGAAAAATGAATGATTTCACAAAGAAAATAACTTTACTTACAAAAACTTGGAGACTGTGTGCTCAAGAAAACTTCCCATAACAGAACTGTTGTTTTCCTCACTGACCTTGATTTAAATCAGGGTCAGTAATAAAGTCATGGGGTGGCCTGCTCTCTTTTGATATCACTAATGAGAACCGAGAAATGGGCAGTGTTGAACACTCGGTGCTCTTGGATAACTTAGCCTGGCTTTGGAACCATGGGTGGATTTGATTGTTCAGATTTCTCTCCCTAGTGAGGATGATTGGGATACAGGGAGACTTATAAAATGAGGAATTGAGAGGTTGTTATTATCATTCTCATTTTACCAATGAGGAACCTGAGGTTCAAAAACACGAAATAGTCCTTAATAATACATAACGAGTAAGCAGTGGAGACAGAATTGATCAGTCTGACTCCATAGTTTAAAGTCTTTTCCATTATGGTGTATGCAAAAGACTGCTAGTGTTTTCTCCTCTCTGTCACCTCTTTTATTACAACAATGTAACACCCATATTTTAGTAGAGCAGATGGTTGCCCAGCTTGAGACTACATTTCCCAACTTCCCTCATAGCTGGGTTGTGGCCATGTGAGTAAATTATGCTTAATGAGATACGAGCGGAAGTGGTGTGTGCCGCTTTCCATTCATGCTCCCCAGAAGAACTTGGTGTGATTTCCCATGCCTCTTTCCCAATTCCTAATGGTTACAGCTGGAGATGATTGACACCACCCTCTTGAACAAGCCAGAGATAGACACCATGTTTTCAGTATGACTGGAGAGAGAGAGAAATACACTTCTATCATGTAAAACCACTATAATTTTTTTTAACAGCATCTTAGGCAATATCCTAACTTACACATGATGTAACAGCTCTCCAAGAGTTTTACCATTTCTTCATGAAGAACTACAGGTTCCTATCACAGATTATATAATACTTTTTATAGTTTGATATAAATATACATGCATATATTAAATATAGTAACCTTTAAGTGAGTTTAGATATTTCTATATAATTTTGACTTTACTCTTGATTAATTCTTTATGTTATTTTTATGAAGACTTGAGTTAAAGAATCATTCGGAGGTCGGGCGCGGTGGCTCACGCCTGTAATCCCAGCACTTTGGGAGGCCGAGGTGAGCGGATCACGAGGTCAGGAGATCGAGACCATCCTGGCTAACACGGTGAAACCCCGTCTCTACTACAAATACAAAAAATTGCCCGGGCGAGGTGGTGGACGCCTGTAGTCCCAGCTACTCCGGAGGCTGAGGCAGGAGAATGGCGTGAACCCGGGGGGCGGAGCATGCAGTGAGCCGAGATGGCGCCACTCACTCCAGCCTGGGCGACAGAGCGAGACTCCGTCTCAAAAAAAAAATAAGAATCATTCAGAAATATTGATTGATTTACCTCTTTCTGGGTAGACCTAATATACCACAGTTCAGCAAACTATACCTGCCAACAGAGGTCTAAAAGACCAGGAATCAGCAAACAAATCTGTTGTACAGATTTGTTTTTATAAATAAAGTTTTATTGAAACACAACCATGCCCATTTATTTACATATTGTCCATGGCTGCTTCTATGCTCCAAGGCAGAATTGAGTAGTTGAGACAGAGAAGTCCAGGTAAGCAGTGCGTTTTGCAGAAAGATATTTTCCCATCTGGATGCGATGCACATTTCAATAGTATTTACTATATTCGTTGCTTAAATGCAAAAATCTATCCAGGTTTTTATAAGTGGTTTGCCACTCCTCATTATTTTTTCTCGGTAAAATATCTTTTGGAGGAATTTGTTATTTTTGACCTTGAGAGAATGAACAAAGGGGCAAAAGTGAGGTAAGCTGTAACACCAAATGCGGACAGTCTTCTCTGCCTCCCAGACATGACTCTGGGCATTGGGATTTCAGATGGAAAAGCCAACTGAGTTTTATATAGCTGCGCTGGTCTTTGCTTATTGCATTCGTAGCATAAAGAACGTCTTGTTCCTGCTGGGAGGAAAGCCATGATGGAATCAGATTCTGCAGAAGTTTGCAAGCGCCAAGGGTGTTCATGACTCCAAACTGCTTTCCCGATGCGCACAGATTGAAGCATCTGAGGGGACTTGCGTGTGGAATGATGGATGCGGTTCTCACTTCCAGGGGAGGAGCCCTCTAAAGCCTAAAGCTTCCGTCAGGGAGATGTGTGTGGGGGAAGCAGTCCCATGGCCTCAGCCCCTGGACTGTGAGTCCATGAAGACCTCGGGGCAGAGGAAGTGAGAGGCGAAAGACTGTAAATATTGTTCAAATAAAGAAAGCACAAGATCAGAAAGCAACAGAACGCTGGGAATGTTTTTCTTTTCCTCCCCTTCTTTGAGACAGTGAAGGAAAAGGGGGTTGTTATTTCATAGGCCCGCGCTGGCTGTTGTGCTCAGGGCACTACACTGTCTCTGTGTGAAAGGCCAGTTTATGAGGCAGCAAGGGAAGATGCCACGGTCTTGGTGGCTACGACAAAGGTCAAGCTCCTGCTCCTGCTATAAGATCTGTCATAGATCAGCTGCAGCTCTGTTCCATGTTCCCTTCACTCTGGCACCCAGGCTGATGGAGTAACAGGGCAAAAAGAGTCAGCTCTTAAACGATGTTGCCCAAGTGACAATTGTCATTTTTCCTCATGTTTGATTGGCTGAAGCAAGTCACATGAAGCAAACCTGATGGGTGTGTATAATCTTCCCCCAGTAAAGGACAATGCATATCTTGTCCACTGCATCCTCTCCACAAACCTATAGGGTAATAATTATATAAGTCATTGTATAGGAACAAAACTGACACTCAAATAGATGTTGCCCATTCTGACACGAATACCAAATTGGTGACCCGGGATCTGAAATCACATTGTACACCAATTCTCTCCCCATTTTTTTTAACTGCACCACCCTATCTTTTCAGTTACCTACGAGAAGTGGAATTAAAATGTTTACATATATTATCACAAGGATGAAGATTATCTCTCTTCATTAAGCTAAGCTTGAATGGCGTTAGTTCTCTGCATCCCATACATATTATCAAGCCTGTTTTCAGGAGGCTTGATAATATACAAAAAGAGTTGACATTTTTGAATAGTAATTTTACCTATGCCAGGCACTGGGCTCAGTGTTTTATATGCTTAATAACATATTCACAAAACTCTTCACACACACACACACACACACACACACACACACACACACACACACATACCCCTTACAAGAAAGATATTGCTACCTCGAGTTTGTAGGTGGAAGTTGCAGCTCGGAGAGGTTAAATAGCTTGCCAAATACTGCCGAGCCAATAAGACTGCCACGATGTAGGCCCATCTGCCTGTCTCTAAAGTTTATTCCCTTCTTTCTGCGTATTCTGGCAGAAATACCTGCTGGCTCCCGGTATAAAGGAAAAGATGGGAAAATATAGAAGAGATTGTGAATGTCTAGAGTGTAACTTTTACTTTTTCTGTCAATTACTCCTGTCATATTTATAAGCACTGATGTGTCCTGCTGTAACACCGTGTGCCATAGCATTGAAAAATGCTAAGTAACCCACACATAATGAGAAAGGTATATTTCGTGGGAGGGGTGAGTGACAATACCATGGAAAGTACTCCCAAGCCAAAGATAAGCAAGTTTTGGTTTAAAAATAACTTTAGATGCTCTGTGCTGCTGCGCATTTCAATTAGGAAACATAATAAAATAAAACTGCACACTCAACTCTATGTACTGTGTGAAGAATATAATTATATCTGAGTAGATAACCTATATGTAACCTGCTTGAACGTATACAAATATGGATCTAGATTTACCTGCCTGGAAATGGAGGCTGGCATTTAAATCTCATTAACCTATCTTTTGCTCAGGTGGTTGTAGCTGAGATACAGATAGGCTGTAGATAGGGCCATGCTGTCTTCCACGGCCTCAACTGGAAAATGGGCATAATTAAATCTATCATGCGGGTCGTCAGAAAATGTGAATCAGACACACTGCTGATGATTGTGAAGGTACTGCTTGTAAAGAGGAAGTGCTGGTCACATCTTTTGATAAAGGTGTAACATGGAGAGAGCAGTTGAAAATGAAAACATCTTCTCTGGATGTTTGTTCTCCAACCACCTACTCCTCCAAGTCAGAAATCTGATGGCTGCTTTCGAAATTCAGTCTCTTAACTGTACCAGAGCTCTCCTCCCAGCCTTTACATCTACGGATCCCTATCTCTTCCAGTCTCTCTTTATCCCTTTCACCCCTGTGTCCTGCTATATCTTGTAACTATGTCACGTCATTAACAAGATAAAGACTACAGCCATGGTGTAAGGGTTAAGCCTTTCAAGGTGGTCTTAGAACACAACAGAGAAAGGCTGGTAGCTCAGGATCCCCATAAATCCCGGTTTTTCTTGATTCTTCTCCTTGGTGATTAGATTCTTGGAGAGGCACACGGCACGCTGACCCTTTCACCTGTTCACCCCCATGTCTCCTCCAGGTATTCTCTTTGGACAGAGTTTCACAGTTATGGTACTATTGACTTACTGAGCCACATAACTCTCATGATCTTGTTTTGGGGGCTGTCCTGTGCATTGGATGTTTAGAAGCATCCCCAGTCTCTACCTGCTAGATGCCAGGAGCACTTCTCCTCCCAGTTGTGATGGCTCAAAAACATCTCCAGACATTGCCACGTGTCCCCTAGTGGTGGTGATGGTGGTGGGAAAATTACTTCTGACTGAAAACCTCTGACTTAGTAGCCTCGCCATTGATTGTAAGTCGTGTTTCATTGGTTCCACCATGACCTGTAAGCTCTCTGCACGTAGGGAACCTGCAGCTTTGCTCCCACCTCCACCTCAGAAGTGGACACAGTGCCTAGAGTCCAGCAGGCTGTCAGTTCACGGTTGAGTAAGGGAATGAAGCACCCGGAAATTTCCTCTGGCTTGGAAAGTGAGGTTAACTTTGCTTTGCTGAATGACCTAGAAAAATTCCTTTATGCCCTTACTTTACATGAAATGCGACTCTCACAGCGCACAACCCTCCAGTCGGATATGTGAAATCACCCGTTAGAGAATGCTGGCAATTCTGCTGTTGGGACTCTTGGGTTTTCCAGGAGGAAGCCGTGAGTCTTGATTTTCTTTCCCCCTAAGGTTTGGCTTAACACCGAGGCACTGGAGCGAGAGCAGCCGCAGTCCAAAGATTCATATCCCCTCTGTTTCACTGCATATGGCCTTAGAAAAATTATTTTTTGAAAAATGACCTAAAGCTTTCCTAAACTCCTCAGGAATGACACCTGAGGGGAACATCTGAAAGACTTCACATTCATTAGCTAAACCTTCTTGTTAGATTATGTTCCCTGAAATGCATTTGACAGTTAATGAAGTAGAAAAGATGGCAGTCGGAGAAAAAATAAAATCCTGTCAGATTCTGGCGATAGAACAGGGAGGTTAAAAAAAAAAAAGCAGAAACCTGGGGAGGCATCGATAGATCAGCACCCCACACTGTGAGGATTTTATTGCTGGGCACATTGCCTCGGATCAGAGCCGGCGGCAAAGTTAAATTCATGCACGGCACTCTGCTCAGATCCTAAGACCATACAGAACTCAGGCAACCTAGATAAGGTGCCTGTCAGGGCAAAAGCTGCAGGAATACAGGGCTGACTGGCAGATATGTGAAACAGTGATCAGAGAAGAGAAAGAAAAAGGAAAGACATGTTCAAAAATATTTGGACTGCTTTAGACACCTTTCCCCGTTTCAGTTGGATTACAATTTAGTCCAAACCTTGCTTGAATACTCCGAAGGTAAAACCAGCTTGCAGGCAGTCGAGTGAGCAGGCACAGACTTTCTCTGCAAACATTCGGTTTTAAATGACCTCGTGGGATGTCATTCATTTCCCGATCCCTTTTCATCTGCCGTGCCCTCTATTGAGGTTCAGAAAAGGGATCTGCAGGAAGAAGAGTGGCACGCTGGTGTATACCTCTGCAGTTGCCAAAATTATTATTTGGTTAATTCAGCTCTGTCCAGTCTTCCTGAAGTTGGGCAAACCTGTTTTCTTCTCTATGATGTATCACTTAGAAACACCAACTGCAAGGATTTCTTATGTTCACAAAAAAGGGAAGGAAACAGCTGGTAAATGTTTCACAGATGGCAAAGCTCTTGGCATCTCTCTCAAGAGAGGGCCACCCATGCAGATGGCTCATTATTTTAACATTTGGATTTTCATCTTATTAAAACATCTTTTTTTTTTCTCCTGGTTTTATTTAGCACCATAAATTCTCTTACACTTTAGCTAGCGACTAAGCGATCTGAGGACGTGCGCTCTAAGGAACATCCTTTGGCTAAAACGTAGATTGGTAACATCATTATTCCCAGCTTTGATCTCAACGTGATGGGTTTCAACCTGATTAAAAATTCCAATGAATGGAAACGCTCTGAATAGTGAATTTATCAAGCAAAAGTCCATGAAGTCCATATAGTAGCTGAATTATTCAGCAGAACGATAAACCGAGTGAAATTGGGGGAAATAGTTTTATTCAATGCATAAAATCTCTATTACTATGCAATATGCATATATAAAAATAGACAAATGCACAGTGGGTGTAGATTTATAAACACACCCTTTCTACATATGTAGAGGGGTTTCTGCACCATGAAGTGCAACAGCCAAAATTTAAATCAAGCAATGCCAACTCTTGGCAAGGTAGATAGGAAAGGGCCAAGATTTCGAAGGATAGTTCTCTGCCCACTCAGATGTCAACAGGACTGAACTTGCATCTTCTATCTGAATAGCTGTTTCTAGGTGCAGAAACAGGAAGGCTGTTGTGTGGCTGGATGGAAAGAAACAATCAACTCTTGCTGCTCTGACGTTGTTGTAAAAGCAGCCCTCGCCACTGTCCTTTCCAAATATTGCTCCCAAGGATTGGGAGAAGTTGTGGATACCTCAGCATTCCGAACTATTTTGTGCTGGGGTATGGGAAATGTTGGAGATGCAAATGCAAGTGACAAAGCAATGTAATAAGAACAAACCAATCTCTTTAATGTGGTGTGAGATGCTGGCCTAAATACAGATCAGTCGCTATGTTCTCACAAATGGGCCTCATGGAGCGGGGCCTGCACACACCACATTGTAAATGTTTATTAGCAATGGTACACATTGCACGTTATGGGTCCGTGGAGCTCAGAGCTGGCTCACTTTGGGGGTCAAATGTAAATCCCTGAAATGCTGAGAAAATGTTAATAGTTGCCATCACCAAGAACATATCGGTTGAGAATGTACATAGGTATCATAAATGGAGGCTTTGTTCATCGACTTGAATCACCTCTGGTACATCTAGCCTAAAGCACTAGCTTGTGTAATGCATTCTGCGAGCTGTTGGCTTTTCTATCAGACAGAAAGCAAGACAGGAGTTTCAGAAAGCACAGTTTCACAAACAAGAGGTGGAAAGGGCAATGCTGATTAGACATGTCTAGGAAGCTACGAGTGGTAGAGATATGAAACAAAAAAAAATTAAACCAACTTCTCACTAAGCAAATTGCTTCTGGGGGGTCTCATGTTGCTTTACGGTTTTTGGCATCTGTAGCATAAACTGTAAGCACAAAAGCACAGGTCCTGATAATCCTCAGATAGTGGACTTTTATGGGTGGAGGATCTTCAAGCTTACCCTCTTTGATCACTCTAAGTTAGTGGTTCTTAAAGACCCCCAGTCGAGTGGCATCAGCATCACCTGGGCCCCACCCTAGACCTACTGAGTCAGAAATTCTGTGGAAGGGGCCCAGCAATCTGTGTTTTAACAAGCCCTCCAGGTGATTCTGGTGCATGCTCGAGTTTGAGAGTCACTGCTCTAAGGCATAACAGTTTGTCGCTCCACCAGTGCCCAAGAATCTTTTTGGTGACAGACATCAAATATGATTCCTGCAAAATCCTGGCAGCAGAATACATTTGTCTATTTAACTGCATGCAAAACGCTTGTCAAGAAGGATTCCGGGGGCTCTTTTTGCAAACGCTTCCTCTCTCCTGCATGTGCTCAATCTATCTCTTTGGAGACTGCATATGTCTTCGATCCAAGCTCCAAAGTTGTAAGCCATCTTAAAAGCACCCCTCACCCCTATCCTTTTCACCTCATATTGACAAATAAGACAGAGGAACACTGCACCTAGTTTTCTGTGTCTAGCTGGAAAAGACTGACAGATTTCATTACATTTGTCACAGGTTCTAAAACTCCACGTGGGAGAAAATAAGCCCATTTAGTAAAAACATCTCACTTTACCTTTGAGTTAGAATGGAGAAGCATAAAAAGTATTGTTCCTAAGAAAATTACAAGGCATTTGGTTGTGTTTTCAAAAGTGTGATGACTATTCACCAGACTGGGTTAGGTGGCTGCAAAGCCCCCACAAAACTATATAGGTACTAGAAATACATATGCCTCCAGCGAAATGGCATAAGAATCAAAGGAGAAATGAATTTCCTGTGGTGCAGATGAGCTACTTAAAATCATTCCCATCTGAGCACACCTCCTTTTCCTCATGTGCATTGAAAACCATTTGAATAATGCACGTTATTCAGTTGCATTGTGAGCTCTGAAAACCATTTAATGAAGGTAGACAGGCTTCCAAGAAGGTGCATTCTTTGACTAATGTAGATACTCCTGGAAAAATCTTTCCCCAACATGGAAGGCAAGATTTACTGAGTGAGTGGAAGAAGGAATGCTATTATAAAGTCTTGTTTCACTCAATGAAATCAAATGGAAGCAAACTTGGGTTAAATTTGATCTATTCTAGGTGAATCTTACTCTGTGCAATGCATATACTGAAAGGCTGTAAATCAATCACATTTTAGCAAATCAAACCAGCTTTCTGTTGACCTTTACTGTATTATCAAGTTTGCTTTGTCTCTTTATGATTGATCATCAATTAACAGTGGTTACCAATGCCAATCTTTCTGTTAAATAGTTAACGATCTATATACATTAATGCTTAATGAATAAAACGCACTCCTAAATAAAAATTTTATGAGTATTTAAGAAAGTTGTGGGCACTTATTTGTACCTAAATATAGTGTATACATATATACATATATCATGTATCATCTTAATAAAGTGGGATAACTGTGTCCAAGAAGATTGACTCTTCATATGTAATTTATTTGGTTAATTGAGCCAAAATTACAGGAAACGACATTTAGAGCAGGGGATATTTAAAATTTTATTCATCTTGGTACTTTGAATTAAAAGGTGGTACAGAGTCAGGTTCAGCAGTGTGGGCTTTGGAGTCACACATGAACTCAGACCCGCTCGCCACTTCTTAGCTGTGGACTGGGCTTCCCTGATCCCCGGTTTCCTTGTCAGTAACACGAGTCTAGTAATTATTTCTGCCCAACGGGGTTGCAATGAAGAGAAACACACTGCTTATTTTTAGCACAATGCTAGGCACACAGTGAGCACCCGAATAAATGGCAGCTGGTACTGTCCTTATTATGAACTGATGGAGTCACAGGTATCATGTCCATGACAAACAGTGGGTATATATAAATGCCCATCTGGGAAAACCACCCAAACAATTTGACACCATTGTGGTATTTTTTAAAAAATTGCTTTGGTTATATGTTCAAAGAGAGTCTCAGCAGGGTGAGAACAGCTCTAACTAAATGAAGCAATATGTGGTTATTTTAATATCTAGGGGGAGTCCCATTTTCAAACCCAACTCTTCAGTTTCTGTAATTATTATTAAATAATAATAATGACAATGATCCTAATAATGGCACTAACATTATATAGCACTCACTATGTGCTGGGAACTGTGGTAAATACATGTATTAATCCATTAAAATATCACAACAATCCATTGAGAGAGATACTGTCATTATTCCTATTTCCAAGAAAAAGAAATGAATATGCAGAGAGATTAAATGGCTTGCCTAATATCTCACAGCTGGGAGACGGTCGAGCAGTGATTTGAACTGAAACATGGGGAGGATAAATTCTCTTGAAAAGGTAAGTGAGGGAAGGCATTGCAGGAATCATCTGATCTCATCCTCTAATTTTACAGATGGAGAAATTGAGGCCAGTACTTAGAACAGTGCTTATCATTTGTAGTAAATGGTCAATAAATAATATTGCAGTAATGAATGGCATCAACGAATGGGAAAATGACTTACAAGTTATTGGCATAGCCAGAAACTAAAAGTCTGGGTCATTTACTTTGTGTTTTTATTATTATTTTTTTTAATTTTACTTTAAGTTCCGGGATACAAGTGCAGAACCTGTAGGTTTGTTACACAGGTATACATGTGCCATGGTGGTTTGCTGCACCCATCAACCCATCATCTAGGTTTTAAGTCCCGCATGCATTAGGTATTTGTCCTCATGCTCTCCCTCCCCTCACTTTTATTTTTTCACTCTCCACAAAATATCTGTGGCCAATAATGAGCTTTATAGTCCTTGTAAAATTATTTGTATTTATCATTTCATATCTGACTGTATGTTTGCTGATATCTTTATTGCAGAATGTTCATCTCTAGAGAACAAGTATCTCAAAATGATCCTTGGGTGAGTAATCTCATTTCTTTTCTCCTTTAGTCTTTTTTTACCTTTCTTTCAGTTTTTGGTTCTATTTGGTGGGTGTTTACCCTTCAGCAGGTGTTCTCACTTTCCTGAACTAATCCATACAGTTGTGAGTAGACTTCAGTGGTCAAGAAATGCTTCTTGATTAACAAATCTTTATGGAAGGCACTCGAGTCAAATGAATAAAGAAGATAACAGACTCTGAATTAGATGGGAAACTCCAGGTTGCCAGTAATAGAAACCCCACAATATGAACAATATGTGATATGAACAATAACCAGCAATTGGAATACAATCAGCCCTCTCTATCTGAAGGTCCCGCATTCCTGGATTCAACCAACTATGGATTGAAAACATTTGAAAAAAAGAACAATACAGTAATAAAAATAATGCAAGTCAACAGTATAATACAACAACTATTTACATAGCATTTACATTGTATTAGGTACTATAAACCATCTACTGATGGTTTAAACTAGAATATGGGAAGATGTGCATAGGACTTATGGAAACACCATATGCCATTTTATATCAGGGACTTGAGTGTATGGATTCTGCTATCCAAGGAGGGGAGAGGAGTTTCCTGAAAATGATTCCCAATAGATACCAAGGGACAACTATATATTCCTCATGTAACCAAAGCTCCAGGGTCCTCCGGCAAGCCTGCTCCAGAGCCCCAGTCTCTTCCTCCGCATTTATCAGCTCTGTCTCCTGACTTAGGTAGGCCTTCCCTCACAGTGATGTCAGATGTGTCCATGGGGTCTGGAGCTTCAGGCTTTCTTATTTCCATCTAGCAAGGGTGAAAAGTCTACTTCAGGATAAATTATCCAAATAAACAGAAATCCCAGGTTTGAATTTTGTTGCCTGTTTTTGTTTGTTTGTTTTTTGTTTTTTGTTTTTTTGTTTGTTTTTTTGTTTGTTTTTAATACAGGTTCTCACTCTGTCACCAGGCTGAGTGCAGTGGCATGATCTCAGCTCACTGCAACCTCCAACTCCCAGGTTCAAGCGATTCTCCTGCCTCAGCCTCCCGAGTAGCCGAGATTACAGGTGCCCACCAACATACCCAGCTAATTTTTGTATTTTTTTTTTTTTTTAGTAGAGATAGGGTTTCACCATGTTGACCAGGATGGTCTCGATCTCCTGACCTTGTTGATCCGCCCATCTCAGCCTCCCAAAGTGCTGTGATTACAGGTGTGAGCCACCGTGCCCTGCCAAGTTTTGTTGACTTTTACTAGCCTGACTTGATTCATGGATCTCTCTCTGAACCTGTTCTTATAGAGAGATAAAAATGCGCTGTTGGCTTAAAATTTAAGTCAACTATCAGCAAACTTGTATGTAAAGGACAAGACAGTAAATATTTTAGGCTTTATGGGCCATAGGGTCTCCATCACCACTACTCAACATGGCCATTGTAGGTTGAAAGCAGCCAAAGGCAATACAGCGATGAATGAGTCCAGATTTGGCCTGTAGGCCACAGTTTCCCAATTCTGGATTAAACAGTCAGGCCCTAACACTGGTCCAGGGGCCACACTTCGAGAATCTTGTATTCTTTTTTTCTTTTGAGACAAAGTCTCACTCTGTCACCAGGCTGGAGTACAATGGCAAGATCTCAGCTCACTGCTGTCTTTGCCTCCCAGGTTCAAGCGATTCTCCTGCTTCAGCCTCCCAAGTAGCTGGGACTATGGGTGTGCGCCACCATGCCCAGCTAATTTTTGTATTTTTAGTGGAGATGGGGTTTCATCATGCTGGCCAGGATGGTCTGGATCTCCTGACCTTGTGATCCACCTGCCTCAGCCTCCCAAAGTGCTGGGATTACAGGCGTGAGCCACCGTGCCCAGCTGAACCTTGTATTCCTTAAGTACCTCTCTGCCAGTGGCTTATCTAGTGTAACCCTAATAAATCTTGAGCCTCGGATGGACTAGTACCTTCACAGAAGTTCATTCAAAGAAACCCAAGCTAGCCATGAAGTAGTGATTTTTAAAATTCCAGTATTGGCCGGGTACAGTGGCTCACGCCAGTAATCCCAACACTCTGGGAGGCTGAGGTGGGCGGATCACCTGAGGTGAGGAGTTCAAGAGTAGCCTGGTCAACATGGTGCAACCCTCTCTCTACTAAAAATACAAAAATTAGCTGGGCATGGTGACACATGCCTGTAATCCCTATAATCCCACCTGTTTGGGAGGCTGAGGTAAGAGAATCACTTGAACCCAGGAGGCAGAGGCTGCAGTGAGCTGAAATCACACCACTACACTCCAGCCTGGGTGACAGAGTGAGACTACACCTCAAAAAAAAAAAAAAAAAAAAAAATCCAGTCTTTTTGCAGGTCTCTCAAAACACATGAAGCAATATTAAAGATACAAACCAGGACAACAGTTCCCAAAACCTGTCTCGCTTCTTTCCAATTCTCTCTTACCTCAAAGTTTCCCATTTAACAAATTCCCTGACTCTAATCACCACTGGCTGTACATCTTTCCTCCATTCCTCTTCGGACCTCTTTCCTTCCCAGGCCTTCAATATGTAATCAACATAGCTTTTCTCTCTCTCTCTTTCTCTCAGTCCTCCTCTACTTCCTCTAGACCTACAGCTTCCTTTGTCTACTCTTTTCTCAATTCTGAATCACAAAATATTTTAAACCTGGCTGTCAAAGATTGCCTAGTATTGAATAGTGGGATAAGGGAGTAGAAAACACAACACTGATATGTCAATGTAGCTTGTTTTTGTCAGACTTGCAAAAATGGAACCCATCATGTATTACAAATAGATTTCAAGATAGTGGTGATTTCTTTGGAAGAATGGGGTGGAAAAGAAATGGGAGGTGGAATTGCATTTGAACCTGGAAAATTCCATGTGTTTTCCAAAAACTAAAATAATACCTGGAGGAAATATGACAAAGTGATAGCATTCATACTATTTGGAAAACGGGTATACATTGGTGTCTTATTTTCTGTACATTTGAAATATTTCACATTTTGAAATTTAAATAATTAAATCAGAATATGGAAGAAAATAATGTCTGTGAAAGTGCTCCGTTAAGTTAAAATCTACCAAAACAAATATCCACTAGATCTCAAACATTACCAGCAGCCATATTATGTGGAAGCTTTACTAAAACACAGATTGCTGCGTGCCACCCCAGAATTTCTCATTCAGTTGATCTGGAGTGGGACGTAGTGATCTGCATTCCTAACAAGTTCCCAGGTCATGGAGATGCTGCTGGTCCAGGGACCACTCTTTGAAAAATCACTGCGGTAGACAGCAAGCTCCATGTGGTCAAAGACCATACATGTTTACGGACTCACAGCATCTCCCTTGATTCCTGACATTGTAAACACTCAGTAAGCATTTCTGTGTGGATCACAGCCATGGGTTATCATATATGGGGAAAAGTGGATACTGCACGCAGTTTAAGGTGTTCTTTCAATGCTTTGGGGAGTAGAAAGGGTCCTCTTTCTTATTATTACAACAGGACTGGTGGGTTTGATTGAGAAAAATGGGAGTTCTCAGGAAGTAAGATTAGGGGAAAGTCAAGGATCAGAGGTGGCTTCCTTTTTAGGAGTGCAAAGAGACAAAAAGGGACTGAAAAGAGAGCTAATGAGTCTGTTCTAACTTTCACTTGGCATCCAGAGAGAACCCCTGCAATCCCAGTCAGCAGCTAACTGCTGGCTGCAATATTCATAAGCCTTGCCCTTCTGACTAGGCACGCCCTGCATCTCCGTGCTGCGGCCACCTGGGCTTGCTTTCAATCCTTCCAGGGTGACAGGCACCCTATCCTCACAGGTCCTCCACACTTGCTGGTTTTTTTTTGTTGTTGTTGTTTGTTTGTTTGTTGTTTATTTTGCTTTTGCCTTGTTTGCTCCCATTTATCCTTCACACCACCACTCAAAAGTTACTTCCTCCAGAAAGCCTTCTTTTTTCCCCCTGAACTAAGTCAGAGACTTACATACATGTGTTTTACATTCATGTAAACCATGCTCATTTTTTCACAGTCCTTCATAGTTTGCAATCCTACTTTCTTTTTTGGTAACTATTGTTCACCTCCCAGTTTGACTGGGAGCCCAAGAGAGCCAGGAGCCCATCTGCTTTGCTTGTGTGCCCCACTCATAACCTAGTAACTGGCCTGTAGCTTGCATTTAATACATATTTGTTGAATGAAATAGTAAGATATGAATATGGGCTCCCGCTATGGTCTGGATGTTTCCCTAAAATTCATATGTTGAAACCTAATCTCCAATGTGTTGGTATTAAGTGGAACCTTTTGGGATTTCATTAAGTCATGAGAGTGAAACCCTTACAAATGGGATTAGTGCCCTTATAACAGAGACCTAGCCAGCCCTTTCACCATGGAGGATGTGGCAAGAAGGTGCCCTTAGGTGAACCAGAAGTTGGGGCCCTTACCAGATACCCAATACACCAGTACCTTGATTTTGGACTTCTCAGCCTCCAGAACTGTGAGCACTAAGTTTCTGTTGTGTATCAGCCACCCACTAAGACAGGTCCCGTCCTCATCCGTCCTGCTTTGTCATTACATGATTGAAGTCACCAAGTGTAGGCCCACATGTATGTCTCAATCCCTTAGTCCAGGTTCAATTCCAAAGTATGCTTTTATCATTTGAAGACCCCTCTCTCTCCTATTTTAGGTTTCTCTGATGCCTTACCTTTTCTGGCCCCAACTTCAGAGGCTGAGAATGAAAGATTAGACAAAAGTCAGCTTCCCACAGGGAAGGAGAGAAGTGAGCAGTGATGATAACACCAGCAACCTGGAAACAGGCAACTGGCACAAGGCTGTACTCGAATCTCCAGTACGAAGGGAGGAAGGCAGACCTCAGAGTATCAGTAAGTCACAGAGGGAAAACCTACAAGTGAAAGAAACTTCTAAAAGTGTTATTAAAATGTTGCTTTGTGCCAGGCATTGTGGCTCACCCCAGCACTTTGGGAGGCCAAGGCGGGCGGATCACTTGAGGTCAGGAGTTTGAGACCAGCCTGGCCAACGTGGTGAAACCCTGTCTCTGCTAAAAATACAAAAATTAGCCGGGCTTGGTGGCAGGTGTCTGTAATCTCTGCTACTCAGGAGGCTGAGACAGGAGAATTGCTTGAACCCAGGAGGCAGAAGTTGCCGTGAGCCAAGATAGCGCCATGGCACTCCAGCCTGGGTGACAGAGCGAGACTCCATCTCAAAATAAATAAATAAATAAATAAATAAATAAATAAATAAAAATAAAATAAAATGGTTTGCTCAGTTTTCTTTCTGAAGAGCAGTCTAACATCAGCTTGAAGAAGCACTTTTTTAGCACCAGTTAAGCCACAAAGGCTGTTGTGTAGAGCCAGGGGTTGGTTGAAGGATTTGGACTGTCTAATCACAGCCTGTCACATCTTTAAGCCTGGTTTGTTTTTTTTTAATCATTGCCCAGTTTATGAATCATTGTTTCTACTTGCTTTAGAAATAGTCGTTCTCTACTTTTTCTTTTTTAGATTGAACTTGTGCTGGTTTTTTATATATCCCTTTGGTGTCTTACCTACTTAATGAAAGAAATACACAGTCCTTTTAAACAACTATAAACATGTGGAATAGAAAATAAAAACATTTCTATTATTCATCTTTCAGGGATAACCAGTTTTCCCCCTAAATTCTTTTACAATGTCAACGCAGATATGAATCTCTTAGTTTATTATTTTTTAAATAATAAATGTTGTAATACCAAACACATTGTTCTGGAATTAACTCTTTTTATTTGCACACTCTTAGTCACCATTCGTGCCAGTTCTTATGGGTAATCTGATTCTGGTAACAGATTTCTATTCTGTGTTATTTCAGACAATATTGGATGCTTTTCCTAACAAAGGCATTTACATTGTTTCACTTTAATATGAAATGATGATGAACGTTTTTAAACATATAGCTTTGTTAACCTAACAAACCTATCCACTTTCTCTTCCTCCCTCTGGAAAGAAGTACGTCTGCTAAAGACTAGCCAAAGGAAATCCTTTACTTAATAATTACCACCGGCTCTTTGAAAACAGAAACCCAAGACACATTCATTTCTTCATTCACTTTTGCATCGAACATTTAGCATGCTCCTAAGAAGTGCCAAGTATCATTCTAAACACTGGTGAAATACACAAAAGAGGGCTCTGCTTTTATGGGTGAATATTTATTAAGGAAACAGAAAATAATAAGTAAACAACAACAACAACAACAAAAGAAGATTTCAGAGATGGAAAGATTAAACCACCCATGGGAAATTAAGGGAAAGAGTTTTCCTAAAGAAGGAACAGCAAGTTAATGACTTTGGAGGGGTGTGAAGAAATAAACATGGTTCCCTGAAGGTGTGGACAGGTGCATAGGGCTGGAGCCCAGGAGTTTGTGGAAATTAGTATGAGGTGGGGCCTAAGAAGGAGCAGCAGGGGCCATATCAGGTAGGACTGTATAGGTCATGGGAAGGAGTTGGTATTTTATTAAGAATTATGGGAAGCCACAGGCTGGGAGTGGTGGCTCATGCCTGTAATCCCAGCACTTTGGGAGGCCAAGGTGGGAGGATCACTGGAGGTCAGGAGTTCGAGACCAGCCTGGCCATTATGGTAAAACCCTGTCTCTACTAAAAATACAAAAATTAACTGGGCATGGTGACACACACCTGCAGTCCCAGCTACTAGGGAGGCTGAGGCAGAAGAATCGCTCGAACCCGGGAGGCTGAGGTTGCAGTGAGCCGAGATCATGCCACTACACTCCAGCATGGGTGACAGAGAGAGAATCTATTAAAAAAAAAAAAAAGAATTATGAGGAAGCAGAGGAGTGATTAAAATCTAACACGTATTTTAGAAACCATCATCCTGTTGCTGGGTTGAAATTGCCTGGAGTGGAATAGATCGTCAGAGGGCAGGTTACTGCTGGCGTCCAGGAAACAGACAGTCTAGACAGTCTCCATCCAAGAACAGGGAATCCCAACAGCTGCACAAAGCCAGGCAGTACAGCTCTGAGTCTCAGAAATGAACACCCAATGTACTCAAATGATCAGTCAGCTGCAATCCCAGGTAGACTAGCATGAGCCAGGTAAAAGAGAACCAGGAGATCAAGACAGATGACATTAAACACCCGGGAACCAACATCACATCAGTCTGAGGAGCATGCGATCCCCAGGGAGCTGAGTCATTGAAGATCAGAGTACCAGAGAGCTATCACTGTGTAGGATATTGACTTAACAGAGGTCTTTGACCTTCACAGGCCTTTCATCTCCAGGCAGCGAAGACCCTTGAGGTCACCACCACCCCTTCAACGTATCTCTCTGGGCTTGATGAAACAAACCAGAGCTTCACGGTGATCTCTGACCTTTTTGAGGCAGGAAATCATATTCATAAATTTGAGATATCTATGTTCTGGTCAAAGGGAAGGTCATTGCTGGGGTTACTTCTTCAAAAGTCTTTCTGGGTCCACCCCCATGCATCCGGCATTCGTACCTCATTGGCTCAAATGAGTTGGCATTCCCTCTATGAACCTAGCACCTGGAAATTTGAATGACTGATGCAAGGAGAGCAGAATTTTAAGAACTGCCATGCCCTGAGGGAAAGTTTATGATTTAGCATTCTGCTTCTAGATAGCCAGCCTCCAGAAATAGTCACACATGTGCACAAGAATATCTGTGCATTGTTGTCCAAGGAGTGTTTTTGAGCATGCTTTCCCAGTCTTGTAAACAACACAATGTAAAATTATGGACATCTCTCTAGGTGTGCCATTGTAGGTGTGTGCACTGGGAAGTTCTAGAAGTACACATTTTTGGACAGCGGGAGGAAGAATTCCATACTTTCTACAATTTTGCATTAGGTTGAATCACGTGAAATTGCCACTTTTCATAAATAAAAAAATGACCCAAGATTGGCAATTTCATATGGTTAATTCTAAAAAGACTTAAATTTTGGAGAGGCAGGAGAGCGAGGTTGTTAAGGTAATGGGTTTGGAGCAAGGCAGAATGACCTCCAGGGCTAGCTCTGCTTCTTCCTACCTGTTTAACTTTGGGCAAGTGGCTTCACATCCCTGCCTCAGTTTTATCACTTGAAAGATGGGAATAATAACAGTACTTAGTTCAGAGTGCTGCTGTGTGAATTAAATGTGTAAAAGGGCTTTTAACTCTGCCAATGCAAGCCTTCAATCAGTGGTAGCTATTCATTTATCAAAACATCTATTACTACTTTTGAATTTTTTTCGGAAAAAAAAAAAAGAAAAGGATTTGCCTAGAATATGCTTGAAAAGTTCTTTCCTTGTGGTGATGAGAGAAAACTTCAGGTGGATTCCTTCGTTATAATGTCCTGTTTTCTAGGAAATGTGCCTTGGACACTTGGCAGTGCTTGGGGACAGCCTGACCTTCACAGCCAAGCAGCCTTATTGCTCTTCGTGAAGCCCCATATTTCCTGAATTTCCTCAGTCTTCTCTCCCTCAGCTCTTCCCTTCCCCCCATTACTATTTATTTACATGGCATCTTCCTGCCCTTTTAATTATATCACCAACATATTTGTAAACTAATTCATTTCCCATCCCCTTTCCCTTCTCTGTGCACTGCTCTAAATATAACCACAGAAACAAAACAATGCAGTTCCACAAACAAAGGCGCCTCAGCAGGGCAAGCAGAACCCGCCAGTAGGTCTTGAGTCAACTGCTCTTTCTTGTCTTCGTGTTTTATAAACCAGTCCCTGGCTCTCACAATAGGAAGGGTGGGAACCCTGATTAAATGGTATGCATTACTTTAAGAGGGAATTAAAAGCAATGCAAAGGTTTTCACTAAACCACATTAGGCAAGGGTACTCAAGAACAGAGTTGCCCGGGTGGTTTCCAGTGTGAATGCCTAGTTTCTGAATCTGCAATGACTCACTTTCTCAGGAAAGAATTGCTTGCCTGGCTAATGGCTTAATCAGCCAGCCACATGCCTTTCCCCCACCTGTATGGAAAGCAGGACTGTGTTTGAAGGATTGAGAATGGGGTAGGGTAGAAAGGTAACTACAGGTATTGAGAAATGAGCATCCAGTGAAAATGGAAATTTATAAAGATGTGTGAAGCACGAAAGTTTTGCCTGATTTTCTCTGGAATAACTGAAAACACTAACAATATTTATTTTACTTAGAATGACTGAAAACAGTAACAATAAAAATATTTACTGAGCACCTAGTAAGTGCGAAGCACTGTCTGAGGCATGAGTTTACCATGGTGAAAAAGATAGCCAGAGCCCTGTCCTCACGGTCTGGTGTTTCAGTGGTGAGAGTAAAGAAAAAGCAAGTGAAGGAATAATTGCAATAATTTCAACTTCTGGAAACCCTGCAGGGGAAGTAATGGGGAGGTTAACTTGAGGTCAGAGATGTTCTCTCTGGGAGGTGGCATTTGGGTTGAGACCTGAAGGGTAAGCCACATGGGAGAAGTGGGAAAGAAGTGTCCAGGCAGAGGGTGACAAACGCCAAATCCCTGAGCTGTCAAAGGCTTGTAGCTGAGGAACAGGAAGGGTCCACTAGCTACTACAGGTTGTTGCATAACTTATTAGGAGCATATCGAGTCTCAGAACCAGAATGGAATTTTTAAGCAAACCGAAACCAAAGAGGAAAAATTACTTACCTCGGATCACCCAACTCCTGGGTAGCGAAGCCACAGTGAGAACTCAAACTATCTAAATTACAGGCGAAGGACTTTATCTGTTGCAGAATGGAGCATGTTGAATACAAACGGTTTACATCAACAGCCTGCTTCCTGTGTGTCTGTATAGTTTTTCCAGTATGCTAGCTTTGGGGTAATTTGAAGTTCAAGATTTGACGCTGGCTCTTACTAACATTTGCTCCTCAGTTTGTCCCTTAACTTTCCTGAAGCTCATCTATAGAGCTTCATGCAGAGTTACATAAGGTGTAGACCAGTAGCTGGCACAGAGCACATATGCAAAATGTAAACTATCATCGCTATTACTATTATGATTTTGTCAATATTCTCTCTGTTCTTTTTTTTTTTCTTGCTCTGTCACCCAGGCTGGAGTGCAGTGGCGCAATCTCTGCTCACTGCAAGCTCCGCCTCCTGGGTTCACGCCATTCTCCTGCCTCAGCCACCCAAGTAGGTGGGACTACAGGCGAGTGCCAACACGCCTGGGTAATTTTTTTTTTTTTTTTGTATTTTTAGTAGAGACGGGGTTTCACCGTGTTAACCAGGATGGTCTCGATCTCCTGACCTCGTGATCCGCCTGCCTCGGCCTCCCAAAGTGCTGGGATTACAGGCGTGAGCCACCGCACCAGGCCCCCTCTGTTCTATCTTAATAGTCTCCATTATAGAAGGCTGTATTATACATCATTTTACATTCCATCTCCCAATGTAGAATGGGCTATATAGCATAACAAACAGCTTTAAAATCCAAACATTTGCTCATTTATCACCGCACCAACTATATATCAAGTGCTGCAGGAGAAGTGAGGAAAACAAAATATTTTACTGTGGTGATAAATCAATTGTGTCATACTTGGTGTCAGCTTCAGGGGATTGAGTCCTGGATCTGTGACTTATTAACTATGTGATACCAGGCAAGTTACTTCTCAGAGTCTCAGGATTCACATCTAACAATGGGGATAATAGCCCATAGAGCGTTGCTTCCACATGGAGTAAATGGCTTGATGCCTCCATCACTGACTCCAGGATTGGGCGTACAGTAACAGCTCCCGACGGCTGTTCCAATTGACCTCACCCTTCCAGAAGCAGAAATTTGAGGAGGTAAAAACAAGAGGTAAGCAATTTGAAGAGGTTCATTATAAATTAAGCACAGTGGGGGTGCTTCTCCAGGCAGCAGAGATCTCATAAAGATTCCGGAGCTGATTCTGAAAGAACAGATAGGAATTTTCTCAAAAGATGGGGAAAGCACTTCAAATAGCAAAGACAGCATGTGCAAAGGCACGGAAGCTTGAAGCAAAACAGCTTTTTGGGGAAATGGTAGGTCACCTGGGATGGCTGTTTAGTGCACTGGAGGATGGGAAATGGATATTGAGCGGTAAGGCAGAAAAGGTCGAAGTTCCTTACTAAAGAATGTGTGCTTATTATGCTCATGGTCCCTATATTGTCCCATAGAAGCATCTAGATCACTGTCCAAAAAGATTTTCAACCTTAAGCAAACTCTTTTCTTCCCGACAGCTGAGAATGAAACAAAACTGTTGCATCAAAAACTGAATATAGGCCGGGCGCAGTGGCTCACCCCTGTAATCCCAGCACTTTGGGAGGCCAAGCCAGGCGGATCACGAGGTCAGGAGATCGAGACCATCCTGGCGAACACGGTGAAACCCTGTCTCTACTCAAAATACAAAAAAATTAGCCAGGTGCGGTGGCGGGCACCTGTAGTCCCAGGTACTCGGGAGGCTGAGGCAGGAGAATGGCGTGAACCCGGGAGGCAGAGCTTGCAGTGAGCCGAGATCCGGCCACTGCACTCCAGCCTGGGCAACAGAGCGAGACTCCGTCTCAAAACAAAACAAAACAAAACAAAAAAACTGAATATAGGGACATCCTTGTGGATATGCTAAATGCCAAAGCGCTGTGTGAGATTTGATATCCACACTTACCCAGGGAGTCCCAGCTTTGGCCAGACTCCCCATCCCAATCAGTAACATGGTGCCATTCAAGGGCATTAAGTAATGTTTGATGCCTGACATGTTATTTTGAGAAAATCTCATGAAAATAAAACTATAGCCAAAGTAGAAGGCATAATAATGCCTTTGGAAAGTAAACTGGAGGAAGTTAATCCTCAGTTAGAGAAAGGAGAGTTCGTCAGGGTTACCACAATTACCCAGGCATGTCAGAATAAAACAGGAGCAAAAAAGCTCCCCTGAATAGTTACCAGATGAGGACTACTAACACATCCTCACCATGACACAGGCAGCCCGTACGTTGACATGACCAGGATCCATATACAACACCCTTCTTGAATTTAATGATCTAATTTAAGGCCTGACAAACATACTGTTTTTCCAAGGGGTTAGGAATGGCCCTCCCTTTTCCTCAAGCAAAGTAATTATTCCCCCAACTTGAAGCAATAGTAGTGAAAGCACTTTTTGTTTCTCCAATCCTCAACTTGAACCCCCAGGCTAAGATTTTTTTTTTTTTTTTTGTAAAGCATTGTTCATGCACAGTGGCATAGAATTTCATTTGCCAGGTTTCAAGTATTAAGAGCACAACACAAAATCTAAGCAGTTTTAGACATGTGTCAATCTCAAATAAAAAAAAGCTTTGTGCTGGCACAGAATGTCAATGCTTGAATTAAAGAGATGGAGAATTTCCCTGAGCGAGAGCTGTACATGCTGACATAATACATTGTTAAGGCTCTGTGTTACGATACAACCAATATGTTTTAATAATTTATTGGTATTTATTTAACACACAATACTGTCATACCAAATCTAAACCAAGAGGTCTAGGTTCCTCATTGATTCATGTGCATGGTTCTTATCAGCATCATTAGATGTTTCCTTAGAAAATTCTCTTGCTTGTGACAAGATTATAGAAGGGTGTTTCAGAAACCTCACACAGGCTGCATTCTGGTATCACCTTCTGGGGACCCTCAGTGGGATATCGCAGATTTAATGTGGTTTTGTATTTTTTCTTCTTTACTTATCAGACTTTATCTCCCGATGAAATCACTGCTCTAAGAGTTAATCTCATTTGAACACTTACTCAAAATCTAACCAGCTAAGAGAATGCCACAGGCTGATGCGGAAGCCTGCTGGATATAGAATCTAGGTTGAATTCTTCTGGACTGCCTTAATCATTAATTCATCAGCTTGAGGATTCATTCATCTTTATTTCACTATTACCTAATGAGGATAATGGAGGCTATCAAAATCTAAAGGCTAATCATTTTTTAAAGTGAGTATTTGATAATTATTAATTAATAATAATGTCAACAATAACCTTAATTTTCCAGGTATTCCCCCTAGAGATTTATATTTTAATTATACTTGCCATGAGGACAAATGAACTCTCCTAGAATTAAGCTTTGGTTTACAATTTTCAAATCACAAGAGCAGGGAGAAGCTATCTTCATGTAAAAATAATCAGACTTCTTTTTTTGAAGAGCCTCAAATGGCAGAGATGAAGAGAGAATAAATACAGCTGATGAGATTTAGTGTGACATCAGTAATTCTCAAAGGGACTCCACACCATAGAGTTTGCTGGTATGGATGCTCATTGCTTTTATGGAGGTGACAGGCCTGACCTGTCAGGTACTAGTAACACCCAGGACAGACTAGAAATGTCACAAACTACTAACAGTTACTAAACAAGATATAAAAGGATGTGTCTAAAAAGGGGTGGCTCTTCAAAATTGGCTTAAACCTGTTTTAAAGTTCCTATTTCTTTAACAAACCCATCCTTTTCTCTTATGGATCCTAGAATTTATTTATACAATTTTTTAAAAATCTAAGTGGCTTAAGATTTTATTTTCGACTGGACTATTTTATTTCAATGTTATAGAAACCCAACTCTAACTAATGTCAGCTTTAAAAAAATGAAGGAGTTATTGGCTCCTGTACTTGGAAAGTTCAGGGATCAAACTTTAGGCATGGCTGCATCCAGGTGCTCAGATGATGACAGTGGGAACCTGTTTTGTTGTCTCTCAGTTCTCATTTCCTCTGAGTTGGCTTCATTCCCAGGGAGGGTGTTTCTCTGCCATCTAGAGTCCCCAGAAGCATCAGACTTATCTATTATCAACTTTAAATCCTGTGTAATGAGAACCTCTCTGTTACGGGTTACATCGTGGTTCTCCCCAGATTCCTGAGTCCTAACACCTAATACCCCAGAATGTGTTGTTATTTGAAAATGGAGCCCTTGCAGATGTGAGTGGTTAAGATGCAGTCATACTGGAGTATACTGGACTATGCTGAGTCTATGATCCGACATGACTGGTGTCCTTATAAAAAGGAGAAATTTGGACTCAGCCATGCCCGGGGGGCCCGGGAGAAACCCATGAAAAGATAGAGTTATGCTGCCACAAGCCAATGAACTCCAACTAGCTAGGAGAGTGGCCTGGAATAGAGCCTTCTCCAGTGCCTTCAGGGAAACCATGGCCTGCCAACATCTTGATTTTGGACTTCTGGCCTCCAAAACAGTGAGATAATAATTTTTTGTTAAGTTGCTCTTAACAAAAAGAAGTGTTTGTGGTACTTCTTACAGCAGCCCTAGGAAACCATTAGCACTCTTCTTACTAGAGGTTCCATACAGGGTCCTGTGATTCACTTTGACTGGTTCAATTTTGACCACACTCATCTCCATGGCCAGGTGAATGGTTGTACAGATCTGACTCACATGCCTGATCAGGAGCTGGGAGTGGATTCAGTCCCACCCTATCTATGTGTGCCAAGAGTAAGCAAAGAATAGTTATCCAAGGAAAGATCCAAGTGTTGTCACTGGAGGAAAGGGAGCAGCAAAACCAAAAGATGTCCACTAATTGAGTGCATCAGAGAAGAGAAAAAATGACGTGATTTTAGCTTAGTGTCCTCTGCCTGAATGATCACCATCTCCTGCTTCATAGGCTGGATAAACCCTTACTCATCAGTCATGTATATGGGCATCTCCTCTGTGAAGCCTTTTCTGGGTCCCTCTGATAGAACTGAGAATCACCCTGCATAGACCGCCCCACCCCCACTCCCATAACTTGGCATATTGCAATACTAACAATAATAACTAACCTTCTTATTATGCTAATGATGTGCTAGCCACAACTCTAAGTTATTCAATTAATTTAATCTTGACAATCACCCAATGAGTTAAATACCATGCTATTTCCATTTTACAGGTGAGGAAATTGAGGCTCAAAAAGGTTTCCTGAAGTTACATAACTAACAAGTGCTAAGTGCCAGAACTAAAATTTGAATCAAATGTGTTTAGCTTTAGGTTCCATGTTCTTTACCAGTTTATCACATTGCATCAAGTAGCCATTCATTGTCCTACTTTCTCCTCATACCTGCCTCCTTCTATGAGGCCAGTAAATGTGGCACACGCATCACTAGTGAAATTCACAAAGATTTTATTTTTCAAACACTTAATCTCAAAAAACTAGTTATAGTAGTTATATTTTTATATTGGTTTATATGAAAGATTTCTCTTTATGGCAAAGAATAACTCCTTTTAATTTTCAGAGGTTCTATATACTTTCTTAAGTAAATTTAAATAAAAGAAGATGATTAAAGCTATGGTGAGAATATTGTAGTACATACAGTATGTGAATATGCCAACAATGTTGAAAGTAGTATGGAAATAATTGAAGTTTAAGATCCATGTACTTAGACGGTAAGCTCCTTAAGGAAAATGTTGCATCTGCTGTGTTAATGCTTAATGCTAGTGCCTAGCACAGTGTCCAGCATATGGTCAACACTCACTGAACACTTACTGTATCATTTTGTATTGACTTGATTACTGGCAATGTAAAATACAGAACCCACACCACCTCAGCTGAATGCAGTACATTTTGTTATGTGAAATAGCAAGAATATTGATTCTCCCATCGTTACTGAAATTCAGCCAAGCATGGTCACAATGGCCAGTCATCTGCCAGCTGTTATTTGGATGAAGTAAAATAAAACTTGGGGTCTTAGTTTAACGCCAAGTCACTACACAACTTTATATCCCAGAAACACATTATGCCTATGATGTATGTGTTTTCCAAGAATGAGGAATGTTATAGACTCTGTTTATTGTTTGTAATATACTTCTTTAGATGACTAGCTTCTCTTCCCCTCTCAGAATAACTTCAGATGAGATTTTTCAATGAATATGAGTTCATGTACAATAGCAGAAAATCTTTGCCATCTTTAAAAGGCTCAAATTTTAGGCTGACAGGACTTAAAAAGCAAAGGGATTATTCTGAAACTTCTCTTACAAATATGTCTCTTTTACAGTCACATTCAAACCCAATCTGGTAAAATGTAATGGATTAGCATGTGAACTTGAGAAAGTTAATTAACTCCCTTGTGCTTCCTTTACTTTTCTGTAAAATGTAGATTATAATAGACTTGTTGAAAGGATGAAATGAGTTAATGTATGTAAAGCACTTAGTTTACTATTGAGTAAGCACTTAGTAATAATAGGTGTTGTTATTTTTACCATTTTAAATGCTGTTGCTTGAAACTCATGTTTTCTTAAGTATATTACAAGATCAAACCCACATATTATAAGATCCTTTTTAATGTCTGGCACTTTAGGGACATCATTTCATTTAATCATGTTTCAGATCAGGTACCTGAGGAAGCCAACTTTGTAACTGAGATTATTATGAAAGTCTATTAGAGAGTGCTCTTGGTTTTAACATCTGTGGGGGAAGGAAAGGAATAGACAGAGAATTGGGGCTGCTTGCAGTAGCACTAATGGCCCCAGCTAATCCCATAAAAACTCTGAACTGAGATGACCTGTTAGGGTTGTCTTGAGTTGGAGCAAGAGGGGCTTTCTTTTTTATCCCCTCATCAAATAGCTATGGGATTCAGGGATTTCTGACTTTATTCCATTTCCAGAGAGAACTCACAGCTATAATACATCAAAACTTTTTTCACCTGGTGAAATTGGACCTTTAGTCCCAACTGGAGATTCAGGGCGGTGCAACACAGCATCCACTACAGTCCACCCCTTTAGTTCAGATCCTCTTCTTTCCATAAGTTCTATATAGGCAGCTGTAGGTTTCTGAGAGGACACTTTGTCTTGGAAAACCTTACAAGAAGAACACAGTATAATGAACTAGTTGCCATTGTAGCTGCTTTTCAGGCCACAACTTTTCCTCATGGTCTTCTGTCTAGTCTTAGATTCCCTCACTCTCAGTAACCCTGCCAGTCTGGGTCATTCCACCTTTTGTGTTTTATGGTCTAAGCTTATGATAATCATGACTTTTTCAGCCAGGATGGTGACTGCTTTTCTTGCCTGTCATGCATTTGACCACAAGAAACTCAAAGTGTCCAAGTGGCAGTCTTAATTCAAGAGTCTCTTGCTGTGTCCTCTGGTGTGATCATGTATCAGTAGATCAAACACTCTGTAAGCACTCAGTTAGTGTGTCTGGCTGGGGGTCTGTGGGTAGGAAAGGCAAACTCATAACTGGAATATCTGCTGTGGCAACTCTGAAATTTATGCTTCCCTTACTGTGGGTCATCCCTTTCTTTAGGGTAAAAAATATATCCTACCAATGTGTTAGTTCTAACTCTATGGTCACTGATAGTGTGCCAAATGCTATATTCTGGAGGAATGCTCACATATTGATAAACTCTTTCTTACCTAACTGGATTTTCCACTTCCTTGACGAATCACACCTTCAGAATCTAATTTCATATGTACTCTCCCAGCTCCTGCCAATTTTTTTGGCTAAGTCCTCCGGCATATTTAGATAGTCCCTCTCCTCCTTTAGTGGGTCAAGTGCTTCTCTGAGCAGGACAGGGTGTAACTACATCCTAAGTTTTGGTGTGCTGTGGTGGCCAGGAAGGGAGGTAAGGGCAGATGCCGGGGGAAGGAGAAGAGAATGAAGCAGGGTTATACAGACAAAGAAATTAAGCTGCAATACAATCACAACAATGCCCTCAATATACCCCATAGGGAGCTTTTAAGCTGGGATGACCTTTCTTAGTTGTGTAAGATGGGCAAAGAGTCTGCCTTTATTTTTATTTATTTATTTATTTTTTTGAGACAGAATTTCGCTCTTGTTGTTCAGGCTGGAGTGCAATAGCGCTGATCTCAGCTCATTGCAACCTCTGCCTCCCGGGTTTAAGCCATTCTCTTGCCTCAGCCTCCAGAGTAGCTGGGATTACAGGCATGTACCACCACGCCCAGCTAATTTTGTATTTTTAGTAGAGATAGAGTTTCTCCATGTTAGTCAGGCTGATCTCAATCTCCCCACCTCAGGTGATCTGTCTGCATCAGCCTCCCAGAGTGTTGGAATTACAGGCATGAGCCACCGTGCCTGGCCAAGAGTCTGCTTTTTAATCTCATGTTTCCACATTAAACAGACATTAGTTTCAATTTGCCCTTGGAAAGGGAATGTGACCTTGGGTGAATTCACTTCTTGTGATGGACGGGTAAATGTTTAACTGTCAATCTGAACGTGAAAAAAACTTATTTATAATGTTTACTAATTTTCATGATGTAAAGAAGCCATTGACAAACCACAGCCTCCTGGTCTACCACCTGATTTTGTAAGTAACATTTTATTGGAAGTCAGCTACACCTATTTGTTCACATGTTATCCATGGTTGCTATAATGGTGCAGTTGAGTAATTGCAACAGATAGTATTGCAAAGCCATAAATTTTTACTATCTGGCCCTTTCAGGAAAAAAAAAAAACATGCTGACTTTTTGCATAAATACTCCCACCATGGCTGATTTCTAGCTGCCAAATGAACACAGAATTGGAAATAGATGGCCACAATTGACCCCTACAAGACAGTAGGAGCCAGTTGTAGCATAGTACATTGACTGAGGCCATTTCTCAGATTACGTTGAGAGCTGAAGCTGTCAGCCAGTGGCACTCCCAGCAGAAATCAGAGTAACATAGTGTCTTAGTCCATTTGTGCTGCTGAAACAGAATACCATAACAGACTGAGTAATTTATAATGAGCAGAAACTTATCTCTCACTGTTCTGGAGGCTGAGAAGTCAAAGACTGAGGTTCTAACATCTGGAGAGGGCCTTCTTGCTGTGTCATCCCCTGGTACAAAGGAGGCTGAGAGAGAGAGAGAGACAGAGAGAGAGACAGAGAGAGAGAGACAGAGAGAGGCTGAATTCATCCTTATTAAAGGAACCCACTCTCTTGATAATGAATCCACTCCTGTGATAATGGCATTAATCCATTCACGAGGATGATGCTCCCATGACCCAAACAACTGCCTTTAGGCTACACCTCCCAATACGACTGCACTGGGGATCTAGTTTCAACACATGCTTTTTAGAGGACACATCTGAACCACAGCACACAGCATAGCACCCACTAAAACTTTTATCATTCTTATGAAGATACTCCCAGTATATAATTTTTTTTCAGATCAGAAACCTGAGACTAACAGCATTAAGTCACTTTGTCCGAAGTCATAAAGTTATTAAATAGTGAAACTAGAGTTCAAATGCAGCTCTGTCATGCTCCAATGACATTGTGTTTCTACTACATTATATTCGGCTGATTTGATGTTACCATCCAATACCGTTCATTCAATTACTATTGAGTGAGTGTCAGCTATGTGCTAGACATTGTGATACAATAAGAAGTAAGATACAAGGGATCCTTTCCCTTAGCCAATGACAGTGAATTTCTGGTATGCTTACTTATCTGAATGTCTAAATCTGTCATTATCTTAAAGCTTAGCTCAAGTTCTGGACCACACCACTTTTCACTAATTCCTTTTCTGACTGAGTCCCTAATGTACTAATGGTCAATATCAATATGATATGGCACTTCCTAGTCTATTATTGTTTCATATTAAAGTCTGTTTTCCAGCCAGTTCATGGTCTATTGACAATGGTGCCGTTTAAGGAGGCCAGTGAATCACATCCATCTCCCACCAAACTCACAACCAATTAACAAACTGACAATAGATTCAGAGACATGAAGATTGAGGTAAGACAAAGTGAGCAGAAGAATTTGGCCTGGTCCCGCAACAACAGATAATTTATTCAGTTGATAAAATTTCTGAGCATCAACTATATGACAGGCCTTGTTTTAGCTTTTGAAATGTCAGGGGTGATGAAAAGAACACAATTCCTGCCATCATGGAGCTTAAGTTCTAAGGTAATCTGGATTCTCAATACCTCCCCAGTCTGTAGCTCAGAACCCACATAGAGTAAGAAAATGGGGGTCTTACCCAATAGTAAACAAAGTATTTTACTTATATTAATTCATTTTATCCTTTCAACAAATCTATTACAATTTACATTTTACGGGATTTTCAGGGTCACTCATCTAGCTATCTGAAAGAAAAGACTGCCTCACACTTGTTGGGTACCAATACTGCGACAAGAGAGTTTCTAGATTGGACTTTTGCTGCCAAGGCCTAGGCCCCCACCCAAGAACAAAAACTACACGGAAAAAAAAAGAAAGAAGAGAATGTACCCACCACGTGGGCTGGATGGCCTAGAATAGAGAAGGGATTCTAGGCCAGGCTTATGAAGATGCAACACCTCTTCAATTTAGGCATTGTTATCATTGAAGGCATAGAAAGATATTATTAAGCACTACTCTAATACTCTTTCAAGGAACAGAAACTCCCTTATGGAGACGTGAAGAGAGTGAATAAGCTTTCTATTCTCTTTCACATGGAAGAAACAGTGTCTAATATTTAAATCATTTGAATTACCTGGAACTGGCTAGAAACATAGTGGGTATTCAATGAAGTCTTATGGATTTCTTAATTTAAATAATTACACTTACACTTTGGTAAATTTCAGGACCAAAGGATCATCATAAAGGTCAGGCAAGCATTCATCTATTCTGGCTCAATCATAAGTCTCAGCCTTCTTTTTTGATAATTATAGTATAAATAATATCAATAAATATTTTGAGGTGAATGCTTTGTTCTTGGCTGGATAATACCCACTGTGTACCTTGTTAAAATTACATGGTTTCTTTCTGAATAGAAAACACTCTGTTTATAAAATGTCCTATTATCACGCTTCATGATGAATGAGCTGTGTTTATTTGTTTCTTTCCTGACTGTCTTTAGGAGATGATCTAAGGTTAATGGTGGAAATGCTACCAAAATAAATGATTTCATGTAGTCAAATATTTCATCTGAGCACTTTGTTTCAGGAAACTTGAGAAGAAAACAAATGAGTGTTTTTGGAGCATTTGAATTCATTCCTTAGCTTTAGTGCTGCAAAAGTTTCTGAGATACATCAAAAAATATATTTTCCATGTTGCCCACAAAGTCTACGATGCTTCCACTAATATGTCAATTGGAATATTACACATATTTTCTCCTGGAAAATCCTCAAAAGGATGTAGAAGGTGATTTCAGATACTTGCATAAAATGGGGCATTTTCCATGTGAAATGATTCCATAGAATCATACTCTTTCATGAGACTGATATTCACCAGTGCTGGCTTAAAACATTTTCCTAAATTGACATCTTGTTCTGAAAATAAACAGATGTAACATTTGCCACCAATCATTATAAGTTCAGGCGCTTTTGAAAAAAAAAGGTATGTTCATATAGGTAATAGAATTTTCCTTTGCTGTCACAGATTCTGACTTAGCTTTATAGGTTTAGTTAACATCTGCTCTAGGCTTACATGGGAGTCTCTCACTTTTGGTCAAAGTTCTCAGATAAATTGCTGCTCCTAAGTGACATGGCCAGGATGAAGTCATCATTTTTTACTTTTGATCTTTGGAATTCTTTTAAGAGCCTCCTTTAGGTCCTCTTAAGTACAGATGACTGTTTATCAGTTACCTTCTTCCCTCAAGGTCTTACACACTCAAAAATATTTGAAAATGCCAAAGTCATCCTTTGTCTTGCAGTCAATATTATTTTGGAGGTAAACAGAGATTTAAACTTAAACAGGTCTTAAAACTACAGTCTAATAGAGAAAGAGTTTATACTAGAAGACATTTCTTTAAGACCAATTTTTTTTTTAGTTCTTTTCTTTTTTAAAGTTAATATAGCCTAACCCTGGCAAGACAAAGAGAATAAATTTACCTTCCAAGTCCTTGGGACTTAAAACAACAGTTCAATAGAGAAGGAGTCTATACCAGAAGACATTTCTTTTAGACCAAGATCTTTCTGTTTTTTTTTTTTTTTTTTTTTTTTTTTTTTTTTTTTTAAGTTAATATAACCCAACCCTGGCAAAACAAAAAGCCTGAATTTACCTTCCAAGTCTTTCTGGTAAACTCCAGCATAAGAAATTAAACATCTGACTCTTTTAAACTTAACTTTTTTTGTCTTTTTCTAGACTGAGTAACAATAGTCTCAAGGAAAGGTGTCCAAAATTGACTCAAAGGGTAAAGAAAGGCCCATTACCAATTGAGATGTCATTGGAAAAGTGGACTATGAGAGGTTCTTACTGGCTCCTTGAAGGGTTAGATTCTATTTTGGTTCCTTTATTTATTATTTATTTAAGATAAGAGAAATTAAATTGCTTTTCAAAATTACAAGATTAACTTTTGCTCTTTCGAGATCGGAAAAACCAGACCATAAAACAAAAGAATAAGACATCTACAATTCTACCTGCCTGTGAATATCCACTATTAATGAAGGGTATGTGACCCTACAAATTTATTTGTTTATTTAATAAAATATCTACTGAGTTTCTGTGGCAGGTGGTTTTGCAGGTACTGGGAATAGAGTCATCGGTAATATGCGCCTTCCTGGAGCTTACATTCTGGAGAGAAGACAAAGTGTAAACACGTAAATAGATTTACATGTAAGATAAAGACAGGAGTGGTAAGATAGTCATAAAGGAAAAAAATGGCTCATGGATTGCAGAATGATGATGGCATGGTGGGCGGGTGATTTTAACCACTAGAAGCCTCTCTCAGGAGGTGGCATTTGGAGAGAAACTAAGACAGAGGTAACTGTTAGGCTTCTTAGAGTTAGGAAGTGAGATCCCCCTTGTCCACAACAGAGGAACAGCAGGTGAAAGGCTGAAGGATAGAAATAACATTGGTGCAAGGATCAGCAAGACAGCCAGTGTCGGGGTGGAGTGTAGGATGAGATGACTGTAAGTGACAGGCAGCGGCCAGCACAGATAGAGCTTCGCAGACCACAGGTAGTGGTTTGGATGCTATCCTTCTCTGGTTTGTGTTTTTACAGGCTCAGTTTGGTTGTTGTGTGAAGACTTTTATGCTAGAGGAGCAGTTAAGAAAGAGGAGGAAGAATGAAGGGCTGCTTCCAGGTGGAGGTAAACATGCAATGTCCGTCGTGACACGTGGTCACTCGGGGGACTGCTGAGGGGATGTGGCTGACCGCATGTCATGATATTTTGGATGCGGGGAATCGATAAACACTCCCTTTTCACTTTTCACTTCATAGATTGTTGGCAATCCAGCAATGGGAATCTCCCCAACCTTCTTCATGGTCAGACGGTGTTTATTAAATGATTGTTCCATTGTTTATTGCTCCAATGCCCAAATGAGATTGTTTTCAATTAGGAACATTGAAAAGAACATCTTTCTTTCTTTCTTTTCCTTCCTTCCTTCCTTTCTTCCTTCCTTCCTTCTTTCCTTCCTTCCTTTCTTTCTTTCCTTCTTTCCTTCTTTCTTTCTTTCCTTCTTTCTTTCTTTCTCAGGGTCTCTCTCTGTTGCCCAGGAAGGCCCAGGAAGGAGTGCAATGGCATGATCATGGCTCTCCATAGCCTCCAGCTCCCAGGCTCAGGTGACCCTCCCACCTCATCCTCCAGAGTATCTGGGACCACAAGTGTACTCCACCAAGCCTGGCTAATTAAAAACAATTTTTTTTGAAATGGGGTCTCACTATGTTGCCCAGGCAGGTCTCAAACTTCTGGGGTCAAGCAATCCGCCCTCCTCAGTCTCCCAAAGTGCTGGGATTACAGGAGTGTGTCACTGCACCCAGCAGACAGTCTTGTTCATGTAACTGTACACTTGTCTGATTATTTCCAAAAGGTATTTCTAAAAGTTGAATTGTTGGATCAAAGAGTTATTCACCTTTAAAATTTGTTATGTATCTTCCTTTTCCCTCTATTCTTTAGTTTAGGGTAATCGTGTGATGCTAGGACTTCGTTTTAGAATTTTTAGCAGCAGATTCGGGCTTGTTCATTGTCTTAAGCAATGATAAAATGATGAATTTGTAGACAGCATGTAGAGGGGACAACATTTTCTGAGTGATTTTGAAGAGGAGATGGGAGCCCAGCATGTTCCCATCAACTGACTTGGGGTCACTCTGGGCTGTCATGTTGGTGTTCACAGCCCTGGAGCAGGGCCAGTTTGTGCAGTGGGTCTTTGAGGTGGCATGATGTCTCCAGACTCAGCATCAGATCAATTTTTTAAAGGACAGGTAGGGTGTTTTTGGAAAAAATGGGAGCCAAGGATCCTCAAAAACAAACAAACAAACAAACAAACAAACAAACAAAAAAACACCTTTTAAGTGGTTTTCGGAATAAATGGCACAGCAAAATAGAAAGAATAGAAGTTTGCTGAAATGTGTGCATTCTGATCCAAGCACCACCACTTATTACCTCTGTGTTCTCATCTAGGTTATTTCACCATGCTGGGCCTCAGTTTCATCACCTGTAAAATGAGAATTTAATTCCTACCATGTGTGGATGTTTAAGGAATATATGACATAATTCTTGTAGAAGCTGTTTACTGAGCACTCACTATGTGCTACACTGTGCACCTTGCTTGCTGTCTATGGTCTCATTTATTCCTCCCAGTAATGCCAAGGTGGGTAGTATTTTTATTTTGTATTTCAGATGGGAAGAGTGAGGTCTGAGATACGGTGTGAACTGATGAAAGTCACAGAGCTAACAAGCGGCCAGTCTGGAATTTGAATGCAGGGATTCCAATTGTCTGGTTGTAAAGGGCCAACCTGTCTCTACACATACTCTGTGCTCCATCTCCATTTTAGCCTTCATGGAACCCGGCAGAGGGTAGAGTGGAGACTTATCTTTCATCCAGAACTTGGCAGAAACAGAAAGAACAAATTGCCATTTTCCTTGAACTCACTTATCTGTTTCCTACTCAGATGTTCCTGGCTCATGGAATTCAAGTTGAACATGATCAAGTAGAGTTTATCAAACATCCATGGCAGAGATCCTGAATCTAATGGGAGCTTTGAGATAATCCTCTGAGATGTTTCCTCTTCTTCAGCCTTCTTGCTTTGATGCATAGGAAAGGAACTCTGGGCCTTTCAGAAAAGTCACGAGGGAACTCCTGGCCTTTCCTCCATCCCATGTGCAAGGGGAGCCGCTTTGCTGTGATTAGGAGAAGTACTCACACACATGGCTCACACACACCTTCTGGGTCAGTTTGGACCTTAACAGATGTTTTCTCTTTTATGTGGCCACATTTTCCGTGTAGGACGCAAACCTGGGCTGGGCCAGGGCCAGACCTCAAGGCTTGCCTACCTCTTTCCTGGTTCCTTGAGCCCTTCCTCAGATGGGCAAAGCACATATCAGAACTTGGAACTGACCCTGCCAATCTTACAGCAAAGCCCAGGGACCTCTTCACATATTGTTTAACTGGGGTCTGTGTGGCAGAGACGTGTGGCAGTCCCACGTCCTCCTTTTCATATTGATTAGGTCTCTTTGTGGAGCATGGTCAGCTTGTCCACTCTCATTCTTTTTATCATTAATTAATTAATTAATTAATTAATTTTTTGACAGAGTCTCACTCTGTCACCTAGGCTGGAGTACAGTTGCATGATCTCAGCTCACTGCAACCTCTGCCTCCCAGGCTCAAGTGATTCTCATGCCTCAGCCTGTCAGCCTCCTGAGCAGCTGGAACTACAGGTGCATACCACCATGCCCACCTAATTTTGTGTTATTTTAGTAGAGTCAGGTTTCGCCATGTTGGCCAGGCTGGTCGTGATCTCCTTTCCTCAGGTGATTCACCTGCCTCAGCCTCCCAAAGTGCTGGGATTACAGGTGTGAGCTACCTTGGCCGGCCTTTTTATCATTAGCTTCTAGTTGGCCAGATGGGTCAGTTTTCTTTAGAAACAAGAGACAGAGACACAAGCCAACAGAGACATTCCAGAAAAGTATCTTTCCCAGGATCATAGACCAAGATGCTTGATCAGAGATGCTTAGTTTTCGAGATCCAAGAGTGGGAATTAAATGGTACCATAGTATTTATAGGGACATTTTAAAAATGTTCTAGAGCAGGGTTCAGCAAATCCTGGGCTGTGGGACAAATATAGCCTGCCATTTGTTTTTTTACATAAAGCTGTATTGGAACACAGTCACGCACATTCACTTGGGTATTGTCTATAGTTGCTTTGTCACAACAATGCCAGAGTTGAGTAGTTGCAACAGAGACTGTATGGCCCACAAAGCCCAAAATATTCACTGCTGGGCTCTTTGGAGAAAGTTCTCCGACTCCTGTTTCAAACATTAGTGCGCAAATGCATTACTTGGGGAGCTTGTTACTAGGTCTGGGGATGGGGAACTAGAGACCGTGTTTCCGAACAAAACTCCACCTCATGCCAGTGCTGCTGGTCTTTGGGTCATATTTCTAGTATCCAGGTTCTAGAGCAGTGCCATCCAGTAGGACTTTCCGCAACACTGTATGTGGTCTGCAGCTGCACCGTTCAATGTGGTAGCCCTGTGCCACATGTGGCTACTGAACACTTGCAAAGAGGCTAGTGCAACAGAGGAATCAAATACTGTATTTCATTTCAATTACTTTAAATGTAAATAGTTATAATTGACCAGTGGCCACTGTATGTGATGGCATAGTTTAGAGCATAAATCCTAGATAGGATTGCTTGTTTCTAAGAAAAAAGTCAAACCATGCTGAGGTTTCCCTCCTATAAAAAAATAAAATTAAATAAATAAAAAGAGGCTGGGCGCGGTGGCTCACACCTGTAATCCCAGCACTTTGGGAGGCCAAGGCGGGCAGATCACCTGAGATCAGGAGTTCAAGACCAGCCTGGCCAGCATGGCAAAACCCCATCTCTACTAAAAATACTAGAGAGAGATATATATATATATATCTCATATATATGTATGTGTGTGTATATATATAGTGTGTATATATTACATATATATACTATATATATATATATATAGTATTTTTAGTAGAGACGGGGTTTTGCCATGCTGTGGAGCGACAGAGGGAGACTCCATCTCAAAAAAAAAAAAAAAAAAAAAGGTATTAGCATTGCAGACAAGTTGGGAGGATATTAAGTCTTGGCTTGCTCACAGGGAGGGGGGCTCAGAGACACTGCAATCTGGCCTGAGTATAATAAACCCCTTTGTTACATTTAAATACCATCATACTATCTTATACACAGAAAAGCCTCAGGATGTTTTATAGTAACAATGCAACGGCACGAAAACCCCAGACAACTCTAAAAAGGCGCTAATTATTATTATTAGTGTTTTGCGCTAACAATAAATGTCAAATGGAATCCTGAAAACAAATAACTACCTGTCACCAAGTGAATGAAAGGCAATTTTAGTAAAGTGAATTAAAACCCCAAACATCACCAAGCCCAACCAGCAAGCAATGCCAAGGCAACTTAACGGATTCCTTGGCGAATGTGTTCCTGGAGCAGCAGGCATAGGATGTCCTTGGGGGAAAGTCCTGAAGACTGGGCCTGCTCGTTAACATCCAGAGGACCAGGAGGGGGAGGTGGTCAGAGCTGAAGTGCAGGGGCAAGTGCATCTTTGGGAGCGGCCCTCCATCACAGCAGATGGCAATTGGAGAACATTAAGGTGGAGCATCTTTATTTATTGGCTGGGCTGCAGCCTGCTCGAGTGTTATCAGTGACAAATTAAAGTTGGACAGCAGAGTGTGGATTTGTTTTCATGACACATTTCCCTTAGATTTTTCAAAGTGCATTCTGGGTGTCTCCCAAAGACTATTTTTAAAAAATAAATTGTACATTTTATTTTTTCAAAGTTCATTTATCTTTGATATCTGATTGACATATTCAGGACAGTTTAATCCTTTCTGCTGAAGTGAGCTGTGACAGCTGCTGCTACAGCAGTCGACATCACAGAGCCCTCCCCAGGAACAGGGGCTGTGTCTTAAGACAGGCCAGGAAGGAGAGCCTGGTGAGTTTCTTTCTAGATGGCTAGGGATGTGGTGGGATCCATCTCTTGGGTCACCAGATAGATGAGATTTAGAAGCGTGCACCCAGCTCTTGCTAATTATTGCAGAATCATCAGAGAAACCAGGAGAAACAAAAGGGGTGAGAGGCTGAGATTTGCCTGTCTAATTTTTCTACTTTGTTATAACTACTGAGGAAGAAAGGGTACATGAAGTGGCAGATGCTTAACCTCGTTACCATGAGCAACTTAGTTTGTTCTACTACTGGTTCTAAACTGTTCTAGTCCTGGTTTGGGACTGACCTTTGGAGCACACTCCTTCTCTCTTTCTCTCCCCTTCCCACTCTTGTTATCTTTCTCCTTCCCTTTCTTTCTGTTCTGTCCCTCTTCCCTCGCCCAATGTTTGAACTGATAATAGAGTCACACAATTCTAAACTACAAATCATCAAAAATTATTGAGTAAAAAGCCTTCCACCTTGCCTCTTAGCTGCATCCCCTTCTCCAAATTTCTTATTAATCAGGTATTTTGTGCTTACACAAATAAGTATATATATATTTAAGCACATGCACACCCACACACTCCTTTTCTCTTTATTTTTACAAAAATGGTAATATATTATACACATAGTTTTTTCTGCCTTACTTTTTTGTAAAACCTAAAGTCTTTCATCTTAGAGATCATTCCATATACATTAATAAAGAGCATTGTCTTTAAAAAAAAACTGCAGTGCACTCCAATATGTGGCTGTAGCATACATTATTCATCAAGTGCCCTGATCTAGAGGCATTTAGGGAGTTTCCAAAGTTTTGCTCTTACCAACAACCCTGTAGTCAATAACCTTGAATGCATGTCACGCCACACATGTGGGAGGGTCTCTGCAGAATAAATACCTAGAAGTGGACTAGCTGGGGCCAAGGGTAAGCGCATTTGTAAGTTTGATAAATATTGTCAAATTGTCCTATGTAGAGGTTGTTGAATTTACATTCCCATCATTCATAAGCTAGAAGGCCTGTTTTCCCATTCAATTACTTAGGGAGGGTATTATCAAACCTTTTGATTTTTGCAATTTGGAAAAGAAAATGTGGTCTCCCCGTAGAATATTAATTCACATCTGTCTTGAGTCAGGTATTGAGCAGCTTGTCATATATGCATTTAGGAAGTATATTCTTTTATTGTCAATTGTCTGTGATATGGCTCTATTCTGTTTCTTTTTCAATGATTTCTTGGAAGGTTTTGTATGTTGGGGAAATTGGTTCTTACTATTGTTTAGTGAATAACACACACCTTCTTCTCAGTGTTCGATATGGTTTGGCTTTGTGTCCTCACCCAGATCTCATCTTGAATTGTAATTCCTGTAATCCCCATAATCCTCATGTGTCAAGGGAGAGGCCAGGTGGAGGTAATTGGATCATGGGGCGGTTCCCCCATGCTGTTCTCGTGATAGTGCATGAGTTCTCGTGAGATCTGATGGTTTTATAAGGTCTCTTTCCCCTTTACTCAGCACTTCTCCTTCCTGCTGCCTTGTGAAGAAGGTACCTTGCTTCCTCTTCACTTTCCACCACGATTGTAAGTTCCCTGAGCCCTCCCCAGCAGTGCTGAACTGTCAATTAAACTGCTTTCCTTTATAAATTATCCAGTGCCAGGCAGTTCTTTACAGCAGGATGAAAATGGACTAATACAGTGTTAAAAAATATGGGTTAGCCTGTAATCCCAGCACCCTGGGAGGCCGAGGCGGGCGGATCACCAGGTCAGGAGATGGAGACCATCCTGGCTAACACAGTGAAACCCCGTCTCTACTAAAAATACAAAAAATTAGCCGGGCATGGTGGCGGGCGCCTGTAGCCCCAGCTACTCGGGAGGCTGAGTCAGGGGAATGGAGTGAACCCGGGAGGCGGAGCTTGCAGTAAGCCGAGATCGCACCACTGCACTCCAGCCTGGGCGAGAGAGCAGGACTCTGTCTCAAAAAAAAAAAAAAAAAAAAAAAAAAAAAAAAAAAAATACGGGTTAGTGTTATGGATATAGGGTAATGATTCTTCAATGTTTAACCATTGATTTATTTAAATTTATTTATTTATTTATTTATTTATTTATTTATTTTGAGACAGAGTCTTGCTCTGTCTCCCAGGTTGGAGTGCAGTGGTGCCATCTCAGCTCACTGCAACCTCCGCCTCCCAGGTTCAAGCAATTCTCCTCCTGCCTCAGTCTCCTGAGTAGCTGAGATTACAGGCACGCACCACCATGCCTGGCTACTTTTTGTATTTTTAGTAGGGATGGGGTTTCACCATGTTGGTCATGCTGATCTCGAACTCCTGACCTCAGATGATCTGCCTGCCTCAACCTCCCAAAATGCTGGCATTACAGGCGTGAGCCACCACACCCAGCCTAACCATTCATTTATTAAAAAGACATCACTGAGCACTGACCACCTGCCAGCCACTGCGTTGGAAACTGTGCTGTTCTGGTTGGGGAGACAGACAACTCAGCAGGCAAGAATAGCCATTTGGGGTGAAAGAAATGATGAGAAGTGTGCTGGGCACAGGAGCATTTAAGAGAGGCAACTCTCAGCCAGGGCATGGAAAATGATCAGGGAAGGCTTCCTGCTGAGTATAATCTAGAAGCTGAAACCTAAAGAATAGCTAAGAGGTGGTCAGCCAAGAAGTGGGGGAGTACAAATGGGGAGAATGAAAAGATGTTTTAGGGGAAGAAATAGATTGTGTGAAAAAGAGAAGAAAAGGATATCTGTGTGTCAAGAAAATGACCAGAATTTAGTAGAATGAATGGAGAGATAATAGTTGAGAGGGAGTAAGGGTCAGTCTTAATGAGGAACAAAATTGTGGGTAATTTGAGTGTCAGGACAAGTATTTATTCACACCAATGCTGTACAAGCGCGGGGGGACGTTGATGAACGAGATAGACAAGACCTTTCCTTTGTGAAGCTTATATTACAATGGGGGTGGGCGTAGACTGTAAACAAATCAATGGATTAAACAAAGAAATGATTATATTTTTAGTGCTCTGAAAGACATACACCGGGCTGTTTTGGGAAATAGTGGCAAGGTCTCCTGCAGACAGGATGTTTCGGGAAAGCATCCCTGGGGGCATGATGTTCAAGCTAGGACAAACTAAATAATCAGACATGGGAATGCAGGGAGCAGGGCTCAAGAGCTTGGTCCATCTCTATACCCCCCACCCTGCCCAGTAGAGGTCAGGTGCTCACTGCTCACCTAGGAGATATTCACTTTAATGCTTTTACTTTTTAAAATGAAGAGTGAGCTTAAATTATGCTCAGAGAAAGCTTTATTCAGCCACAGTAAGATCTGTCTCAAGTTTATGAAAGAGATTTGTGTATAGTCCCTGACTTACAATGGTTCAACTTTGGATTTTTTGACTTTGGGATGGTGCAAAACTGATCCACATTCAATAGAAACTGTGCTTTGAGCACCCATACAATCATTCTGTTTTTCACTTTCAGTGCAGTATTCAATAAATTACATGAGCTGTTCAACACTTTCTTAGAAAACAGGCTTAGAGTTAGATGATTTTGCCCAAATGTAAGCTAACGGAAGTAACACAACACATTTAAGTCAGGCTAGACTAAGCTATGATGTTCTGTGGGGTAAATGGATTAAACGCATTTTCGATTTACCATATTTTCAATTTGAGATGGGCTTATCAGGAAGCAGCCTCATTGTAAGTCGAGGAGCATCTGTGAATTCCTAGGGAGAACATCTCTTCGGGTTTTTCCATGTCCACAAACTGCCCAGTCCAGGGATAGATGCAGAACAGCAAATAAGGACCACTATCTTAAATGGCAAGCTGTAGTATTCGGTGCATGGCTGTGAACTGATGTCTGCAGGCATTGGACTGGGGATGGGTCTTATGCCTTCTAGACTAGAGAGTCTTTTAACCCTAACTCTTGAGGAAAGTTGGCATCTTCAATGAGGCCAACTACCTCCCATAATGCACCTGCCATAGCTTCCCCATTCTTTTGAGACCCGAAAGTAAATTATTCTAACATGCCTTATCTATGAATAAGTAAGTGAAGAGGCACTTGAATCACAGAAGGCAAAAAAAATAATGGTATATGGTTTTTCTTATTCCGTTTAAGAAGTCTTCTCAAACTATAAATTTTATTTTGATAATATTGGCACCATCTGTTCTGGAACCAAAAATTATTCAAGGATAAGAAAGAATAACAGAATAAGTTAAAATTCCAGGATTAAAGATATTTGAACAAATTTTAAGTTAAATTTCCAAAAGTGAAAAGCAAATAGTAACAATAATTTTTTTGCTATGCACTAGGCACTTACGGTAAACACTTTTTATTCCTCCCTTTACTTGATCCTGGTGATAACATTGGTTGTCAGTAGTATGTACTATTCTTTCCTTTCTGCAGTTGGGGCCGTTTTAGCAAGAGACTTTTAACAACCAGTCTAAGGTCCCACAGTTAGTAAGTCACTAAGGTGGAATTTGAACCCAGGAGACCTGTTGACTATCACACTCTTAACTGCTGCTGCTATGATGTTCTCCTAGGAGAGTTCCTGGTCTCCAGTGAAAGCTAGAAACATTATTGTCACTAGCTCAGGAGTCCACACACTTTTCCTACAAACGGATCAGATAGTAAATATTTCTTACCTTGTGAGCAATGTAGACATTATCTGTCCCAGTTTCTCAACTCTGCTGTTGCAGGGTGAAAGCACCACAGACAATATGTAAAGAAACAGAGTCACTATGTTTAAGTGAAACTTATTTATGGACACTGAAATTTAAAATTTATGTAATTGTGTGTATCATAACAGATTACTCTTCTTTTGATTTTTTTCAATCATTTAAAAATAAAAACACTATTCTTAGCTTATGGGCCTAACAAAAATTGGTGGTGGGCCTGATTGGCCCGTGGGCCACGATTTCCAACGCCTGCCCTCATCTGTAGGTTCCCTGAGCAAAATAAACTGCTTCAACAATAGCAGTTACTGACTAGTGAAGAGAGAAAGAGGCAGGGGAAGAAGAATGGGGGAAAAGAGAAATGAAGAGAGAGAGAGAGAGAAAGAAAGAAAGAAAGAAAGAAAGAAAGAAAGAAAGAAAGAAAGAAAGAAAGAAAGAAAGAAAGAAGAAAGAAAGAAAGAAAAGAAAGAGAGAAAGAAGCAAATTGCATCCTTTTAGCTTTGACTTTAGATAATTATTGGCACAACTTAGCAAAATAATAATTTAGTAATATGTATATAACTTTTTAATAATATTCCTCATCTTACTAAAAAACACCTTGAGAAATGCATCAGAAGCAAGTAAGTACATAAAGGTATATGTGCAAAGATGTTCATGTTTTATTATTTGCAAAAAGAAACAGATTCAGAGCTCTAAACATCCAGTACTAGTGGATTGATAAACTAATATTATCATGGAAGATTAAGCCTCCATTAAAATGATTGTGTAAATGTCTACTTTTTGACATAGAAAGCAGCTCATGATATAAGCAACGAAAATTGCAGAACACAAAACATTAGGTGTTATCCGAGCCCATTTTTGCAGGACATATAGTTCTATGTACATATACAAGAAGGAAACTGGAAGACTGTATAGCAAGATATTTACATTGGTTACTCCTAGATGGAATGCGTATGAATTTTTATGTATTTTACTATATTTGCAAAAATTTAATTATTAGAAGGTGTTGCTTTTATCATCACAAAAATATAGGTTACAAAAATAGAATAAACAAAGTTAATTTGGGAAGATCTCGGCTTTGTGTCATGTATAAAATATTTCATCCAAAATATCCAGAAAATACAACTCCCTTCAGACTCTTAGAGTGCCATGCTGCTTTCTTCCATTTTCTCCTGAGCTACATATTGAATCTGTGTTTTCTTCTCATTGACGGTTGAATTCATAACCTCCTCCCCTCCTGCTTCGGTAACCCACCATCCGTCTTCCTTCTGACCTGTTGGGGACTCACAAAAACATTAGTTCTCTCGAAAGCATGGCACTTGGGAACGACGTCGGGGGAGACATGGTATTTTTATTGCTTTTCTTCTGTTTTCCTTTCTCTGGGTCCTCCTTTTTCTCTCAAACTTTGCACCAGCTGGACCCATGCATGTACTTGCCCCCACACTCTGTCAGCCCCCAGAGTCACATTCTCAATGGAACAGTGACAGCAGCCATCCTGGTTGTGATTTATCTTCACAAGTTGCCAAATCACTCTTGGTAGCATGTCTGTGCGTGGTGAATAATGAGAGAGACCTGCCATCCATCTAAGGACAAAACAATGTGAGCAGTTACATTTAAATTTAGCTATTTTTCTCCCTCAGCTTATTTCTTATTTTCTGATCGAAAGGGGCCCATTTAAGGGCCTTTGTGGTAAATACCCAAATAATTGTGTCACATAGATGGAGGATCATTTTTCACTGGAGTCAACGATCACTGTGGATCAGCTACCATCCTGAAGTTGCCAACACTGCTCAAACTCTGGTCTCTTAATAGCAATTTTCCTGGACCTTCAGAACAGACTCATCTCAATGGCTTCCTATTTACTACTGAGGGGTAGGTTATTGAACCAGTCATGTGGGCTGAAAATTGCAAGAAGACGCAATCTCTGTGTAAGATAACATTTGGTACCTGGGTATGTGTCCCTGATAAGCAATAAAAGCAGGATGAAATACATAAATATAATGTCCACCTGATGTGATGGCAATGAGGGGTGGGGAGAGGAGGCTTTGGGGACCCACAGACCTGAGTTTGAATCCTTGCTCAGCCACTTGCCATCGAGTAATTTGACTTTGGAAAATAAAGTATTCTCTGTGCCTGCTCTCTCATCTATAAAATGGATTATTCACCTATTTGCAGAAGAGGATTGTTATGAAGGTGTGCCAGATTATGTTTTCTAAAGATGGCAGTAAAAGATCTCCTGGCCTATGCTTTTCTAGAACATACCCATTGCCTCCATCCAGAAGAAGAGTTTAATTTTTATTTCCTTGAATTGGGACAGGCTTTTAACTTACTTATAACCAATGGGATGTAGTGGAGGTGATTCTGTGTGCCTTTTGAATACACAGCATAAAAGTCCTACGGCTTCTGCCTTGTTAGATGAGGTATTCACATCTGGAATCTGGTGCTATTATGTAAGAAGTTCAAATACCCTGAAGTTGCCATGTTAAGAGAAAGCTCAAGCAGCCTCATGGAGAAGTCACATGTAGGTGTTACTGCCAACAGACCCAAGTGAGGTTCCTACTAATGGTCAGCATTAACCGTCAGCTACATGAGAGAAGACATTCCAGATAATTCCAGCTATCAACTATCAAGTCACTTCCAGTATTCCAGTTTTCCTAGCAGAAACCCAGACGTTGTGAAGCAGAGACTAGCTAACCCTTTGTGCCCTTTTCAGTATCCTCACCCTCACAATCTGAGAATACATGAAAATGGTTGCTTTAAGCCACTAATTTTTGGGATGACCTTTTATTTTATGCAGCAATAGTAACAGGAAAAGAATATTAGGAAAGTAAAATTCTTTAAAGCCAGCAGCATATAGAAAGATCTTCAATAAGTGGCAATTCTAATTATTTGCATGATTTTCTTCTCTGAACTAGATTTCAGATATGGCAAAGAGGTGGTAAAACAGTAATTCAGGAGCCTCCATCTTTAAAGGATGGAGGGGAAATGTATCCGCTCAGCTTTTGTTCATTCATCCATGCCTGTAAGTGATATTTATTGGACACATACGTAGGGTACTGTATTATATAAAAATTCTATGTTCCTGTAACATATATTTGATATATAAAATCAAACATGGATTGGGGAACTATTAGATAATATTAACTCCCTGAATTTTTACAGAGGATTTTTTGTGTCAGCTAAAATATTGATTTGTCATTAAGCAATAATAAATGTATAAAATAATAAACTGTCATATAAAAATAAGACTGAAGGTGCTTCTGGTACATACCCTTACCATGCTCCTCCCCAGCTGTGCTGCTGTATCAATTTGCTGACTTTTCTTCCAAACAATTTTCTAAGAATTTTTTCTTAGCACACATCTGTACAGCCAGAATTTCCTTTGTATTTTTATGCATGTGTATGTACCTATAGAAAATACAAATATTGTTTTATTTTTTCAGAACCTTTTGGTTGTTTAAAAAAGGCTTCATATGGTACAAGATGTTTGTGCAACTTGTCTTTTTCTCCCGAAAATATGTGTTGAGGATTTGTTTATGTAGGTGATATGGCTTGGCTGGGTCCCCACCCGAATCTTATCTTGAATTGTAACTCCCATAATTCTCACATGTTGTGGGAAAGACCTAGTGGGAGGTAATTGAATCATGGGAGCAGTTTTCTCCATACCATTCTCATGGTAGTGAGTAAGTCTCATGAGAGCTGATGGTTTTATAAGGGGTCTCCCTTTTGCTTGGCTCTCATTTCTCTCTTGTCTACCACCATGTAAGACGTGCCGTTTGCCATCCACCATGATTGTGAGGCTTCCCTAGTCACGTGGGACTGTGAGTTCATTAAACCTCTTTTTCTTTACAAATTACCCTGTCTCAAGTATGTCTTTATCAGCAGTGTAAAAACAGACTAATACAGTAGGTACATAGAGGTCTATTTTCTTCTTCTTCACCACCACACCCTGTTTCACTCTTGCACACTTACTTAACTGTCCCCTTGCTGATGGACATGTAGGTTACTTCCTGTTGTTCCACTTCTCCTAAAGAATGTGATGTACTTCCTTGCACATGTCTCTGTGTCCATGTATGAAGGTTTCTCTAGGTCACAAGCAGAGAACAAGTGACGTGGCCCAGATCATGGGTATTTTTATTTTAAAGAGACATCATCATTCTATCCAGTGACATACAACAGTATTCACTTCTCTATACTTCGCCATCAATTAAACATGTGGTTAATGAAAACAGTAAAGGAATGGATGACGAATAAATGAATGATCAACACTCCAGAAAATCTAACACTTAGAATGTACATGACTGCTGGCATGGAATGCAGGTGACCCTTGTCAGAAGCGGGCTTGCCCCTTTTCTCTAATAAACCGGGAGACAGGATGGACACATAGAATCCTTGCCTCATGGATAGAAGTATTTCAGAGAGCCAGAAGAACATTCAAAAAAAGTAAAAATGTTGGTTTTCAGGTTGCTGTCCTGTGGTGCTAAGGACAGGGAGGGGGTTGGGGAAAAAGCATAAGGCAGAAAAACATGACACAGAAACAGAATTGTTTCCTAATAAAAAACCTCTCAAAGTTTTCCACGAGGCCCTGTCAGCAGCTCTTCAAGCAACACGGCTTATTTAAAATTTTATTTAAATCAACAAATTGTACACACTTGAATACGGAAACAGAATACAGGGAAAACACAAGCTGCCCTAACAGAGTAACGTCTAATAAACATTATGCTACTCGGAGATATTTGCTGTTTAATCACCCCATGAAAGGACGCATTCAGCCAAAATATGTCAGATAACATCTTGCTAAAGGCAATGGTGCCAGTTTTCCTGGCTTCAAAGTTCATGCAGCTAGTTTTTTTTCCGCACCCCCTTTTTTCTCCATTTGCTTTTTTTTAAGAAAACAAAAAAACCAAAAAAAAACAATATTTTTCTTTAAAAGTATTAAGCTTTGAGATGCTGTATCTCTTGGATTACTCAGAAGATAAGGCATTTGTGCTTTGAGGAGTGACAGCAATAACTGTTTACTGAATAATTTTTGTGTCAAGACTGACTGTATACTTTGTGGGGCCCCATGCAAATGGGAATGTGGCGCCCACTGTTCAACAATTATTGAGAATTTCAAGATGGTGACAGCAGAGCATTACGCAAAGTACAGGTAACTTTTCCGTGGAACTGTGCAGATGGCATGTCCATGAAGCTGGCTCTGACTGGGTTAATTCTTCACATCTGTGGCCATCTGAAGATCTTATTTTCCCAGCAGCAAAGGCTTTCCCTCTTTTCCTGCTCCAAGAAAAGACAAAGTGACTGGGTTGATGGGACTCCACGGGACTAACAATGGTTGGCCCCTGAACTGCTTTCTAAGGATGGAATCAGTGAAAATGGCCTGGCTTTTGTTTTGCTGGCCAGATCATGCAAGCTGTGAGCTAAATTACTAGAGAAAAGAGAAAAATAGTTGAGAGGCAGTGTTGGGAATTTTATGCTGAAGGAAAAACAAAGAGAACTAGAAGATATTGTGGCCCATAGTGGAACTCTGAAAAATGAACAGACGCATTTAAAAGGCAATTTTTAAAATGATGTTTTGGTGCATGGCGTGTGATATAAGTCCTTTTCCTCTCTTCCCTCAATATCTTCAGTAAAATCTACTTTCATCACGACAGCAATGAGGAAGAAGGTGATAATATGCTGTGTATGTTCTAAATGTGGCTAAAAGGAGAGCTCAAAGCCTACCCATTAGATAATCATCATATTTGGGTTGCACATAAATTATTTATTTTAATTGTCTCAACAAAGCAATGAAAACATTATAAAACTTCATGTATCCATTTTCTATTAAGTGGTTGGATTTTTAAAAAATACTGATTTACAGAAACTAATTACATATTAAGAAAATGAGTTATTTATTATATGAGTTACAAAGATTTTTGCCATTTGTTCTTTAGTTTTGTGTAATTTTTCCCCTGTGTAAATTCTTTTTTAAAATAATCATATTAGTTTCTTAAGGTTGCTGTGTTAAACTACCACCAATGGAGTGGCTGAAAACAATAGAAATGTATTATTTTACAGTTCTGAAAGCTAGAAGCCCAAAATCAAGGTGTTGGCAGGGCCATGTTCCTTCCAAAGTCTCTAGGGAAAAATCCTTCCTTGCCTCTTCTAGCTTCTGTTGGTTTCTGGCAATCCTTGGCCTTCCTTGGTTTGTGGCAGCATCACCCCAATCTCTACCTCTGTCTCCACGAGGCCTTCTTCCCTGAGTAACTGCATACCCAAATTCCCCCCATCTTTTAGGTTCACTAGTCATTGGATTAGGATGCATCCCAATCCACTATTACCTCAACTAAACTTGATTATATTGGCCAAAACCCTCTGTCCAAATAGCTCACATTCATAAATCCTGATGACTGGGCTTTGAGCATATTTTTTTGAGGGACAACAAAGTTTACATAGTCCACAGCAATATATAGTTAAATGTATTCATCTTTTCTTTCATGGCTACTTGATATAGTGTTGTTTCCATAGAAGAGCCTTTTTGTCCTGTGATAATGATAAAAGTTCTTCCATTTCATTTTTTAGTATATAATAGCTCATTTTAATGATTTACATTTAAAGGCTTGAACATCTGGCATAAGTTTAAGTGTAATGAACAGGGTAGGATTTCATTTCGTTTTTAATCAGGCAGCTATTCAGATACCTTAATGTCATATATTTGATAATCAGTGTTTTCCAAACTGATTTTAAGTATCACTATTGTCACATAATACATTTCCATATTTATTTGTGCCTATTTCCAGAATTGATTCTATTCCATCGATCTGTTTTATTCTGCTCTAGTACCATCACATTTTAATCATTTTAGTTTTAGAGTATGTTTCAGAATTTTCCTAACTGTTCCTATTGATATATTTTTAATTGAAATTTAGAATTCGATTTTCTAGCTCAAAAAAGTGATAGCATTTCTCCTGAAATCATATTAAATATATAGACTTACTGATCAAAAAGTGACATCATACCATTATCCTTTTTTTCCCAAGTCTTCTAAGTCCCGTAGCAGTGATTTAAAGTCTTCTTAAAAGTCTCTCTCATTGCTTTTTAAGCTTAATGTTAGAAGAGATTATCTATCAAGAAAAGATACTGACTTTCATTAAAAGTCTTTCAGCGTTTATGATGACACTGTCATTTTTCTTTTGATCTATTGGTATAGGTTTTTAAAATACTAAATTGTTCCTGGTTGTTTGGAAGTCATGATTTAAATTCTTATTCTCACATTTAATAGCTTTGTTTCCTTATGAAAATTGCTTCATCTTACTGAGACAATTTCCTGTAAAATGGGAATAATAGTAGAGCTGTCATTTTTGCCTGCTTGGATCATTCTCCTTCTTAGTGAAACACCATCCCCATTTGTCTTTGGGGGAGTCAGTCTTTTAAACTCTTGGTTCATGTGATGTGAGAGGAGTTGACCCTTCCCCGGATCCAGGGGGATGATTAACACAGGGCTGCTGATCAGGGCCCCTCACTTCTCCCACCACTGCAACAGTGATTTAAGAATAACACAAGCTGGGCCAGTGAAAACTGGCTCCAGACTTTCTCTGGATCTTACTCCTTATGCTAAGCTTCTGGGATGTGAATATAGAATTTTGATTCATGGGATTGTCAACACTTGGGAAGGGTCTACCTGATAATGAAATTGAGGAGGAAATCAAAGCCGAGAACGAGAGAGAGAGACACAGAGATCTGATGAAATGCTTTGAAAACTTGGAACCAGCACTCTCTATTTACTGTCTGAGTATTTAGTCAAATAACAACAACAAACACAACAAAAATAATAGTAGTTACAATAACTAACTTTTTTGAATGTTTGCTATAGATCAGATACCATTCTGAGTACCTTTCATGCATGAGCCCTTTTAGTCTTCATAATAATACAAGGAAGTGAGTGTTATTATTATTATCCCACTTTCAGATGAGAAAACGAAGGCCCAAGGAGTTTTAATAACTTTCTCAATTTAACAGGGATGGTAAGTGGCAGGGTTAGGACTCATGTCCAGGTCACCTTGCTCTAGCATCTAAGTAGTCTGCTTGTGCCAATCAAGGAGCTTTCTGTCTACAGGCTACTGGAGAGGGGTTTCTGCCACCAGCAATAATGCAGCTTTAATTGTAAAATCATAATACCTACCTCGTAAAGTTGATGAAAGACTTAAGTGGTTTGTAGATGTGAATTCGTTTAGTGCACTGTCTGCCACATAACAAGTGTACAGATGTTAGACGTTGCTGTTGCAATTGAATCATTGAGTCTTACTGTCCAAACTGCTCAGAGAAGCAGAGAGGAGTAGAGACAGTAGGCTTTTTGGAACTACTTATATAGTTATTAGTCTTGCCTAAGTTCTGAGAAATGGACTTCATCTGGAATTACAAACTCACACACTTAAGGGGCCAAGAAGTTGGTATAAATCACTATTTCTGAACTTTGGTACTGTCGGCATTTTGCAACCAATAATTCTTGGTTGCGTGGGCTGCAGTGTGCACTTTAGGATGTTAGCAATATCCTCTGCATCTACCTGCTAGGTGTGGGTAGCACCTCCCCGCCCACCATGTGATGATCAAAAATGTCAAAAATCAAAAATTGAGACATTGCCAAATGTCCCTTGAAGGACAAAATTATCCCCAGTTGGGAACCACTGATGTAAATGAATGAAGCCCGTGCTTACATTGCGTGAGTCCTGGTGCTTGTGTCATTGTGAAGGATGGCCCTGTCTGTCTAGAGAGGCAGCCACTGCTTGGCTCCAGCTGGCTGCTGCGGAAGGGGAAAATAGACCCATTATTGTCAGATCATCCAGATTTTCAAGAGAAATCCAGGGTCTAGTCATATATGTATATATATTTTATGGGGTACATGAAATGTTTTGTTACAGACATGCAATGTAAAATAAGCACATCATGGGGAACGAGGTGTCTGTCTCCTCAAGCATTTATCTTTTGAGTTACAAACAAACCGATTATATTATTTAAGTTATTATAAAATGTACAACTAAGTTATTATTGACTATAGTCACCCTATTATGCTATCAAATAGTAGGTCTTATTCATTCTTTTATTTCTTTTTATACCATTAATCATCCCCACCTCCCCACAACAGCCCCCTACTAACCTTTCCAGCCTCTGGTAACCGTGCTTCTGTTCTCTATATTCATGAGTTCAATTGTTTTTGATTTTTAGATCCCACAAATAAGTGAGAAAATGTTACTTTCAGTAACATCTGAAAAACCAAGTCTTTCAGTGCTTGGTTTATTTCACTTAACATAATGATCTCCAGTTCCATGCAAGTTGTTGCAAATGTCTAGATCTCATTCTTTTTTATGGCTGAATAGTACTCTATTGTATATATATGTACCACATTTTCTTTTTCCATTCATCCGTTGGTGGACACTTAAGTTGCTTCCAAATCTCAGCTATTGTGAACAGTGCTGCAACAAACATGGGAGTGCAGATAGCTCTTTGATGCTCTGATTTCCTTTCTCTTGGATATACACCCAGCGATGGGATTGCTGGATCATATGGTAGCTCAATTTTTAGTTTTTAGAGGAACCTCAGAACTATTCTCCATAGCGGTTGTGCTAATTTACGTTCCCACCAACAGTGTACAAGAGCTCTCATTTTTCAGGTTTTTAAATGTTGGTCCCCATTTCTTATACCTTGTTGTAGGCCAAATGAAAGACAAGACCTCTGTGGTCATGTTTGGTCCCCTGGCTGCCTGTGTGCAAGATTTGGCCTGGAGGATTTCCCAAGGTGCTATTCCAGATGTCTCTGCGATGCTGGACAGGTTCCCTTTTCTTATGTACCATTGTCCCCAAGACAAACAAAACAGTTGTGACGATCAAAGTAGTATTTAATTCTCTTAATTGGTTAGGTTTGTGTCGCTCCCTTAAACAGAAACATATTTTTAACTTGTCCATTGGTAACGTGAATTCTAGAGTGAGTAAAATGAAAAGGATTATTTAGAAGATGCTCTCTCTGCGGAGATTTCAACTGGAGGCCTCTATCTTTTTACCTATCTCTGGTGTCTGTGGATGTTTTCATTGCTTGTAAATGTTGGAACTTCAAGAACTCCTTTAAGTTAGTTCAATATGGATGATTTGCTATAAAGATACAGGGGAATTTCTTGGAACCTACAGAGGACATGTATCATCAAACCTCAGGAGGGATCAGAGATGCATTTTTCTTTTTCTGTGAAGCTTTTATTATGGGCAGATGGCAGGGCAGGGGGCTCAGTCCTTGGCAGCTGCTTTCCTCCTGGTGGTCATGCTCAGCTCCTCCCACTTCCTCTCTGTGCAGATGTGCGTCCTCACCCTTTTCTCGATGAACCTGAAGGCCCATTTGTCCTTGGAGACCTGCGGTAACTCCGTGGCGCTCCACTCACGTGGAGCAAAGTCGTTCACCTCTCAGATCACGCCCCGTGTGAACTTGGTATGTTTGGCCAGGTGCTGTCTTGTGTCGAGTGACATTATTCTCTTGTTTTCTGAGATGTATCTTTTATTCATTTTTCTTTCTCCAGAGAATAGCATTTTCTCTTTTCTTAAGCACACAGCTGCCCCCATCCTGGAGTTATGTACTGCTCAGGCTTCAGTATGAATTTTCCATGAGAGAATGTGATTACATCAGTTGGAGATAGGCTTCAACCCATATGTCCACCATGCTATGAGAGTATCACAAAGCCAGATGATCCACTTTATGGTATAAGGTGCTTGTTTTGTTTGTGCTGAATCTCCAAAACCTAGAATCTTGCCTGGCACATAGGGGCACTTATGGTCTCTTCCATCTTCATACATCCTCCTTGTGTGACCTCATCCAGGCTCCATACTTAAAATATCATCTAGGTTCTGCGGATGCTGAAACTGTCATCCCTAGGGTCGAATTGAACTCCCTTGACATCTTTACCCAGATGAAGGCATCTAACGTTTAGGCATTTAGACTAAACTTGCCTAAAACCAAACTCTTTCTCCAAAATATGTGCTCTTCACCTCTAGGGATGAATCTTTATCATCTCAGTAAATGATATGCCCATGCTGCTGCTGCTCAGGACTGCAGCTTTGCAGGCATCTTTGGCACCTGCCCTTCTGTCACTCTCCACTTCCAAGTTATCCTTAAATCCCACTGGCTACAGAACCTGACCAGTTCTCACTGCATCACAACTATGATTCCGGTCAGAGTCACAGTTATCACTCAGCTGGGTTGCATCCATAAATAGTATGCTAACCAGCTTCACTGCCCCCTGGAGTCTGGCATGGAGTCAGATCATGTCATGCCTTGGCTTTCTATTTATTTATTTATTTTTGAGATGGAGTCTCGCTCTGTCGCCTAGGCTGAGTGCAGTGGCCGGATCTCAGCTCACTGCAAACTCCGCCTCCCGGGTTCACGCCATTCTCCTGCCTCAGCCTCCCGAGTAGCTGGGACCACAGGCGCCCGCCACCTTGCCGGCAATTTTTTTGTATTTTTTAGTAGAGGCGGGGTTTCACCGTGTTAGCCAAGATGGTCTCGATCTCCTGACCTCGTGATCCACCCGCCTTGGCCTCCCAAAGTGCTGGGATTACAGGCTTGAGTATTTTTTATTTTTTTGAGACAGAGTTTCACTCTCGTTGTCCAGGCTGGAGTGCAATGGTGCTATCTCAGCTCACTACAACTTCCACCTCCTGGGTTCGAGCTATTCTGCTGTCTCAGCCCCCCGAGTAGCTGAGATGATAGGCACCCACCACCATGCCAAGCTGACTTTTGTATTTTTAGTAGAGATGGGGTTTCATCATGTTGGCCAGGCTGATCTCAAACTCCTGACCTGAGGTGATCCACCCGCCTCGACCTCCTAAAGTGCTGGGATTACAGACATGAACCACCGTGCCCAGCTGGCTTTCAAAACCCTCTAATGGCTTCCAATATCCTTCAGAGTGAGAGCCTAAATATGGTAAGATGTCAAAAGGTCTGCGTGGTCTGCTGTCCTTCCTTCCCCCTTTCTGTCCCTCTGCTTTTCACTATCCTGTTTATTCACCTTTCGTCTCCAGCCACAGGGGCCTCCTTGCTATGTCTCAGATGAGGATGCTCCATCCCAGGGCCTTTGCACCTCCTTCTCCCCATGTCTAGAGAGACCAGATATGGGCATAGTTTCCCTCTGCCTTTTTTCATATTACTTCTTCAGTATCTTGGTGAGGCCGTCCCCTGCTCCCTACATAAAGCAGCATGCCCATAACCCCCGGCATGCTGTAGTCCCTTCCCTTTCCTCCCTGCCCTCAGAGCATTTGTCACTATCTTTTGGTTATTGTCAATTTCTCCCACTAAAATACAAGTTTATAAGACCATGAACAGTATTTTTTTTTAAAAATTTTTATTTTAGGGTAATTTTAGCTTTATTAAATAGTTGCAAAGATAGTACAGAGAATTCCCAGGTACCCCTCACCCAGTTTCCCCATTTGTTAACAATGTACATGGCAGTAGAATGTTGTATTTGTTACTTCTGATAGGTACCCCTCACCCAGTTTCCCTGTTTGTTAACATCGTACATGACAGTAGAATGTTGTATTTGTTACCTATGATGAATCAACATTGATACATTACTGTGCATTCAAGTTTATAGTTTATTCAAATGTTCTTAGTTTTTAACCTGAATTTTTTTTTTTCTGTTCCAGGCTCCCATTCTGGTTCCAACATTATATTGAGTCATCGTGTCTCCATAGGCTCCTCCTGGCTGTGACAGTTTCTCAGATTTTTCTTGTTTTTGATGGCCTTGAGAGTTGTGAGTGGTAATGGTCAGGTATTTCATAAAATATCCCTGAATTGGATTTGACTGATGTTTTTCACGATTAGACTGAAGTTATGGGTTTGGGGAAAAAGACCACAGAGGTAAAGTGTCATTTTCATCACATCATATCAAAGGCACATGCCATCAACATGATTTATCACTGTGATACTGACCTTGAGCACCTGGCTGAAGTCCTGCTTTGTCAGGTTTCTTCACTGTTAAGTTACCATCTAACCCCTACCCTTCCTTTATACTGTGTTTTTTGGAAGGAAGTCACTATGCACAACTTATGCTTATGGAGGGGCAGTTATGCTCCACCTAAGTGAAGGCAAAATATCTACATAACTATTTGGAATTCTTCTGCACAGAAGATTGTCTTTTGTGCCCCATTTGTTTATTTGTTCAGTCATTTATTTATATCAGTATGTATCATAGATGTTGATTTTAGACTTTGTCTATAATCTAATACCACCTAATTTAGTTGCTCACATTGTTTCAGCCTTGCCTCTTGGGAGCTCTTTTGGTTTGCTTCTGTGTCTCTTAAGCATACTGCTATTATTGTGGGCTTAAAAAAAAAAGCATTTTCTTACTTTTTGATAATACAAGATGCTCCAGGATCATCTTGTATATTCTGGTCCCAGCCCTAGAATGAAACATTTCTCCACAGAGTCCTGGTTCCTTGTACTAGAAAATGGCATTTAGAAACCAAGATCTAGGTTCTAGGTGTGCTCATTGTTACTGAATGTTATTTCAGTTAGGTTCTGTAGTTGACAGAGCAAGAAAATGTATGTGTGTATACTAATGTGTTTATATACACGTATCTATAAATATTTCTATGTGTAACCATCTATTTGTAACCACTCCTATAGTGTAACCAACTATATCAAGCTAAACATGAGTTTATATTGATGTCTACAATGCTAATTGATTACTGCATGGCTCGTTCTCGTCTTCTCCTCTTGCTTGTTTGTAACAGTGTCTTTTTTTTAATGCCCATTATACAGAATAGTGCCCAGACACAGTAGGTAGTCAATCAATATTTGTTGAATCAATTTGTTGAGTAAATTTGAGAAGGAATGAATCAATGTAGTCTGCCCCTCCCTACTAAGCAGAGAAGACTTTAAAAGAGAGAGTGTGGAAAGTACTTTGGTGTGATGGTGCATGCCTGTAGTCCGAGCTACTGAAGAGACTGAGGCAAGAGAATTGCTTGAACCTGGGAGGCAGAGGTTGCAGTGAGCCAAGATTGCGCCACTGCACTCAAGCCTGCGTGATAGAGGGAGACTCCATCTCAAATAAATAAATAAAAGGTGCTCTAAGGATCAAAGGAATAAAAAGTATTTGCTTCGCTGTAATAACAGCATCAACAGCACTTTTCCAATTTCAGCCCTTATTGCTCTATTGCCAGATGCTACAATGAAAGTATTTATTAATGTTAAAACATTAATTTTTAAAAAGTTATTTCAGGCCAACTCCAATCTGACTATACAAAAATGAGAAAACTGGCCAATCTCTTCAGTTTTCTCAAAACATGCACCTCAAATTTCCACTATCCAATTAGTCTCCTTTCATGAACAACTGGAAAACTGAACAAAACATAGGAAGCAATTATTTTCAGGCATTACATGATGTGTAGCACAGGGCTGTGATCTTTGAGAGAAAAAAAAAATAATCAAGATGAGCCACATGATCACTCTGGACTTCTGCTCACCATGTTCCCGACTACAGTTTAGGAGGGTCAACCCAAGCAGATTATAATGGTCTTGCTGAATTGAGGAAAAAGGCATCATATTTTGGGGAGAAAGAATGGATGGAATTTGTGGGGCAGAATCCTAAAAGAAGAAAGCTCCAAAAATATGCAGAGCACCTTCTTGAGACTTGAACTAATATTAAGTTAGCTGTGCACTGACTGAAACTATACAAGGATGAACAAAGAATGATTACCAAATAGAGAATAAGTAAGTCAGAGTTCAGTGTTGGGAGACATTTGAGTTCCAACCCAACAGAGAGGTGAGATTGAGTTGAATACACAGGGTCTGCACAATGACCCCCCAAAGTGTGTTACAATAGCAGTAGGGCTAAACTAGCCTGAAGGTAGAAGGTAATCAAGGCCAACCAATCCATTTTGGGCTGGGTAATTCTTGTGTGTGTGTAGCTGTTATGTGCGTTGTTTACGAGCATTCCTGACTTCTACCAACTGGATGTGGTAGTACCCTCCATGTAGCTGTGACAACCAAAAGGGCCTCCATATATTGCCAAATGTCCTATGGGGAGAGGAGTGAAAAATTACCATTAGTTGAGAAGCACTGATTTAGACCAATCCGATAAACTTAAAAACAAGCCTCCAAAGAATTGAACTGGTATGCAAGTAACTTAACCAACTTCCAAACACTCTTTAAAGGAAGACCACAAAATATAGTCACTCAACAACGTAAAATAATGTTCAGCATCAAGTAAAAGTCACTTGGGAAACAAAAAAAGCCAGAATAATATGGAATCTCAGAAATAACCAAGGTGATGTAATTTGTAGACAAGCACTCTAAAAAAGCTATTATAATTATACTCAAGCATTTTAAAAACATGTATGAGAAAAGAAATTAAATATATTAAAAGTGTAAAACCAAGTGGAATTTTGATGGCTAGAAATATAATACTTGAAATTAAATATATGTAATTCAATACTTAAAATTAAATATATGCTATGTATATATTACACATAAACAAAAGATTAGATGCTGAAGAAGAAAAGTGTGTTGAATTTGGAGACATATCTATAGAAAATATCTAAATTAAATCACAGAGAACCCCCACAACAAAAGATGAGATTCTCAGTGACATGTGGGACAATAGCAAGTGGTCTAATTTATGCGTTATTGGGGTCCCAGAAAATGAAAGAAGAGAAAAGAAAATATATTTGCGAAAAATAATTGCAAAAAAGTTTCCAAAATTACTGGAAATTATGAATCCTGACATTTAAATATCCCAATAAACCCAGAGCAAGATAAGCATAAGTAAAGCCACACAAGGTTATACCATAATCAGATTGCTAAAAACCAATAATAAAAAGAAAATCTTAGCAGTATATAGAGGAGAAAAAAAGACACACAAAATAAACACAGCAAAGATAAGCACACTTCTGCTTTCTCATCATAAATACAAGCCACAAAACACTGAAGCAACCCCATTTACTGGTGAAAGAAAAAAAGAAAAAGTTAACCTAGAATTCTATAACCAGTGAAAATATTCTTCAAAAATAAAGAGAAAAAAGACACGTCATTCCAATTCAACCTAAGAGTATTTGTCCCCAGCAGACCCTCACCACAAGAAATTTTTGTTTATGTTTTTCCTAAAGAAACTTTTTCAGGCTGATAGGAAATAATACCAGATGAAATTGAATCTCCAGTGCCAAAATTGAGAGACAGGTAGGTAAATACAAAAGGCATTTTTCTCATTTAAAACATTTCTTTTGTATAGTTTCAATTACAAAATAACTGACTTTAAAGCAAATAATAGCATGTATTTTGAGTTTGTTACAAATGTGAAAGTTAAGTGTGTAACAACATTAGTACAGAAGACAGAATGGAAGAAATGGAAGTATATACTATTTTAAGATTCTTATTTCATGTCAAGTAGTATACTATTATTTGAAGCTTGTAATAATTTAAAGGTACATATTATAAACCTAGAAATACCACTAAAAGGAAAACAAGTACAGATAATAAGCCAGTAGAGGATATAAAAAATAGTTTAAAAATCCAATTAATCCAAAAGAGGTAGGAAAAGAGAAAAAAGGAAGGGAAGAAAGGTGGGGCCAATAGAAATATAAAGAACAAGATGGTAGACTTAAACTCAGATCAATAATTTTATTAAATGTAAATGGTCTAAACACCCTAATACAACATTAGAGATAAAAAGTAAAACTCTCTGTATCTATCTACAGGACTCGCTCTTAAAATCTACAGATTCAGATAAGTTAAAAGAAAGGATAAATAAAGATCTGCCATGCAAATGGTAATAAGAAAATTGGAGTGAGTTCATTAATGTCATCTGAAGTAGACTTCAAGGATAAAGAAAGGCCATTTTTAATGATAGAATGTTTAGTTCATTAAGAAGGCAAGACAATTCTAAATATGTATGCACCTAATAGGCAGAGTTGCAAAATACAGGAAAAACAAATCCACAACTAGTGTTGGAGACTTCAATAGTTCTCCGTTTCTGTGAAAAGATTAAAAAATTTGAAATCTGTTGCTAGATTTATCAGGAAAAACAGAGAGCAGAACTGAATTACCAGTATTAGGATTTTAAAGAAAGGAATTCCTACAGATCCTTCAGACATTAAATTGATAATAAGTGACTATGATGAATGACATTGTGACAATCAATTTGACAATTTAGAGTGAGTGGACAAATTCCTTGAAAGACACAAATTACCTAAAGAGGCACACACACACAAAAAAAACAAAAAGAGAAAAACCTGAATAACCCTGGTTATCGAAGAACTTGAATTTGTAATTTAGGACTTTATAAAGAGAACTTCAGGCCCAGATTATTTCACTCATAAATTCTATACAATATTTAGGAAATAAATACTACTAGTAGACACAGTTAGAAAATAGAGAGAACATGTGCCAATCCATTTTTTGAGAATATCAATACTATCATGCCAAGAGAAGACTAAGATGTAAGAAAAGAGAATAACCCCACAGATTAATATCTCATTAATATAAATATAAAAATTCTTAATAATATTTTAAAATGGAATTCATCATTATATATAAAAATGATAAATTATTTTAAAATGGAATCCATCATCATATATAAAAATATCATGACCAAGTAGGTTTTAATTTTAGAAATGCAATGTTGGGTTTTTCATTTGAAAATAAATCAATGTAATTTACCATATAAAAGAATAAAGGAAAAAAATACCATCAGCCAAATGGAGGCAGAAAAAGCATTTGGCTAAAATCAATAATCATTCATGATAAAAACTCTCAACAGAATTGAAATAGAAGAAACTTTCTCAACCTGAAAAGAGGACCTAAGAAACATCTAAAACTTCCACTATTCATGCTTAATGGTGAAGAACTGAATAGTCTTCTTTTAAGATCAAGGATAGATCAATGATGTTTTATCTCACCATTTATATTCACATTGCCCTGGGGTTCTAGACAGTGCAATAAGTCAAGGAAAAGTAATAAAAGCCATACAGACTAGAAAGAAAACATTTTCAACTGTCTTTATTTGTGGATGGTATTATCATGAACATAAAAAATTCTGAGAACTCTGTAAAAACCTTCAAAAACTAATAAATTTAGTTTTTGAGGCAACAAAATATAAAAAATCAATTGCATTTTAACATACTATCAACAAACAATTGGCAAATTATATTTAAAAGTATGATTTACAATAGCACCAAAACTCATGATAAATGTAAGAATAAATTTAATATAATATGTCCAGGAACTGTACATTGCAAATCAAAATGCTGAAGAGAGATAGTAAAAGAGATGTAAATAAATTGAAAGATATACATGACTATAGATTAGAAGACTTAATGTTAAGGTATCAATTCTCCAATGCAAACCCATTATACATCCCATCAGTCTTTTGTGGAAATTAACAAGCTGATTTATAATTTGTATGGAAATGCAAAGGATCTAGATAGCCCAAACAATCTTGAAAATAAAAAACAAACTTGAGTGTCTTACGCTATCTGCTTTCAAGACTTACTGCGAGTCTGTTGTAATTAAAACAGTGTGGCATTAACGTAAAGTATAAATACAGATCAATGGAATAAATAAGAAAGTCTAGAAATAGGCCCACTCATACATGGCCAATTCATTTTTGACAAAAGTGCCAAGATAATTCAGTGGGGAAAACAATAGTCTTTTTAAACGTTTGTGCTGAAACGACTTGATAGTCATATGGAATATATGATAAATTTTGATCCCTACTTCACACCACAGACAAAATTAACTTGCAATGGATCGTAGACTTATATGCAAATAAAATACAGAATTATATACGACTGCATCACCACTAGAATGGCTACAATTAAAGTGACTGACAGCACCAAGGGCTGATGAGAATGTAGAATAACTTGAACTTCAAACTTTAATGCTAGGAGCTTAAAATGATGCAACTTTGAAGAACTTTTTGGCAATTTCTTATAAAGTTAAATATATACTTAGCATGTGATCTAGCAATTCCACTTTTAAGTATTTACTTAAGAAAGCTTAGAACTCTTTGAACTCCCTAAAATTATATGTAGAATTCTTTGGTATGTGCATTTTCTTTCAGAGAATAGTCTTTGTTTTCCTCAGATTCTCAAAGTACTCATGACCCCAAAAGAAATATGAAACACTATGCTGTCCTTCTATGACAATCATTACTCAGATTAACATAAGGGTCCCTAATAACACTCAAAGTGTCATTTATCATCAGCACTAGGAAACCACCAAGAAAGAATTGCCCAAATATGAGGAGCATGCTACAACTACATACCACTAATAAAAATTGAAATTGATGAGGGCTTTGTATATACCTTAGAATTGTCAATGATATTTTAATTAACTTATACTAAAAAATCATCAATATGTTATAAAATATAGCCACAAGGATATTCATTATTGTGTTTTTTTATAATAATGAAAATGAAATAGCTTTAAAGTTCAACAATCATGAAGTAGCTAAAAAATTATGGTACATCAATGCAATGTCATACCATGCATGGTATCTTTAAAAATGGTATTGGAAAATATTAATGACATGTAAAACAATAACATCCTATATCAGGAGACAGCAAACTATGGCTATGGGACAAACCCGGCCCTTCACTTAGTTTTGTAGTTTTGTTGGAACACAGCTACACCCGTTCATTTCTTATTGTCTTTGGCTGGTTTTGTCCTACAGCTGCAGAGTTGAGTGGTTGCAAGAGAGACCTTGTGGCCAGCAAAGCTGAAAATCTGCTCTATCTAATACTTTACAGAAAAGGCTTGCCAATGTCTGTTCTATATCATTAAGTAATAATATAATATCTCGTTTCTGTAAAATACAGAGAGAGAGAGAGAGAGAGAGAATTCAAAGTAGATATACCAAAATGATAAGCAGTGGTTTATCTTGGGTGATAGAATAACAGGTAATTTTGATTTTTATCCTTTTGCTTTGTAGTATTTTCTGGAATTTATACAATAACTATGACTTTTACCATCACATATAAAACATTTTTAAAAATTTTATAATACCATTTAAAAGTCCCTTTCTATTTAGCCCTCAGCAGTTTCCCAGTCTTCCAATCTCTTCTTGTGATTACAGTGACAGCAGAGGAGTCTCCAGTTATTTTGTTCAGTGGCTGTGAAGTCACCAATTGCCCTGTAAGCAGGTACTATTCAGTATTGTTCCTGGGAGGATATTAGCAACAGGAAAGGAAGAACAGGGCAACAGTGCTTGGAAGAAATTAAGATCTGCAGACATGACATTTCCTAGAAATCATCCTGTCTTGGTTTCTCCCATAATTATTCACCATTTTGTTTACAAATGGGAAATAGCATACTACTGTTCAGTGTCTTCCAAGAGACTAAAGTTAATTTGAGATAATCCTCCAGCAAAAGCACCAATAAAAGCATCCGGAACGCCCTGTTGCCATACCCTCTGGCTACTGACACGACATTATTGATACACAAATCAAAGTTGACTGCTCTGGTAGCAATGAGTCCCCTGGCAGCAAGCGCTTTCAACAGAGAAGGTGTTTCTTTTTTAAGACAGGACCAACTTAATACAATATCTCATTGTAACAGGCTTAGTTAAGACATTAAAGGGATCCCAAACTGAAATTTATTTATTTTTTCCTTTTTTCCCCCTTTGGAGAGAATGGGCCAACAAAAACATAATAATAAATAAATAAAATAAGAAGAAATTCAAGCTAAGCTTAAGAATAGACTCATGAGACATAAAGGAGGTTACAAATGTAATGTGATTTGAGGGCTGTCACACGATTTCACCTGTCAGAAACCTGTAACAGGAAACTTACGCCTGCCTGACGTTTTCACCATTAGAGTCATTCTTTCTAGACACAGTATTTCTTAAAAGGCTTCTCTCAGATGTAGAATTATAAAACTTCTGGGTGTAAAGGACCCTTAGAGGTCATTAATCCATTCATGAACTGGTATGCAAATCCATTATTTAGTATCTCTTCTAAAATGTTGCCCAGCTTTGGTATGAATGCCACAATAGGGGACTTATTGCCTCAAAAAAGAAGCAACTTATTTCATGTTGAGTGGGCTCTAATTATATAAATGGTGTCCTCCTGGTAAACTAAAATCTACTGTCCTGTAGTTTTCATTGTTTGATTGTAGTTTATTTCATTCATTCAAACAAGTGTTTATTATGAATCATTTCGGGCAATATCGACATAGTGGCATTCCAGGTAAGCAAAGTTCTTTCTCTCATGGAGCTTACATTCAGTGAGGAAGACAGCCAACACACAACTAAACTCATAGATAAGCAAGATTGCTTCAGATAAGGTGAAATGATCATGACCAGAGAGAGTGGGGTGGGGCTACTTTAGACATAGGGTGTTATGGGTTAAATTGTGCCCCCACCAACAAAAAAATATGTTGAAGCTTAACCCCCAGTACCTGTGAGTGTGGCCTTATTTGGAAATAAGGACTTTGTAGATGTAATGAAGATAAAATGATGTTATTAGGATAGATCCTAATCAAACATGACCAGTGTCCTTACAAGAAGAGACGGGCTGTGTGTGATGGCTCACGCTTGTAATTCCAACACTTCTGAGGCCTAGGTGGCCCAACTGCTTGAGATCAGAAGTTTGAGACCAGCTTGGCCAGCATGGTGAAACCCTGTCTCTACAAAAGATATAGGAGGACAAGGCGGGCAGATCATCTGAGGTCAGAAGTTTGAGACCAGCTTGGCCACCATGACGAAATCCCGTCTTTACTGAAAATGCAAAAAAATAATAATAATAATTAGCTGAGCATGGTGGCCGGTGCCTGTAATCCCAGCTACTCATAAGGCTGAGGCAAGAGAATCATTTGAACCTAGGAAATGGAGGTTGCAGTGAGCCGAGATTGTGCCACTGCACTCCAGCCTGGGTGACAGAGTGAGACTCTATCTCAAAAAAAGAAAAAAATAGCCAGGTGTGTCGGCATGTGCCTGTGGTCCCAGCTACTCAGGAGGCTGAGGTGAGAGGATCACCTGAGCTTGAGCTTGGAAGGTAGAAGTTGCAGTGAGCCGAGATCACACCACTGCACTCCAGCCTGGGAGACAAAGTGAGACCCTGTCTCAAAAAAAATAATGAGAGAGAGATAGAGAGAGAAGAGACTATGCATAGAGGGAAGATAATACGAAGAGACACAGAGAAAATGCTATATGATGATGGAAGCAAAGATTGGAGCGAGTATCTCCAAGTCAAGGAAGGCCCAGGATTGACGGCAACACCAGAAGCTAAAGGAAAGGCATGAAGCAGGAACTCCTTTAGAGTCTTCAGAGGGAGCGTGGCCCTGCCAGCACCTTGATTGTGGACTTCTAGATCCCGGAACAGGGAGACAGGAAATTTCTGTTGTCCTAAGTCATCTAGTTTGTGGTACTTTGTTACAGCATGCCAAGGAAACTAATCCAGAGGATCAGGCATGTCCTGACCTAGAGATGACTCTTAGAGCTGACGCACCAGCTTTAATCAGAAAGAAGATTCTTCCAAGCACAGCAACCCGGAAGAGCCAAAGCCCTGAAGTTAGGATGTGCCTGGAATGTCCCAGGGACAGAAAGGGGGCCAAAGGAGGAAGACCTTTGAACAAAGAGGGAAGTGGTAGGAAATGAGAAGGAAGCTGGAGTGAGATAATCTGGCAGCAGAGGCTCCCAATCTGCCCTATGCAACAAAATTCAGATGCCCAGGTCCCCATCCCAGGGACTGGTACATGATGGTTCCAGCCATAGATGTAATCACTGTTGGGGTGATTCTAATATTCAGCCAATTTCAAGAATCCCAGATGTAGAACTTAATAGATCTGATAAAGTAGTTTTGGATTGTATTCTTTAGACAATGGGAAGCCATCGAGTACTTTAGTTTGTTTGGAAGGTGTAACTTCTTTGCAGTCTGATGACCTTCAAATATTTGAAAGCAACCCCTGTGTGTTGCTCCCATCCCCAGTGCCTCCCTTGCCCCTGTCTTCTCTTCTTCAAGCCAGGTCCTTGTATGCAATTTTATTTAATAAATATTTATTGCAGACCTGGCAGGAAGTCATGAAAGTGGAACACCTCAATGTGCTTTAACAGGATAGCACACATTTGTCTGTTAATCAGCTAGTTCAGAAGTTCCCAACCTTTGTTCTGTCCCAGGAAGCTGACATCCTATTCCACCCTTCTTCCACGTGAGAGGCAAAGTTGAACACTGTCCCTTCCCATAGAAAAACTTCTGTTCTACTTTCCCACCAGTCAAAAGTCAATGAGTTAACTACTACCTAGAAAAGACCTAAAAGCTCAGGAAAATTTGAGGCGGGGAAGAGAAAAGATTCCAGGATTCATCCAGGAAAATGCCTTTAGTTTATCTTACTTGCTAGACCTGTTGTGGCAAGCCTTGTTCTGTGAGCAGAGGCAAGGGGTCTTAAGCAGTGATACCATTTCCAGGGGTGGTTACTGCTAAGGTAAATGGATGTGGCAGTCATTGCCAACAGACTTCCTCATCTTCCTCAGGCTGAAAAGAGAATAGACTAGGTAACGTCATTCATGCAGTGACACGGAAATTTCTGCCCAGAGGACCCTTGCTTTTAGCTCTAAGGTATTGTTGGAAACCTCTTCTTAAAGGAAATGCATTAGACAATATTCTGACTGTGTGATTGTTTATGCTTTTTGTTTTCCAGAGATTGGCAAAAACCCCTGATGAACACAGAAGGTTGACAAGTCACCAGGCAACACATACCAAAAGATCAGAACAACAAATGGCAAAGTTCTGGCTACCTATCTGTCTTCTTACCCATTATTATAGAGACCTCTATATTCTAATCCTCTCTCATTGTCCAGGTCCATGAAAAAACTCATTCTAGAAGGGGTAATGGTATTCATATTTATTAAAGGAGCCCATACTATCTTACTAGAGCCATACCAGTATGGTATGGCTCAGCCACCTGTTTATAACCTGGATTGGTTCTGATTGACTGATGCCTGATGTTAAACATTTTGAATATCACTCCTTTATCTCAGGGCTCACAGGGAACCATAATACAGCCATGGCATGGCAGCTCTGAGACGCATCTGTGAAGGATAATTATTGTACTATCTCTGTTGTGCTTTCAATAGCAGCTGTCCCGGTTACAACCTTGCTCTGATCCACTAGAGTGGACTCTTGGAAATTTCTTTATGCAATGACTTTTGCTCCATTCCTACTCCAACCACATTGATTTGTCAAGGGGTAAGAACTGGTCAGAGTCTCTTCTCCAGGAACTAGGATTAGGCCAAGGAGATGGTCAGTTTCACTGTTTCTGCTTTTCCCTGTCACTCTCTGTCTCCGTCTCTTATTCTCACTGTTTCTCTCTCTCTCTCTCTCTCTCTACAATGGAAAAACTTGAGGATCATCAGCAACTCTATTGTATGATTTAAAACTTGGGAAACTGAACAAGGCAACCTGCAGTAAGGAAATAAAAAGTCAGAGACTGTTAAGTTACATATAATTTACTTCAAATTCCTTTGAAACAGGTGAAATCACCAATATTTGACCAGTTAAAAATTATGATTAATAAAATGGGCACAAATTCTATTTCTAGCTGTGCTATTTGGAATTTATAAAGTTATTGTTCTTTTCAATTTTCTCTGAGAATTGATTTGTTTTTATTATTGTTTATTTTTCTCACAGAAGTAAACAATTTCTGTGTGTTTCATCAAATAAATTGTGAATCCTTTTGATATGAATGTCTTTAGGGAGATGGAATACCTAAGGCAGGTAGAAACATCTGGGGAAAGGCATTTTTTGCTAAAGGACTGCTCTGTGTGTTGGTTGAGAATTTTTGATCTGAGTATCTAAACCTCAAAAGTGGGCCTAGATGGAGTCTCATCCTCACTTTAAATGATCAATTAGAAGCCCTGGTAAAAGCTAACCCTCAGCAAACCTAAGAATCTCTGTCAAGGCAGCCTCTCAGAACCTGGATACAATAGAGAAGGTAAGACATTAGATGGTGGGTACCACACCAATGGATACGAGATCAAACACTGAGATGGCTGGAGCAACACTTAATGCTTAAGCCTCAAAATAGCAGAGACACATTTTTGGAAGAGATTATACAACCTGTGGGGAAAAAAATGGATACCGGCTGGCAATCAAAAGAGATTTGGACAATGGCTGGAAGTTGAGGGAGCTTCCGGGCATGTTAGGAAGCCATCATTATGATCAAAGAATGTTCTGATACCTTCATGGTGGTGTACAGAAGGTATAATGCAACACTCCTTTTTGGAGCCATATGCAAAAATAATAGCAGAATCATCTCGTCATGAAATTGTTCCAAGCGTGACTTGTAAGAGGTTTTGTAACTACATGCAGCTTTGGCGGATTCTTGGTCACCTCACTGTCATTAGAAATATGCTGCTAGAGGAGAGGTCAGCAAACTACAGCCTCTGGGCCAATTCTAGCCCACCACCTTCTTTTTTTGCACAGTTCACAAGCTAAGAATTTTTAAATATTTGAAATAGTTTAAAAAATCAAAAGGTTTATATTTTTTGACATGTGAACATTCTATAAAATTCCAATTTCTGTCCAAAAAATGTATTGAAACAGACGAATGCTGATTCATATATGTATTGTCAATGGCTGTGCTGGTGTTAAGATTGTCAATGGCTGTGCTGGTGTTAAGATTGTCAATGGCTGTGCTGGTGTTAAGATTGTCAATGGCTGTGCTGGTGTTAAGATTGTCAATGGCTGTGCTGGTGTTAAGATTGTCAATGGCTGTGCTGGTGTTAAGATTGTCAATGGCTGTGCTGGTGTTAAGATTGTCAATGGCTGTGCTGGTGTTAAGATTGTCAATGGCTGTGCTGGTGTTAAGATTGTCAATGGCTGTGCTGGTGTTAAGATTGTCAATGGCTGTGCTGGTGTTAAGATTGTCAATGGCTGTGCTGGTGTTAAGATTGTCAATGGCTGTGTTGGTGTTAAGATTGTCAATGGCTGTGCTGGTGTTAAGATTGTCAATGGCTGTGCTGGTGTTAAGATTGTCAATGGCTGTGCTGGTGTTAAGATTGTCAATGGCTGTGCTGGTGTTAAGACAGAGTTGAGTAGTTATAACAGAGACCGTATGGTCTTCAAAGCCTAAGACATTTACTATCTGGCTCTTTACAGAAAAAGTGCACCACTCCCTGCATTAGACTATCATTCCCTTGGCTTCCAGAAGACTCTTCACGCAAAATGTTGTTGGGGTAACTAAAAGGAGAGAGGTAGGTCTTAGTCAAACTTCAAAAAGGGGCTATTCCTGTTTTGTGCTGGCTTGTTAATAAGTATCAAAATTTGGCCTGAGACTTGTTTTCTTTGAAACCTGGTTGTGAATTGTTGAAGCAGACAAATAATTGACCCCTTTCTCTAAACTGCTGGGAGTCAATGATATTGGCCAAAAGAAACTAGTAGTTGTGTAAAGCCCAATTTGCATAGATCATTTTGCTGCAGATGCCCCGAGAGAGGTAGATATTAGAACTGGAACAAAAATCTCATTGGCAATTTAGTCCCTGGTTTCAGATTTCTTCTAAGACTCATTTGCTTTACTTCTCTTTGCATGCCCTAAAACACTGAATATCTTTAAAATAAATCCCCTTGTTTTACATAAGCCACATCCAGCAGATATTTATCACCATGAAACCAAATAGAGTCCTTATTTATACACTCCTCATGATCAACAGAAGGGGATATAGACACAGGAGTTGCAGTCATTCATTTTATGGAGCCATAAGATCTTCTTGAATTATTTAGGTAACTGTCCACCAGCAGTTATAGCATAGTACCTCTCACACTTAACCCAGAAATCTTAGTTATTAAGGTGACGCTTTATAATCTTTGCATTGGGGAACAACACAGCAAAAATACTGATACTTTTTAGGTAAGATAGGGAAGTGTGTAGTGTGTTGATGGGTGATAAGTAACCTGCACCAAAGCTCTTTTTAAGAGAGGACAAGACATCGCAAACCTAAGACAGCCCAAAATGCCTCATCTATTATTCATGGATAGTTCCAAAGATTCAGCAGGTGATCAAACAGACATTCCAAAGACGTAAATAGGGTCAGTGCAAATACCTTGTAAGAACTAGGGCTTCACTTTGTCTGCTGTGCTTCATTCTTTTTGTAGAATTTGCCTTCCTTACTGGGAAAAGCTATTCCCCCAAAGTCGCCATCGCTGACATTTCCCACCATTCTCACTGCTAGGTGACAATACCAGCCACTGTTTGAAAGATGTGCAGGGAAGACAGCAAGAGTATGCTTTTTGCAATGACAGATCAATAAACACCTTCATGCAAGCATGTCCCAGTTAGTGGATAAATGGGCCCCTGTTTTAATTACTAAACAAGAATTGGCAAGAGTCAATAGATAGGCACTTTATAAAACAAAAAGTATTTCTAATACTAAATTGACTTGGTTGTAACTTTCTTCTGACTTAATCGTCTTCATCATACCATTTAATCAACAAATGAGAACCAAAACAGTCTGCTAACCAATAGACATGACAGCTTTTAGGGTCACTGCCATGGAAAGAACATTCGTTAATTTTCCATAAAGATGTCCTTTTGCTATTTTGTACTGACTTCCAACACTGCTCATCTTTTGACGAAGTCCATGGTTCCTCTTGGTAGGAGCACCTATGAGCCCAGGGAACTCTTTTTCCAGCCTTTTCTAGTGGTGGGAGCACATTGGTTTCAAAAGGCTGTGCTACATACAGCACTCACTTTTCCTGCACTAATACTAATAAATCCAGGAAAGAGTGCTTCATGAAATGGATGGACCTAGGTCTGCTTCAGTATAATAGGGCTTTTATGCTGACATGCTCCATTAGGGACCACCACACACAGCTTCCTCAATAAACAAGCTTACTGCTCTAGTAATAGAGTCATTTATGGAGAGAAGTCAGCCAAAAGACCAGAACTTACGAGGGGTTCTCAGAGAGGAATCACACAGAGTTCGGTTAAAAGATAATCTCGTAGGTTCAAATCAAAAGACCATCTTTCAGCTGAAAACCTGATTCCCCTGGCTGGGAACCCTGGTTCCTCTGGTCCGATTACCATACGTTTTCTTTGTGGTCCAGAGAGAACAGCTTATTCGTACTGTCCTAAATAAGGAAAGGAAATTTAGTGACTCTAAAGCCAATTAAAGCTCTTTCTGAATATTAGAGTTTCTCTTTTTCCAAAACGCAAGAATTTCTGATCAAACAAGAACTCTCCCACTTTTAATTAGCCCCTTGTGTTCTGAGAAGAAAAGCAAGGGAAAAAAGTCACCATTATAGGGATTTTAAATGGTTTAGCTCTACTGATAATAGAAGGAAGATGTCACAAAGAAATGGGTGTTTCCTTTTCTCTGGTCCTGTATCTTCTGTGGTGGGAGTAACTATGTCTTATCTAGGACCAAACAAATTCGGGAGATACAGAAAGCGTGCTGGCAAGAGGTGGATACGAGATGAAAGCAAGAGCTTCTTGTAAGACATGATTGCCTGAGAAAGTCCCCAATGTGCTTGCTTTACTGCCCCCCACAATGTATCAGGTGGCCTAATAGAACTCAACGTATGCTATCATTGTGTGCACACACATATGTATAGGATGTAGGATGTAAGATATGTACATATGTGGATGTAAGATATCTGTGTCTGTCTGTGTGAATATATGTGTGTGTGTGCACATCTCTGTGTATTTAGATATCTAAAGGAGGGTTTAGAGGCCTCTTCCTTTGGTAATTTTATCTTTTCCTCCTTTATTAAGATGTCACCAACATATAGTAAACTGAACAGAACTTTAGGTGTATAGCATAATGAATTTTTACATGTTTATGCCTGGGTAACCACTATGCAGGTTAAGACATAATACACTCTTAAGAGCTTAGATTTGAAGACAAGTTGTCATTTCATGAAGGTTCTTTCTTCTGCATCCCCAAAAGAGAGGGTAGTACTATAGCACCAACCAGCCTCCAACCACAGGGGATCCCTGTCCTTATGCCTTACAAAGTTGATACTGTTATAAATAGCCCTGGAGAGGTGAGGCATTCCTGCAGGGAGGAGTCTGAAGACACAAGCCTCGCCCCTTCCCAACGTCCTCTGCAGCTAGCCCATGTGACTGCATTTCATCCAATGGAAACCATGGGAGTAACAGCTGGGGCCTTCTAGGAAGGACCATCCCTCGTGGGAGATAAGTGTGGAAGTTCCACTTCCTCTTAAGACAGGCTTATGTAGATGGGTTTCTTGGAGCTGGAGCAGCTATCTATGAGGGAAGATGAGGCCAGTAGCCCCAGGAGAGCAGCAAGATGGAGGCTAAGTCCTGGAGGACGGGGTTGTATCTCCACACTAGAGGCCAACAAGCTTATGTTGTGAGCAGCCAGGTATTAAACATTTTAGGCTTTGTGGACCACCCATGGTTTCTATTGCTGCTGTTGCTTTAGCAATCTTTCTTAATTTGGGGGCTGTAGAAAAAAAAAAAGAGAGAGACAGAGGCTGCAGTGTAGATTTGATCTGCTGACCATAGTTTGCTGACCCCTACTCTAAACCAACCTAAAAACCATGTATCTGCAGAGATTTCATTAAGGATGATCATTTAAAACAAAAGCATAAGCAACTGTCTTTTAAGCCACTCTAAGTCAGATAGTCTGTTACTTGCAACTAAAATATTCCCCAATGATGTTGCAGTACATCTGCCTTCTCAGACGTGTTTCACATCTTAAGGAAAGTGGAATGATATTGAAGGAAGTATTTGAGATGCCAAGGGGAAATATCCTACAAGTGTAGTAGGACATTTTCTCAAAATGTAGTGTCTTCTGCTGCCTTGGAGGGACAGGATTGAATGGAGGGACACATGGATGTGGAGAGTAAGGACCAAGATCTAGAGGTGTAGAGCACTTTCAAATGCAAAGAGGAAAACAAAAAGATTCTAAAATTTCTTAAAAGCAGCGTCCAACTAGCAGCATTTTCCACCTGAACAATGTATATGGTTTACTGCCTGCATTTCTCCTCCCTTTCAGTGCCATAATTGATGGTTAGTTTTATGTGTCAACTTGGCTAGGCTGCAGTACCAGTTATTTAATCAAACACCAGTCTAGTGTTGCTCTGGAGGTATTTTGTAATGTGTTCAACATCTACGATCAGTTGACTTTAAGTAGAAGAGTTTATCTTTGATAATGTGGATGGGCCTTCTCCAAGGAGTGGAAAGTTCCCAAGAACAAAACTGAGGTTTCCTCAAGGAAAGAGAAATTCTGCCTGTCACTGTAGCACGAGCTCCTGCCTGGGAGTGTTAAGCCTGCTGCCGTATGGATTTTGGACTTGCCAGCCTTTGCAATGCTATATAGTCAATCCTCATTATTCATGGATTCCATATTTCTAATTCTACTTACTAAAAGTTATTTGTCACCCCGAAATCAATACTCACAGAGCTTTCACAGTCATTTGCAAACAGGCGCAGAGAGGCAAAAGATTTGAGTCACTTGATTCACATGTTCCAGGCTGAGACTGAAAAATAACACTGCTCTGCCTTCTTGTTTCAGTTCTTACACTGTTAACAGGAGTCCTTTTTGTGGTCTGTTCAGTGCCATATTTTTCATATTTTTGTGCTTTTTTTCATGATTTTGCTGTTTCAAATGGCCCCCTAAGGGTGGTGCTAAAAAGTGCTGTCTAGTATTGTAAGCACAAGAAGGCTGTGATGTGCCTTGCAGGGGAAATAGGTATGTCAGGTAAACTTGTTCAGGCATGAGTAATAGGGCTGTTGGTTGTAAGTTCAACGTTAATGAAACAGGAATATATCCTGAAGAAGGTGTCTTTGAACATAAACACACATCATACAAGATCATATATTCATCAGTTGGCAAAAATGTGACCAGAGGCTTACAGGAACCTAACTATGTATTTCTCCTAGGAACAATGTCACTGATTCAGTGTTTGTAGGTTGTGTGTGTGTGTGTGTGTGTGTGTGTGTGTGTGTGTATATATATGTGTGTGTGTGTATATATATATATGTATGTATGATTGATGCACCAGCTCACCAAGTATGAGGTCCCTAAGGGCAGGTCAATCAGTTGTTCAATGATAAAGTCTGACTTGTTACCACAGCCCTCAATATTTGCTGTTATCTGAGCCCTGCAACCTGTGCAACCTCACCTTTTCTCTCTCTGACACAGCATTTGGCCTTAAGCCAAACTTGACCATGTGCGGTCTCTGAATGCACTGCGTCATTTTCCTTTTCCATGCTTTATGCAGCTGCTCTCTGCCTCTGCACTGCCAGACCTCTGCCCACCACTCCAGCCTCATTTCACTGACCCACATCAGCCCTTTCCCAGCTTTCCTTGACTTTCACCTCTGTCTCAGCATCCCTGGCTTCCTACAACCTTGCCCTTCTCAAGGCATATTTGCACACGTTGATTCCTTTTTCTGGAATGTTCTTTCATGCTCCCTTTGTTAGTTAAAACTTACACCTCTCCCATAACCCAAGCCACCTCCCCTTGCTTCCCTCACTATTGCCCATTGCATTGCATGCTTCCCTTCTATGGCAATTGTCAAAATTGTAATTTTTTATCAGTTTCAGTTACTTAATCAGTGCAGGGATGCTTAATAATTTTGTTCCATGGCTCCCTATGGCAATCCAGGAAGGCCAGAATAATGTTGTCGAATGCGTAATATAAAATACATAGGATTACAAAGAAACTTAGATTTCAATATAATTGGTTATCAAAATATTTTTAAAGAGTAGCACATTAATAACTGTGCTTCTTTATTATCATATTAAATAAGATCCAGTGGAAAATCTAATAACTACTGTAATTTTGAAGTGGTGATGAGCATGAATGATATTTTAAGGCATTTTCAGCAATTGTATTTGGATATAAGAATCTAGAACTTATATTGGTGAGCAAAGTCACAGATATTTCTAATTCTACTGGATTTGTTGCTTAAATTCACAATGGGAGGAAATGCTAAATATTACTTAAAGGTTTCTAAAAACAGGCCGGGCGCGGTGGCTCAAACCTGTAATCCCAGCACTTTGGGGGCCGAGGCAGTCAGATCACGAGGTCAGGAGATCCAGACCATCCTGGCTAACACAGTGAAATCCCATCTCTACTGAAAATATGAAAAAATTACCCAGGTGTGGTGGCGGGCGCCTGTAGTCCCAGCTACTCGGGAGGCTGAGGTAGGAGAATGGCGTGAACCCGGGAGGCAGAGCTTGCAGTGAGCGGAGATCACGCCACTGCACTCCAGCCTGGGCAACAGAGCAAAACTCTGTCTCAAAATAAATAAATAAATAAATAAAATAAAAACATCATTTGTTTTTTATCCAAGCTCACAGATTCCCCGTCTGTTGCTGAGTTCTGTGTACTCCAGATTAGAGAGTTCAGATTGATGTTTGAATTCCCCACTGTATCATAAGCTCCGAAGGGCAGAGCCACATCTAATTTTGGTTACTATTACATTCCCAATACTTAGAACATAATAAATAACCAGTAAACAGCTGTGGAAGGACAAAATGAAAGGAACAAAGGTACTCCATTGTCTGCTTGGCCGAGTGGATTTTTACTCACATGCTTTAAAACTTTAAAACTCAGGTCAGTTTTTATCTCCACAAGGTAGTCTTCCATGTTCATCCTCTATCACCCTTCTGGGTTGGCTGTCCCTCCTGCAAACACATTTTGTGGAATACTTCCTTCTGAAATAGTACTTTCTGAACAGTCAGTTTAATTAGTTGCCTCCTCACTCATACATTTTTGATTGGAAGACTCAAGAGAAAGGGATATGTTTTATTTCTCACTCTGAAACTCTCTGTATTTCTCTCTCCGTATTAGTGTTTGTTAATACAGGGAGCAGGACACAGTTTTGTGCTCAATGGAATTTTTAAAAATTGAGCTGAGTGTTATTTTCTGCTTTTTCACAGAGGTGCTATCTCTGCTGTGACTCTGATGTCACGTGGGACCCCTGGTTCCTCTTTGACCTATTCTTTTTGCCTTTCATTCTCTTCCAGCCCCTTCTTGGTAGGCCCACGGGTCAGTGTTCATGGAATTGCGCATTCGTGGTTTGGCTCTAAGACAAACCCCATCAGCATGGACAATGACACACATTTCATAAATCTTAAAATGTAACTCTCTTTTGATCAGTCACTGAGAAACAAGGGACACACACATGGCCTTTGGAATGTTTTTAAAAGAATCCAAAGGCAGCACATCCACATACATGTATCCCATCTAGCAAGAAAGAGCACAGATTCAGCAGCCCTAAGAGCTCTCAGCCTGAGTGCCTGGAGTAAGAAACATCATGGGAGCCTCTAACCGCTTGCACCTCTTGTCTTTGTTGGGTTTGCCAGAGGGATGGACAATAGATGACTGTGACTTACGTTTCTTCTGTGTGTTCATGGATTTATTTGACGTGTACCTTGTTGGAAGGTGGAGTGGGAGGAAGTGGAAGTTCTTTGGAATACACATGGAACCAAAGCAGTTGCTTTGAACGAAGGGTTGCTTGTATACGTGTTTCCCAATTGAAAACCACTCTGTTGTTACCACATCTGAGTATTAATTATTTAATTCAGGACTTACTATTTTATTGTTAAAACAACCTCTTTATGTCATACATTAAAAATATTTTTCTAGTAGTCATTAAAACAAGAATTTTCATGCACCACCCCAAAGGGTTTTGTATACTGTCAATACTAGCAAGGTTATGGACTATGGGTCAGGTTCTGTCTATGTTCCCCATTCTTTCAGCTAAGTCTGCTAATAATCTATTTTTTAAAATTACCACAGAATGTTTTATATGTACCCTACAAAGTAGGGGTTTGTTTTGTCCATATTAAACGTTTTATACATGACATCAAATCATTCATATCCATCTGCCCAGTGTGCTTTGGGTGCTCAACTTTATGTCTTGGAGATTTAGCTATATTGATAAATTCAAGCCTTGTTAACTCATTCTAACTGCTGTATGAATATGCCACTATTTGTTTATCTATTTTCCTATGGATAAGCATTTAGGTTTTTCTGATCTCTAGGTATTATAAGCAGAGCACATTCATTTTCACAGAGGCCTCCTTGGTTATACTTATGAGAATCTCACTAATGAATATACCCTAGAGTGGAACTTCTGGCTCCTGGAATTAGTACATGCATCTTAAGTGGCATCAGATACATTTCTAACATGCTTGCACCTTTTACATTCCTGGTAGCAACATAGAATTCCACGTCCTCTGACAATATTTGATATTATAAGGCTTCTACATTTTGTTAATTTTAGGAGTGTGTAATAGTAGACCATTGTCATTTTAAGTGGCATGTCTTTGATTGGCACCCTCTGTGAATTGTAGCTACCCTTAAGTGCCTTAGATGTGTTGAGGGCATTGTCATGATCAGTCTATCCAACAGTCTTGTAAGTATGACTGCCATATTTCACAAATTTGCTCTCAACCACACAACTAGAATTCAAACCTTCAAATACCTCCACTTAACTACCCTGTACTACAGCCACTCCCCTCTCTCCATTAACATGTAGGCAGCTGTATATTGCTAAAGAGTGAAACTTAGTATTTGCAGACATCAATTTCTACTTACAACTTTCTCTCATTATTCCATCTCATTAGCTAACTTATAAACCTAAGAGTGAGACCTCTCTTACCCCAGTGCAAGGCACAGGTTTGTATGTGTAGTAGGTTTGTACATATTATGTGGTTTTTTTTAAATAACAAAGAGAATAATGGTAATAATAAAAACCTTAGTGAGTTTCACACGGATTGTAAGGCTGTGTGACTTAAACACACACTCTCTCTTTACGGAATTCAGCTCCACACATTCTCCTGGAGTCTCCTTTGCATCTTGGGACATTCTTTCTCTTTCCTTTCTCTTCCCACTCCCTCCCTCCCTTTTTCTCCCTCTCTATCTTTCTTTCTCTCTCAATATCTCTGTCTCTCTGAGGGAACTCTAGTTTTTTGCTGTTTTACTTTTTGTTCTCTTTTGTTTCACCTTCAGGGATAACTTTACTTTGGATATGGCTGGTGAGAGGATGGGGGGAGTGATTTGAGAGTGTTTCTGATAGAGTCAAAGCAATAACCAGATAGAGTTGCTTGGGGGTGGATGATTTTGTCAACAGCATTGACTCATTTTTATTTTAAACTGGACACATCTGCTGAGGGAACTGGAGAGGGGGATGTCTCTTTATCATTCAAAACTACCCACAAGACTGTCTTGCATGGAGCGAGCTGGACTTCATTTAGAACTGTGTCCCAGTTGCCTGAACGAGGTCTAGGGAATCAGACTTTTCATAATACACCCCGGATTAGTCATTCGGTGAGCAGGTGAATATTTGCTTTTGCAACTGTGCCTCACTAAATAATCTCGATAGATATAAAAACAGTGAATTCAGCTGCTTCTGAATAGTATGGATATTTGAGCTTTTGTGCAGTACCAATCCCCAGCAATATTTTTTGTATTAAATACCATGAATCCACTTCACCTGTCAGCACTATTCAAAACACGCACTGCGGTATGAATAGAAAGGGTGTTCTGGGATCTTTCAGATGATTACTGTTGCTAGGAAAACCACTTCCTGATATCTTCGTGCTTGCTGTATGTGTCTCCCTTTGTGTACAGCTTACGGTGACAAGCAAATTCATAGCATGGTATTGGGGAGAAATTGGGAAAGTTGAGAAATGTTTAAAGAACACTGCTTAAAGTTAAAAAGGGGATGTCATCTAAAATAATAGTTAAGAGTTATGCCTGCTTTCATGTGGAGGATTATAGCTATCAGAAGGAGAGCAATGAGGCTGCATTTTTGTTATGGTGGTGCAGACTTCAGGGCCATTCCAGCCATCATTTTCTGGAACCTCAGAACTAGGTGATGCTTTTTTGGTGCCTGAGGAAATGACCATCTTTTGCTCCTTGTGACTATCTTGCCAATTATTGTTTCTATAGTGTCAGGTCTGCTTAAAACTGCAATTCTACAAGACCGATGGGAGGGGATTGTGTGAACTCTCTTGAGGACATAGTTGGGAATGAAAGCAGAACCAGGTAAGACAGGCTCATGCATTCACTCAGAATAAGGCATCCTTCCCTACTGTGCTGCGGAGGTGAGACACGTATCTCTCATCCTGGAAACGTCCTGAAAGGATCAAAAGCCAGTGTGGCCTCAGCACCAGTGCCTAGCACAGAGGCTTCCACTACCATCACTTCTGTATGATGTCCTGCAGAAGTGATGGTAGTCACATTGCAGCAAGCCTGGTGCTGTGCAGGAGCCACACATCATCTCCGTAGAATTTCCACAACAGTTTTAGTTGTTGAGGAAACTGGGGCCGGGTATTTCACATCTCTGAACCTCTCTGTCCTCATCTGTAAGATGGGGATAATGTGTTTATCTACTTACTAAGGCTGATGTGAGGGCTTAATGGTGTAATGCATGCAAATAATTCATTATAGCACCTGGCACATATCAAGGATTTCAATGAGTGTTTCTTTGAAGACTCAGGAAAGAACTGACCTGCCCTAATATCCAGATTCCTTCACATCATCCTCACTTGATCTTACATTGCGCAGCTCACTGGTTCCTCACAGTACTAAGTGCTAGATGTTCATTTGCCAATGGTTTCTTGAAATAGGCCAAAGACTCTTGCTGGCATGAATTACTGTTTTGTTTTTGTGTTTGTTTCACCAAAGATGTAATAATAATAGTAATAATGAAAATGATGAAACGAAGACTTATTTTTATAAACTTTTATTTTAGATTTGGGGTACATGTGAGGGTTCATTACTTAGATAAAATTGCGTCATGGGGGTTTGTTGTACAGATTATTTCATCACCCAGATATTAAGCCCAATACCTAACAGTTATTTTTTCTGCTCCTCTTCCTTCTCTCACCCTCCAGCCTCAAGTAGACCCCAGTGTTTGTTATTTCCTTCTTTGTATTCATGAGTTCTCATAATTTAGTTCTCACTTATAAGTGAGCACAGGTGGTGTTTGGTTTTCTGTTCCTGTGTTAGTTTTCCGAGGATAATGGTCTCTAGCTCCATCCATGTTCCTGCAAAAGACACTATCTCTTTCTTTTTTATGGCTGTATAGTATTTCATGGTGTATATGTACCACATTTTCTTTTTCCTATCTGCCATTGATGGGCATTTAAGTTGATTCCATGTCTTTACTATTGTGAATAAACTAACACTTCTTCATCAATTTATATTAACCAAACTACTTTCAGATTGATTCTCTCATTTGAACCAACTCCCAGATACCATTGACCAAACAAGAGTAGGAAAGAGGAAACCGGGGCTCAAATAAATGTGAATGACTTGCTTTAAGCCCCCAGTGAAAATGGGATAGAGGTAGCACCTCCTTCTAGTTTTCTGACTTCCATTCCTTTACTTATTCCACTACATAATATTGTTAGAGAGGTCTCCAATTGGGAAACAGGGATAGACACAAGAATGGTCAAGTATCATTGCAATCATCGAGACCCTTATTCTTGTCTGAGGGTCTGTCCTGAGTTTGTCACTAAGATTAATTTCATATCTTGACTCCAGGTAAGGTTTGGGATAAATCGTGTCTAAAATTACAACAGGAAACTGGGGTATTAGCAAGAGGTTTCAATTCAGGGGACTTTTAGTCTACATTTAAATCACCAGAGAATGTAGAGCACTCTCTTTCCAGGGCCACTGGGCACAGAGACAGATTGTGACATCATATCGAGTGTATGATTTTAGGATGTCAAAAAATGTACTCTTTTTCTAAATATTGCTTCTCAGCCAGCCCCACTGCAGAGCCTGATATTTCCTCTTTTAAGAAATTGAGAGCAAGTACCTTTCACCTGGGAAGGGGAAACTCATCAAATGCTGTCTGCTCTTGGGACCCGATCTTGAGTTACTTTATCAGATTAGCCTGATCGTCACCAGAACTCCATTCAAACAGAACACAGGACTGTTATATTTGGGTCAGTAAAGGACAAAGATCCGGTGTCTGGGCTGCAGGTGCTGTGGTATAGTTGTAAGCAAAGATGGAAAACAAAGCAGGAGATGAAGCATTCATAGAAATAAACTTCTTTCTATTTTGCCTGGGGTAAGAGTTGACTCTACTCCTTGCATCCAAAATAATAGTGTATAAAGCACTTGAGAACAGCCTTGGATGGCACGTGTGAGATGCACTTACTTCATTAATGCTGCATTTGGAGTATTCGCCTGATGATTGCTGGGAAAATCAAGACAAATGTATTCCAAGCTTCTAGTCCCTCCCCACATACACAGATGTACAACTCAGGGCTTCTCATCCAGAGACTCTGCCCGTTGCTGCCGCCATCCTGGCACTGAAGATAAACTCTGCATGGCGCGTGATGGATGTGTCTGTTTGGGGGTGGGGATGGGTACACAGAAGCAGCGGCAGCTCCTGGGCAGGGGTGGGGCTGTGATCGATGGCATCCAGTTTATCTCATGGCTTCTGTTGAACCAGACTGTCTGGGTAAATCCTCCCCCAAAGTTAATTTGCAGTAAAGAGAACAAGGGGTCCCGTCACATTCTGACATGGTTTGTTTGTATTTACAACTAACATTTTTTGAGGGCTTCCTGTATCCCAGGCACTATGCTAGGCATTTTCTGTACGTTATCGCTGATTTGGAAACTGACTTTTTTCACAAAATTTATTAGGATTTAAATGCTTTAAACAAACGTTCATGGTTTGTCGTTACTCTGCCACATAAAGGTAGATATTTAATTTTTAAAATATTGAAATTACTAAAATGCAACTTTATAATTCTACTCCCTGGAACTTTCCCTAAGGGGATAATCAAACAACTGTGAAGTAACAATAGGTACAGGATGAATTTTGCAGCAAAATTGCTGCAAAGGTTGTAACATAGAAAATAAAAAAAATCTATATGCTTATCAACTGGGAATGTGTGTATACTTGTATGCATATGCAGTATATGTGTAGATGTGAGTAGGTGTCTGTGTATGTGTTTATATACACATATGCATACGTGCACACATACAAGCACATATGCATATGTATACATACACACTTGCAAATGTATAAATGTATATGTATATGTTATATAGGAGATATATCTGAGTTGCTCAAGAGAAATTTTAAATGAAAAGAACAGACTTGTTAAAATATTATTTCCATATCCTTATAGTACACATTAATAGAAAGGCTGAGAAGGATATAGATGAGTTGCTCAAAGTTATTTTTTCCAGACGGGCTAGAGAAGGCAATTTATAGGTGAAGATGTTCTCTTTCTACTTCATTCACTTCTGTGTATTTTTAAAAATAATAAGCATGTATTGATTTTGTAATCAACTCCCTCAGTAAAGCTCTTTACACTCGAGGGGGAAGGGGATAAAAAGGCATACTGTATACAAGTTGCACTGCCGTAATATATCACCCATTTAATTACCACCAATAGTGATGAAATTAGCCAGTTTCACAGATATTGACACTTCTGGTCCTTAACTCATTTTACTTCCTTCGTTTGCCTGATTAACTATTTTCATTCAGGGCACTGAGCACATCAAAATGGTTATTTAAAATATAAAAGAAGTCTTGGAAATAAAAGGGCAAGTAACTCAGGTAAAATTAAGCACTTTGTGAGGTCAATATACTTATTTTTGCAGGCTAACAGTCTACAAAGAAGGCAGCAGCCCTTGGGTAAATACATAATCCATTTTGATGAAAACAGGTGTCAATAAAGAGCCTCTTCTAAATGGAGATGTGCAGGGTATCATTACCCTTCTTGCAATCTTTCCTTTCTTTAAACATCCAAAGACCTGTATGGCATCAGGGACCAGAAAGCCTCAGAAATGCTTGTATGAATACTCTGTGCAAAGCCCTCATTGAGCCAGCGTGGCATAGTGGGACTATGTGGATTAGGGCATTTCAGTGCTGAAATCGATCCCAAGTCCACTAAATTCAAGTTTTAAAACACAAGGCAAATGCCTTCATCTCTCTACACCTCTGTTTCCTTATTTTTAGGATGAGAGCAGTACTCGTCATTCTTGCGACTATGAACGACACCGTGTTTCACATAATAGTCCATGAATAGTGTTGAGCACTTTAGTTGAATTCATACCAATTCAATAAACACTTATTAAGTAGTTATGTTGTACTATGGACTCTACCAGGCTCAGGGGGATGGAAGAGTAATAAAAATCCACCTCAGGCCTCAAGACCTTACCACATGGAAAGCAGTTATTTATTTTATTTATTTATTCATAGTTATTTGTTTTTCTGAGACATTCTACCACATCACAATCAGTTATGAGATTTGTTGCAAATAATGTGTTCATGCAACTAAAATGCTAAATAAATGTGTACATGGTTTTCAAGTTTTAGAGATGTGAGGGGTTTAAAGGTTATGCCTATGGTACTGCACTCTTCTTTTATCTCTAGCTCTGTCTTTTTCTTTTCTTCAGCTTTATTGAGGGAAATTTACACATAATACAATTAAACTGGTATACTTTCTTCAGTGGTGGAAATAGGCAAGGAGTTAGCGTTATCCCAGGGAAATGATCTAGAACCCGAGTCTTCCTTACCTAAGCTATACCCTTACTTGTTATAATGCACTTTTATAAATACCATGTTAAAAAGTACCTTCTTTATCAGCTGCAAATTATCTTTTTCTGTGGGTGTTGGGGGAATGAGCATCAACATCAGCGTGTACCATCACAAATGTACACAATCCATCAGCAGTGTTGGGATAAGAAAGACGAGGATGCAATCCACTTATCTAATGGAGTGCTATACAGACAGACTTTACGAATATACTTCTTCTCTCTAGGAGCTTTCAAGATGGAGACAAATACAAAGATCTAATTTATTTGGTAGATAAGAGAATTAATTGCTATTATCTACTGCAAACACAGACGGGATGGGAGGGAGGGCCAGGGTGGCTGGTGGATTGCAAAGGGCAATTGGCTGCTATTGCTTTTCTTCTTTGCCTGGGGAGGTCCTCCTGGAAGAGGAGGGGCCTCAGGAACACTGTGACTGATTAAGGGGAAGGGCTTGCCAAGTCCCAGGTCATAGGGAATGCCAGGCCTGGGAGGGAGGAGGCCATTAGCTTTCCTGCTTTAATGTACCCTGTTACGGAGAGACGCTCTTAGCGATGACAGCTACTAAAGCAACGTTTTCTTTCTGTTCCATGAACCATTTTAATCAAACCACGGAGAACTCAGAAACATAAACACATGTGCATCTCCTTCTCTCTCTTTCCTACTTTATCTTTCTCCTTTTCCTGTAAGAGTGACTCATGGTGGACAATTACTCTCTGCCTCAGATCTGTCTAAGGGAGTGAGCCAATGTAAGAAAGATTAAAATGCAGAAAGAGGAGGATAACAAATCAAAGAGCTGGAGCTTCTTTGGGCATCTGGTGGTGGGTGTGAGCAAGTGGCTACATGACAGTGCTTAGGGGATGGTGGGGCCACATGTTATCATGAGGTGTGTCCCCTCAACCAGTCGCTCAGCCTTACAAACATATTTCCTGGGTAGTGTGAAAGTTACCAGTAGAAGCCGGATGCAGAGGAATAAAGCCAGCAGTTTAATTCATTCAGGCTCTCGATCGTTCTCAGAAGAAAATAGGTCTCTATTTTAAGGCGCTAGAGAGGATTCCCAAACCAAGTGTGAAAGAAATGTTATTTTCCAAGAAGAAATTAATTTTTATAGCAAGTTTTTATGCTGTTGGCTGGAAGGAACAATTCTCATCAAGTCATGCTTCTTCAGTCAATTCGCAGTTAGGTGTCTAAGTTCTGGGGCGTTTGTAGAGCAAACTCGTGGGGATGGAGAGGAATGTAGTCTAGACCTATGCAGTCTAAGATGTTAGCTACTAGCTACATGTGGCCATTTAAATAAATCAAAATTCACTCAAATTAAAAATCCAATTCCTTCGTGGCACTAGCCACACTTCAAGTGTCCCATGGGCACATATGGTGAGTGGCTGTGAACATATAGAATATTTCTACCATCAACAAAAGTTATATCTCTCAGAGCTGGTCTACACTATCGTCATTTGCACCTTAAGAATTTTCTGACATGTTTCCATTCTCAGTTTTACAGCTAAGGAAACTGAAACCCAGAGAGCTTCTGTAACTTGTTGATCGTAATTCAGATTCTAGGTAGCAGAACTGGAGCTCAGACCTCTTTTGGGGGATCCTAAACAATACTTTTGCTGCTCCCTTCTGGTCCACATCACAAGTCTGGAGAATCTAAAACTAGCTGGGCAATGAGAAAATCCAGCTCTTCATCTGTTATTCCCAGTAAATCAGTTATGACATAAACTTTATGCACTCTTGTTGAGGTTTTCAAATATTCACGTGTCCAGAATTTTGAAACACAAAAATGCGTATTCTCCACATTTTTGCTATTTTGACTCTTCTCTAAGGATCAACGGACCCCTGGCTTAGTTTGAATGAAGATGAAAAGGCACGTCCAAGAATACAATGGACATCAATTAATATAACCAAATATTATTCGGCCTCAGTAGGTTTAGCTGTAGAGGTCTAGATAGATGAACTTTTGATCAGAGATGACCTAATTGCCTCCAATGAATTCAATCCTTCCAATATAGATAATGGACCATCTCCAAGTCTCAGTGACTTTGTTTATAAAGTTTATGGTCACACAAAGTCCTCCGAAGGTTGGACAGCTCTGCAGAGCATGCCATGACTGGGTGATCCAAGTTGCTCCTTCCCTGTGACTGGCAGCTAAGTCCATGGCCCTTATCCTTGGCTGTCAGAGAAAACGTGGAAGATTACATGGGGCTCTGCATTCCTCAGTCCAGAAGTGACATATGTTACATCCCTCAAAGAGCCCTAGTCATATCACCAGCCTTACTGCAAACAAACTGGAAAAGGAGAGGAGGCTACAGACTATTGGCTGGGCTTCTCATTTTGTCGCACTGGTAATTTAAAATGATTGACAGCAGCAAAAATAGCAATATGTTATTGAGCACTCGACTCTTACTGAACACTTGGTGTGCAATATCTCATTTAATCTTCACAACAGCCCTGTGAGGCAAGTACTACTATTATCTCTCTCTTAAAGCTTCACACAGTGGAACTTAGATGGGTTAAGAGCTATAACTAAGGTCAAACAAAAAACAGAGAGAGAGCAGAACCAGAGCTTAAACTCGGGTCTGACATCAAAGCCCACAATCTTAACTTCTGTGCAGTACTCCCTCTCTCCATCCACCACTATATGTATTTGAGAAATTTTAGGGAAAGCTGAAGATGTCAGAAGCTTAGGGTTGGTTAAACATTATTATTTTTTTTTAAACTGAAAGTAAAGTTGCACTCTAAAATAGTGCTGTTCGATAGAACTTTTTGTAAAGGTGGAGATGTTACAGTGTCTGTGTGATCCAATCTGATAGCCACTGGCCACATGTGGATAATGAGTACTTGAAATGTGGCCAGTATGATTAGGTACTAATTTTTAAATTTTATTTAATTTTCATTAAATTTAAATGGCCACATGTGGCTAGTGGCTACCATATTGGACAGTGTCATTTTAGAGACTACATAGTAGTGACTCTAACTTTCATCCTGAATTAGTCTATTCTCACGCTGCTAATAAAGACATATCCGAGACTGGGTAATTTATAAAGTAAAGGTTTAATATACTCACAGTTCCACATGGCTGGGGAGGTCTCACAATCATGGCAGAAGATGAAGGAAGAGCAAAGGGACGTCTTACATGGTGACAGGCAAGAGAGCGTGTGTAGGGGAACTCACCTTTATAAAAATCATCAACTCTCATGAGACTTATTTGCTATCACAAGAACAGCGTGGGAAAGATCTGCTCCCATAATTTAATTACCTCCCACCAGGTCCCTCTCACAACATGTGGAAATTATGGGAGCTACTATTCAAGATGAGATTTGGGTGGGGACAGCCAAACCATATCACATTCCCAATTATATTATAGAAAACATAGGCAATAATGTTGACCAACTATACAAAAAAAAGTGACCATTGGAAGGCAAGGTTGGATCAAGGAGAGTACAATGTATCAAATTAACCTCATTCTCTTGGTAAGAGTGACCAGCCTGGCAGAGTAAGGAGCTGTTACGTTTCTAAACATTTGATGTCCTCTTAGCATTGTAAAGATTTTTGTTTTGTTTTTTGTTTTTTGAGAAGACGTCTCACTCTGTCACCCAGGCTGGAGTGCCATGGCATGATCTCGGCTCACTGCAACCTCAGCCTCCTGGGTTCAAGCAATTCTCCTGTCTCAGCCTCCCAAGTAGCTGGAATTATAGGCGCCTGCCACCATGCCCAGCTAATGTATATATTTTAGTAGAGATGAGGTTTCACCATGTTGGCCAGGCTGGTCTCGAACTCTTGACCTCAGGTGATCCACCCGCCTCAGCCTCCAAAAGCGCTGGGATTACAGATGTGAGCCATCATGCCTGCCCAAGATTTTAAGATTCTTATTAACAAAATTGAGAAGTAAGAACTTTATTATAATACAGGTAAAGTGTATTTATCAAGCTTCTTCTAAAGTTAGCACTCTTCTTCCCACCAGCCTCAATGTCTGTCTTAGTAACGTTGCCTCTTGCTCTGTTCTGGATAGACATAGGTCATTGTAGCAAACTACAAGGACTCAAGGCATGTTTTGCCAAATTTGGAAGTAGCTTAATCTAACCAATGCAGGTGGATAGTCAGAAGTCGCACAGTTTGAAATAGAAAGTTACAATAAGGTCAAATGTCAAATATCTCAGTATATTCCAGCTTGAAAGCTTTCATTCAAACTGTGAAGAAAAACAATGAGGAAGGTAAAATAATAAAGTGTTAATATTCAAAGTCAACTCAAGTGACTATTCAAAGCTCAAAATTTTATTTTTGTGAGAAGTGTTGGTGCATAGCTTGGAAACAACAGACACTTTGGGAACAGAGATCTGGATTTGAATCCCACCTCTACTGTATACTAGATATTTGACCTGATGGATGACACACTACTTTTCTGAACATCAATGTCCTCAACTGTGAAATGGATTTAGAACACTTATCTCACAGAGTTGTATTTACTAAGCTAATGTCTATAGCTTTCCCTGTACACGTGCTACATAAGAAACATTTTAAAATAGTAGCCATTTTTATTGGGATTCATAGTATTTCCATGAATCAGTTCATATCATGCATTTCCTCATAAGCCTTTCTTGACTACCTTTAGCTCAACTCCCACAAACTTATCTTATCCAGGGAAGAAGAAACAGCTGAGGAAACGGGATCTCAAAATACATAAAAGTTCCCAAAATATTAGTATCTGGAAAATTAGTCAAAATCTTGGGGAAGGCCTTGGATGTCCATTGGAATCAGAGGTTCTAAAACAATTTATGGGGCAAGAAAGGATTTCTCTCACATTTGGGTTAAAATTATTTCTTTAAAAAGCACTTTGATGTAAACATTTGCAAATTTCCTGCTGCTTTTCAGAAATCTGGCTACTGAGTCAATAAGGTGAAAGTGCAGATACTAAGTTTGCTGACTTGTTATTAGGCACATCTGAGTTCATGTCCCAGTTCTTCCACTTACGAAGTGGAAGCTTGGATCATTTGCCTGACAGCTTCATCATTCAGTTTCCTCATCTGTAAAACTTGACTTTCAGAGAAAAAACTATCTCTAATGGGAAATATATATATATATATATTTTAAGGACCAGCAGTGGAAGATGGGCCTCAGGAGGCTTTGCAGAGTGGCCATGACCAAAGTCAAAAATGAGGCAACGTATGCTCCACCCAAGAGAGAAAAGGGAATTGGAGGCTGCCAGGATGATGGAGAAGGGAAAGAATGGAGAACTCATTTGTATTTATGTTTTCATAAGGCCCTCGCAGACTGGGTCTTGGTCAGCCTCAGTTAAGTTGTTTCAGCTTGCCAAGCCTGATATCATTTTTCCTGACTAGACTTTCACCCAACAGCAGCAGGTGACTGATAGCAAAGACCAGTTTACTGAGTTGGTTAGTAATTGCAAAATATGTGTGTTACTTCTTGATTCAGGGGGCCTCACTGGATTATTCTTCAATTATGATTCCACCTTGATGTCAGTGAAGGACCTGGGAAACATACACATCCACAGAACATATTTCAGGTCCTCACCCGTTTCAGCTCTTGGCTCAAATGCCTCCTCCTCTGAGAGGCCTTCACCAACCACAAAATAGAATCCTCTACCTCACACCACTTCTTTATTCACAGCACTTAGCATTTCCTGATAGTTTATAACATATTAATGTGTTTGTCTGTATGACTCTTTACAACGTAAAGGTAAAAGTCCAAAATTCATAGGAACAGGGACTTTGTTTAGTTTTCAGCGTACCCAGTGGTGTGCTGGTACATTTAAGAACCAACTCTCTAGAAAAGAGAGGAAAAAAGCCATGATTGGTTTCCATGGTGTAAAGACTTCAACTATGCCAAATTTCAAGCCACCAATATGAGGTCACAAGATGCAGGCTTGGAAAGAGATGCGGAAATTCACCCTTGCAAGATGGTGTAAGCCAGCTTTAGAATACTGCCAGCTTCTAGGACAGTGCCTTCCTTACAGGAAGAACCCGGCAAATATTTATGAATGGCTGAATGTGGAGCAGTTCAGAAGCATGCGGCAGTCGAAAAGCGGATGCCAGCCTCAGGGAAATTGACACCTACTACTCAATGAGTAGAGTAGAATTTTATGTATTTTCTTGGTCACTCATCAATGCTCCTAACCCCAAAATTGCCTGTGCAAGATCTCAAAATCCAACATTGAGTGGGAAGAGGCTTTAACCGTTTCACTCTGAAAGTGGTGTGTATGTATTTTAAGCAATTCATTTCTTTTTCTGAAAAAGGTAATTTAATTGCACTGAGATAGAGAATTTAATTAATAATATTGTAATTTAACTATCTATGTGTAAATACTCCTTCTTCAAAAAAAGAGTGAAGTTCTTTTAGGTCAGAGACCATGATGTACTAATTTTAAGAAATCTCTTTTAGCTTAGGCAGAGCACATGGCAGATAAAAGTTGTTCAGTAAATATTTATAGATTATTATTTAATACTAATTCATTGCAGACCTTTCTGGCTTATTAAGAATATGGATTTTCAGTGAGCAATTCTACTAGCCTGGTCAAAAGGACCTTAAGATTCTATTTAAGCATCAGTTTCCCTGTTTTTTGCCATTCTCCCTACAAGATTGAGATTCAGTAACAAGTCATGTTGTGTATTACTCGGAAGAAGTTTCTTCCGAGGCTGTAAAAAAATTTACTTTTCTTTTCTTGTTTTCTCGGCAGCAGAGTGGAGGGGGAGGGGGATGTCAAGTCCCCTATTTTCCATACTGATTTTTTAAAAGGAAAATGAAGATCTAGTTTAAAGTGCTTTCACCAAACAGGAACAGAATGAAATGGAGAAACTTAATGGATCTCTTTCTGTGAATAAAATGACAGATAAAATATCTATTTTGCTCACATATTTTTCATTCACAGACAGTTCATTTCAGTAAATATCTTACCACCTGCACTTGTCTATTTTCCAAGGTTTTTGGGAAATTTCCAATAAGTTCTGTTGGACTCTATAGTTGGTATTTATGAGGCTGTGCTTAAAGGGAAATTGCATCAAGGATATCATCAGCTCAATTTTTTCTGTGTTTTTCTTGAACATGAAGTTGGCAAGCTCTCAAAACCCTTATCAGGTCATAACTCAAAGATACATGTGGCCTCCACAGCTGGGTTAATATTTACAAAGCACTCTGCCCCCAGCCTTTTTCCAATGTGTCTCTGTCCCATGGTTCCTGCCTTTTTGGAGACTGTTAATACTGAAGATTAGAAGAAGCCAAGTCTACACTAGCAGAAAATGCCTACTGTGGACTCCTTCAGGAACATTCCTGCAAAACAGGCTCTGTTGGTCTCTTCCAGTGAGTTGGGAGATTTCTGAATGCCCTAAACCAGCATTTCTCACCCTCAGCAATACTGACATTTTGGGCTAAATCATTCTTTGTGATGGGGCCATCCTGAGCAGTTGCAAGATAGTTAACAGCATGCCTGGCCTCCAGGCTCTGGATTCCAGCAGCAACCTCCACACAGTTATGACAACCACAAATGTCTTCAGACACTGCCGAATATTTCCTGGGGGCGAAGGAGCAAAATCACCCCAGTTAATGACCCCTGCCCAGGCTTCTCACCCTGATGCACGTAGTAAGTACACAGTGAAGGATTTTCACAAGGCAACTTTAAGAATTGCCTTGTATTTTGGGGGTTCAGAAATACTGATTACTTATCCGTCCCCATCACACACTAAGGGGCAACAGTACCTGTGCTTTCTTAAAGTCCACTTTTCGCTGGTGTGAAGTTTTTAATAACAAAGCATGGGATTAAGACGGCCAGAAATGTTCTTGAACAAAATGATGAAGGAAGTATCATGACCTCAGTGTCCCTGCGTGATGGAGGAATCCACTATCAGTTCAGAATTTTTCTGCAAATCATATTTTCTCTTTAGAGAAATGAGACTAGAAAGCACCATAGCAAGAGTGGGGCCCAAATGACGTGGGTAAAACCCTGGATCCTCTACTGATTTATTCCTTTGACAAAGAGTTCCTATATGTTGGCTGACTGAATGAGTGACAGCTATGTGCTGGGTTCTCTGCTAAAGCTGGAAATGTAATAATGAGCAAAAATATTTGGTCCCTGTCATAGAAGGTACAGTTTAATGGGAAGATTTTACATCAGTGATCCTGAATCTACAAACTGAGATTATATGCTTCCAAGGTCCTAAGAGAGTGACAATCAAGAAACATAACCCATCCCATTTCCTTCTTGGGATGACACAAGCCTTGAAAGGTGAATTCAAGTCAAAGGTGAACTGTGGAGAGAGGATTTCAGACAAACGGGTCAGCAGGTACAAAAGCCTATAGGAGAGAGGGGATGAAACGAGTAAGAGAAATGAAAAAATTAGTAAAGGCAGTGGCTCTGGAACACAGGAAACGTGGGGTGAGGTTGTGCACAGAAGGCCGCGTTGCTAAAGCTGACATGCTGTATGCAGGTCCCATGAAGCAAGCTGTTCTTTGCCCCATCAATGGACGTGCATTGAAGGACTTCAAGCGGTTGCAGTAAAGATCATATCTGAATCTTTCAGAGCTCTCTAATTGCAGTATGGAGAATGATAATGGGGATGGAGGGGTGTTGGATAAATAAAATGGAAAAGAGTAAGTTTTACTGGTTCTTCAGGTGAGAGAGGAGGATTGCTTAGACTCAGAGAGTCCAATACAGGAGAGAGGAAGAATGAGTGTCATTTGGAAGATAAACCAACAGTGGGTGGTGCGGGATTTGACCAGAAGTCTCCAAATGGGGAAGACTAGTTATTTACACGTGGGGCCCCTTCTGATGGGTTGAAGTCCTTGCTGGACTAGTGTTATTATGCTTTGTATATTCCTGGAAAGATTGGGGATGAGGTTGGTCAGGGAAATAGATGATTCAGGATACCTGTTAGTTTTTTTGCTTTTGCAATGGGATGGCTGGGGTGGTGTGTGTCCAGAGAGTAAATACTAGGGAGAAAGAAGCTTGTGCTAGAAAATTATGAGCTTTATAGTGAACATGGTGAATTTAAGATATAACAGAAGGAGGAGATCTGGCTTCCAGTTCTGTGAGGAAGGAGCTTGGCAAGGACATGAAGAATTAGCTAGGGAGGCCGTTGTGCAGAACTCCCTTTAGTAGAGTAAAATTTGAGCAGGTATTAGCAGGGGCTGACCACTTTTAGCAAATAATAACAGAATTATAAAACAAACAAAAAATGGCAATTGTTAACCACAGTTTTCCCCCTCACCCCATCTCATGTAGGCCTTTAATATAAAAAAGAATCTTGTGCACAGCTTTCTGCATGAGTCCCTGGTAGGAAAAGATGTTTGTAAGGTTAGGAATGTTCTGTCCATTTCTGGATGGGGATCATTCCCTTATCATGTTGTATCTTACCCAGGACATCTGTAGGAGAGATTCTCCTTTTCTTCACCTTGCATCTGCTCAGTATCTTAATCCCAAATTGTGGGAGTGAAACTCTGGCAACCTTTAAGGATATAATTTGCTTCCTATTACATTATTTCTTCCTGTACAAGGGAGACCAAGTGTTTGTCATTTACGAGTGTCATGTCATTACATTCCATATTGCAGTGTAATGATGTGAAATGATTAAATGACAAAATGCCAGCTCACTGCCAAAAATTTAAAGTGGCATACTTTTATTTGTAGATTGGAAAGCTATTATTAATTCTTATATTGACTTTGCCAGATGAAATAATGCAAGGAGACTGGTACATACAGAAACAGGGCAATATTAGGTGAGGTTCTGAGCCCCAATTTCAGCATAAATGGGAAGACTCTGGAGTCTTCCTCAGGCCACACATCCAGAGCTAAATGTATTAGTTTAGAACAGTCTTGTCACCTCATGAATGTGGAGTGACAGGCATCAAAATACAACCTGACTGGAGTTTTTATTGAGAAGAAAAATGGGAATTGAGAACAGGTGGCTAAGGAGACAAAATGGTCTATACACCTTTTTTCCTCCTCCTTCACCAATTTTTTCCATTAGCACTTATTGGGAGGTTGAATTTTGTTATTTTTTTTCTTTTAAGCAAACAAAAGCATGCAAATGACCAGCATACAAATCACATCACAAAATTACCAGAATCATTTACAATTGGCAAAGTTACAATTTCTCCTTTCCCTACCCTAGGCTATAAAATCTCATGCGCTGATCTTTGAAATCGAGTTAAAAATTACATTCTCAGTCATATAGATTTTTTAAGCTGTTAAAGTTCAAATATGTGTAACTTCAAGCATTTGAGGATTTGTGACGAAATCTCCTCTCACGTGACAGTTCTCACTTTCACTTATGGTCCCCAATCCTAGCAACAAATTCATTGCCCAGTTCCATTAAGAGCTGTCTTGTAACCATATTTGTGTGACTCTTTTCTGTTGTTTTTGTTTGTTTTCTCTCTTCATGGGAATAAGAGAAACACTATATGTCTTGATCTTGTCACTTTTTTTTTTTTTTTTTTTGAGACAGAGTCTCACTCTTGTTGCCCAGGCTGGAGTGCAGTGGCCCAATCTTAGCTCACTGCAACTTCCGCCTCCCGGATTCAAGCGATTCTCCTGCCTCAGCCTCCCAAGTAGCTGGGATTTCAGGTGTCCGCCACCACACCCAGCTAATTTTTGTATTTTTAGTAGAGACGGGGTTTCACCATGTTTACCAGGCTGGTCTGCAACTCCTGACCTCCGGTGATCCACTCGCCTCAGCCTCCCAAAATGCTGGGATTACAGGCGTGAGCCAACACACCCGGCTGATCTTGTCACTTTTACTGTCACTTGGATAGTAATTCTCCTATCCAAGAATTACCCTTGCTTTTGGAATTCTCTGCCCTGGAACTCAAAAGGACATTAGAGTTGTTTGTGTTTTGTTTTATTTTCCTTTTCAACTTTTCCCTTTATGTAAGCTAACATCTTGTAGTCCTAGCTCAATTTTTATTACATGCTCTTGTTGATTTTGTTGAGGACATTGTTTTGCTGTAAAGTGCTCTTGGGTGAAAGTTGATTACGCAAAGGGGTGTGGAAGAAGAAATCAAGGTACATGGTGTTGTTTTGTTCTTTTTTGTTTATTACATGTGGACACTTGCATGGCCACTCACCTGTGGCTCAATGAAGGCACCAAATGCTAATAAGCTCCTAGATATAGACAATGGCTCCTTGTTTGCCAAGATGGCCAGTACTCTTGGCTTTGGCTGCCACACAGGGGGCGTGTTGCCTCTTGCTTCTGGCACATTGGCAGGGATACAGAGAAGATGTTCTTCATGGAAAGGGACTCATAAATGGACAATTGCTCAGGTAACAAAACTGTGAAGAGCTCATTTGGCTTATGGGAAGTGCTTAAAAGTTTCATGGTTAGAAAGGTATCACTCTGTCAGATGATCTACTCTGGATGAAATGACTTGCCATTTTATTTGAGTTTTCAATGAATCACAGCATCTTTGTTTGGTCCTTGCGTTGTCTTCACCGAAAAGAACAAAGTGGCCAAAAGCTTGTGCCTGCAGTGCTGCAATCAGGAAATGCTACTCCGTTCTAATCCTTTCTTCTATTACTCCTTTTGAGTCTTTGATTTCTACATCTCTTTGGCGCTAGCTCTTGTTTGGCAGGTAGTGAGAACTAAGGGTTCTTTTGGAAAACAATACACTGAAGAGCATTGAGGATTTTTTTTTCTTTATATCTGAATGGCTTTGTCATTCTGTCTCAAATCATGAATGCATAAACTAGCTGCCAAGAACAGCTCAAACGGCTGCATCAAGGACCCTGAAATAATAGGCTTGCTCCACCCACCTCTGCAAAGGACATCATATTAAGCATGTCCTGACCAGCACACACACAGCAGTGAGTTAACCTAAGACCTTTTTCACATTGTTATGGCCTGTGGGTGTTATATGTGTTTTCATAAATAAATGCTGCTCTTCAAGAAGTCTCCACCTTTCCTGAAGTCACCTAAAACCCTGGGCATTTTCTGGATGACAATTGTTGGTTCATTGTCACATGCATTCAACCCATGTTTAGGTGCTCATGTAAGTGCTTGAGGTGAGTAATAAATAGGTCAGACACTGTTCCAGCAGTCGTAGAACTTAGATTCTAGTAGGAATGATGGAGAGAAAAAACAAAAAAGCAAGAAAATTTCACATGGTGAAATGAAGAAATGAACTAAGGTGCTGTGATTGAGTGCAAGTTAGGAGTGGTATAGACACAGAGAGTGTCCAAGCGGAAGTGAGACCTGAGCTGAGAATGAATGCCAGAGCGCCAGTCATGTTACCATCATGGAAGCACATTTCAAGCAATGGGGATGGCAGGTATAAAGACTGTATGTCAAGAACAAGCTTGGGCAGGAAGCAATCCAGTGTGACAAAATGGCATTCAACTACAGGAAAGATAAGAATTGAATCAGAGCAGTCAACAAGAACCAGCTCATACAAAGGCTTTCGAACCTAAGCTGCATCCCCAAACTTGCCTGGCCTTCCTTTGTTTCTTGTTTGTTTGTTTTGTTTTTGGAGTGAGTCACATATATCACTCCACTTTCAGGACAGTAAGAAATACCACTGTAATATAAGCAGTGATGTTCTGGGGCATGAATAGATTGCTCAATGTTGATTGATGTGTAAAATTTACCATTGCTACACCAAGGGACACATATACTTATGGTAAAGTCTGTCAGCTGCAACGAGGGAGGATAAAGGATGTCCACTGCATTGTGCAGCAGAGTACAACTTACGGTGATAATAAGTAAGAGAGGCCCCTTCCCCCTTCTCCCTGCCTTGATTGAGGGTGTGCGGACTGGAACTGTGGCTACCATCTTATACTCAAACCCGGGAAGAAGAAGGCCATCTCAGAGACTCCGATTTCAATGCCAGATATCCTTGAGTCCATGAGCCATGGTCCATTAGCCACTTACCTCCAGACTTTTTGTTATGTGAGAGGTGAAAATCTGACTTGTTTAAAAATAATGTGATACGTTAAAGGCTTAGAGTTAACCTTGTGAAAAGAAGAGGTTCTACTGAAAATCTGAGAACTTTGTCTCATGACTTTATAAGAGAACTCAGTCAGCGAAGCAAACAGTTCTACCCATGAGTGACACAGTGCCAAGGCGGCAAGGGAAATTGAATAACAGTAACAGAGAGAGGCATGGTGTACTGGAGTGATAATCAAGAGATAATTATTAACTGTCTATTTTAGCATGGTCTTGAGTTTTTTATTCTTCTCAAGAATGCAAGCACTTTTTCAGGAACTGAAAGAATTTAAAAAACTTTTTAAAAAAGGTGAGAGTCACTGATATATCCAGTAAACAAAGAGGGAAGACCCTTCTCAAATAGCATAGTTTTAACCTGTGCCTGGCATCATGATACCTGTTGTTGATCACCAAGATCCTGCCATTTGGAATCTCAGTCCAGACATGAAGGACAAGTTATGTAGACGGCCCACTCCTAAATGACATCCGTGTCTGATCCTGGTTCAGGTTCCTTGGCTACATTATCAGCTTGATCCTTCTAGTTTCCAAATCTTACTCTCTTTCTCTAGTTACCTCTCAGACTTCAGATTTTTATTAAGTAACATAGAAAGGTTGGTCAAAGATTATGAGTTTCAAATATGTTTCTGTTGGGGGGAAGGTGTATAAGCAGAAGCTGGCTTTTTTCAAGTTAAATTATGTGTAGAAACCCATTAGGTAAAAGAGAGGAAAGTGGGAATGTCACAGTTAAAACAGGGGTGGCTCCAGTCCCACAGTCTCCATCTGCCTTGCTCTACGCACCATTCCTGAAGACAGTGCATTTGGGATGCAGACAAACACTTGATCCAGAGGACTTTAAATGGAGGAATAAAAATGCTCAGACAACACCCATAAGAGGGGTGACGTGGAAACACGCCTGGAAATGCAGAGGTGGGGAAGGTATCTGGTTCAACATGGATTAAGTGCTATTTGTTAAGAGTCCAGGTCATTAGTGTTCATTACCCTAACTTTACTCTCATTAGAGAATGGTGATTAAGAGATGGAGTTTGGTGCCAGAAGGCCTGTGTCTAGCTCCACACTTGCCAGTTATGCCACATTCGGCCACAGGACCCTCTTTGAGCATTAGTTCCATAACTGTAAGACGGGGATGATCCTCAAGGATACACAGAGAATTTAAATGATTTGTCCAACGTCATTCATGAGCATGGGGCCTTGAGTTTCAAACCCTAAGCCTTCTGACTTGTTAAGTCCAGTACTCTTATTTCTAATCAATAAGAATACCTTGCTGGAGATTTACAAATAATTTGGGGAAAAAATGAAGAAAAACAGGAAGAAAAGAAGGGAAAAGTACTGAAGGAAAGAAATGAAAGAAGGAAAGGAGTGAGGGAGGAAGAAAGGAAGGGAGGGAGGGAGGAAGAAAGGAAAAGAGGGAAGAAGAAAGGGGGAGGGAAAAAGGAAAGGAGGGAGGAAAGAAGAAAGGAAGGGAGGGAAGGAGGAAGAAAGGAAAGGAGGGAGGAAGGGAGGGAGGAAGGAAGAAGGAAGGGAGAGAGGAAGGAAGAAAGGAAAGGAGGGAAGGAGGAAGAAAGGAAAGGAGGGAAGGAGGAAGAAAGGAAAAGAGGGAGGAAGAAAGAAAGGGAGGGAGGAAGAAAGAAAAAACGCAGATTTTACAACTATACATAATTAGACATTCATGTACCACGTAAAAATAATCTGGACTTTGTTCAAAATATCCACCACTAGTCTATCACTGAATTAAAGCAGTCATTTCCTCCCTTTTCCTGATAAGATAATTTTTCTGATTTTGACAAATTTTTATGACTAACAACAGGTAGGTGATGAGAAATTGAGCAATTCACAATAGAATGGATGTGGCAGCAGCTTCAAAATTTACAAAATAGTTGATTATGATCACATGCTACATCCTCAACTTGCTGGTGGGGCAGCATGGATTCAACCAGGAACGTCCTCCTTCCTGAATGGATGATGATGGGGCAAACACAGGGTTCCAATCACTAGACATGTACCTCCTATGCGGGTGGGCACACAAGACAGCCGACTAAGGTAATGTTCACAAACGTTTGATGTCAATTAATTAATCAGATTAATTGCATCAGAAAGGAAGGTCTGTAAAGGATATGGCAAAAGATTGATAAGGAATTGATGGGGTGAGTGGGGATATAAGGCATAAAGGTCAAGATATAGTTAAATCACAGAGTACCGTGAGCCAGGAGTCTGGACTGTGTTTGAGGCTGGAAGAAACTTTACATTGTCCCCCTTTCCTCTTGAAGAGAGAGATTGGTAGTCTACCCTTCCTCACACCTCTTACTGGATCTCAGCCACTCACATCTGAACTCTTGTCTGACACAAGCTATTAGTATCACCACAATAAATCAACTCATTTTCACCAGTTTTCCTACATGGAAGAGCCTCAGTGAAATTGGAGGACGTTGAAATCCCTCCATCATAACAAAAGTAGCCAAGAAGCAGTCACTTAACAAAACACTTATCAAGGGAAGAAGTCAACACCAATGATCTTGCATCTTCTATTTTCATAGCATGGTTCACTTCACTTTTAAAAGTAATTTTAATGAATTATCTCCCAAAATACTAGGACCTTAGATTCCAAAATTTATTTTGGAAGAGATAGGCCTCCAACAAGTAATTCTTGATATTATTAATATTTCTATATTCATATACATCTGATAACAGTAGAAGTACCTTTTTTATTGGAAGAAATGCTACATTAAAACTGGAACTCATATTTGGCTGACTTCGGTGGGATGACCAAAAATAGAAATTGGCTTACGTATCCTTCCATTTTTAGGGGAGGTGAAGATATGCATTTAGACACTTGATTTTCTTAGCTTAGGGAGCACTGTAGGCTAAACTGCTTTGGCCCTGAGGGACTCTTTGCTATTGGCAGCCCTGGGCAGTGTAAGGTTTTAAAAATTCATTTCTGATATACAGTTGACATGGATTTTTTTAAGTGTTTAAAATTGTACTGGGTCACTACCTCGGCCCTCAAAGAATTCTGCTCCTGTTGGTCCCTGTTTCTTGCTCCTCCTTCTCATGTTGCCCTAACTTCACATTGAGTTCCATTTCCAAGTTGGATATTTGTCTCTATGCAGGGAAGAAATGCATGAGAAATTGCAAAGAGGGAAAGCCAAGAGCACCTGTAGTGTTCTGGAGGTAGCTGCACCTGACCTTCCTTCACACCCAGTGGCCTCTTGTGAAAAATAAGGCAATGTATTCTTTTAGGAGAAAAAACCTTTGTAGGAGACAAAGCCTAGCTGAAGAGAGGCAGTGCACTTGCTGATGGGTAATGTACAGGAGGGGGCGTGGTTGAGTAATGCAGTCAGCTGGGTTATACACAGCTCTGTGGAGAGTGAGGACGAGATGCAAGCCAAAGCTGTGTTTTCCATTTGCAACTTAATGTTGCTGCTGACATCCTTACAAAGGGAAGGATAACGAGCAGACTGCATCTCCTCTCCCAACCCAGCCTTCTGAGTCCTAAATGAAGCAGGTAGGGCCAGGTATCCCCTAGAAACTAAAACGCTGCACACTGTTATGAAAAGGCACTTCAGGTTTCAGAAAGAATGTGTTCCTAGGCTAGCAAATTTGCAATTAGGGTAATGATGGGAAAATAACATGCCTTTTGCTCAAACAAAAAGCATCATGAAGGGTCTAGTGAAAAACTTATTGCATGAGGAGCTCATAAAAGGTTGAGTTTCTCTTCCTGGCTTTGCAATTTAACAGCTGTGTGACCTTAAGCAAATCACTTGGCTCTTCTGAATCTCTCTTATCCACCTGTAAAAGGGCAATTATGATTGTTGTTCTGCCTGCATTGCAGGGTTCTTACGAGGATCAAGTAAGTTTAAATATAGGAAACTCATGTGCGTCAAAAAGCATTATACTAACACAAGATATTGTCACCAGGCTATACATCATTTGTTTTTCACTGTGAAATCTGTAATTCCTCCAAAAGAAGAACAATGGCCTAAGAGCATGTATTTCCCTTGCAAAGGAAAGATGGGGAACATTCATCCACTAAGGCTTCTGTTCAATCATCTTCATCCTGAAACCACCCACCTCAGCAGCAGGAAAATGATTTAGGTAACAGCTCAGTTTTAGAGGCCAATGAGTGTGAAGGCTGCTTAGCAAATGGGGATGCCATCACCCCTGAAGTGGCTGGCAGTTGGAGGCTTCCTGAACATCAAGCACAAATCACTTAGGTACATGAGACATTTGTGATATGGGGCCATAAAAAACGACCAGAGATTGCTAATAAAATATAGGTGAGACCCTTACTAATTTCCTTACTCAGAAGAGAAATTCTCTGTGAGGATAGGAATGTAAGATGCAGAATTACGAAGAGTTAGTGTGTGTATGGATATACACCTATACAGTCAGCCCTCTACATGCCTGGGATCTGCATCTGTGAATCCAACCAACCCCAAATCGAAAATATCTAAAGAGAATTGTGTCTGTGCTGAGCATGAACAGACTTTTTAAAAACTGCCATTATTCCCTACACGATACATTATAACAACTGTTTGCACAGCATTTACATTGTATTTGTATTATAAGTAATGTGGGGATGATTTAAGGTACACAGGAAGATGTGCATAGGTTATATGCAAATGCTACACCATTTTATATTAAGGGCTTGAACATCCTCAGATTCTGATATCTGAGGGAAGTCCTGGAACCAATCCTCTACAGATACCTAGGGATCTGTATATTGCATATTTGCAGATGGTATATATATATATATATGTATATATATATATGTATCTCCAACATATTACGTGTTTTGTTTTGTTTTTACGTTTGCCAGATACTAAATGAAAAGCAGGCAGAAATCAGCAGTGCATCCAGCTTCTGTTGAGGGAGATTCAGTGGAATGATTTTTATATTTTCATGAGGAAATTACAGTTGAATATTAAAACCTGGTATTTCAGTTTATCTGGTCTGACTCCCATCTAACTAACCAACGTAGCCATGGATTTTGTAAAACTCACTTAACAAATCATCTTAATTGGTACTAAAAAAGTGATGCCTATGGAAATATTGGCATTTCTATGTGCGTAACTGATGTTTTTATGAGGATAAGAGGGAGAGAAGAGTCACATTTCAAAGAAGCTTCCACTGAAATAAACTTAACCAGAAGAACTAATTGTGGGATACTTAACAGCTTTGAGCTTTATGTGTACACTTCCTGTGTTTCCTGTTCAGCAAGTCAATGTCCCCAGGCTGGTAGGGGCAATGTGAAGATGAACCTTATATCTCAAATTTATCAAAGAACATTTATTCATCTTCCTGGAATCCACTCATTGCCAGTTCTTTTAGAAATAACTGACACAGTTGGCCGGATGCGGTCGTTCACGCCTGTAATCCCAGCACTTTGGGAGGCCGAGGCGGGTGGATCACGAGGTCAGGAGATCGAGACCATCCTGGCTAACACGGTGAAACCCCGTCTCTACTAAAAATACAAAAAATTAGCCAGGCATGGTGGCGGGCACCTGTGGTACCAGCTACTCGGGAGGCTGAGGCAGGAGAAATGCGTGAACCTGGGAGACGGAGTTTGCAGTGAGCCGAGATCCTGCCACTGCACTCTGGCCTGGGCAACAGAGCAAGACTCCGTCTCAAAAACAAAAAAAAGAAATACTGACACAGTTAATAGTGTCTAATGTCGTGGACGACAGCCTTCCACCAATATCATGTCTTCCCACCCAAGAACCAATGACTTCTTTCTCTGTGATTCAGCTCTCCGCTGACCCTCACAAGCAAGAGTGGGGTTTCAGCAGTTATTCTTTCAACCTCTATTGATTAATCACACGATATAAGCCAGACACAGTTCTAGGCAGCAGGATACAATAGTGAACAAGACAACCCCAAATCTCTGCTCTTGTGGAGCTGATATTTTCTCATGGGGGGTGAGGGTTGGGGAAGAATGAGAGATGTTAAACACAAAAGCAAAATAAAAGAAATTTTAAGATCATGTGATAGGGAGTGGCTGGCAGGTCAGGGATAGCCTCTCCAGGACTGGGACATTCACGGGAGTTGACATGTGAATTATGAGAAGAAGCCGACAATGCCAAGATCACATGGCAACATGTTTCATGCAAAAGAAACAGCCAGCATGAAGGCTGCGAGCTGGGAGCAGGACTGGCTCAGGTCAAAGGACAGACAAAAAGGCCGACAGGGCTAAAAAATGTTAAGGAAGAGGAGAGGGGTGTGAGGTTCAGCAGGAAAGATCTGAAGGACTGGGTCAGACAGGATTCTTCAGGACATGGAAAAGAATTTGAATTTTTTAAATAAATGCAATGAGAAGACCCTGGAGAATTTTAATCATGAGGTTAACATAGTCTGTTTCGCATTTGAAAACTAACGTTGTGGTTGTTACGCAGCAAATGAAGGTGCCCTCCCCTAGTCCGTCCCTGGCCGCGGTTGATCAAAACAGAAGTGGCCATCTTACCCGGTGTGTTTTTTGTCACTATGGAATTTGCATTTAGGAACAAAGGGTCTATGTTTATTCAAGTGGTGTCTTCATGGGGCCAATACTGTAACATACATAGCTGGGGGGTCTGAGGCAGCCATGTTGTGCCAAGGGCACTGAGGAGAAAATGGGGGCCTGCTGGATTCTTCTTTCTTCTGAGGCTCAGGTGACTGCTTGTCCTCATATCACTCCACCAGAGTGTCAGGAGCTAAGCTGAGTTCGAGAGAGCTGAGCTGCCAGGTGTCGGGGTAGCTGATTAAGACACAAGCCAAGATGAACAGTGAAGGCTTTAATGATTTACTGCAACAGTATCCACAAGAGACTAAACCGGAGAAAGTGCTGACTCCCCACCATTCCATTTTCCCCAGGGCACCAGCCCTCGTTGAGGGTCTGAATCAGCACTGAAGCCAAGGGATTGTCTCACAGCTGAGGGACCCCTGAACAAAAGACTCTCGCCATCAAATGGACCTGGAGCTGGGGGGCGGGGAGAAGGAAGGGCTATGAGTGTGAAAGTACTGAGCACTGAGTCAGAGTGGAGAAGAACGTCTCCAAGGCTCCCCGCTTCTTCTCCTTGATAAAGTGACCCCTGCAGAGGTGTTTAAGATAGGCCTCTGCAGAAAGCCTGTGATAAAGAGGCCTCCAAATAGAGGAACCTGGACCAGGAATGTGAATGTGCATAAGAGCAAGGCTGGCCGGGGGGACTCAGTGCTTGACTGCAACTCCCCTCAGAGACTCAATGTGTCAGCTGTGCCCCAAATCTGCAGTGAGGAGGGCAGTTTCTCCCCACGAGGTCTGGCAGGTAAAGCCTGGTATTAATAATTGCCTATGGCCAGATGTGGAAGGTCACGCATAGGTTTAAGGCTAGGAACTGGACTCCAAACAGACTATGCTAGGTGCTTACTATAAACCCATCTACAGTAGAGCTTGAGTAACTTTTGCTGCTTGCAACTGGCACGCTAACAAATGAAATTTTAAATGAGCCCCAAAATGAGTTAGAGTCAAATAATGAGAGGATGTGGGGAATGATCACAACATAGGTATAGACTCTAGAGCAATGGGCACCACTACCGTAAGAAGACCCCCAGACATGTCTTGCAGACTGTTTAAATTGAGAGCAAGAGTTTGAGCCTGCACAGTATTTCTGGCAATCCAAAGAGGCAAATCCAGGGGCGGGAGCTAGAGAACTTGAAATATAACCAGAGTAGCCTACTTCTGAGCTTACCTGATGGCTTACTCTTCCAGACATTTCTGTTGTGCAACGAGAATGATAACAGGTGGGAAGAGAAGAAAGGTGCAAGAGAAGCCCTTGACTATCTCATCAAACCCATCCCCTCCCTCTGCTTCCTCTTTCACTCTGCTTTGACCCCACTGGTCTGCTCCCTGTTGCCCAACAAGTTCACACCCTGGGTCCCTGGTACATGCTGTTCCCTTTGCCTGAATCGCTCTTCCCTTCAGCCCTTGCTAGACTCCTTCATTCAAGCCTCTGTTGAAATGTCACCATTTTCAAGAGTGACCTGGCTATTCCGTCCCAAATGCCAGTTCTATCACTTTTTATCCCGTAACAGTGGTTTGTATTTTTCTTTATAATACTTATCACAACCTGATATTATGATTGATTGCTTTGTTAGCTCTTCTGTATTCCTATACCCACACTAGAATGTAAGCTCCACAAACATGAGAGCTGTTTAGTTCATAAATTACTCCATCCTCAGAGCCTAGAATAGCACCCAGGAAATATTAGTTACTCCATAAATATTAATTATATGAATGGATGAAGGAAGAAAGGAAAAAAGGAAGAAGGGGAGGGGAGGGCAGGGCAGGGGAGGGAATAGAGGGGAAGGGAAAGGAAGGGAAGAGGGAGGGAGGGAGGGAGGAAAGAAGGAAGGAAGGAAGGACGGAAGGAAGGGTAAAGAAGAAAGGAAAAGATGGGAAAGGGGAAATAAAATATGTTAGACTCTAATTAAGGGAGCAAAAATGGATTATAAAAGTCAAATATGTAAAATAGAAAAATCTCTGTGTTTTACATTTAAAGTTAATCTTAGTTTGTTTTATTCATTTGTTTATTCCTCTAGTAAATATTGTCTGAACATTACATTCTGGGGTGACCAGAGAAGGCTGGATCTTAAAGGTGAAGACCACAAAGAAAGGACAGTGAGATCAAAAAGAAAAGATCTGTATAGAAACAGTAAAAACAAACAAACAAACAAAATCCACCTCACACATCAGTGTGTCTGAGAGAAGCCAGGTTGAGAAATATTCTTGCTTAACTATCAAACCTAACCACATATTTTTCAGATGTGAGAGATGGATTAAGAGAAAACCATACCACGGTGGCTGCTGCCAGGCAGGAGTACGTCTTGGGCTGGTACTGTGGCTTCGCCACGTCCCCATCCTGTGCATAGAGGAGACCTCATGGTTATAAGGTGGCCCCCTTGCTTCTAGGAGGACATGATATCTAAAATATTTCACAAATGGTACAGATCTGGAGGCCCCTGCTCTTCCAGAAGTTTTTCCCTTCAGAATCATAGGGAGATCCAGGGGGGCTTGGGCAAGGCACTAAACCAAGAGGGACACTTGGGGAATTCAGGAAAGTTGCTACTTGCAAACTGATGTGAAAGTCTTTCAGCGTTTCCACAACTGTACCGCCGTGTCTGTGGTAGCAGCTGAATATCAGTCCCGTTTCTAGAATTCAGGTGGAAGGAGGAGGGAAGAAGAAGGGCGCGGGGTTCTCTTTTAGCAGGGCATTGCATTAATTTCCCAAGAACATTCTCCCTAGAAACTGATACCCAAATCTCACTGGGCCAAAGTAGGTCACGTGACAACTACTCACTGCAAAGGGGCATGCATCTGTGTTTTCCAAGCCTCTGCAATCCAGAAAGGCAAGGAAAAGGGAGTTGTAATTGGCTTTTGGAAAGCCGGTTCCCAGTTTCCGCTGCAGCTTATCATTATGGTTTGGGAAGGGCAGGATTAAAGACCAGCTCATCTGTCCTAGAGGTGGGCAAATTGAGAATGAGGATCCCAGAAAGCAAAAAGCCCAACTTAAAGTAATGCATTATGTTTTGAACACTGAATGTTTGACAATACATTTCACGGCTCATTTCCTGCTACTTGTGAATGCTAGTAAACACTCAGAGAGCGAATTCACATTTTTCATGTCAAATATCCTTACAGTTCTCCCCTCCTCCAGCTTGTCAACAGTTAAACAGGTCCCCGTGAGGACAGTCTGTTCACACTATAATCTTCTGCGACACTAAACCTTAATCTGTCTTAAAATTTCTATTGTTTTTCACTAAAAGGTTATTCCAGAAATATTTTATAGAGCACATTTATTTTCTTGGCTGAGAATGAATTGCATAATCAGAGACACTCTAACCAATACTGAATCTCCCTTCCCAGTTCAAATTTAAGAATGCGGATTACTCATTGCCATCTATCTAGCTCGTTCAATGTCATTATTTTTCTCTGGTCTAGGCAGAATTTACCCTCCCCTGAAATGAGCTTATCCCATAATAAGATATTAGCGGAAGGAGAACAATATTGGTGAAGTGAGAGTCCCTGAAGTCCACACTTCCACTCTCAAGCCTGGAATTAAGGAGCTGTCAAAGTCTTCCATTAGAAGAGAAAATCTTTTTTTTTTTTTTTTTTTTTTTTTGAGATGGAGTTGCCCAGGCTGGAGTGCAGGGGCATGACCTCGGCTCACTGCAACCTCCACCTCCCGAGTAGCTGAGATTATAGGCACGTGCCATCATGCCCTGCTAAGTTTTGTATGTTTAGTAGAGTCAGAGTTTCACCATGTTGGTTAGGCTGCCCACCTAAGCCTCCCAAAATGCTGGGATTACAGACATGAACCACCGCACCCAGACTTTTTTTTTTTTTTTAAGGATTTCAAAATCCTTAAAAATGAAATAGAGAATCAGGAAAGAGTTTGACTTAGCAACTAGTGCCCTTCTCTAACTATTTGGTTTTGCCTTTAATTTCATTCCCCCACTCCAACCTTACCCTGTTCTTGGCCTAAATCGCACTTACTATACAGATTACAATTTATCTGCCACTTTCTTTCATAGACTTTCTCTGTCCCCAAGACTGAGTAAGGAACTTTGCCTGAACCTCCTTACCATCTACTCTCATTTCTAACATCCTAGCAAGTCTGCATCATGGTGCATATGCAGCACCATCCAATGGAAATGGATGCAAGCCGTATATGGAATTTAAGAGTCTCTTGTAGCCATTTGAAAAAAGTAAAAACAAACAAGTAAAACTAATTTTAACATATTTTCTTTAATGGAGTATGTCCAAAGTAATATCATTTTGATATCTAATCAATATGAAAAATACTAATGGTATATTTAATGGTATCCTTTAAGTAATTCCAGTGAATGTTCTATATTTACATATCCCTCAATTCTTCTTTCTTTCTTTCTTTCTTTCTTTCTTTCTTTCTTTCTTTCTTTCTTTCTTTCTTTCTTTCTTTCTTTCTTTCTCTCTCTCTCTCTCTCTCTTTCTTTCTTTCTTCTTTCCTTTTTCCTTCTTTTTGATGAAGTTTCATTCTTGTTGCCCAGGCTGGAGTGCAGTAGCACAATATCTGCTCACCAAAACCTCTGCCTCTGGGGTTCAAGTGATTCTCCTGCCTCAGCCTCCCCAGTAGCTGGAATTACAGGTGCCTGCCACCAACACCTGGCCAATTTTTTGTATTTTTGGTAGAGATGGGATTTCACCATGTTGGCCAGGCTGATCTCTAACTCCTGACCTCAGGTGATCCACCCGCTCTAGACTCCCAAAGTGCTGGGATTACAGGCGTGAGCCACCTCGCCAGGCCTCATAACTCTCGGTTCAAACCAGCCACATTTCTAGTGCTGAATAGCCACATGTGGCCATAGCAATGGCACATTTCTACACTATTTGGTTGTGCCTGTGGGTTTCTTTCCCATTGTACTCAAGAGCAGGGATTATATTTATCTTTCACCACTATATCCCTAGCACCCAGCATATAGTGGAAGCTTAATAAATGTTTGATGAAAAAATAATTGAACAATCCCATCTCTGCCACTATTTAACCATGTGACTTTGGGTTAGTTGATTTCTCTGGAGCGCCTACCTTATTAAAAAAGAAGGTGTCATATTCCGTGATTGCCAAGGTCCTCATAAATGCAAACATTCTAGGTCACTTAACTCAGTTCCCCCCTCCCTTTCTCTTTCTCACTTAAAGCATCTAAGAAGATGCGCTTGATTTTCAGTAACGGTGCTGCAAGGCCAGGGTAGACACACAAATTTACCATGCTCCACTTTGCCATATTTTCCCAATTGGTCTTTGGATCTCAGAGATATTAGGATTATGACACCATTCCTTTTTAAAATAGTATTTATTGATTTTCTTAGATATGAAAACATCTTCAGTATAGAAATTTGGACAATACAGCAGAGTAGTCAGAAAATATTAATTATATAGCTACAATGACAGAGATAAATACAGTTAACATTTTTGTGTCTAACCTTCTGGTGTTCTTTCCTCTCTATTTACCTATAGCAGTATGTTCATAAATAGGCATTTGATGCTTCTTTTAGCAAACTGAGGGTCATAGTAGATGCTTTTTTTTCACATCTTTGTTTTTTCATCTAACAATATTTTGGGAACATACACCTAAGTCATACAATGTTAGTTTAAAGCATAATTTGGCTGGGTGCAACATAGAGCTTTATACGAATACGTGGAGGTGCCACGTTAAGGAGATGAAAGAATAAACCAAGTGGATACCTGCAGAGACATTTTTCCAGATGGGGGAAGAGCAAGTGCAAAGGCTTGGTGCTGGGAGCAAACCCAGTGTGCTGCTGTGGCTCACGCAGGATAAGCAAGGCAGAAAGGTGAGGAGAGTGAGATCAGAACAGCAACAGGAGGCCTGACAGTGCAGTGATTGTGGCCACTTACATAACTTGAGAACCTTCCTCTGAGAGATAAGAGGAGCTCCTATGGGGGTTTCAGCACCACAGTTGGTGAGGAGGTGAGTGCTACTGGCATCTAGCAGGTAGAGGCCGAGGATGCTGTTCAACATCCTACAATGCCCAGGGCAGTCTCTCACAACAAAGAATTATGCGTACCCAAATGTCAGTAATGCCAGGTAAGAAACCCTGCTCTATAGGAAAATAAGCAGCAAGCAGGACACCAGTTAAGACGTTGCCAAAAGCAAACAAACAAAATGTAGACTTGAGAAGGTGTTTTGGACTCAGCTGAGAGTGGTGGAGGGGAGGATCAGTAGTCAGATTCTGCACAAAATTGAAGATGGAGAGTTTCATGGTTTGCTGATGGATTGGACATGGAGCGGGGGGCAAAGAATGGAATCAATTGACTTTGAGGTTTGGGGCCTGAGCAGTGTAAAGAGTGAAATTGTTAATTAACCAAGGTAGAGCAGAGTTTAAAAGGAAGTTCAGTGAAGAAGATTAGGAGTCTGGATGTTAGGGGGTTTAGAACTGGATTTGAGGGGGCTTGAAGACTGGTTGACAGTAAAAAGTAAAGAAGCAGGAGCAGCGAGAACGACTTCAGGTATGTGGCCTGGGCAGCTGGTTAAGCTGGTTAAATAGTGGAGTCCAACTGAGACAGGAAGAGAGTCCAGTTTGTAACTGGAAGACAGCAGGTTTGGCTTTGGACATGCTGAGTTGAACTTCACCCAAAGGTAATGGTCACAGCTGTTCTATCTCCTCACCTGACTCTGAGCATCAACTAAACTCCTGCAGGAAAACTACCTTGTAAAGTTAAAGTCTCTTGTGTACAGACGTTATTTTCAAAGTCACGTCACTTAATAGGGCTTTGAGTTTCTCTATCCAATTTCCTGGAAGACCGTAATGTTTGTCCTGACACATTCTGCCCTTCAAGAGTCTGATGACAGTTGACTCTTTGCCCTCGGGGAAAATGCATATTTATTTAGGATGCTTGAAAATTAAGTTTATAGCAATTGAGCTTCCCTTTATTTGGCCTTGGAGCACATTAACATTCTTTGAATTACACTGTTAAGAACATTTTAAGGGTTGTTTCTGTGAAAGGCTTTCAAAGCTAGAGAGCACATAGGATATATCATTCTCAAGGAAGACAACCCTAGGCAACTCTGGAATATTTTTCTTATAAGTGGTAAATAGGGCTTATTATTAATTTTTGTTAAGGGACATATTGATAACCCTGTACTAACAAGTCTCCGTATTCCTCGTTCCATTTTCTTCCCACAGAATCCTATAAAGTATTCTGTTATTCTCCCAATTTTGTAGACAAATAAAGTGAGGCTTAGAGAAAAGAAGTAGTGCACTCAAGGACCAGTGAGGAGAAGAAATCACAAGATTGGTAAAAGATGGAGTGTGAAGGGATCTTAAAGATCATTCAGGCTGGGCCTGGTGGCTCACACCTGTAATCCCAGTACTCTGGGAGGCTGATGCTGGCAGATCACTTGAGCCCAGGAATTTGAGACCAGCCAGGGCAACGTAGTGAAATCCTGTTTCTACAAAAATTAGCGAGGCATGGTGACACGACAGTCTCAGCTACTCAAGAGGCTGAGGTGGGAGGATTGATTGAGCCAGGGATGTTGAGGCTGCAGTGAGCAGTGATTGCACCACTGCACTTCAGCCTCGGTGACAGAGCAAGACCCTGTCTCAAAAACAAAAACAAACACCAAAAAATCATTCACTTGTTACACCCTGTACTTTACAAATAAGTCAGCTGAAGCCCGCATGAGACTAAGTGACTTAGCCAAGGTTATGTGGCTAGAAAGCAGAAAACACAGCCATGAGCGAGCATTAGAGGCAAAAGATAGAATTTTGCATCCATAAACAACTCAATAACAAAGGACAGAGATAGAAGAAAGGGAAAGTCAGTCAAGTAATGAGGTTGGAGAGACTGATTCCAGATAAGTAAATCATATAAGGCCTGTGTTTGATGGCCTAGACTTTATCCTTCACTGCACTATTTTCCAGACCATATTCTGTAAACACTAATTCCCTAGGAATTTAAGTATGCCATGAAAGTATTCAGTAGTCATGGAAGTTTGGAAAATGCAGGGAATCCCAGGGTGTGGAGTATGCTATGAACATTATGACTCTCCAAGAGGGAGCTAGAATACACAGCAGTTCTTGAAATTTATTTGACCAGTGAATCCATGTCCTCACATAGCTTATGTGAAACTAGCATTCCTGAGACCACCTGCTTTTAAAAAGCTGCTGTGTGGGACAGTTTCAAAAGGAGATTAAAATGGGCAATGAGAAATGATGAGAGTCACTTCAAAAAAACACAATTTAGCATAAAAATCTGATTGTGTCAGCATTTCCCCCTTTTTTTTTTCTCGATTGCTGTACTGTTTCACACTTACTATTTGCAGTAGGTGTCTGGCGAGAGGTTGTGTGAAGTGATGGGGAAAAAGAGGAGAGGACTTACACAGTTTCAGAAATTCCTGGGAGGCTCCTGTGGAATCTGATGTTTCTTTGTGTGTTTGCTTGTTTGTTTTCCCCATATAAAGAGATACCACATATGGATTTGAACTCTGTTCTGCAATCCACCCACCTAGACCTAGACCCGCATTCTACATGAATTGCAAGACTGATTCTCTTGCTATGCAGGACCGTGGTGTCTGGGAGGAGGTAAGGAGTCCAGGTGTGGGCCCACAGTAAAAGGAAGCATGTACATTTTATAGTGCTTGTCACACCATATTATAATTTGTTGATCTGTTTATCTTTTTTTTTTTTTTCTGTCTCCTAGCTATATAACTCTGGCTAAACTATGTAAGCTCATTGTTAAGGTCGTGTGGAAAACATAGGGACTTCAGTGGAAGACCATGACCTTCTGTATATTGGTATCTAGCACAGAGCCGCCCATAACTTCATTTAACCAATGACTGTTTTTGATCACCTATTATGTGCCAGGTGTTATGATCAGTTGTGGGTATCTACTAATGAATCAAATTGATAAAAATAATGGCCCCATGGAGTTCATGGCTGAGTGTAGAAAGGGATAAAAGCAAGGAAATAAATGTATAATGACAAATTCTTACTAGTGCTATACAAGAAGTAAATGAGATGCAGAGGTGATGTTAGGGTCTGTTTCCATTTTTGTTGTTTGACCCCTGAAAGCTTTCGAGCTCCCTAACCGCCCCTTCTTTTTCCCCACATTTGAGAAAACTCATAGTAAAGCTTGGGTGCTCTTCTAATTTTTTCTGATGGGAAGTTTTAACCTTGTAAGTTCCAACCCATAGGAGGGAGCCCTCACCCCAGCCCTGCCCCATAACTTCCATAACGCTCCAAGGCAATCACTCCTCACTGCTCTCTAGCCATTGAAGACCTGTTTGGGAGGGTGCCCTGATCGCCTAGAAAGCCTCATTAGTGAGTATCAGTTTTTTCATACCCTCTCTGCATATGTGCCATCATCAGTCTTGATCAACTTGACAGCAACCACATTTTGGGTGTGGTCTATATCTCACTCTGTGAAATGACCACAAGGGTTCTAATACATGCAATTTTTTCCAGGTCTTGGTTTCTTTATTTGTGGTGGCTGTGTTAAAAATGACTGTTAGTGATGTTCTAACGATCTGTGGCAGGCAGAAAAATGCCCTCCGAGATGTCCAGGACCTAATCTTCAGAACAAGTTAATAAGGTACCTTCCCTCACAAAAGGCAGTGTGCATATGTGATTATGTCAAGGGTCTACAGAAAGGGACATTCTATAGTATTATCCAGTCAATCCAATGTAATCACAAGAGACCTTGCAATGGGGAGGCAGGAGGATCGAAATGAGTACCAGGAGATATGAGGACAGGAACTAGAGGTTGGGGTGATGCCAGAAAGGGGCCCTGAGCCTAGCAATGCAGGTGTCTCCTGGAAGCCGAAAAAGGTGAGAGAATCGTTTGTCCAGAAAAGCCTCCAGAAAGAACTTGGCCCAGCTGGCACTTTGATTTTAGACTTCTGTCATACATGCATCTTTTACAGCTTGTAATTAGATGGCTTTCATTGGTCTATCCTTTTATAGTGTCATGAGACAACTTTTTAAGTGTTTCAGAAAGAAGTTTTTAGACAAAACAGCTATATAATATAATGATACAAAATGTATACATAAAATTGATGCATAAAAATATTTCCAGAGGTTTCTTTTGGAACTGTTCAGACAGTGCATTAATTTTGGTTCCAAAACTAACTAGGATCAGCTCTTTATGTAAGCAGGCCAGATGGTCTGGGGTGCAGAAGTCTTCCTTAGCCCAAATGATCATCCTAGGGATACATCACTAGGCCCATCATAGAGTCATTCTCAAGGCCTTGGTCAGAGCATTTGCATTTTAATCATGGGAGGCTTTGAATTGCTTGGGGAGGAAGAATTCCTGAGGACGACTGTGTGAGGAACAACACTAGCCAGAAAGAGCATTTTACCTGGCGTTAGAAGGTTGACATTGAAGTCCCAGCTCTGCTGGTTTCTACCTGTAGGCCTGGAACACTTTCGGGTCTTTGAAAACCATGTTTTCCTTTTCTGTTTCTTTTTACTTCTGTTTTAACCCATGTTATCTGTTTGGGATAACAGAATGTGACCATGTGTGTAAACGTGAAAAGTCGGATACAGAAACAAAGCATTACTTTTGTAATTATTACCCAGCTGTCTCATGAACAGAAAGGTTATTTGGCGGATAAGCCACAGGTTAGAGAGCATGCGGTGTTGGAGCATGAGGTGACGCTGTCCACAGAACGCAGTGTGAGTTTCGGAGTTGGAGACACAGGGACCAAGGCCTGGCTCTGCCAAATCCTCATGCTTCTTAGGTGTAAGACAGAAATTTTAATAGTAATTTCTTGATAGACTTGTGGTGAAATTAAATGAGATACTTCAAGAAAAGTTCTGAATGAGCATTCAGTAAATGTTAACTATTATTCTTAGCATTTTAATCATCCTTTTGATACTTACTAAAAGAATTGAGAGATACCAGGAGAGTTTCAAGAGGCAGTAGTTAAGACTAACTGCCATTTTTGCCCAAATCTGACTATCATCCTAACACTCAAAGGTCAAAGGCAATTTAAAAATGAAACTTGAGAAAGAGGCCAGGCGTGGTGGCTCACACCTGTAATCCCAACAGTTTGGGAGACCAATGCAGGAGGATCACTTGAGCCCAAGAGTTCAAGACCAGCCTGGGCAACGTGGCAAAACCCCATCTTTACAAAAAATACAAAAATTAGCCAGATGTGGTGGCACATATCTGTAGTCCCAGCTTGCTTGGAAGGTTGAGGCAGTGGGACCATCAACTGAGCCCAGGAGATTGAGGCTGCAGTGAGCTGTGATCACGCCACTGCACTCCAGTCTGGGCAACAGAGAGAGAAAAAAAAGAGAGAGAAAGAGAAAGAAATTATTTCAAAACAATTTCTGTAAACTATGGTTATGAATGAATATGGGAAGACTTACTTAAAGAGTACTGTTGATATTTTTTGCAATTTATTTTTAAACTAGCATGAAGTACCTAGCTAAGCAAAAAAGGACTCTCAAAATCAGATATTTGAATAGTGTCTGTGGCAGAGTGGCAATACACATGATATACAGTTCCTTTGTAGTCGTGGGCTCTTTAATTGGGCAGACTGATGTGTTGCTCGCATAATGGATGTGTGGAGTAGAATGAGTGCCAGACAGGATTATTTTCCCCTCCTCAAAGCCATGCATTTGAAGTGCAGATGAATACAAACCATTTAGGAAATAATTGGTCTGACCCAGTCGCAGAGGTGGCCATTTTGGCAGCAGGGAGAAAGGTGTTACTCAGGTGACAGGAGGCAATGAGGTTACCATGTAGAATGCAAGATTTCTCCGGTTTTAAACCTGTCAGCATCAGAAATAAAGGAAAATGGCAAACACAATTCCAACCTTTCTGATGCTAGTCTCTCAGACTTTGTTTAAAAAAAAAAAAAGGACTAAAAAAACTGTCTCTCTCTCTCTTTTTCTCTTTTGATTTTATTACTTCTATGCCAGGGGTTAGCAAAATTTGGCCCACGGGGCCAAACCAGCCCACTACCTGATTTTATAAGTAAAGTTTGTTTTTAAACATAGCTGTACTCATTCATTTACATATTGTTCATAGCTGCTTTTGTGCTACCGTGGCAGAGTTGAGTAGTCGTACAGAGACCTTATGAGCCACAAAGGTTGAAATATTTTTTATCTGGTCCTTCACTGAAACTATTTGTTGACTCCTGATCTACAGCTGTAGTTCAATCAAGGCCACTCCCATTTCTTTGCTTAAAATCCTTAAACGACATGCTGTTGTTCCCGTAAGTTTAAATGTTAAATGAAGCTTAAAAGATCTACAAGCTGGCCTCTCTCTACCATGCTGACTTCACCTCTCCACTATCTGCTCCACACACTTTTACTCCAGATACACAAAAGGACATTTAGTTCCTCCGAGGATTCACACTCACTCTTGTCCCTAGGCCTTTGCATGTACTGCTCCCTCTACCTAGAACATGTTTCCCCAGCTTTCCTTACTCTCTTTATCAAGATTGTTTTGCATTTTTCTCATTGCCAGTAAGCTCTTAAATTGCTCTATGCACTCTGTTTCTTCAGGTGTAAGTTCTACTTCTCTCTGTTTTATGGTTTTCACATTCCTCAAATGGTGATTGGTTGTTTTCCATTTTTGTACTTGAGATTACCCATTTGCTTGTGCTACCTGTTGAAATAGGACCTGGAGTTGTGGCTTTAATTTTGACGAGAGCTGGGGAGCAGAGGCAATTCTGTACCTGCTCTGTTGAGCATTCCCCACCACTCTGAGTCAAACTCCCATGTCCTCTGCTCTAACCTGCAGGCAGATGCTTCCCAGCTATTGCCTGGCTTAAGTGGGAAAGTTGCAGGGGTCAGTCATCTTGACCTGGTCCTCCAATGACTTACCTTGTCATTTCATCATCGATCCTCTCTTTTTCTTTTTCCACCTCTGAGCTTGAAACACCCTTGATGGAAATCCAGTTGTAAGAACAGACTATTTCTTACCTTCGTGTGAGACGCAGGTAATATTTCATGTTCCTTTCTTTAAAAAATCATATTTTCTACCTTTCTGCGGACTTAATACAGAAGAATTTAGCCTGTAGCATGCACTCCACCTGTCAACTTGAAAGAAAAGATACTGCTTATTATGTCTTTTCTGAGAGACTGTAACCTCCATGATGGTGTGGATCACCACATCTGCCTTTTTCACAATCAGGTAATTGCTCCCTATGGTGAAATCTAATATATGGCAAGTGCTCAATAAATATGTACTGAATAAAACAACAAATGGAGAGCAGTGGATTACTGGTAACTCATGTTTGCTAACAGGTGAACCAGAATCCCCACAGCACAATTTAGCCTAGATTCCAGTTTTAAAAATGAAAACAGAGCAAAGAATCTTAGCCAAAATATCTTCATGCTTTTTATTCCCATTTTTGTCCATCATTATTGTAACAGGAAGCTCTCTGCTTCTTAGCAAGTGTTCTAGTATGTAGTGTGCAATCAAACGACGAGCATTAGTCAAAATCATAAGAGATTATGTCTCCCATTTGATCATTTCCCACAAAAACGTAGTGGCATGGATTTCCTCAAGTTGATCACATTTCAATCAGGGAAATGCCAACTCAGTTCTCCCCAAGATGTATATTAAAGTCCAATCAAGCATATTAATACCAACAATACCGTTTTTTCCTCTATTATCCACTCCACTCATTAAAATTGTCTATCTTGTATTTCATCCTCAGGGTCCTCAGTTTTCAGCTAAATAACCTTTTAAACAGTTCTTGTGTTTTCCTAAATTTTGTATCACTGTTATGACACTGGATGATATTTAGATATAAATCTATGAATGTGATTACTTTGGGTGTGTATTTATATATAAAGGAAATGCATGATAAACCATATAACTAGAGCGTCAAGATTTTGAAGTGTGGTTTCACATTTAACAAGTATGTTAAGTATATTTAACTGATTCAGAGAAAACTTATGGGAAACAAAGAGCAAGTTATTTAGGGATAACTAGTATAAATGTCACGTGGATATTGAAAAAATTTAAAAATTGTTTTGAAAGAACTGAAGCCCAGGAAATACACTAATCATGCTGCCATAATAAAACAATCTCACCATTTAATGCCATGTACTTTTCAATTGTAAGTTTCTGAGAAACTTCCAGAGTCCATGCTTTATCCCACATGTAAGACTCTGTGCCATTCAACAGGAAGAGAAAATTCAGAGGAACAGTGTTTGCCCCTGTGCAGATGACCTATTTGTTCCCACAACCACTTGATTGACCCAAAGTCAGTATATTTTCCCAAATGCCAGGCTAAGGTATAAATCACTGGGCTGCAAAAAGTCATTAAGTTGTATCAGCTAACTTCAGGTATATTTAAAACCCACCAACATGATTATGCATTTTCTTTTCAAAGAACTATGAGCATAGAGATATGGCACTCTATGCATATGACTTTTCAGTATGTCTTGAAGCACCACCATCTTTGTGGCATGACTTGGTGAAAGGCACTTTATTACTTGACAGTGAGTGGAAGTTCATTGAGTCACACCCTCTTACACGAGCATGCTCATGTTTAATAAAGCCAAACACTTTTTTAAAAACACTCATCTTGACTTCCAGCTTCAGTGCTGATATCTAAATAACTTGAGAATTATCACCTCTACCCATACAATAAAAAACCTGGACAAACTAAAAATCAACAATTTTTTTGGACCCATTGGAGCACTGATGTCATGGGCCAAACCACCACCATGAAATCTGGAAAGACAGGCAATTGCAGTCAGAGCTGAGACTGGCTTACCCAGAAGCCAAAGCGGCAAGAGCCAAGTACTGGCAGGAACAGTTAAATGCTAATTTTTAGGAGTTGCTGGAGGCTGAATGTGGACTAGCATGAGGATAAGAACTCCTGTGGGTTCAGTCTTAGCAGAGAGCCCACACCATCATGGGTTTTATCTTTAAGAACCAGAACCACATCAGGTTCTCATGGTCTGACGCAGATTTCCTTCTGGCTTTCACTAGTGGGATAGAATAGCAATCATTATGAAGTAAGCCCTGCATGTTCTCCATAAAAAATAAAATAAAATAAAAAAGTAAAATAAAATAAAAATTAAGAACTCTATTCCAGCTAGAAGAGGGGACATCCTCCCACTGTACTTCCCCCAAGCCCAGTGGCCACAATTAAAACAATTTGAACAAAAAATAAATAAAGTGGTATTGGATTACAACCCAAAGGATAAAATAAATACATAAATAAGTCCATACTGATAAAAACAAATCATTGGATGCGTAACACACAACACACACACACACACACACACACACACGCATGCATGCACAGAATAATTGACTAATATTCCATGCAGAATACTTCTAGATAATTTATATAGATATTCAACCATCAAGGAAGGGGAGCCTCCTGCTTTGGCATGTGCTACACAGAGTGACTTCTTTCCAAAGCATACAGCATGAAAAGGGACGACAGGGAAGAGTAACTTTATACTTGAGAAACCTGACAAACACAACCTTGACCAAGTGCACGAGATTGATATCAATGGTGATGAGTCATAAACTATTGACTCTAAATAAAAGCATGTACCCCTGATATGTTCAGATGAAACTGGCACTTCATCTCTGTGATATTCCACCCCCAAACATATAACCCCAGTGTCACGATGAGAAAAACATTTTTAAAAATCCCAACTGCGGAATAGGCAGCAAAATATTTGACTAGTATTTCTCAAAACTCTCAAGATCATCAAAAACAAGGAAAGTCTGAGAAACTGTGAGAAATGGGCTGCTATGGCTTGAATGTTTGTACCCCTCCAAAATTCTTATTGAAACTTAATCACCAAGGTGATGGTATTAAGGGGTGGGGCATTTTAGGAAGTGATTAAATCGTGAGGACTCTGCCCTCATGAATGGGATTAATGCCCTTACCAAAGCGTGAGAAGGAAGTAGCTGGGCCCTTTTGCCTTTTATTGCCTTCTGCCATGTGAGAATGTAGCAAGGAGGCACCATCTTGGTTGCAGAGATATTTCACCAGAACCTGCCATTGCCTTGATTTTGGACTTCCCAACCGCTAGAATGATAAGAAATAAATTCTTATTATTTATAAATTACACAGTCTCCGGGTTTTGTTTATTTATTTGTCTGCTTTTTATAACAGCACAGCTGACTGGGACACTGTTACAACAAAGAGAAACCTAAAGAGACATGATGACTGTGTATATTGTGGTATCCCAGATGGGGTTCTGGAACAGAAGAAGGATATTAGGTAAAAACAAAGGAACTCTGAATAGACCATTGACTCTAGTTAAAAATAATGTATCAATATTGGTGCATTGGTTGTGATAAGTGTATTATACTCAGATGATAATAATAGGGGAAACTGGGTATGGGGTGAATGGGAAGGAACACTTTGTACTACAGTAGCTTCAGTTTTCCATAAATCCAAAATTTGTTTATAAAATGAAGAGTTTATGTAAAGGTGGAAAAAATAAAAACAAAATTTAGTTCACCTTAGAATCAGCAGGCAATATCTAATGAAAGAAAGTATCTGGCATTCATGTACAGTTGGGCCCTTCAGAATATCCACCTTCATTCCTCATTTTCTGATTCTTTCTGAAGACCTCAACTCCTGACCCCACTTCTGTCTCTTGCTTGTACAAGGGAATACGTACTGAGTATATGATATCAGATTTTGCCTCATATGTGTTTTCGACATACGGCATGATATTTCCTTCTACCTCCCCATCAGAATTTAGCAAGAATAAAGATATTTAAATGATCATTAGCATAATAAGGTCCAGACTATCAGACTTACCAAGGCTGCAAGTTCAAGAACTCTTCTCCCATGCAGGACTTTTCAGTAGAAGCTGGATTGGTGAGCATAGACATTACAGGGCTGACTCTACGAATCCTCTTAGGCATACTAGAGAAATTGTTGCAGGGAGGAGGAGGAAAGACACTAGTTTTCCATAAAGCAGAGCTTGTTGTTTTCTATGATAGCATTCTGTGGTCATCTATATTTGAGAAATTCTAGACCAGCTAAAAAACAAAAACCTAAGCATGCTTCTTTAGGGCAGAGCTGCTCAGTTCTCATGTGCTAATCTAAATGAATATCCCATATGGAGATATGGAAAGTAATAATTCCTAAATTTATTTAATTATGGACTTTTTTGGTGGTGATGGCAGTGATGGTGGTGGCATGCCTATTACCATTGTGAGGCTTAATAAAAGAGAATTTCGAAAACACTATCTTAGAGGCATAAATGGCCCCACGTACAGTATTGTCACCAAATGTTTAAACATAAGTCATGTGTAAGACAACCTGTTTCTCACAAGCTTACACATGTGGACTCTCCTACTTTGTTCCAGTTCCTTCTATGAAGGGCTGGCAGTCTAACGGTCAGGTCAGGCAAAGCAGAAGTGAAAATTACTTAGTTTATTTTCTTCATCACCAAAGTCAGCTGGAGGTGCAAGAGGTGAAGTTAAATGCAAAAAACACCTTCCTTTCCATTGCATTATACGGTTTTTCCTATTGCTTTCTTGAACTTTGTTTGCCCAATGTGGAGCTAGTCTCCTCCAGTGGGTTGTGGCTCCTCTACTTATTGTTCGCTTCATTTGCAAGTAGATATTCTAATTTTTATGTTTCTATTACAGAAGGGCCCCACTGCCAGTGAAACCAGGAGTGGTTAAGTGCAAGGTCTCACCTAGACTGAGACCTCTCCTCTCTTTCTTAGTTAGAGGCCAGTGGTACGTGTGGCTCATGTCTTCTGCAGTCATAATATGGCAAACATTCTGTGATATATCGGTCTTCTTTTTTTTTTTTGGAGATGGAGTTTCACTCTTGTCACCCAGACTGGAGTGCAATGATGCGATCTCGGCTCACTGCAACCTCCGCCTCGTGGACTCAAGCGATTCTCCTGCCTCAGCCTCCTGAGTAGCTGGGATTACAGGCATGCACCCCTATGCCTGGCTAATTTTTTGTATTATTAGTAGAGATGGGATTTCACCATGTTGGCCAGGCTGTTCTCAAACTCCTGACCTCAGGTGATCCGCCAGCTTTGGCCTCCCAAAGTGCTGGGATTACAGGTGTGAGCCACCGCGCCAGGCCCAGTCTTCCTATTTGGTTTGTTTCTCATCCATTTCTTACCGCCAGTCAAGGTATTTTCAAAGCTTCTGTTTTACCTGAGTTTACTAATTTAACTCAATTTACGTGTCTAAATGAATATTGGAAACTTTGTCTACCAAATTATTCCCTTTCATCAATACTGCATTCACAACACATTCTAGTTTGAGAGAGGATAGAAATATTTCTGTATATAAATAACAGAAAAACCTAATGCAGAATCTAGAAATAAACTAGTAAATTACTATTTTATTGGAGTGCCTTTTTGTTATATTCTTTAAAACAAATTGGAGTTGAAGCTCATTCTTTAGGACAGTAACTATTAGTTTCCTGATTGTATGTGAGGGAAATTAGTCTACAAGAAGTTTACAGACTTGGCAATGTGACCAAGTTGTATAAAACATAAGTCATGGACACCAAAAGCAGCTTCCTCTCTACAAATGCTCACGTGTGCTTTGTTGGGGGATTCCAGTAGACAGCGTGCTTGGTAAAACATGGTCTTTCAAATTGGGTGGGGTTAATTAGTACATGACAATTTTTATAAAGGAATTCATAAATATCTAAACATGAACAATATAGACATTATATTACTACATGATTTTCAATACCATTAAAGTATGTTGCTGCTTCTTAAAGTTGATTTATAAGTGACATGCAGATGACTAGTGCAAAATCCTGGTGCTTCCCTGTTTTACTAAAATACATCGAGAGGACTTCTGATGTTGGTTCTGTATGCACAGCGGATTGTGTGCCTCACCTCCACCTAAGGTTTTGGTCTGTGGCATGCTGTGGAATTCTCATAAGGCAGCATATTCCGGAGTTGTGATTTCATTCAAATCGATAAGACATGGTGATGAAATCATTCCTTATAACATGTTTCAGGTCTGTTAAACAAGCACATTGAGGAATTCCTGTTTCATCTGAAGTAAGCCTGCCATCGTAACCTGATTGCAATGTCTATGCACCAGGAAGAACATAGCATTCTTGAGATGATTTTAGGAATTAATTATTTAAGTTTCCTATTTCCACTTAATAATCTTCAGAGATTAGTGCATTACACTTATCCCTTTATGATTTGCAAATTTGTCTAATTGTGGTTCTTGGTACCTCCAAGCACAACATTCTTAAATGTGTTCATTCCAATCTACAGAAGGATTGCTGAGCCAGGGCATCTGTAGGTAAGAAAAAACTTTGTAGGGCCAATCTACTAATAAAACCTGGCATGATGCTTGCTGCAAAGATGCTGCCTGTCAAAGGCTTAATCAGGGAGAATAATCTTGCCCACTGTTGCATCCGGGAAAGTCATTGTTTATGACTTCAGGGAGTAATGTCTTGTTAATTTAAGAGAGAAGCTGAAAGCGAACCTTCTAGAAAAGCAAATAAAGGACTGAGGATGGGGGATCCTTATTTAGGGTGCTTTTTTACCCGTATCAGTGAAGTTTAAGAGAATTACAAGAAATCTTCTAGCTTACTGTTTTTTGGGGGAGCGGGTTGATGATCTTCAGCCTCTGCACACCATCTGCACATTGCCCTGATCAGTTAAAACTGTAATTTGCATTGGGATTTAGGTCAGTTGTAGAGAAGCTACTGCATAGATCCTCACTATTTAAAGTGTGGCTCCCTGGTGGGTAGTATTGGCATCACCTGGGACCTTGTTAGAAAAGCAGACTCTTAAACCTCACCCCAGACCTATGGAATCAGAGTCCACATTTTAACTAGCTCTCTGGGATAGTTATATGCACAGTAAAATTTGAGAAGCACTGATTTGGGGCATGCATCTCCAAAGTAGGGTGCATTTACCCCAAGGAGTGTCCAAGAAACTTCACCGGGGACCATAAATCACAAACATTTATTTACTTTTATATACTTGTATTACTTCTATCTTGTGAATTTTAACAACATATATAATATTGCAATGTTGTACATGAAGGAAACATAAACAAACACATATTGGTTGTACATGCTAAAAAATTTCCTAATGTCAAAATATTTGCCTTGCACTAGTCTTCCTCCGAGTATGGGCTGCAAACTACCTTTATCAGGATTAAATGGAGGGGGCTGATTAACCGTGTAGATCTCCAGGATCCAACCTGACCCACTGAAACCGTCTCTGGGAGTTGGCATTGGAAATCTGCGTTTTGAATAAGTTTCAAGGGCGATTCTGCTGCCTGTTAAAATTTGAGAACAACTGGGTTAGACCACCTTCTACCTGCTTTGTTTGAAGTGTGATAGTAGACGTTTGCTTGCTCCCCAACCCAACATCACTGTATCTTCTGTTTTACATTTGGCCCAACACTGAACCATGAAGATTTTCATTATATAGGTTGAGAATCCCTAATCTAAATTCAAAAATCCAAAATCCAAAATCTGAAATGCTCCAAAATCTGAAATTTTTTGAGCCCCAATCTAAGGTAGTGACACGTTTTTCTTTCTGATGGTTCAGTATACACCAACTTTGTTTCATGCACAAAATTATTTAAAATACCATATAAAATTACTTTCAGGCTATATGTATAGGATGTTTATGAAAAATAAATGAATTTTGTGTTCACACTTGCATACCATCCCCAAGATATCTCATTATGTATATGCAAATATTCCAAAATCCAAAAAATATCCAAAATATGGAACACTTCTGGTCCCAAGGGATACTCAACCTATATTATTTTATGGCATTTACATCATTTGTATATCATTATATCATTTCATTATGTCATTTAATAAAAATATCACTACAATGATTTTGGAATATTTTTCAGGTTCTATAGATATGTACCATGAACAAAGGAAACAGTGGCCTTTCCACATACCCTCCTTTCCTAGAGTCAGTTGATATCTGGGCTTGTGAACTCTCCTGCCAGCCTCCAAGACAGGGAGTTAATAGACAAAACCAAATGGAGCTCAGAAACCCACAGTGGTCAGGAGGTGATTCATACAGGTATCACTTCTTAACATTCCTCTGCAGTATAGGAAGAAACCAGGTATGGATTCTACAGATGCCTTAAATTGGAAGGCAATTCAACCCATTTCTGACTCTCAGAGAGGTCCAAGTAACAATGTTGGCCAAGGTTAGGCATCCCTTTGCATGCCCTTGATTTTCCTATTTGTTTCCCACATGGTTTAAAAAGCAGGTAGATGGTAAGTCAGCCTTCCACATGTTTGCTTTCCTGGGGAGGAGGAGTTCCAACAGACAGCATGCCTGCTAAGAAAGCATCTTTCAGGCTGGGCAGGGGCAATTAACACAAGATAGTATTTTTAAAGGAATTTGTAAGTATCTAAATATTAACAACATAGCCACTATATTTCTTTTTCTTTTCCTTCTTTCTTTTTTACTTTCTTTTAGATGGAGTTTCACTCTTGTCACCCAGGCTAGAGTGCAATGATGCGATCTTGGCTCACTGCAACCTCTGCCTCCCAGGTTCAAGCGATGCTCCTGCCTCAGCTTCCCAAGTAGTTGGGATTACAGGCGCCCACCACCACGCCCACATAGCCACTATATTTCTACATGATTTTCAATATCCTTATATTGTTGCTTTTTAAGTTGATTTATAAGTGACACTGTGCACAGTGGGGCATAGAGACAAATAAGATAGAGTCATTGTGCAGAGCAGCTTGAAGTCCAATGTGAAAGGGTTATATGACCAATTAAATACAGAATAAAGTACAGAATGAAAAACAATGGAATCCTGGGAAAAATCTATGGAAATGTCCAATAAGAGAGCCATTCCATCTCCCTTGACAAGGTAGCAGGAGAGGTAAAGGAAGGCTACACAGCAAGGTTTCTCACCTGCTAGACCGAGCCTTGAAGAATGAGTGAAATTTTACCAGGTAGAGAAAGGAGGGCAGATGCAGAGAATAAATTTATTATTTCTAGACTCCACTCCTGCTGCTTATTGTATCATCCATTTTATATAGTTTTTATATAGTGCAATGTGGGGTAGGCTCATTCTATCACCATCATCATCATCATCATCATCATCAATATCAACATCATTATCAACAATATTATTGGTTCCTTAGTACGTGCCTTGCACATGTGCTTTCATGTGTGTTTTTTCATTTAATTCTCAAAACCACCCTGGGATCATGTTCTACCATTATTCCTACCTTTCAAATGGGGAAATAGAGGAACAGAAGCATAAGTAACTTGCCTAAGGTCACCCAGCTAGTGAGACGTATGATAGGATTTAGACTTAGGTAATCCGACTCATGATGTCTGTCAAGATAACTTGTTCCTGGTTGGTCACTGGCTCCATTAACAAGACATACATCCATTAGTAAAGCCAAGTGTCATAGCCATGGCTTCAGTCACTGAATTCACTCTCCAGGCAAAGCTAAGCCCACAAGCTATTGCCCCTGGTGACCAAACTAAAGTGCTCTTCAGAAATCCATCATGTACCATATTATTTTTATTCCCAAACTAGGTGATTTGTTGTAATGCTGCCAATTGTCTAGCAATCACCTGCCAGTTCTGGAAATAAACCCCACTACCGTTTAGAGAGCAATAAGGGGGAGCCCTTGATGTCTGGGAGTTGGCAGGAAGACGTGGATCCCACCACCCTCTAAATCCAATCTAGGCTAAGTTAATCACTGTTGACCTATCTGGGCTGCAGATTTGGTCCCCATCCAATGTACTCTTTGGATTGTAGATCTGTGTCTCTGAGACTGTGAATATGGTCCTTTTCCCTGGCACTAAATTTCTCCTGAAATTTACTCTCCAAAATATTATTTTTAATGTTAAACAACCTCAAAATGCATTTTTCATGTTTATTGCCAGTGCATAAAATTACAATGCTGTGAACATTTTTAGCAGCATACCAATATCATGATCCATAATTTAAAAGGTGACTTCAGTAGGGCAATAAATTTCATGAGACACTGAAACCTCTGCAGAAAGTAGACAAATTAGGGACCAGGCATTCAACCAACATTTGAGAAGATGTGGCTAATTACTATGTTTCCACCATTAGAGAGAACTGTGGGAAAAACTATTGTCTGCTCCGTGGTAGAACAGTGGTGGGGGAAATCATGGGAGCTGGGGTTTGTGAACAGTCCTTTAGGAAGATGTTGATGTTTAGTCCATGTAGGGGAGTGACGAAATCAAGGTAAGAGGAATATGCCTTCACAGATTTCCCCCAATTAAAAAAAAGAAAAAAGGAAAAAAATCAGCAGACGCACGCACACCAAGGCTGTGTTGAGTCTACTAGAAAGTGAATGCTGTGTGTCGGGAGTGAGGCTATTAACTCTCACTGGCTGAGTTTCACAGTTTGAAATTAATTTTTTTTTCTGTATTTTCGCCCTCCTGAGGTCCTGACCAATTGCCACTTTGTCGGTGAGCTTTTTTAATTTTCAAGGAAGGTAGGTGGTGTGTGAAACAAATCAATTGCTTCTTCAGAAACCACATCTGCATGGCTTCTCACTTTAGCTTCTGCCAAGCTGGCGGCAACTTCAATATTTTTTTTTCTCCAAAAGGTACAAGGCCCAATTAGGAAGCCAAGTGAATATGGAAACAGTTACATCAGGCACAGAAACTGCACAAGGATCACTTTCTTAGCGGAAGGTGATAGCTGATGGAAGTGGGGTGAGATTCTGGACAATGTGCACGTGCCTTCAAGTGGATACAGGGGTTGCTGGTTCCCTCTATGTGCTCACATGAAGGACCTGGTGACAGCAGGAAGATAATTACCAAGTGAAAAGCTCTAATGAAGCCATGGAAATTAGCACACCCCCAACAAGTTACAGGGCCGAAAGCACGAGCACACACACATGCCCACGTGTGCACGCACACGTCCCAGATGATGGGTTTAACATGACTCGCCCACCCTGGCATTGTTACTCTATTTAGGCTAATGATGCCTGGGACAATCAGAGCTATCACTGCTCTGAAAATGATCAGTACCATATAGAAAGGCCCCCTGGGGAAATTTGGCCTGTTAAGGCTTTTCAGGTCTGATGGATTTTTTTTAATCTATCTGCCAGACTGCTTTGAAAGCTAAATAGATGCCCATCAACAGGCTGTCTGTCAATGATCAACAACTTCACATATTTTGCTTGTGTTGACATTTTAGTTTCAATCTAATGGGTTGTTTGCCAGATGGCTGCTGTCCTCATTAGGGACTCTGAGGACATCAAGTAAGTATTCTTCGGGCTGGTTTATGGACAAAATGGGATGGCTCTTTGTTTCTAACTATTTTCTAAACTATTTTTGTTCTAACTATTTGAAAAGGTCTGAATTAACTGATGGATGGGCTTTAAAGGAGGTGTGTCTATGGTTATCATGAACATGTATGTATGAACATATATAGTAGGCATTGACAACACAATTCCTTCCTGTTACTTAACTGAGAATAGAGGATGTGCTACATCAGGACAAACATATACATTTAGGAAAGGTGAACGTTGCTAAGGAAATGACTTAAGTGATGGCAACTGAAGGTTTGAACTCATTCAACGTACCAGATCAAGTATTCTTTAACATCTTGGCTTCTGAGGATTATCACATTTCTATCTGTAGCATGACTCAAAAGTTTAATATGTTGTCCTGTCCCAGGGCAGGTTTCTTAAGTTCTCTATGCGTTCCTAGCTGTATTCTTTCCTTAGTCAATCTCACTTAGCCCTGTGAGATTGTTTTAAACATCATCTATGGTCAGTGACTTCCAAATTGTATCCCAAGCTCTTATTTTTTTCACAGGATCCTACTCCTGTGTCCAACTACGTATTCGATTTCTCACATGCATCTCAAATTAACAACATCTTAAAAAGAACTTTCTAAATTTTTTTTCTTCCAAAATATCCCTCATTGCTCACTTTTATTCATTTCTGCTCCCACAAATCAAAGCTCCTTACTTGGATTATTGCAATTGCCTTCCTAACTGGTCTCTTTACTTCTTCTCTTGTTAGTAGACAATCCTCTTTTCACAGCAGCAAAGGGTGTCTTTAAAAGATATTCAACACATCACGTTAAATTTCCTACATAAAACTCACCAATGACTTCATAATACATAGAGAATGTCTCCCAACTCCTTACCATGTAACTATGTAGGACCGGGCTACACCTACCTTTCAGTTTCCACCTCCTAACATTCCCCTGTCCACCTATGCTCCAGAGATGTCCTACAGCATACTCAGTTTGTTCCTTCTAAGGGCTCTTGAATTCATTTTACCTCAGCCTGGAATGTTCTGTCCATAATATTCTATTTTTTCTTGACCCTTAAGTTTCACCCCAGAAATTTCTAACTACTCTTTCCAGAATATTCCACCCCAGCCACTCTATCATGTCAACCAGTATTGATCTTTTCCCTTCACTTGCCACTATTGGCAATTGACTTGTTCATGTATTGTCTTTCTGGTTTATGGCCTTGTCTTTCCAAGCTAAAATCTAAGTTCCATGGACCCTGTGTTGCTCACTACTGCATCTGTGACACTTGGAACAGTAACTAGAAAATATAAATGCTTAATAAATATTTATTTGTTAAACAAATTGTTATGGATTGGGTGTTTTCCCCTTCACCCACCCAAATTTATTTGTTGAACTCCTAACCTGTATTGTGATGGTATTAGGAGTGGGACTTTGGAAGGTAACTAGGTTATGAAGATAGAACCCCATAAATGGGATTAGTGTCCTTATGAAAGACATAAGAGCTTGTTCTCACTCGGCTCTCCACTATGTTAGGATACAATGGGAAGATGGCCATCTGCAAATCAGGAAGAGTGCCCTCACTGGACACCAGATCTCCTAGCGCCTTGATCTTGGACTCCCCAGCCTCTAGAACTGTGAGAAATAAATGCATGTTGTTTAAGCTGCCCAGTCTATTGTAATTTTCTATAGAAGCCTAAGCTGATTAGGACACAAAAGGATGCTTCAGTATAATACAATTTAGCACAGAATTACATATACTCTTTTTCATTGTATAGAGTTTTGGGTCTTAATTTCTCAACTGTATTAAAAACTCCTTGAAGGGAGGAACTCTGATAATCTCTCACTGGCATCATTGCAAATACCAATAAATGATCATTGATAAATTTACATATAGACAAAGCTTTCTTTTTAGAATATTCTTTCTATTGGACAGCCATATTCCCTAGCTCTCTTCAGTTATATTCAACAAAAGGCAAAACTGAAAATAAAAATGAAAACTTTGTTTATGGAGGGAGTGGATGCATACTTCAAATTCAACCAAGGGATTAGTAGCAAAAGAAATAAAAACAAGGAAATTCAGGGAAAAACAATACAAATCATGCAGTAGACATCGTAAATGTAGTTATGAAAATCATTTAAAAACCCCTGCAGTCAGTACTTCTATTAATTAATTTATTCACTCATTTAGTAAAGATACATAGAGCTCCAACTACATGATGGATTGTTGCTGTAGAACAGTAAACTTGAGACACTGTTCACGACCTTTGAGAATGATTGACTAATGGAAGAGACAGACAATTGCTCAGATAATTACAATACAGGGTAAATGGTAGTAAGAAATGAATAGTCACAGGAGGTGGAGAGACCCAGACAAAACTCTGATTTGGCCTAGAGGGTCCAGAGAGCATCTCAGAAGTGGTTGGCCACCTTGTGTTAATGCTGTGTTCCTCACATTTTTAATGCACATTAACAATCACCTAGGAAACTGGTTAAAATGCAAATTCACAATTCCTTGCCTAGGATCCTGATGCAGGTGGTTTATAAACCACATTTTACAAAACTGTGCTAGGTAGGTAAGATGAGGTTCTTTTGAGTCAGACACCTCTGCTTGTGAGCCTCAGCTCTGTTCTCATACATTTGCCGTATGGTAAAGTTTCTTTACCTCCCTGACCTCAGCTCCCTTGCTTGTACAAAGGGGATAACAATATCAACCTCATGTAGTTGTTGTGAAGACATAGATAATGATGGTGAGACATAAACACTACACCTGGCACATACAAATACCTCATAAACATAGCAAGGGTCATCATCATCAATGTTATCATCAATCTAACAAAGCAAAGGGAAATATCTCAAGCAGAAGAAACAAAAAATCCCAGCCATTGTATATAGTATAACAATACAGTCTAGACCAAGGGTCAACAAATTTAACCTACTGCCTGTTTTGACTCTGGAGCCAGGCCACTAGGGCTTGAATCCTGCTCTGACACTTGCTAGCCATGAAACCTTGGGTAAGTGACTTCACCTTTATGTGCCTCAGTTTCTTCTAAGAAATAGAGATAATACGAGTACCTTCCTCATGGAGTTGTTGTGAGGACTTTAATAGTTACAGTCTTTAGACTAGAGCCTGGCATAGAGTAAACACTCCATAAATATTAGCTACTATTATTATTAATATAGGATAGGTCTTTACTTGTTTACTGAATCTTAATGGTTTATGAAAACTGGCTTGAATGGGATATCTATGGCTATGGCTTGAGGCAAAGAAGATGAAGGAAAAACAGATTTGCTCTAGATGAAGCAGAGTTCATCGAGAACTCATTTTTATACCTAAGTTCATTTTTATATCTAAGAGTCAAATCACTTAAAACTCTCTCTGCCCTTCTGAGCTGTTATTTCATATGGATGCATGGAAAAACAACCAGACTCTTCACAAAGGTCTAGCAACAAACAAGCAATCAACCACAAATATGACCAAATTCTATTTATGTGAAGATTCCCTTTGTGTGGTTTTCTTTTTTCACATATATAATTTTATTTTCTTGGCCTGGCCACCTCACTGTCTGTTGCCTCAGCTGTGGTGGCATTCTCTTAATAAATGCTGTGTAAACTCATTTTTCTACTTTGGTTCTTTTTTCAATCCTCTCTTCTCTTGCAAATCTGTGTATCCTACCCCAGACTGCTCTGTTGGAAGGTGTTGCAGACACACTTGCTATGTAAGTGGTGATTAATACAGACTGAAGTTAGACAGACCTGAATTTGAATTCCTACTCCGTTCCTTACTTGCAAGTTAACTAACTTTTATTAGCCTCAATTTATCCACCAATAAAACGGGGATTATAATGACCCCCACTTCATAAGCTTGACATGAGGAATAAGTAAGATAACACATATAAAGCATCTGCCACATAAGATATGGTACATATCTTATGACACAAGTCGCCTAATAACTATTGCTATTTTTATTAAGAAAATCTGACACGCAGAAATTTTGGCTTGGTATTTTTGAGTAACACTGCTATGAAATGCTTCATTCCAATTATTCAGCAAGTGAATAGATTCTGCCCTTCTAGAAACACCATATTTTTTCCTCAAGAACATTTAGGCACTTTCTGACTGTTATTAAATTAAAATGTTTATCCCTCAGGAGAGAAAACAATCAACTCCCACACCAATTCTATTTATGAAACAAAATGCTTTGGTTTTTCCCTGACTCAAATCCTCTTTTATGTACAATCTCTTTGAAATCGAAGGGTGTTTAGAATGATACACTCTGTGTGTGTGTGTGTGTGTGTGTGTGTGTGTGTGTGTGTGTACGTGTATGCGTGTTTATGTTTTTGTTTCTGGGAGAAATTGACATTTGGGGCTTGTCATGAGAGAAAACCTTCATCTGCTCCCAAATAGGAACCAAGACCACTGGGGGGCTTCTTGGTAGCGGGGGAGCTTCTGAGTCCTTGTGATGTGGGTGCAACAGCACTATGTGTGCTGTGTGAGTGGGGTTTGGTGGGAATATCAACAGCAGAGACAGATAGGACCAAAATTTGCACAAATGTTTGCTCTCTTTCTTGGGGAAGATAAGACACAGCCAGACATCAACCAGTCTTCTAAAATTCAGATGAACACACACATTTCTATTAATTTGCATCCCTGTATCTGTGCGTCTCCATTCTTATTTCCTATTTTAAGTTGTCAGTCAAAAGGAAGTCATTCCTAGGGAGAACCAAGTGCCTTTCTGCATTTCTGTTGATGTAACCCACATTTTATAGTTCAGCTTAAAGGAAACACCATTTACTTGGAATCAGAAATCTTGAGTTTGATCCGATTTCTACTTCAATGCTGACATCAGAGGTTACCCTCTCTGGGAATGTTCTCATGCCTAACCTCACAAACAACCCCCATCATGGGTAGCTCACTTTTCAATATGATTGCATAATATGGTGTGGCTATTGCATTAATAGTCTTCTACTGTCTTGTTATTGTCTAATTGTTTCTCCCTCTTTGGCCAAAGTGACTCAGTCTTTTGTCTATGAATTCCCAGGGTCCAGCCTAGTTCAGTGCTTTGTGCTCAGGAAAAGTCTGGTGAGTGACTGGGGCATGAGGGTCAGAGAAAGGAGAAAAGAGATCACCACACAGAGTCTACAAGTACTGTCCAGATAGGGCAACCAACTCATCCTAGTGTGCCTGGGACAATAAGAGTCCCAGACATACTGGGATGGTGGGTCACCCCATTTCTACGTGAGAAATCTTGTCCAAGTTGTCTCATCCCTTCGTGTCATACTTCTTTGTATGCCTTCTTCTCCACCATGGGAATCATTGTCAGAATCTTCTTCAGCACCACCAATGAGTACTACCTCAGTGAATAAACGTAGTATCTGTGGATTGTGTCTGCCCAGTCCTCCATTTTACCCTTTTAGTAACAGCACCCCAGCTCTCCTCTAGGAGGCCTTTCCTTCTCCAGTGTTACTTCAAGTGGTTGGCTCCTCCCTTGACTTCAAGTTTAGGAACATAACCTAGGCCTGGCCAGTCAGAGAAATCTCTTCAGCTGTGTTGGTTAGTTTAGAGATGATCATGTGACCCAAGCCAGGCCAATGAGACACACTTGAGACCCTGGGTAGAAATGTGGAGGAAGATGTGCTCTTGTGTCACCAGGAGTTTTAGCAGATAGGCCGTGAGTCACAGAGGACAGCCAATAAGAGAGTGGCTTGCTTCAGTGCAAAGTCAACCCAGAGGGAAACAGCACTGAGAGATGGAGAGAAACGCATCCTGACAATGTCACCAAGCTGTGGGGCCAAGCTCTGCCAGACTGGCTGTGGCCGTTTTGGTGAAATAAGTATATTTTAGTGCTTTGGTTTTTTGACATAGAGTCCCAACATAGTAAATTTACATCCACACAGGATACTGAAGAGCAGATTTTGTATATTTGACTTCCAATCTTCCTTAAATTTCCAATATTAAAAAAAAAAAAAATCCCTTTTCTACCCACGACTGTACTGCTTTGCATTTTTATACCTAACAGTCAAATGTAGTCTAAGTAGTGGATAAATAAAGTATTAACAACAGAAAGAGGAGTTCCCATCTCCTTGGTGTCTGCTGTCTGCCCCTTCCCACTGAACACTGTTGCTAGGCACTATCACACAGCCCACTTATTTGATTAGGATCAAATAAGGTAATACATGTAATAACAAGGTAATGCATGTGCCTAACTTGTATTGTGATCAATAAATTTTAGTTATCCTTACAATCATGTAACTGATATTATTGACTTACATATTTTACGATAGGCTCTTGGTGTTGTCAGACTCAAATTTGGCTTTGAAGATTATTGATGTGCAGAAATATGTATATTTTTGAAGGCACCAACTGGTGTCTTCACTTTAGCAGGACTTTCTTGTTCCCTAATTTAATAAAGTGATGAAGCCTGTTTCTTTATAAAAAGGGCTATAAGAAGAGTGAAATCTCTAGCAGAACTGTAAAAGCCAGTTTGGAGTAAAGATATATTCAAGAAACACATGGGTTTTAATGGAAGTCATTGTAGGAGAAAGGGAAGAACTTTAACAAGTATTTCCAACTTCGTGAATCAGTGTTAAGAGACCTTGTCTCTACAAAATATATATATTTTTTAGTTACCAGCCTGGGCAGCCTTGTCTCAAAAAAAAAAAAAAATCACAGTTAATACTTGATTGCATATCATCAATCAACTTTTAAAAGGTCATGAGGTAGTATATTTAGGAAAAGCAAGACCACCAATAAAAACAGGAGATGAAAAAAGAAAAAGCTAAGTATGAAAAAAGTCCTTCCCAACTCCACTTTTTGAGTTTTCACATCTTTATTGCCAATACAGCTCAATTGCAGATTTCCTCAAATTTCTTCTCACAGCCTTTTTCAAACTGAAACAAACTTTGTGCTAATTCGATTTCAGATGCCGAAATGTCAGGAGCAGAGTGGTGGATGAGGATGAGATTGACAGGATTCCGGGGTCCACGGGTGTCTCATGTGAATTCAACATAGGACTTCTCCAGGCTCAGTCAGGAAATGAACAAGCTCTGCAAGGTCGGAAAGTACTTAGGGAATAAAGAACTGATTCCATAGTGTTGCAGTTCCTTCCCTTCCTCATCTCTCTTTGTCTGCATTTCCTTTTAACATGCCAGTGGTCAAAGTGAATAATGATATATTTTTGTTGTTGTTTAAGAGAAGCCCTTGAAAGCCATTCTGAGACTGGGGTCCAGAAATCTAATCTTTGTTTGATTCTATGTTTAGTGGGGATTCAAATCCCAACTTAATTTAATCTTTTGACTTATCCTGCAGGTACTGCCTGATTATATTCCATTGCCACCAGTAATAGGATTTCAGGGACAGAATCTTGCTATTAGCACTTTGAGAAACAAAAGTGGAACACAAACAGTCTCTGGCATTAGTCAATGAAATCCGCTGTAAATGAATGACTGCTTTCCCCAATGTTTTCCCTACTGCCTCATTTTAATAAGTTATAGCAAGGATACATATAAAAAATTGCAGATTCCATTGATCTCCAGAAAACCCTGAATTTCAACTAAAATGTGAAACTTGAGAGATCATATGCCCACAGCCACCATAACAGACAGGTCCTGGTACAGATTTGTTAGTAATTTCAATGATTCATTTATATAGCCATTCTTCTTAGAGTTTTTTAATAGTTGGTAATCTTTAATCAACATAAAAATCATGTATAGCCTAAATGAAAAGGGAAAAATGTCCCTCTCTTTGAGTAGGCTGTTTGGGTTTCATTCCTGGCTCCACCTCTTGCTAGACGGGCAACTTTACATAAGTAAAAGTTTCACTTGAGTAGAACTTCTCTGTGGCTGTTTTCTCATCCATGAAATGGGGATAGCAATACTATCTGTCTCCTAGGATTTTTGAAGGATTAAATAAAATAATGCATGGAAAGCCCTTGGGAAATCCATTAGCACACAGTCAGTTTACATAAAATATTACTATGACACTATAAAAAAAAAAAGAAAATACAGAAAAGTGAAAGAAAGAAAATAAAATGACATTTCCTGCCAAAGAGCCATGATCTCCGATTTTGTATATTCGTCCTCTGTTGAGATTCTTTACATTTCTTTACTATGGAGAAAGTGGAGCATATGCTATAGGAGAGAAAAGCAGAATGCAAAATCCAGTTGATGAGTAAACATCTGAAAAGATTCTTAAGCTCAATAGTGATCATTAAAACAAACGGGTATTAGATTTTCACCTAACATTTGGACTGAGGTAAAAAACTATTTTAATACGCTGTGTCGTTAAGGGATGATAAAATGATGCTCATAAACATTAGGGGTCTTCACTACAAGCAGCAGTGACATATTTGGGCTGATTTCAGCAAGAAAGGTAATTTATTATAATGTTATTGGGTCACTCACAGCATTCCTGGAAAAGCTGGAGAATTAAGTCCAGGACTAGAAGCCGTGCACGTGGCCTCAGGTGACATGCAAAATCGATCCAGCGTTAGGTGCCACTGCATGACTTGCTGACACCCCCTTGGTGCGGGCCTTGGCTGCTGCCTGAGCCCTCCGGCCAGTGCTCCTCCAGGAACTTGATCTGGAGCTCAGAACTCCACAGCTGCCAGGGAGATGGCTCTGCAGGTCCCTGCTTCCTCATTCCGACTCCCATTCCGATTCTGGGCTGGCCTGAGTCCCTCTCATTGGAAGATCCCGGATGACAGCTCAGCTTCAAGGCAGCAGGGAGAAGTAAGCACAGGCAGCTGCAGCAGCTACTCAGGGAGGCAGCCTCGACCTTGAATCTAAAGGGATACCTTAAACATAGAAAGAGGCTTATGGTATATAGGAAAAAAAATGACCAGAGTGTATATGCGCTACTGAAAGACATCATCTTATATGACCTGTGAGAGTATAAAGTGGTTTCTTCTTTATCTGAAAGCAGTTTCATGATATGCATCAAGAAGCTTAAAATCATTCATATCCTTTGACTTTATAATAATCTCACTTCTGATAGTTTATCCGAAGGAATTTATGAGAGAAGGTAATCCTTATGTACAAAGATATTAACCAAAGCTGTACATATTGATCAAAAAATTGACAATTATCTAAATATCTTTACAATGAAGGGATGCTTCAACAATGTTAGATCTATTATTTTCAACATTATCAGAGTGATATTGTTAAGGAAAAAGTGGGAACTGTGAAAACCATCATTTATAATGTAATTGTGGGCGAGATGCTGTTTTAAAGGATTTGCAGGAATGGTCTCACGAAATCATCCCAAAACCACGGAAGGTAAGTGCCATTTCCAAAGGGAATTTAAGTAAATTGACTTAAGAGAAAGAGGAGGAGGAAGAGACTCTCTGGCTGACAGCCCAGAATGTTTTGAGTACATACGTTTCTCTGTTGTATTTTAGAATCTTCCCGAAGTATACCTTTGTTTTAGCAACAGAAAGAGTGTTACCATTTGCCACAGTGGCACGCTGACATTTCTGAGCTCCCTTTGGAGCTGGACTTTTCTTCCCATATGCTAAACAGAGAGGGCTTATTTTAATCCTTAGCCTCACTCCTCATTCATCACCCTCTGTGAAGATGTATGATTGTTTGCTTTTTTTAAATGAAATGTTCACTTTAGGATAGTTTTGGATTTACAGAAAATTTGCAAAGTCAGTACAGAGACTCTCGATACACCTCATACTCAGTTTCCATAATTATTAACATTTTACATTAGTAGGGTGCGTTTTCACAGTTAATGAAACATTATTAAAACACTATTATCAACTAAAGTCTATACTGTATTTAGCTTTCCTTGGTCCTTCCCTAATGTCCTCTTCCTGTCCCAGAATCCCACCCGAGATACCATATTATCTTTAGTCATCATGTCTCCTTAGGTTCTTCTTGGATGGGATGGTTTCTCAGATTTCCCTTATTTTTTATGACCTTGACCGTTTTGAGGCGTATTTTGTCAGGTATTTTGTAGAATGTTCCTCAGTTGGGATTTGGTTAATGTTTTTCTCTTTATCAGACTGAGATTATGAATTTTGGGGGAGAAGACTGAAGAGGTAAAAAGTGCCATTTTCAACACATCACATCCAGGATGGACGCTATCAATGTAACTTATCACTGTTAGTATTTCCCCTCATCATCTGGCTGAGGTAGTCTTTGTCAAGTATTTCCACTATAGGGTTACTCTTTTTTTCTCATTTTTTTCTACTGTACTCTGGAAGGAATTTTCTGTGAACACTCCATACTTAAGGGGTGGGAAACTATGCTCCACTTCCTGGAGGGTAGTGTGTCTACATAAAATTATTTTGTGTTCTTCTTCATGGAATATTTGTCTACTCTTCCATATTTATTTGTTTGTTCAATCATGTACTTATATCTTTAGTGACTCACAGGTATTTATTTTGTACTTTGAACCACTACTGCTTACTGTATTTTGTTGCTCATTTTGTTTGCCTTTGAGTATCAATGAAGACAGTTAATAAAACCATGTCCAACCCTAATCCTGAGGTACCTGAAGCCAGTGAAGAGTCAACACCCAACAAATATTTGCTGAGCACCTACTGTGCGTACCACAATGAGATGGTGCTCTTTAGCAGGTAAGAAATGCAATCAGCATTCAACCTTTTTGTTTCTTATCTTTTGTCCATAACCAAGCACTTGATGACATCATGGAACCAAGTTGCCCAAGGGTTTTCTTCCATGACTCTTCATGTAAAGCACTCCCTGGTGTTGAGGTCAACAACACACATTCATTCACCGGTTTGTTAGTGAGATCCAGAGGTTCTCCTCCACTCTATTGTCCAGTGATTCAGATCAGCTCCCTTTTTCATTCCTTCCCGTGTTCGTTTCTGATTTTCACATACTCCTCAGTGTCTATTCTTTCAGCATTGACCTTGTTCACCAGAATACCATGTTATTGGAAAGAAGAAGAATCTAATGCATGGACTCATTCATCTTCCATGTCCTTCATTTGCAGCTTACATATATGTATTTCCACCACTACTCTCTTTCATTTGGCCTCCTGTAATCCAAAGGCAGTTTCCCCATCTCTGTTCTTGATACCCTTCCCATGATCCTAGAGACTAACTTTGTTTAATTGCTCCATTTCTCTTGTGTGTTTACTCTTCTGTCATTTTCAACCGACAAACACATCCACATCACCACACCACCCTCATTGTTGTTACCAATAGCTAACATTTTCTGAAGACTTAACTATATATCAGGTGCTGTAAGAAGCACTTCATATATGTTTCATTTAATCCTAACATCAACCTTACAAAGTAGGTGTTATCATTCTCCCCATTTTTTAAAACAGAAAACAGGCTGCAAGAGAGAAGGGAATTGATCAAGATCATGCTGCTAGAAATTGGCCAAACCAGGATGAACATTATAGCAACATGCTACACAAAGTCTCAGATGTTCCTACTGACTTGAAGGACTGTTTTTCCCTGCTTCTTGTTCACTTTGTTCTGAGCAAAATATGAAACACATTTCTTTCACTTAACTCTTCACCTCACCAGCCGCAGACATACTAATCCATGCCTCTCCTTCAAAAAGTCAGTGTTCAAGTAAAATTTTAAATAACTATATTAAATCTTCAAGTCCCTGCAGAGGGATGGTCAGGGAGCCAACAAAGTGAGCAAACACACCTTACAAACAAAACTATGGATTATCCACAGTCCCTAAACTGGATTATCCACAGTCCCTAAGCAGGAAATTTTAAACCAAGCTAGCTGGGAGCAAACAAAACACTTAGTGCATGCTTAATGGCATATATCTTAACAAATATCTCAGGGTTAGAAGTGTGAAAGGTCAGAGGAGGAGAGAAATATATCCTAGGTCCCTATATGACTGCAAAATTAAGAAAACAGGGCTTCGATTTTGGCCTCATGTGCTTTGGATTTCTCTTCTCTCTCTCTCTCTTTTAATGGACAAAAGAAGCCTTGTAACCAGCAAGGTAAATAGTTCATGGGTTATTTATTTTATCTCTATTCCTGGTTAAATTGAGTTCAAAATAATTAGATAACCCCAGAAAAGCTGTGACTGGTACTGCTAATTCCACCTAATGATTTTCCCTCGCAGTTGCCCAGTGAAAGGGGTTATCTGTTAAAACAAGCTTTAAACTATTAATAGAGTGAAATTACAGCTTCAGCAGCTAACCCCAGGTAAAGTGGTTCTGGCAAGGTATGAAGACTCAAGGTTGGGGCCCAGTTACGCACTTCCCCCAAGCGACCTTTCTTTTTCACTCGTAGTTGACTGTTTCATACCAGACGTAACAGTTAACTTGCTCTCGACACCTTACACTATTTGTGGCCTTAATTGAGGGACCTAAACAAACAAATTAATCACCCTGGCCCATAAAAATGACAGAATTCATATGGTAGCATTCTTCATTCTCTCCAATTTGTTTTCCTGAAATCCCTGCAGCGATTTATTTGCTGAATATGCGAGTTTTTCCCCCTTATGAAAATTACAAATTGTTGTCAAGGTTAACGAGTTAATATTCTCATTCAATATTTATTTTATGGGAAGATGGAGGAAGCACGAATGTTCCTGTACTTCTTTCTACTGCAAAGTCTGGTTTCTTAATCAAAATGACAAGGACACTGTCCTTTGGATGATACTCTGAATCATCAGGACTAAAAAATGAGCTTTATTAATCAACAGACCTGATTAATTATTATAAAGTGCGGCTCCTACATTTCTGTACATTTTAATAATTCCTGCAGAAGGCTAACAATGTCCCCAGAGATGTGGAGGCTTTGGGGTTTGAATTTTTCTGAGCAATGTCACAATAAATAGTCAAGAGTAGCACTGTTCTTTCTCTAATCCACTTCGCTTCAAACCAGCAAGCCAGGGACAGTCTTCTCTTTCTTATTTCCCATCTATAATTCATCATTTGCATACAAAGTAAGGAGCCAAGAATCAGCAGTTTCATCAGTTTTCAAAATACCAAGGGACAATGAGGGTGATTTATCGCAGACCACATGATCTAGTTCACATAATCAGAATATTTCTGGGGAAAACATCCTGACGTGATTTCTGGATAAGAATGACCACGTCAAAGACTGATAGGAGGAAGGCCACAGTGTGACAAACTCCTGCGAGCTGCAACATCCTGATCTCTTTTCCAAGACACACCCAGCCCAAGTACCCACCCACAATGGGACATTATCCAGCCTTCTCGGGCTGTCAGGGAGACACGCATTTGCAAGCCTCCTAAACAACCTCTTTCATACATCACCTAGCAACTGATAAGGCGGCAGAAGCGTACTCTCGACTGGGGTTGTGGTCGCACAGCGCATATACAGTGGTCAAAGTCATGGGACTATACCTTTAAAATCTGTGCATTTCACTGTATGTGAATTTCACCTCAATTTATATATATATTTTTAAAATTGTATAGCAGGTAAGGAGATAATTCAAATAGCAACGTATACATGCCTATAATGCAATAATAATTAAAAATAATAAGCATATACATGCATGTGTAAAAATAATAAAGTTACACATGCATACACAAAAATAAAGATATGCATGCATATACATACACATACACCTGCACACATATATCTGTATATCTATGTTTATTTATTTATACACATATCTATATTTGTGTGTAAATATGTAAACATAGATATACAGATATATGTGTGCAGGTGTATATGTGTATATATATGTATATGTAATGTCTATGACCAGCCGGCTGCTGTTTCTTATTCTCAGAATGGCTCTAAAGTACACATGGAAGCAAATTTGCTTAATAAAGGGATAGCAACTTCCCTGCCTGAGGATCTCTTGGAGCTTAAATGGTCCTACCCCTGTGAGTTTTACAGGCTGACTATGAAGCTAGCAGATCCTCATGGCCTATGACTTTTGGGGCATTAGGACAGGGGTTCTCTGTTCCCTACGTTAAATGATGATGAGGCAGCTCCAAGATCTGCAGGCTCCCAGAAGAACATCTTACTCCAGGAATTTCTCACCTTGGTGTATATACATATTAGCATGTCATGGTCTGTTATGAAGTGAGTTGCAAGCTAATCATTGCCAATAGTAAGGTACTAGAATTTATAATAACCTAAAATATAACAATGAATTAGAATTGATGCAAGCTTATATCTACCCACATATGAATTGGACCACCACATTCATGGCAGAGTCATGACTATATCCATGTTGTAAGTTTATGGGAATCTGTTTTTAACACCTAACATATGTGGAAGAAAGGGTATCTTCGAATAGGGTCCAGGTAGATGGGCCTGAGGCAATTTTATGGATTTTACTTCAAACAAAAACATCTTGGGAAAAGTGGAAAGTTTCCTGGGCCACCAGGAGCAGGTACGGCAGCCAGAGATGGAAAAATAAAAGCCATTCTGTGATCAGAACAAGGAGTATGCTGGTGAAATGCACAGGTGACGGCCTAGGGCCAGATGAAAGTAAGGACAAGTCAGTGAATGCAGCGTGAATCCATGACTCCAGACCCCACCCACACCCACCTCTGCTTCCTATCCAGACTCCTTGAACTTAAAGCCAACCCTGAGAAACAGGGAGTACCATGAACTGAAATATTTTATTTCTATCATTTCACATAATAGAGATTTGCATCAGCTATGAATTTGGTTCAGAAGTATATAATAGAAAATCCAGATAACAATAAGATAAAAACTACTTCTCCCTCATGTAAGCAAAGCCTGTTGATAGGCATTCTGGGGCAGCTATGATAGTGTCAACGTCAGTAGAAACTTAGGATTTTTTCTTTCTGTTCTTCCATTCTTAACACGAGGCTTCCAATTTCAGGATCTTTCTGGGAGTCTAAAAACATTGGCTGCTAGAGCACCAACCATTGCATCAGCAGTTCAGAGAAAAAAAAGGAGAGGAAGCATGAAAAAAACAAAGAACATTTAGATGTCCCACTTTAAACACCCACATACCAACTCACTTTCATTTCATTGGCCAAAATGTGTTACATGGCCAATGTTGACTTCAAGGGTGACTGTGAAATGTTGCTTGGCTCATTGTCACCCACAAAAAAAAAAAAAAAAAAAATGAAATCTTTATCACAAAAGAAAAAAAGGAAGAGTGTGTATTAGAAAATCAATCAGTAGTGTATGCCACAAGACTTACAATAGAAATTAATTTAGAGAACATCAGAGATGTTATGAGTCTTGTAGAAAACTGTGTGTCTGGTCTCAGATCTGCATCAACCTCAGCTTTGATAATGATGTTCATTGAGTAGGAGGGAAAAGGACGCAGTCACAGAGCACACAGATATTGGGATAAACCACAGCCTTTATTCTCCATGGTGGAGTTCCAGTGAGAAACTATTACAGTGTCATTTGTAGTTATGTTGGCATGAATCTCTTTCAAGCTTTACTTCTCAACAAAATTGTTTTGAGAGTTCATCAAAGTCTAACTCACCACTGAAAGTTGTACAGGTGACTCTATCACCCAAAATGAATGTCACCATGGAAAAAAAATATCAAGAACACCTGGCTTGCCCATCCCTAAAAAATACAAAAGAGGAAGCAATGTGATTCTATTCCACGATACATTTGGGAGGCAGCCCCTCTAACTTTATTGAGTGTTTCTCGGGTGTTTCTATTAAACATACAGTGAGTCTTTATAAAATATATGCCGGATTTCTTCATGGGACACAAGTGTTGTGAGGTCAGGACACACGCAGGTGCCCACATCCAAGTTTTGTGTCTTTTCCTGCATATATCAATGGTGCTCTCACTTTTGCCCTAAAGTTGGGTAGTAGCATCTCAGGACTCTGGAACCCTGAGCTTCCCCACCATGCCTGCATTTTACCCTGTAGAAGTACAAGTCCTAATCACAGATAACAAGTAAATGAGATTATGATGTTAGCTTTCTCCAGAGATAACAGCAGTCCAGATCATAAAACTACCATATGGCAGATTTGGCAGCATTTGCTGAGCGCCATGGATTAATTATCACATAGACAGACTCCGGTCCCCATTTGCAAGTGCCTCGGGCCCCCTGTGGCAGGAATTGGCAACCCGGTGAAGGCAAAAGCCTGTATTATGTTTGGCAGGGACACGATGTGACCTTACTGTGGCCAGTTCTGTCATCCCTTAACATTTCGCTCATGATTAAGTTTATCATTTCAAATAAACACAAAATGTCAGGTCTCTGGGTCTACTTAACATGGAGAGCCAAAATAGACTTCTCTTTGATTTAAAAGGGTCCAGGCCAAGGGAACGATCTGATTAGCTCTTCCATCTGACTTTTATTAGAGCTATCGGATAATATAGTGAGAGTAAAATCCTTGTTCTGATTGGCTGGTTGCCACAAACCAAACCCACAGGGCATTTGCCATGATCCCCTTGACATCTCCAGGTTACTAACTCAAAGCAGTGATTACTGGCTTGATCCTGCTGGAGTTCTGCCTTTCAGCCTGGCACCTACTAGCCCTGAGTCAATTCCTTTCCCATCGATCCTGGTTCTCCATCAGTTGAGGATGCCTGCACATCCCTGATTTTCCTTCTGTTCCAACTCCCACTGCTAAGAACTGGTCGGAGTGCTTTTCAAATGTTCCCCATCTGGAGCTTGAGTCAATATTCCATTTTCAGCAGATGCCTGGCTATCCTTCGACTTTGGACACACGGTGTTGGAACGGTTTACTTCTCAATGATTTCTTCACTCAACTGGAAACAACCAAGTAGAAGGAGTGAGGGAGAAATGCTTCTGTAACAGCTTGGTTCTAAAGGTGTCACTGTAGAAGAGATACTACTCATTTGATTTGCATTTAAAGTTTAGGACTCTTCCATCAATGCTGCCTTAAGCCTTGTCTCTGGTTTGTTTTATGATTACACCATGCACAATTGCATGAGTCAATGTCACATAACCACAGACTCTAGGCAATGGTAGTTTTCAATCTAGAGCAGAAGTCAAAGTTTCAGGCTGCTCCAAGCTCATTTATTTATTCATTTATTCAACAAACATGAAAATGCCTGGTCTAGTACCTGTCCATTCATCAACTCATCATGCAGATCACCCTCTCTCTCAATCTGTGTCCCCCAGCCAAATGGATCTTCTCTAGTGATTTGAATAAGCTACGTTTCTTCCTTCCTCAGAATCTTCTGCCGTGACCCCTAATTAAATGTTCCCCATTCCGACTCCATTTGACTATCGCTTACCTACTTAATTTTTACTTCTTTCACATCTCTGCTCAAGTGTCCCTTCCTCAGAAAATAAACAGGAAGCCCCATGATACTTCTTCACAACCAGAAGGAGGAACATATAATAAAGAACAATGATCACAATTACATTTAATAAATTAATTGTATTATGATTTATTGAATACTTACCTTCCTGGTTAGCTTGCAAGCTCCATCAAAGTCATGACTCTATTGATCAGTGCCCATCCTCAATGCCTAGTCTGGTGTCTTACACAAAGGGGTGCTCAATAAATATTTGTTTATTGATAAATTGAGTATTTAAGGTGTGTCACCAAGAGGGTTGCTCCTGAGATGATGAAAGAAATGCTCCCAGAGGAGTTCCCAGGTAAGGTGTGAAGGGTAAACAAAGATGACAATGCAGTGGGATCAAAGTTAAATTACAGATCTTGCAGTGGGAGAAAACTGTGGATATTAAAATCTATAGGTTTCCAATTCTTTTTACCACATTTCTATAACCCCCATGAGGGGAAGTTAGATACAGAGTAGGACAAAAATTTTTTACGATTTATTGAACAAGTAGAACAATTAATACCCTGAAAGCCAAGGTGCTTTTGATTTTCAAGAGCCAAGCTTTGCTGAGAGAGAGAGAGAAAAAAAAAAAGGGTTGGTTGGTTGGTTGGTTGGTTGTCTGAATTTCAAGTATTAATGCTAGAGCTTGGAGGACTGGGGTAAACACCACGGGTCATAAATAAACCAAAAAATAGGAGCACATATGTGAAGATGTGGTAGCCTTATTCTCACCTGAAAATAAAATTAAAAATGTGAGAACAGGTGAAAGAAGAGTTTTGAAAAAGACTAAAGCCTTTGGTGGGTGTCCAAGAGGAAGTTCTTCTTTCCCTTTCTCTCTTCATGTGAGCAACTTTTGGTGGAAGATGTTGGGAATGAAATAAATGACCAGATAGGTCTAGGCCAAGGAGAGTTGTAACTCATTTCCTCCTGTGTAGCCCAGTCAACCTGAAAGTCTCATAGAAAGGCCTCTTCTCCCTAAGCACAGTGCTGCAGCAAAATAGCGCTAGAGAAACATGGCCCCCAAGCAGTCCATTAGCAGGGACTGAGGGACATCTCTAGATACAGAGTCCTGATTGTGTCAACGTTGTGTGAGGAAACCAGCCAACAGTTCCTCCCAAGGAACAGTGGCTCAGCTGCGGAGAACAGACAACAAATTCAGTGATACCAGATGTGACTAGGATATTCTAGAATATGATTCCCAAACACCAGGCGTGACTTAGCTGCAGTGGAGGCCAGTGGAGCATGAAGATGGCATGAGCCCTGGAGCTTTCTCTCCTAATGGCTGAGTGGCTTTCCCATTATACCTCAATGCTCTGCAAATTATAGAAGCAAGGAAGTGAGGGGTGTGTGAAGCAGGTTCACTAACAACCAATCCCAAAGAAGGACCTCCATGGCATGGAGGACAGCAGAGATATCATCACTACACCATCCACCAGGAATCAGGATCCAAACCCTTCTGCCCATAACATCCTGGGCTGCAGTGTTAGCAATATTTGAGTCTGATGAGACAGGACACACATACTTGAAACAAGTTACCTTAAACAGCATTATTATTTACAGATAGGCAGCAAGGGGCAAAAGGAGCATAGGATCAATTGTGAACCAGGCTAAGGCTCAACAAGGCTGGCCTGGGAGAATGGAGTCTTGACTACCCATGTCACATTTGCACTGCAGGTGAGAGACCCCAAAAGACAGCTTGCCCTGGGTTATGTGCCTCAGAGGCCATGTGACTCATTGGGGAAAGCTTTGAAGAACATTCTGCTTCCAGAGGAAGGAGAAACAAAACCCAGGCTGTCCCAGGCAGTTCCTCTCTAACTCAAGATCTTACATTCCCTAGGAGGGACAAAAACAAGCTCTACTTCAGGAAGTTCAACTTCAGGAAGTTTCTCTCTGTCTCAAGTTATTGCAGTCCCAGCACATTCTATAGTTACTTTTGAGAACTACAAGCAAGAAAAAATGAGAGAACTGGGTCAAAGCAAGGCCACCTGCAGAACTGTCCTGAAGGAGCATGGATGGGGAACTTTGTATATTACTGAGCTGTAATCTGGAAGTGACTAAGGTGATGAGATTAGGAATTTTCAGCCGTTAGTAGAAATAAGTGATTTTGAGTAAACATTTTATTTTAGTCATAAGAAAATGAATCTGCGTTTCTGCAGTGCAGAGTCTGAGACTGTAAACATTTGAACCTGTTACAGTACAGTTGCCATGAGAACTAGGGAAAGGAGTAACTAGCTTTGGGTATGGATGCGTGGAAAGAACATATTTGAGTTGAGTCATGGCACATAAGTAAGAGAGGGCCAAGTGAAGGTGGTGGGAAGTGAATTGTAGGTGGAAGGAACAGCCAATGTTCAGAAAAAGAGGAGTGGAAGAGCATGGCCCAATCAACAAAAGGGAAGATCCACACAGCAGGAGCATAGGGCTATCCAAATAAATGAAGCTGGAAAATTAGGGCAAATCTAAGCCACGGAGAAGGTATTCAATCCTGCAAGCACTGAAGATGGACAGTTCTAAGATGGGCAAGAAATTGTCAGAGTTTTAAGAGTTTTACCCTTGCAGCAACATGGTAGAGGGTCTCAATCCAACCAAGCATCACAATAATCTAGGGGGCTTTTGAAAAATATAATACTCAAAGCCCCTCTTCAGAGATTTTGATTCAATTGGCATCTGGAATTGGCATCTGGAACAGCCTATGTGTGCTGACACTGCTGTGCATGTACTCACTCCCTAACATTGAGATAGGGTCTCACTATGTTGCCCAGGCTGGTCTTGAACTCCTGAGCTCAAGCAGCCCTCCCTCCTTGGCTTCCGAAAGTGTTTTGACTACAGGCATAAGCCACCACACTCAACCCTTGCTTGCTTTTTATTTTGTCTGTCTTAAATAAATGAGTGAATGTCTTTTTTAAATAAATGAGTGAAGTATTCTAGGTTTCACAAGACCACTCCAAAGGTATTTCCTCAGGATATCCTCCCCTGAAACCTAACTCATTTATTCATGCATCTATTTCATTATTTTTTTCTTCCTTCCTTTTGTCTTTTCTTCTTTCAGTCTTTCATCTTTTCTCTTCTTCCCTCCCTCTCTTTATCCTTTCTTTTCTTTCTTCCCTCTTCGTTTCATCTTTCTTCCTTTCCTTTAGCAAATATTTATTAAGCTCCTATATACACCAGGCAATAGGTTATGAAATGGAGCTGGTGGTGAGAATACAAATATGAATAAGATACTGTCAACCTTCACATTGTAGATCATCTGTTAGAGGGAATAGCTGTGTAATCAAGCAATTACAGCACAACACAATAAAGAGAACATCCAATGAAACCTTTGACAGCCTAAAGGACAGAGCATCACCAGTGAGCGGGGAGCAGTTCACTAAAGGTATCACAGAAAGGGTTATAATTGAGTTGGAGTCCAAACCAGGGTTTCTGAACCTCAGCACTATCGATGTTTTGAACTGGATAATTCTTTTTGGGAGAGCAGATGTCATGTGCATCATTGGGTGCTTAGTTTTTACACTCTATGTGCCGGTAGCACCATCTCTGCCAGTCAGTTGTGGCAACCAAAAATGTCTCCAGACATTGCCAAAGCTTCCTAGGAGACAAAATCATCCCCCATTGAGAGCCACAAGTCTAAATATTAACAGCTTCAGCTGTGGGGTAGAGGAGAAAAACATACTCCCCGCTAATGTTAAGGAGTGAGTACATGCACAGCAGTGTCAGCACACATAGGCTGTTGCACAGTTCTCAATTCCTCTTGACACACACTGAGGAGAGAACCAGGCATGCCTTAATGACGTAATAAGGGGCATCTGGAATGGGGGGGAACCTGAACAGCTTCCCTCAAGGATGGGTTGGCTTTATCTCTCAAACTTTAAATGCAAATGGTCTGGACCAAGCAATTCTTCTTGTAAGAATTTGAACCCAAAAGACTTGCCTGTGTACACAAAGCTGTGTGTACCTAAAGATAGTCACTGCAATACTATTTAAAATAGGAGAAAGAGAAATGTCCAAATGTCCATTTTAAGAGGCTCATTTGGTAAGTGGTGAAATATTATACTGAGTCTAAAAGTAATAACATTCATTGCTATTCCCTAATATTGAATGATCTTTAAGGTATAATTACATCCCAGCTTCATCCCTTTAAAAACTTGTTTCTTTGAGCAATTTATTTAACCTATCTCTCTGGTTCCTTATGTGTAAGACAGGGATAAAGATATATCTATCTCATGGGGTTGTCAGGAGGATTAAATGAGATAGTATATAAAAAACTTAGAATAATATGTAGCATTTATTAAACATGTTATTTATTCATTACTGTTATCTATATTCAGAAAAACAACTTTGGCTCAATATGCATAGTGTCATCCCATTTGTATTTTAGAAAACATACACAAAGCTTATATTACTTACATATTTATAATATCTTTCTGAAAAAAGACACAAGAAACTGTCAGTAGGAGATATGTCAGGGAGTCGGAACAGAGTCTGTGCACTGGCGAGGAAGTGGCCATTCTATCACCTTGTTCCCTCCTGTATATTCTTTAATTTAAAACAAATAATGTGCTTGTATTATTCGCAAAAATTAAAAAATGATAATGTTCAAAACACGTTTATTTGCCAAATCACTGTGAGGTTGATTTACATAAGAAGATTTAGAGAAACAAAATACTTAATGAAAAACTGTGCTTTAATATAATGTGAAGGTCATTATGATGCAGAGACAGGTTTGGAAATTCCCAAATTCAATCACAGCAACCATGGCTGTTTCCCATTCAGATTGCCACCAGTAAGGTGAAGAAAGTTTCCAATTCTTCAGAAACCAATGTTAAAAAAGGAAATACCATAATTTAAACAGCAAATAATAATAAACAAGTTATTTAAATTTTTTAAATATTTATAAAATTTTAATTATAAAATACCATTTTATTTTACTACTTGTACTGAACAGTTGATTTAATTACATTGTAATTTATTTAATTAATAAGACATTTATGAAAATAAAACTATTATTTGTCACCATGATTTATGAGCATGGTAATCTTGGCAGGTTTTATAACTTCTTCAGCCTCTTTTTCTTTATTTGTAAATTCAGTGTATTAACAGTCCTTACATCAGGATAGCAATGAGCATTAAGTAAGATAATGCATACAAAGTACTTTGCACAATGCCCAAGCATGTTGTAAGGGTTCAAAAGTACATAGTGATAATAATCATTGTATCATCATCAAATTCTTTATAAGATTATTATATTAACTACACTTAGGATTATTTTCCCCTACTAAGACCATGCAGTGGAGGAACTGGCTCCAAGGAAAGTTTCTAGAAATTTGAACTTCTTTCTTACAGACACCATTCTCTACACCCACAGATAATGTTTTCTGGATAACTGGCAATGGAAATGACTGATTTTAAAAAGAAAACAGTAGTCCCCCCACTTATTCGTGGCTTTGTTTTTGGTGGTTTCAGTTAACTACAGTCAACTGAGGTCTGAAAATACGAAATGGAAAATTTCAGAAATAAACAATTCATACATTGAAATTGCACACTCTTTTGAGTAGCTTGATGAAATCTCACTCTGTCCTGCTCTGTCTCTTCCGGGACGTGAATGATCCCTACGTCCAGTGTGTCCACAGTGTAGATACTATGCACCCATTAGTCACTTAATACCTGTCTTGATTATCAGATCGACAGATCAAGAGAAGAAAAAGGGTGAGTACAGTAAAATAGGAAATTTAGAAAGAGAGAGGGAAAAATCACATTCACATAAATTTTATTGCAGTATAGTGCTATAATCATTCTATTTTATTACAAGTTATTATTGTTGTAATAACTTTTACCATGCCTAATTTATAAATTAAACTTCATCATAGGTATGTATGTATAAGAAAAAACAGAATATATAGAACTCAATAATATCTGTGGTTTCAAGCATCTTTTAGAGGTTCTGGAAAGTATCCCCTTTGGATGAGGAGGGACTTTTGTAGTCAATAAAAAAATAAAATAATAAAATAAAATAAAAACTTCTATGTTGGGGGTATTTTGAAACCTAGGAACCCTGGTAAAAAAATGTACCTATATAAAATTGCATCTCTAACTCCCGACAAAAACCAAACCAAACCATATAATATTTCCTTTCTCTGCTTATTAAAAAAAAAAAAAAGGTCCATTGTCCCTGTATTTTGATGAGATGATATCATCAAGAAGCCATCATTCAATGCCAATTTATGAGAATCAGCAATGCAAAGTAGAAAATTAAGTCATGGTGGGGATGCAGGACAGGGATATAATTAACACTGACGGGTGCTTGGATTTTTTAAAACCAACATCAGGAAAACCACATAAAACTACTGTGTAATGTAAAACATTCTCCCGAGCCGGCAGGGAAGTGGACTGTACGACCCACAGGGTCTCCGTTCCAACTCTAATTGCTATTATTCTCCGGGATGTGATATCTTAATCAGAAACAATAGCTTGTCTAATTGACTAAGGTTGGGGGGAGGCCTGCTACCTCTCACAGATATCTGAACAGCGCGCACAGTAAATGAGTAATGCAGTGAAATTAAGAAAGGACAATTCAGACAGTGAGATCAATTAGATTGTGAAACGGTCATACAAGCGGAGGCCTGGAAGCTTCTTCACTTGAAGTATTTAAGATTAGAAAGGTGACATAGAGAACATCGTCTGTGGAATTCTCTTTTATTTGCAAGACTGGATGATCTATATTTTTTCAAATATAATATTGAATAATTGCTCATATGTATAACATGTCTTTCAGTCAAAGAGCTTAAAGAATATTCACATATATTATCTCCATGTCTCTGGTCACTGTCGCACATAGAGTTTATTGTAATCTCAAATTTTCAAATGTGAAATCTCAGAAAAACAGAGATGTTATCTATAATCTACCAGGCATATTATAGCACAGAATCTAAAATATAATACAGAAAGGATTTTCCATGAGAAATAATAATGCTGGGAGGAAAAACCCTAATATCTTCACACATATTTTAGGAACATTCTACATGAAGAATGTAGCAGAGTTGTTTTTATTCAGGTCTTTCGCTGGTGTATACCTGGATGAAAGAGAGAAAATCTCTTTTCTGAAAGTCGTGTTGTTAGAGAGTGTTTGTCTATGGAGTTTGAACATATTTTTTCAATAAGTTTGACTGCAAAGAATGAAGTTTGAATGCAAAGAATACTGGACTGAATATCTGGAGAACTGCTACTTCTTAGTTAGTCATTTGCTTTTCTGTACAGGTCACTAAATGTCTCTGGAGTGATATTTCCTTATGTTTCCACTGCCAAGGACTCCCTTTCTCTTCCCTTTTGCCTCTCCTCCCGAGAGATTCGTGCCTATCTGTCACACTCCATTTACGACATGATGGACCTAATGCTCCTCACCTCTTATTTTATTGCTTTTTCTATTTGCTCATCAACTGCTAATCAGAACTTTCTGATTAGGAGAGAACCATTATTATTACACTCAAGCGAACCAACACTTGATTTGTTGATTTACCGTAGGTAAAATGCCCATTAGTGGTCTGTAATGTTAAAATCAGCCCATGCACCTCTATTCCTTCCTATAAGGGCTTCTTACAGGTCCAGAGTCCAAGTTGGAGTCTGGTAGATGAGGTTCCTCAAATTCCAAAAAGCAGAAGAAGGCGTGGGTACGGATGAGGTGACTCTGAGAGCCATCTTCCTCTTTCAAGAGCTCAGAGCTAGGCCCTTCCACCACAGGGGCTGTATGAGTGCCACGTCCAAGGCTGAGAGATCATCCAGCTTTTTAAAACTGGAAATATCAGTTTCTACATGAAATCTCATGATGTTTTAATGCTAGTCACCACTGTATCTCATCAAGTCTAAGATATCATTGCTTAAGATGCATCTTAATTTCTGAGAAGTTAAAATATAGAAAGAAAAAGTATTTTTATGCAATCAATGGAGTATAGTAGGTTGATTTCTTTTTAAGAGACTTTGATTTATAATTTTTAAACTACAAATACCTTACAAAATTTAAATTTACATGTGAAAGGATCATAAGACTGAGTATGACCTACAGATCACAAGTTTTAAAAAAATTTCTTGCTGAGTCTATATTTTCTCTCATATTCCTTCTAGCTAGAGCTAGGCTATTTTATTCACTCAACAACATTAAGATGGCAATTTACAGAGAGTTTTAAACATAACCCTCCACAGGAAAGCCAGTATGTGAAACAAATGAACTAAAAACTTTATAAGTGCCAGCATAACAGCAAATACATTACACTTTTTAGTTTCATAGAACCAAGTAAGAGTAGGTTACAGTTAGATTCACTGACATATGATTATACTTCATATAAAATCAATTAGGGATTTGACTATTGTTGAGTCTAATTTTATATTTTGAAATCATGACTTGAATCTTCAGAGCTCAAACATTTTCACAAAACTTCTAGCACCCAAGCCTTTCTCAACTCATGTTGCCTTGAAGATGAAATGGCCTGGGCAAAGCACTGATCTGTTTCATCCTTCTTGGAAAGACCTACTATGTGCCAGGGGACTGTGTATTAGTCAGATAATGTATGTATTATCTCATTTCATTCTCTCATAACACTCTGAGGTAGGTATGATGTAGCTTTATTTCCTAAGAAATAAACTCAGTCTGAGAGAGTCTCAGAGAAGTTGAACAACTTGTTCAGAGACATCTGGTGACTTTGGGTTGGTTCCGTTTCCTCCTGTACTGTCTGCATGCTCTCTGTGCCCTAGGAGGGTAAGCAGTACAAACTCCCAAAAAGATTATGTTCCTTTTTCTGAAGCTTCTGGTTGGGTTCGACCAATGGGGAATTTTGCCAGGAAGTTAGAAGGAAGAAGGACAGTGTGATCTCACCATGTTTTTCCCCCTTGGTTCCACCCCAAGGGGTCATAACAAGTCAACTGGGACCCTCTTGTGACAGGGCAGCGCTCTCCACACAGCACTCTGTCTCCTAAGTCTGGTTATCTCTCCTTCCTCTTGCCCCTTCAGATGTAAAGGTAGTGAAAGAGCCCCCTGTTACCACCCCTCTGGTGCTCCACTATTCCTGGCATGTTCCCTATATCCTGTCCACAGCATTGTACAAAGTCCCTTTATTCAACTCTCTTCAAACATCAGCATTTTGTGGGTGCCAGGCCCAGAGAGCATCAGGGACCAGAGATTCAAATCCAGGTTTCAATGACTCAGAATCAAAAATACTTTTCACCCAACAATAGCGCTTCCCAAATAGCTCCTTAGAAAAACTCTGAGCATGTAGTGTAACAGCAGTCTGTTTTAAAAGGGAAAGGGGAAACATTAAAAAAAAATAGTAATTGTTTCCTGTGTTATAACATCTTCCTCATTAATATCAAATACCATATCTTTGAGAATCATCTAGTACCTTTGAACTATTCAAAAGAACAATTGCTGTGTAAATCCAAGGTATTAATAGTATATCACTTTTGCCTGGCAATAAAATCCCCAGTAACACAAGACTGCTATAGGATAAAATCATTTCAGCAGGAGGAAATCTTAAGGAAACAGATTCTACTACAAAGGAATTCACTTCGTATAAAAATATAGGTTTATGGAATTCAAAAAGATGTTGGAGGATTTACTAATGCAAAAAGGAAGACAAGATTATCCGTACATCAAGAATGGAATGTTTTGTTTCCTGTAGCATTGTCAATTGCCTCATTAATTACACAGGTGGTCACCTGGAATTGCTTTGGGTATACCTCAATATTTGGTTCCAAGATACATTATAAAATACAAAATATTTTAAAGCCAGTCATATTCTTTTATTCTTTGTATTCACATAGCTTCTATTTATATATTAAATAGTTCACCAGGGAATTCTGGGTTTCAGTTTATTTTTCCATAAAACCAATAATAATAAAATAATAAGAAGGAAAAAACCAAACACTTTTAATGAATACTTACTATCCAGGCCCATTCTAAGCCGTTTATATGCATTTCTTCAATGTACATATCTTACTTAATTTAATATTTATAATAAGATATTGCTATACTAGTGTACTTTTATTATTCTCAAGTTACAGGTGACAGAACTGAGACCCAGTGTGTTTGCTTATCTTGGCCAAGATCAGGCAACTAAAAGATAACAGAACTGAGACTTGCATCTTACTGCAAAGCCAGTACTCTCAACTTCTATCCAGAAGCACAAAATCAGATGCAAACTGAAACCACATAGGTACACAGAATGAATGGATCCAGCTGGGGGCAATAAAGGGAGGGTTATAAAACCAGAAAGCAGATGCCCCATCTGAAGGGACGGTCCCTGTTTGGCTCCAGTTGATCAATCATTTCCAAAGAGAAGGGCACATCGCAGAGCCATGTCTTTGGTTTTCAAAGAGAGACAGAAATCCTGCATTTTTACATACGAATTTCCTGATTTTTAAGTGCAAGCTCTAAGTCCATCAAAACAGTTCTGGTTTTCAAGTCAACCTTGTAAGACCACAGGGCTATGCCTGGGCTCTTCTCGAGTCCTCCTGGTAAATCACAGAAGTGGTTCAGCCCATCTGTAAAAGCCACTGAAGATCTTCCCGTCTACTTCAGAGGCTGAGAACATGATACCAGCCCTCAAGTGAGTTATAGCGAAGGTGACCAACCCATCTTCAACTGTCTGGAACTTTCCTGATTTCAAAATGCTAAGTTTCATGCTCTGGGAATCTGCAGTCCCAGGCAAAGTGGGACAACTGGTCACCTCGTTATAGCAGGCAATTGGTTTCTGGCATCTGTAAAGCTCCGGAAGGTCAACAAACCAGACCTTCAGAATGTGTCCTTTCAGGGGAATTTTGCCATCCTTAGAGGTGCTAATTTGCTAAAGCTTCTGTGTCTCCGCTTCAAAAATTAAACTGCCTCAGATGCCAGGGTGTAACGTTCCCTAGGACAGCCCCCAAAAGCAAGTTTGCTAGAAACTCTCTGTGATGGGGAGAGAAGGGCACCGGAAGAGGAGCGGACGTCCTGGAGAAAGCTGCTGGTGGTGATTCGTCAGAGAATCCTAATTCGAATCCAAATGGGAGCTCGCCATTATCGGGGGCTCACACAGCTCCAGGTAAACAGCTAATGAGCAGGCTGCCAGTTCCATTTTTATCAAGGGCCCTCCGAGACTCAACGGTGCCATTTCATAAAATATGCAGATGATCGTGCGGGAGCAGAGCAAAGGCTTTGAAAATGATTCACACAACCTAAAAATGATGTTGAAAAGGGAGGAATTAAATATTCACAAAGTGAGAGAAATTAAGGCATATTAACTGTTCGAATGTGGAAATGAAATGACTAGCATGCATAGAGTTGATGAGAACTGCATGATTACAGATCTGTCAAAAGTTTCTAATTCTGACACTGCGCGATGTGGAGGTGCTTGTTGGCTGGTAAGGGCAAAAAATTAGGTATGGGACAAGCCACACGATGCTGACAGATCAGAGTCAAAGGGAGGGAGACACAGCAGTGATTAACATTAGGCTCCGTTCTGTGCTGAGGGTGAACTCCGTGATCACAAAATGAATACTAATTATGAGCACAAAACAGACTTTACGGGGACTGGACGCTTGGAGCTGAATGTGGCTATTAAGTTCGTGAGGAGGAAGGCAAGAGAAAGCCTAGAAGCTGCAGAGGCTAAATTCGGTGAGGTCATCCTACCCTCCACATTTAGGGAATGGAAAGCCAAATTGTGGCCCATCCAAACTAGAATTAGCAGTAATTATTATATAATATGTAATGATGGGATTTAAATGGCTAACACATTTTCTCTGCTGAGATCATTTAGACATGATTCATACAAATGATTAAATTAATAGATCTTCCTCTTTTCAGACTGCCAGGCAGCTTAAACTAGATTTTTCAACAGAGACTGATCCTAGTGAAATCGTATGAATAGAGAGATTTACGGAAATTGCAGAAGGAATTGGTTCAGTATATAAGAGCACACTAGGGTTTAGAGAAATTTACAAATTTACCTCGAGGATGAGGACTCAGCTCTTGGTCTTTGCTTTAAAAAAAAAAAAAAGGCCACCTGTGTTTTAAACAGTGGTTTTAGAAGGTGAATATATGAAATCAAACTCCTCAAAAATAAAGACACACAACACTGAAAATTAAACAAATATTCCTAGAGATAGAGTTGCTTTCCTCACATCTGAGAGGCAGGTATTTGTTAAAGAAAACAATTGATACATGTAAAAATACATTTAAAAATTAACAGGGAAATAATTCAGAGAAATTTAAAATTCAGTAAAGATGAAAAAGAATTCAAAAGATGATAGTACAGATATTCACGATTGCAATGCAGCATCCAAAATATTCAGAAGAATATTAATAAATGGATAAATAAATTGTAAACACAAAGAAAAGCTTGAAGCTGTCTTTGATAAAACATTTTTCTACTAACATTTCTCTTCTGCTTAAACCCCATCATTGTTGCTGGATTGGAGATTGTTCATTTTTTTTTTCTTCCGCAGAAGTATAAAGCAGTTATTAGGGACATAAGGAACTGCCAGAGATCCACTGTGTGTTCTGAGTGGAGAGTCTTCTAGTCCCATCAGCTGCACAGCATATGAGCAAATTAACAGGCACTTGGGGAGGAAGCCCACAGTACGAGGTTCAGGCATGTAATAATTAACATAGCCTTGGTACCTCTGTGGCATCTTGGGATGAAAATATTAATCATTCACAGCTGTGATCGTCTCAAAATCTCCTATTTTATGGCTTTGACACATCCATGAATAATGCCATTTGCTATAATGTGCAGCATATCAGAAAGAATATTTTTACAGTATGGCTGCTTCTCTAGAATATGCTGTAAAACTGATGAGAACGCTTGGTTCCCTGCGGCATCTAGGGAGAAAAAGAACACAACACAATCCTACTTCTATACTGCACTTTAGTAAGCACCTACTATGTGCCAGAATTTCTGTGGACTCTATTCAAGGCTTATGGTGATGCCATGAGGGCAGTGCTATTATCTGTATTCTGTAAATGAAGAAATGGGGGCAAATTCAGAGGTTAAAGTCAAGCTGCAAAAGAAATACAGACAATACCCCATAAATATATATACCTACTATGTACCCACAAAAATTAAAAAGAAAAAAAAAAAGAAAGAAAGGCAGGATACGAACCTCAGCCTGCTTTGCTCCAGAGACCGTACTTTTTCCAGAGTGGGAGCTTCAAAGGAAACTCTAAATATGACCGTGGCATTGGTTTCCTCAGTGACCTCTTCCTGCTTGGTCTCGGGGGGATCACTTTGGCAATTAATTCACAGGATCCGTTCAGAATATTTTTGTCCTCTGCTTCGTCACTTTCATCAGCCTTCTTCTGCACTTTTCCTACCCTTGACTTGAGCATTCAGCTCAAGTTCACGCCCCTTCCCCGTTCATTCTCCATGATGCAGTCAGAGTGAGAGTTCCCCAATGTAAATCTAGTTGGGAAACTCCCCTGCCTAAAATCTTCACATTTTTTTTTCCCATTGCACTTAGGATAAAGGTAGACAATACATTGCCTGCAAAGTCCCAGGTGATCGTGAGAACCATCTTTCCCCAGCTTCATCTTCTGTATCCCACTGTCTAGATCTTTTCCTAATATCTGTCAAAACTATGTTCCTCCAAGCTGCCAAGCCCATCCTATGTCCAGCCCTTCCGCATGCTGAGATGCCTCTGCCTGTAACACTGCTTTTCCCAACTATATCACCACCACCCACACATCTTGGCAAGTTCTTTCTCATTCTTTGGGTCTTTCCTTCAATTTTACCTTCTCAGAGTTGACAGCCTTAACTCCCTAATCTAATCGGAGCTTTCTACATGCTCTTATAACACTATAGATGTTCTCCTGGCAACACTCACAATTATAGGCAAATTACTCTTTGTAGGATTGCTTGTACAATAATACCTGGCTGCCACAGTAGATTTTAATCTCCATGAGGGCAGAGACTGGATTATCAGTGTCAGGCACACAATAGCTACTCAGTAAATATGTATTGAAAGGAAGGAATGAAGGAAAGACTGCATGAAGCATCTTCATTTTGGGCAGAATCCTTTCCTAGTACTGTCTCCATCATTTAACTCAACAGAGAAGACTTTCCTCATGAATATTCACGCCACTTGGCAACAACCCGGGATGATTGCATCATGAAGAGGGAAGGGCTGAGTGTATGCCCTGGAGAATCGTTTGACTACAGGAGCATAGACTCCCCTAGGCAATAGGAATAGTCTTCCTCCCTCTAGGCTTCCCAAATCTTCTACCAAACCTAACCTCCTGCTGTAATTGCTTGTTTGTGTGGCTGATTCCCTCATCGGGCACCCCAGGGAAAGGACTTACCTGGTTGGTTATTTGCAAGCCTCCAGCTTCCATCCATCACAGGACATAAGCCATTGGGTCCTCAGTAAATGACTCTGAAAAGTGTTTTTATTAGTTAGTGACCCAATGAGTAATTGAATGACTAGAGAAATCAGTAAATTAATAAACTAGTAATAACATAAGCAAAAGTAAGTGTGAAAACAATTACTCACACAACTTTTTCCTAAAGTGTAGCTCCGATCCCATTGATGGTATATGCCTAAGATAATTTAACTTTTAAATTTTAGTCTCTAAGGAATGAAGAAATAGATGTTGGAAAAAAATAAACTCATATATTAAATCCTTTCTATCCTTGATATGATTACTTACAACAACTTGAGTTAAACAAAATAATAAACAAATACTGTACTATTACAGAAGGTACTTGAATGTGGCAAAAATCATGAAATTGGTATGTCAGTGAGTGAGGCTTGGGAACATACGGTTCTAAAATAAATGAGGGAAACATCCCAAGATTTCATGAGCATCTGCTGTATTCCAGGCACTGTTTTAAGCACTTGACCAGTTTTAACTCATGGAATCATTACGATAGCCATGTGAGCAAAATCCATCCCATTTTACAGATATGGAGAGGTGAAATCTTTGAACAAGGGTGTGTCACTAATAAGTGTTTGAACCAGGATGCAAATCCAGGAGCTCACTGTCTTAACCACAGTGCTTTAAGACAGTGAGTGCAAAGTGGAGTAAAGGAGCCAGGGTGTGAGTGAGCTGGTGAAGGAGCCAAGAAGCCAACAAGGGCAGAGGCAGCCTCCCACGCAAGTGCCTGGCCTGCACCTGACTCCAAACTGGGAAGGATGCTGGGAGTGACCCTTGCCTTTGGCCTGCTTCTTGTGTTTCTTGACCCATAGTAGTGCAGTGGCCATCTGGACCCCACTTGGAGGGAGACATCTTCCTATGCATCTGTTTGTGGTTCATGACCAGGGAAAATGCCCCGTTTTTCTCCACTACAATTGAGGTGGGGAGCGTCTCTCTGAGCCCACTTTTAAGACCAAAATAAGTGAATGTGAGCTTGGCCTATTTGATTTTAGACAACCCAATCTGCTGTGGGCTGTTCAGAGCACCTACCTAGGAGGTGATATGGTTTGGCCCTGTCCCTACCCGAATCTCATCTTGAATTGTAACTCCCATTGTTCCCATGTGGTGGTGTTCTCGTGGCAGTGAAGGAGTCTCATGAGATCTGATGGTTTTATAAGGGGAAACCCCTTTCACTTGGCTTTCATTCTCGCTCATCTGCTGCCATGTAAGACGTGCCTTTTGCCTTCCACCACAATTGTGAGGCCTCCCCAGCCACACAGAATTTTGAGTCTATTAAACCTTTTTTTCTTTATAAATTACCCAGTCTCGGGTATGTCTTTATCAGCAGCGTGAAAACAGACTAATATGGGTGGAGATGGGAGCAAAGGGTTTGGCACAGCAGCCATTATGACCTAGGGGAATAGAGAAGAGGATGATCCCATATTCACTTAGAAAAGATACGTGAGTCTCTTGTCACTTTTGGATTCTCTTAGAGTTTCCCTCCCTTTTCCATGCAACAGGCTCATGCTGCATATGACTGTTCAAGAATCAGTCAACCCTCCCTCTCATTCCAAATCTTTGTCTTTTTCTCATAATTCGTTATCCACTTGTAATGCTCCCCCTATGCAAAGCCTAAGCCTGAATTCTGATTGGCGCCCCCTTGAGGTGGACTGTCAGGTAACTTACTTTTTCTGAGCCTCCCTTTTGTCCATGTATCAAATGCGGATACTAACGGCCCTACCTTCTTGGGCTGGTGTGAAGAGTAAGTGGAATAAGTGCATTAAAGCCTGACAAGCCCTGTGGCTGGGACCTGCAAACACTCCTATTGGTGGTTTCTATTCAGCAGTAGGTTTGATCTTAATCCAAATGCTTAAGGTGCAAAAAGACACATTTACTTTTCTGTCTACAAGCTTCATTGTCATTTTTTTAATCAGGTGGCCTAAAATTAATTTGGAGTCTCCCAAACCCCCTTCACTTGAGGTTGAGTCTTACATTCTAGAGATTGGGGTTCTGGTCACTGGTCACCGTTGCTTTCTGTACTTGTATCCAGTGATATGTCCTCATTTAGTCTTGATCATGAAAGTTAAAGCTGCTCTGTCCTCACCACAAAATGCAAATTCCTATCAGTTATCCTGCCACTTCCTGATTCTCCAAGTTTGAATGGAATTAACTTTCTGATTCTCTTCACTTTGCAACATGGTAGGGGAAGTTCCCTTGTAGCTGCTTCAGAACTATCAGCCTACCCTCCTGCATCAGTAAGATTTGGATGCAGAGAATATTTAATGTACTGGGGCACCTAATCATTGCTGGAAGGCCTGAAAAATCACCTCTAGGAGTGACTGGAAAAGCATGGCAGAAATGGCCCACTAGGAAACTGTGAGCTCTGCAAACATCAGAAATATGGTGGATCAGGAAGCTGCCACTGCAACAGTATGGCTTCAAGAACACTTCCTGATTCAGGATTAAGAAGCTGCTTCCACAGTGGCCGACCCCAGAGCCACTTTGTGCCTGCACCATTTGTAACTGCCAAAAAGAAAGATGCTGGGTACTCTACCTTTCACACCACAAACCAGAATCTGGATACTGGGATCGCGTTTAACATGGCCATGGGAACCCCAGTTTTCCATGACTGCTTTCCAGAAGAAAACACAGAAGCAGCAGGGGTGTGACTTCAGGCTCCCTCCTGTCTTCTGTTTTTAGAAAAATGCAAAATGGGACAAGATGAAGAAGGATGGAGAACTTCCAGATGACTACCAAGTAATTCTCTCCCCCATCTCTTCCAACTCAATTTCCTGACACCCAGGAAACATGACCCTGGTGGCCAATGCAGAAAGACTCATATGGATGGGATAGCAAGTTCTACCTTGATGTTGAGCAGCATAATTGAGGATAAAGGGGTACATGACACCTTCAGTATAGTCCAGAGCCTTTGTAGACTCTACATAGAGTCCACATATTTGCATTAAAATGTCGGTATACAAGTCCTTTCTGGTGATTTATGCTTGTAGTGTTCTCTTCCCAATCACCCTGCTGGTGTTATTACCTCCCCATTTTACAGATAAGAGAACAGAGGCCAATACAGATGAAGTGTTCAGTGTCACAGAGCTGCAGGGTAAGATTCAGCTTTTGTTGATTCTAAACCTTATTCAATTTGGATTCTCCTTTAAAAAAGGAATCAAAATTATGGATACAAAATTAGATAAGAAAGTGAATATTTATTTGAAATGAGAAAATAAATCAAGACAAATCACAAATTTTAAAAAGCCAACAAACCACAAACATCACAAAATCTAGAAAAATAACTTCATATTTTATTAACTGCCTGACATCTCTAAAACATTTTTCTGACATTTTTTGTTTTATACTCTTTGATCACGTCTTCGTGACAAAGATTTTATAAAATATTTTCTATAGAGAAAATTAAAAAAAATTCTAGTCTTTTCCCCTAGCATGGTTTATCAAAACCTTTTCTACTATTGATAGTTTACAAATATTTGTGTGAACTCCATAACACATTATTGGTAATGTCACAGACATTTTTAGAATTGTCAAATTTGGGAAAACCTCTATCAAATTTCTTTCATACGTGAGCTGCAGAATTTTAGGGAAATTTCAGGCTTTTTTGTGTAGTGACTAATCTTAAATACTCTTTGAATTAAGGATCCCCAGTTACCAGTTTGTCACTTATACACTTACTTAATGGTGTATTATGAGTTTTATGTTATCTTCATCTATGTTAGTATTCTGTGTCAAATCAGCAAGAAATTTAAACAGTGGAATTATGATAATTTCTTAAATTTCCATCAAAAAAGAAAAATAATATGTGGTACCTTTATAAATGTGCATGCTGCATTAATGAGTATACTCTAGAGAGAAGAGAACTTCCAATTTAACTAAGTGTTGATGAGAATCAAATCCTCCACTTACAAGGGCACACACATCTGATCTTTAGAAGAATTTTCAGCAGGCTAGCTTTCTGCTCCTTTTATGCCAAACTCGTTTTCTCCTCTACTTCTCATTGACAGTACAGACACCTTAGGATATGTTTATATTGCTGTGCTGCCATTGGCCCCGCACCTGCCCACCGCAGCATTGGATTCATAGGCCTAGTGGGTGCACGAGTGTTCCTAGAAGTCATTCCTATACCAGGATACTAGCAGTACCTTAACCATAAATGAAAGTAATGGACCACCACATGTATATATCCTACTGCTCCCCATGTAAACCTATCCTCAACTCACCTTTCCAGTAACTTGATCTTAAAATGCCAGTGGCCATTCTAATGCCATCTAATTCAAAGAGAAGTATGGTGGAGGGGAAGTAGGAGTGGGAAAAGATAGCATCTTAACCAGTGGTGCCTAAAACATTATGCTTTACAGATTTTAGAGATACATATAACCATGACAACACATTGGTAGGACCCTCCCAGGGCCTGAAATGTGACAGTCTAAGAAGCTTAAGCTTGCTTGGCCTCAAGGTTTATCAGCACAACTGGAAACCAGATCTGGAATTTCTGACTATCGCAGCGCCTCTTCCCACTATGCCTGAAGACATCCCCATTCCGAGAAGCGTCTGCATAGTCTGGGGACATCTCCTTTCTCTATATTAGCCACAATTAATAATCAGAAGCAGAGACACAGCCACTTAACATATATCAACCACTCTTCTGGGAGCGAGCTGTCATCCTCCAGTTCGCTTTTCCCGAGATAGGGAAATTGATAGGTCACTAGTGTCTGTGAATAGCACTCAAAAGGTATCATATTTATTTTAGCTGCAGCTTCAAATCAGTGGCTATCTGCATTATGAAGAACATCATTCTATAAAACACATTTGGTCTTCATTTTTCAAATGCTCCTGAAGGAAACATATGGTGATCTGTTTAACTCTGTATTCCATAGAGATACCTAAACTCCATCCACCAAACACTCATGCTATTTTTATTATAAAATTCATGTCCTTTTTCTACCTTAAATATTCCCCCTTTCTGCTTAGATGCTTAAAAATACCCGAGGCCACAAGACTACCCTGCTTACCATCAAATTCATGAGTCATGCCCAATAGTCATTAAATATAACAGAAATATTATTCACTAGAGGTTGACAAGTACACATTGGTGGAGCCCATATTCTTCTGAATTTCAGACTTGAACTATTTTGAAGTTATTGGTTTTGTATCAAGATTCAAACTAACACACAGCCTTGATTTGATCTTCTGAATTATTTGTCTCCTGCTAGAAGCTAACCTCTGCAAGTTTCTTTTGACTGTCCAGTTTTGAGCCTCTATCTTAGAATCTGATTAGTTTTCCAGATCTGAATACTGCTACTCCTTGCTTCTATGGAGATCTCCCACCAATAGTGTCATTTAAAATACGAATTCTACTTTGTAAATACTCCTAAACTGACTGCCTTTGCTTTTCCCAATGAGAGCTCCATGTGGAATGTGACAATGAGAACTCCAGGTCTCCGTTCTAATGATACAATTATTAATGATGTTTAAACCATAAACCAGAGTTGGCGTTTAATTGGAAGTTGCTTGCCAGTGCAAGGAAGCATAGTTCCTAAAATTTGGTTTGTGGGATACGTGGAGTTCCTCTTAAAATCAGTACAGTTCTTTCTCCCAAAGCAGGCATAAACATGAAATATTAACCTGTCTTTTGTTACATCTAGCAGTATTTCCAAAAGATGGTCTATGACCAGATGATTCTCTATGGTCAAATATATTTAGAAAACGTATCATTTTAAATCCTCCTCTTTGGTTTTCATAATGCTCATTAGCATATTCAAGGCTCTGGGAGTCCTTCACTAAAGTAAACAAACAGAATCTTTTTGTGCCTTTTTTTTTTTTTTTTTTTTTTTGCGGAGTCTCGCTCTGTCGCCCACGCTGGAGTGCAGTGGTGCTATCTCAGCTCACTGCAAGCTCCGCCTCCCGGGTTCACGCCATTCTCCTGCCTCAGCCTCCCGAGTAGCTGGGACTACAGGCGCCCACCACAATGCCCGGCTAATTTTTTGTATTTTTTAGTAGAGACGGGGTTTCACCGTTTTATCCAGGATGGTCTCGATCTGCTGATCTCGTGATCCGCCCACCTTGGCCTCCCAAAGTGCTGGGATTACAGGCGTGAGCCGCCGCGCCCGGCCATCTTTTTGCTTTTTTAAGGTTCCCAATTGCACTTGATCATGGAACATTTTTTCCTCTAACATCCAGTGAAACTCATACTCCCCAACCACACTTTGGGTAATGTTGCCATAACAAATTTTAATTTTTCATTTCTAATTTTTCAGTAACATCGTATGCTTTTAATGAGTAGATTTTATGCAATAGAGAAACATCTTAATATGTTTAAGACTGTTTGATTAAACCTTTTTTAAGACTGAGAAAAGCAATAGAAGAAATACTTGCATAAAATAATGTAGAAATTTTATGTAAACCTCAGAATAAGAATCAGAGTTCAAAGTTTCAGTTCTGAAGACCTTGAGCTGCCTTTCTGCGACATCCTCAGAGCATAATTAATGGGATTAGGCAACTGACTGACTAAGCATTTATTTACTCATTCATTCGTCACTAGTTTATTCTTTGATTTATTGAGCAACTGCTATGTGCCAAGCACTTTTCTAGGCACTAAAGATACCACAGATGACTTGCCCATAGGGAGTTGTAGCTTTTTGAAAAAATAAACATTAAATAAATAATAGCACAAACACATTTAATTTTAATTGATGTCAGTTATCTAGAGGAGAGGAAATTGGTGGAGTAATGACATGTAACAGGAGAAAATGGCCCAGTTTGGGGGAGGAGGATGTTGTTCCCTGAGGAAGTAACAATTAGACTGACATGGACAGAATGAATTGAAACAAATCAGGTTAAGGCAGGAAGAAAGAACATGTTAATCCCCCAAATGGAATATGCAGGAAGGAATTTTATTGGTTAAGGAAATGGAGGGAGTTCCTGAGGCTGGAATCTGGAGAGAAAAAGAGTAGAGGAGTGGGATGAAGTTAGAGGGGTGGACAGGGGCCAGGCTGGCTAAGGCCTGGCAAACCAGGAACATATATGTGCATGTGTTAACTACAAGCTCAGTGGGAAGCAAGGTTGATCCAACCTCCTACTTTCAAGGTCGTATGAAAAAGAGTTCTTGGTTTAGAGAACAAAGTGGATTCTATCCTGATCCACCCAAGCATCATTTAATGATAAAAGATTGCATGCAAATAAACGACAAGAATTAGGCAACCCAAAATAAGAGGCTTCAGTTACATAAAGTGAACCGAGCCAGTTCCAAATTCAAGAATTCCACAGTTATGAGATGAGAATGTGCTGCTGTGTAACCGGAGGTGGTATCCCACATGAAAGCAACCAAAAGACCCATCACCTAACCGGGTGGCCCCAAATCCACTTTACTTATTAGCTCTCTTTGATACATCTCAAATAAATTGGTTTTAATCACAGTTCATGAACGAAGACAGAAGGTGGGATTTCCCTCTCTTCAGCATAACAATTTTCTCAGAACAAGTCATCTTTATAAATAATTCCATATTATCCCAGTCATACTGTCTGGATATCCGGGACTTATTTAATGGGATGGTTAGCTTTAAATATTTCTGGAAGAAGGCCTTTAAAATTTAGAGTGTGTGTCTTCACCACAAAAGGTTAGAGTGTGTGATCAAATATTATGTCTTTGGATTTAAAATATCATATTTGAAGTGTGACTGTGAGAGAGTAAACCTCCCAGAATTTAGTAGGTAATTCTTGGGAGGGAAATGTCTGTTTGACATTATTTATGATGGATAATAACGTAATATGATTGCCTTAATTCTCCAAGCTATTCCTTTTGTCTTGTTTATCTCTGCAATATGGCATTTCCAAGATTCTAGGCACCCACCAACAGAATTTTTCTCTTTCCTATGTCTTGATGGCCAGGTGGTCTTTAAGCCTTTTTGGGTCTATCTCTCACATCTGCTTCCTGTCCCTTCTCAAGCCCAAGAAACCCAGATCAGTTTTCATTACCTCTTTAATTTAGAGTGGTAATTGTTTTGAAGGTCTCATAAAGGGATATCAGGTGAAGTGGATTTGGGGCCACAATTACTATCTTAGAGTAGTAAAAAGACCATGAGCTCAAATTCAGGTTCAAATCTCAGAGAAGTCACTGCACTTCCTTAAGCCTTGTTTTCTCCATGTAGAAAATGGAGATAGAGCCAGGTTACGACTGTGCTGGCAACAGTGGCTACCAGAATGGATCCTGGAGTCCAATCTGCCTAGGTTCTATTCATTGCTCTCTCATGAGACTTTGGAAAAATCATGTAACCCCTATACACCTTAGTTTTCTCATATAGAAAATGAGAATAAAAATGGTAGTTGTCTAAGGGGTTTGTTGTGAGAACACAGTGAGATGATATATTCATACATTTAGGGTGGTGTCTAGTGCCAAGTAAGTACTTGGTCATTATCAGATGATGAGTATTAAGATTGCACATGACCACATTAGGGCTCGTCCGGATGGCACTTTAGGACTGGCACTTTCTCCTAAAGCCACGTGTCACTCACAAAGTCATAATCTGGCGCCTGTCTGCCACACATGCAGACACAAATGCACCAGCCCTGCTCCCCCCGGAAACCCTGGGATCATCCCCCTCTTTTGCATTTCCCTTCCCGCATCTCAAGGCAGCCTCGTGTTCACCCGTCTCCCTGCTTGAGAGCTCTGTAGGCCAGAGATGATGTCTTGTTTCATATTCATGTAATTGGCAATACATATTTCTTGGCAATAAATATTTGATGCATTTGTTGCATGGCCCCGTAAAACTGTATTCTCAATGGATTCATTCCACCCTGGAAGGTCGCCATTACGGTCCCGCAGTGTGTTGGGCTGGCCTCCCGGCTGCAGAAAGCAGCCCCACGCAGAAGGATGTCAACCCCCTCCAGAGAGCTTGAAGACTAGCATACCCAATTTCACCCCAGGCTTTGGTAGGTTCAGAATTTTAATTTCCCAAAATCAATCCAAAGGTGGAAATTTCACATTTTGAAAATGGACTGGTTTTGCTAGGTTCTCTCTCTGATACACTAGGACAGTGTGACCTTTTCAGTATAGTCAGGTTTTTGGTTTCTGGTTACGGGATTTTAACTTTTTAAAATTTTTTGGTGAGTAGGGGGCTATAGTAGAGACAGCATATTACAGTGTTTAAGAGCAAGAATTAGACTTTCTGGATTCTAATCCCAGACTTACTGGTAACCTTATGCAAGTTTTTTATGAGTTCTTTTCTTATCTATAAAATGAATGATAATATTGACTCTTCATAAAATTGTTAATACACAAAAATGGTTAGAACATTGCCTGGTGCATAATACTCTTTCATTCCTGTTAGCTACTAGACTTACTAGTTCCTTCAGTGATAATTTTTAGTATCAAGTATAAAACTTGATCCTCTCCAGGACCAGTTAGGTCTGACTATTGAGAATGTTCTTGTAAGTTTCCTTTATAGCCTGCAAGTGTGGCGGTTATTGGTGATGGTGGGTTGGGGGGATCCTGCTATGTGCCGAGGTTCCAAGAGGTGTAAAGACAAACAGGGTCTCTGCTTTTATTTAAAAAAAGATTGAACAAATATATGAACAAGTTAATTTGGGTCATATGCACCATGTAGCTCATAATGCAGGATGTGTGATAGAGAACTATCAGAGGGACGATTTTTGATCCATTTTTCATAGGTGGTGAGGGAGGAGTCCTTTAAGAAGGTGGCAGTTACACTGACATATGAATATAACAAAGGAATTATCATGCAGAAAGCCAGGGGACAGAATACCAGACAGATGGTTTGGAAAATATAATTAGTCAAGCATGTATCTGAATAATGTCTGTCTCACCAATCCAGACCAGAGATCAGGAAGCTCCAACTCATGGGACAAATCTAGCTAGTGGCTTGTTTCTTATGAATAAAGTTTTATTAGAACACAGCTACACTCATTGACTTACATATTACCTATGTCTGCTTTCACGCTACAATGGCAGAGTTGAGGAGTTGTTACTATGAGACCCTGTGGTACACAAGTCTAAAATACTTACTATCTAACCCTTTACAGAAAAAGTTTGTTGACCTGTGGTCTAAACCAGAAGATCCACAAGGGTGAGGACCACATTTGTCTGTCTTTCTCATTGCTGTTTCCTTCAACCTGTGTTTGACAGTAGACTCCAGGAAATAATTGGAGAAGCAGCCAATGTAAGGTATTAGGTGCTGGTGACAATTTTTTTAAATCTCTTCAAAGATGAATTCAGAACACACAGTTGTCCTTCAAGAGGACACCATTGGTTCCCACATATGCCGAGAAGCAGAAATACAAAGTGTTGGCCCAGGTAGTAGCTACACATTGTAACCCACCATATGAATGTGCCGCAAGGTACTTAGATTAAGATTGTTTCCACCCTGCAGGCAGCAGTGGTTCTGTAAGATGTCACCCAATTTGGCAAGGAACGATGTACAATGAAATCGCCCCCTCTGCTAGCTTTGCAGGAAGCCTCAGCATGTGTGATATGCTCATGCAAAGCAGCATTTCTTTAGCTTGGCACATAGCACAGCTTCTCCATGATGGCACCATCAACATTTGGGGTCAGAAGTCTTTGTTGTGGGGACTGCCTTGTGCATTGTATGACTGATGGTTAGCAGCATCTCTGGTCACTACACAATAGATGCCAGAGCACGTACTTCTCCAACCAAAACATATCTGACAATGGTTAGGGGCAGGGGACAGAAGGATGAGCAAAATCGCCATCAGTAAAGAAGTACTGACATCCACTGAAAATCTCCTCTTCCTTCTTTCTTTTCTTTTTTCTTCTTTTGGAGACAGTCTTGCTCTGTTGCCCAGGCTGCAGTGCAGTGGTGCGATCACGGCTCACTGCAGCCTCAAGCTCCTGGGCTCAAGTGATTCTTCCACCTCAGGCTGCCAAGTAGCTGGGACATAGGCATGCACCACCGTGCTCAGCTAATTGTATTATGATTATTATTTGTAGAGAGGAGGGTCTCCCTATGTTGCCCAGGCTGGTCTTAAACTCGTGGGCTCAAGTGATCTTCCTTCCACAGCCTCCCAAAGTGCTGGGATTACAGGCATGAGCTGCCACCTCCTTTTCTTTCCATGATAACTTTTAGGTGTTGGAAGCAGTTGTTCTCACAAATAAATGTGTAGCAATCTGTGATTTTAGTAGCCAACTTTTCAATTCAAATCACCCTGTGTATGTTTGCATCCACTGGGATGTGGGTGCCGATCAAAGATGACAGTGTTATAATTCCTAGTAACATTATGGAGAGTAATTTTTTCTACCACGAGATAAACTTTTTAAAGTTGTGAAATTTAATTTGACGTTGAGAGTTCTGTGCCCTCTTTGGAGTTGAGGAGTTGTTGTTGTGTTTTTTTTTTTTAACACTTTCAGGCACAAATACAGTCTGAGTGCTGATTCCCACACCATTTGTAGATCAGATGTGATAAGAAACTTCTGAATTCTCTCTCTGCTCTTCATGATGGCTGAACTAAATCTGCCTTTTTGCTTAGAGCTGATACTCAGCAAGATGCAGTACAAGAAGCAGGTACACACATGGGTGCCATTCTTTGCCAAGGGGATCCAGGAGGGGAGAACAAAAAGAGAGAAATAGAAGAGAATGCGGCAGGCAGGTGCATTCAGTCTTCTCAATGAACAAGGAAACAGCGGGAATATGACCTCTTGGGAATGAAAATTCACAACAACGCCATCTTGGCCTAACTGGATCTTGAGACTAAACATTCATGGTTACTTTGCTTTACACTTCCAATGTTACCCTAATTTTTTATTTAGTATATTTTATTATTATATCTCAAATAAATGTCACAAAATTACAAAAATTTGGTCTAGGTTGCAAACGAGACACCTACAAATATATATGTGTATACATATATGAAAAATATGTACACACACGTGTGTATATATATAAAATATGTACACACATATGTATGTGTATATATGTTATGTGTACATACATATATAAAAGTATACATGCACATACATATATACATATGTATATGGGTACATACGTATATACATCTATAATAGATACATATACATATATATTAGGCTCACATTTTGGTTTTAGCTTTGAACTGTGAATGTTTAAAAATAGAGAAATTGGCTGGGCATGGTCACTCATGTCTGTAATACCAGTGCTTTGGGAAACCAAGCCAGGAGGATCACTTGAGCCCAGGAGTTTGAGACCAGCATGGGCAACATGGTGAGACCCTGTCTCTAAAAAAATTAAAGTAAAAACAGGCTGGGCGCAGTGGCTCATGCCTATAATTCCAGCACTTTGGGAGGCCAAGGCGGGTAGATCACGAGGTCAGGAGTTTGAAACCAGCCTGGCCAAGATGGTGAAACCCCATCTCTACTAAAAATACAAAAATTAGCCGGGCATGGTGACGGATGCCTGTAGTTCCAGCTACTCGGGAGTCTGAGGCAGGAGAATCGCTTGAATCGGGGACGCGGAGGTTGGAGTGAGCTGAGATCGTGCCACTGCACTCCAGCCTGGGCAACAAGAGCAAAACTTCATCTTAAAAAAAAAATTAAAGTAAAAACCAAATTAGCCTGGCATGGTGATGCATGCCTGTGGTCCCAGCTACTCAGGAGGCTGAGGTGGGAGGATTGCTTGAGTCTGGGAGGTTAAGGCCACAGTGAGCTATGATTGTGCCAGGGTGACAGCCAGGGTGACAGAGCGAGACCCTGTGTCAAAAAAATAAATAAACAAAAATTAAAAAATAAAGAAATCTTTCATGGAAAATTTTGGATCTCTGTCTTCTCTTCAAAATCCAAAAGATATGACACCCCCATCATGCCTGCCTTCTCAAATGATGACAGTCCACTTGAGACAAGCAGCAGGGCAGTGCTTAGAGTTTACCACACTCCCCACCATTCCCCAATACCTTATCCTTGCCCATTTTACGCATTTAGATCAGCTGCCTGGGATGTGTTGCCATCTCTGCTTGCAGCCTCTTATATAGATTAATTTGATCTTTATCATTGGCCTCTTTCTGGAGCCAAATCAAGTCCTTGTGACTTTCAAATAATCTTGTCCCAAATGCAATACTTCCATAAACATTTGTCTGATTGATCTTACCAAGATTTCTTTCTCTCACAATTTTCTCCACTCAAATATATCATACTTCATTTATGACAGCATTTCCCAAAATGTGCACTATGGAACAAATATATAATGTAGAAAATATAAGAATTCTATGATTGAGCAAATTAAGAAAATTCCATAGTACACAAAGTTAAAAATGTCTTTTCAGTAGTACTTCCCAGAGTCTATAAAAATGCAAATGTGCTTTGTAACTCTCAAAGAATATGTGAACATTTCTTAGTTTTCCATGGAACTTCAGAAGATTCACTCTGTCATGAGGCAAGATTTGCTTGCCTTTTAAAAAATGTATATTTATAGTCTCCAATATTTTTGATAATTGTTTTCAACCATAGATATGTCGCAGAAAAGAGAGGCATAGACCATCATAGGGTCATCAACTTTTCATTTTGCAAAGATCATTAAAAAGCAAAATGTAACTACCATCCATAATAAATACCTTTACATAGAAAAGTCATTTAACAAAATAGAGAAAAACATAACATCTAGATAAAAGACCATCATTTAAAATGAATGTGTTTGCCTTGTAAAATGTGTGCTGTGTTTCCTTTATTTCATTGAATATTTGCATTAACAAAAACTTTGTCACAGACTGTCACCAGTATACAAAACTGAGTTGGGGAAACATTGGTCTACATTGCATTAAATCTGACAATGACACACACTCAAAAACCACTGTAAAAAGAGTTCACACATGAGAGGCGAGACCACTGGTTTTCAAGGAAGGCTTTTCTGTGAGGCTGTGGAAGTAAGCTGAAGCAATGGGAAGAGAAGACAAGAATAAGATGAAACTGGGCTTTCCTTTTCAGTGTTTGCAGGTTTATTTCTACCAAATGTGGTCTTACCTTGGAGTCATACTGGGGAGGTTTTGAAACCTTGCCTGAGCTGTAGGACCACCCATCATAGACTGACATTGATGGGGACAGAGTGATGATCAAGGTACAAAGTGAATGACTTTAACAGTTTGGATCAGAACAGAAAGAAACAGAAGTGGTACTTTGAGAGTTAAGCCAATGCAGTCTAAAACCTTGAAAATATGTTATTTATTTAAACCACTATAAGATGGAAAAGGATGATGATACTTATGGTAGATTTCAAAGAGGTAGAAATGCAAGATATAAATATGTTCCAATTATCCATCACATAGATAGATTTTGCCTTCTGACTAGTGAGATGTTATTTCTTACTGAGCAAATTCCTTGAGTTACTCTGGATAGGAACTCATGAAAGTCCTAATGTATTTTATAAAGATTTTTTTTTTTTTTGGTCATTTGACCATTACCGCTTGAGGAAGGGTGATAAAATATAGAGCCTTCAAATGACCCATTTTTATTTTAAGAAGGATTTTATTTCTTTTTTATTGTTTTACGTATTGGTGTCCTCTTGAAAAATTAATAAATCTTTGAGGGCAAGAACTAAAACTACACATTTTAGGATCCTCACTGCCTGGTGCCCCGGAAGTCCTTGCTAAATACTTTTATGAATAAATGAATGTAAAAAATAAATGAATGAAGAACAGAAGACAGTATGTTTATTTTTTCCACTTTTCACTTTTTATGTTAAACTTTGTGTCTTGAGATCATTGTAGACTCGCATGCAGTTGTCAAACAATAACACAGAAAGATCCTTGACCCAGTGTCACCTGGTGGTAGATGTGGCCAAACTGTAGGACCATGTCACTACCAGGACAATGACATTGATACAAACACAGAACATTTCCAACATCACAGGGACCCCTCATGCTGCCCTTTCATCGTCACTTCCCTCCTGTCCCAGGTATAATGGAAGTCCAGGCTCCCTACTCAGCCTCCGATGACAGCAGAAAGGAGGGCTCTGGGATCCCTAACTACTGCTAGGTTGAGGGTGGTTCTAGATCTCCCTTAGGCCTCCCCTCCTGGCTAGGAGGGGTAGAAGCACTTTGTTATTGCTCCCTCGTGGCCTGCACTGACACTCCAGGGGAGGGGATGGACTTGTTACTTCGGGACAATGGTGAACTTTGAATGCTCCCCTGGGTCTCTCTGACACCAGCCAAGTGAAGGCACTGGGGTGCCTCACTGCAAGTCTCGTGAGAGGGGAAATCTTAGCTTTCCAGTTGGCCTTGGCTTGCATGAGTAGGTTCGGGCCATTTTTTTTTTTTCTGTGTTGTTTGGCTAAAGTAGAATGTGTTTATTATTGAAAAGTTTTCTGTCTTAGTAGGCTGCCCCTTTCCGGGCCCCTTGGTTAGAAATAGCAGGTTTTTATTACGGCTTTTTTTTTCAACCTGTTGGTGTGTGGCTTCTTCAGCTCTAAGTCTGGCATGTATGCAGCACAGAGAAAACCCAGGGAACTCACCACCATGTAATTCTTTGAGTCTCAATATCCCTAGCCAATCTATCTTCTCTCCACCTTTTAGTTTGAGATATATATACATATATATATTATATATACATACATATATAAAACATATGCCCCATACATATATAATACATACACATATAATATATACACATATATAATACATACACATAAATATCTAATACATACACATAAATGTATAATACATGCACATATAATACGTACACATACATATGAAACCCATATGCATATATAATACACATACATATATAATACATACACATGCATATATAATACATGCACATACTTGTTTAATACACATGCATATATAATACATATACATGTATAATGCATGAACATATATAATATATACACTTACACATATACACACATATAGTAATACATACACATACACGTGTATGTGTATAATACATACACATATGTGTAAGACATACATATGCACATATATAATACATGCACACACATACATATGTAATACATACACACATATATGTAATACATACACACATATATGTAATACATATGCATACATATATATGTAATATATACATACATATATAAAATATATACACACACATATGTGTACATATTTATAATGTCCAGATTTTTAATAGTTGGACTTAGTGGGAGAAATAGGAAACATTATATATACTTTATCTTTCTGGAAATGGAAATCCTCACTTTACATTTAAAAGGGGGAAGTTAAAAAAATCCCCTGAGTGCAATACATTTCAATGCTCTCCTTGAAGAGTGTGTGTTTTTTATCTAAATGGACACCTATTCAAATATTGTTTTAGTGTTCATCCATCTAAAAGCAGTACCAATCGAAATGTAACTGGTGTGTAGTAGGTGCCCCATAGTCAATTTAATATATAATAGACCTTCTATTTCAAAAACAAATTCTCACTCATCCTGGCTTTCTTACTTGCATGCATAAAATGTACATATTTACATTTTGATGTATTACTCTTCTGATGTCGACTACCCCCTCATAAAGGCAAATGGTTTACTTTGAATTAACTTTTCTGAACATAAAAGAAACAAATGGTCAAAAATCTGTAGTTACAGGCATGCATCTTGATTTTACTTCCACTCTATTTAGCTAAGGTTAACGGAAACAAATACGCCACAGAAAGTATTTTCTCTGCTTTCTCCCATAAAAACACGTTTTTCTTTTTTTTAAAGGAAGTTCACAAATGTAAGAAATCACTGAATCCCTTTCAAAATAGGAAAAGAAGTTTCAAATCGCAGATCCATTTCTGATATGTTCTCATTTAGGAAATCATGTCATGTTAGCGCATGGGGGTTTTAGCACATGTGATGCTGAAATTTGCCAGACTTTGGAGAAGGTTGCAAGAATAACAATGACAATGGGAAGACACCTTCTGCCTAAGATATTTCGATCTTCCCTACTTGCATGCATGCCAGGCCCTTGACTTAACTTGACCTTTCCTTCTGCCGTTGTGTGGGGCAGGCCTACTGGCGGTCTCAGAGGAAAATGCACTATCCGAGATCTAAGAATCAGAAGTAATTAAGGAAGAGAAACTGACATTACAGGCTTAGAACGTGGTGGAGATAAAGTGAGGCCCTAGGGTTATGACAGGAAATTTGGAGCTGAAAACCAAAAATGACTTTTAATTATAAAAATTCCAATTTGAAACCTCAATGACTAGAAATCTAGCTAACAGAGTCACTAGAGTAACTAGGAGCAGCAGATTTCTTCCTGCCTTAAACACACACACACATCTATATATACACACATTCATATACTCTATCCTTTAAAATTTCCAAGGCACATCTTGGGTCAATAGACATTTACAATCCATTAATCTTCTCCCTATTGCTTATTACCTTCTCACCATTCACAGTGTTAAATAAGAATACCTTTAGCAATGTGAGCCATAGCCTTCGTACAAGATCACATTATCTTCCACACCCTGTCTTTACTAAGGTTGGAAGGAAAGGCCTGTGCTTTTTGAAGCACAATTCAAAAGATTGGAATCAAATTGACAATCCCTTTCCAGGGAGCTTTCTCTAACTCTCCGTCACTACATCTGGGGGAGACGTCCTACTGTGTGTCACCAGCATCCCTTGAACACATCTCTGTCACAGAATTTATCACTTCAGCTGCTTGATGAGGACTAGCATGAATGTCTTAGTTGATTTGATCTGATTTCCCCAGTACCTGGCAGAGTGACTGACCTATGGTGAGCTGGTCACAGTTGAGTGAATGAATGAGTCTTCTACCAACTGACCAACAAATAAACTAAAACAAAAATAACAGGGAACTCCAAGAGACAATACTCTGGCACCACGTGACCAATGTGAAGAGTAATAGACAAAACAGGACTGTCATACTTTTCAAGATAGATGTGTACTGCAGCACCATTTATACCGAAAAGTGTGAAACAACCTATGCCCTCAACATGAGACTAGATAAATTAAATGTAGGATATTTAGCTGTTTAAAAGGAATGAGCAAGATCAATATCAACACGAGGGACCTTAGAAACACGGTTGAAAGGAAAAAGTAAATTGCAGAATGGTCGTGCATCATAATATCTTTATATAAAAGTAAAAAGAACAGGAAGCAACTCTACGCATTTTGTGTAAAAATAACAAAACAATGATATACGTTTTCTCAGGGAGTAGAACATAGATGCAATTTAATTATTTGAAATCAGAGGCTATATTTCAAACCTCATAACTGGTTTCCTTAGGGGAAGGGAGGAGAACTAAAATGAGGATGGTATCAAAGGGGCCTTTACTACTATTCATATTGTTCATTTCTTTTTAGAAGGAAAGTACTTTAGTTACATCTATAACTTGCAATTTTCCTACACGCTTAAAGCTGGTACGTTCCTAGACTTGAAATCTTTGCAAATAGTGACCCCAGTGCTCTAGAATATCTTATGAGGATTTGTGGGATTTTTTTCCTCCTTTCTCCTTCATCAAAAGCTGAGAAAAACATTTGCGAAGGATATTGTTTAGGCCAATCCTCCTCCTTTTGGAACGATCTCCTTGTTTGTCAACTGCCAGCTTTGACATTCTCTCTCACTTCCCACGGTCTGGCAGCCGAGCAGGGATCTGGAGCCAATTTGATTCTCCCCCTCTGAAGAAACAGCCTAGCAGTCTGTACTGTGTTTGGAGAGAACTAGTAAAATGTGCCTTTTTTTCCCCTCTTTATTCCAAATGCCCAGGCGTGCGTGTTAAGATGGGGGAAATAAGCCTCATGGCCGAAACGTGCTATCAGCATCTTCCATAGTAATTAATTTTCTGATATGCCTGCGTGTCTGATGGAAGGACTTGATAGTACAACAAAAAGCTTCCACACTCCACCCATGACTTCCAAAAGTTTGCAATTGGAAACAGACAGTATGGACGCAAATGTTTCATAATAATGACAAATGTTGATTGAGTACCACAGATCTCAACAACTCTCTGAACTAAGTCCTACTGCTAGCATACCCATTTTAAAGATGAGAAAACTGAGGTTAGGTGAGTTGCAGAAGGTCACATCCCTAGCATGTGGCAGCGGCACACTTCAAACTCTGGCCATCCGGCTCCACGTTTCCATTCTGCCTCATGTCAGGATCTCTCCTATCTAGTTCTTAGCATGTAGAAAACTCTCACTAAATACTTCTTGAATAAACTAATGAATATTTTACATCTGACAGACCCTTGATTAAAGGACATTGTGCAAAACCAAGGGCATGGCTAACCTCTTCAGGAATGTTGACAATGAGTGGCAGGACTTCCTGTAGAAATTTGAGTCAGAAACACATGGATAGTCTCCTTGACTTTTACACTGACGAACCTGGGTAGTTTCTCAGTCTCAGGCAGGATTCTAAGACACCCCCCAAGACCCTCCCTCCCTCTGGTGTTCAACAGTCTGTGTAGTCTCCTCCTGTATAGTGGGGATGAAACCTGTGAATATGATGGGATATCACTCTTATAATTGGGTTACTAATCAGTTGACTTGAAGTTAATCAAAAGAAAAATGATCTGAATGGGCCTCTGACCTAATCAGAGGAGCCTTTAAAAGAAGAGGGAGCGGCTGGGCAAGGTGACTCATGCCTGTAATCCCAGCACTTTGGGAGGCCGAGGAGGATGGATCACTTGAGGCCAGGAGCTGGAGATTAGACTGGCCAACTTGGTGAAACCCCGTATCTACTAAAAATACAAAAATTGGCCTGGTGTGGTGGTGCACGTCTATAATACCAACTACTCGGAAGGCTGAGGCAGGAGAATCACTTGAACCCAGGAGGTAGAGGTGGCAGTGAGCAGAGATCACACCACTGCACTCCAGCCTGGGTGACAGAGCGAGACTCCGTCTCAAAACAAAAGAGACAGAACATCGGAGGGATGAGTTCCTGCTGGCTTGGGAGAAAAAGCACATTGATATGCTATGAGCTGCTTCTGGGGCCACGTGACAAGAAACCGTATGTGACTCCTAGAAGGTGACAACAGTCTCTGGCTGAGAGCTAGCACAAAAAAAAAGGTATCAATCATATATCCACAAGCAAATGAACTATGCCAAACACCAGCGAGAGGCCAAGTATGGTGACTCACACCTGTGATCCCAGCACTTTGGGAGGGCAAGGCAGGAGGATTGCTTGAGACCACGTGTTCAAAAACAGCCTGGGAAACAGGGCAAGACCTGTCTCTACCAAAAAAAAAAATTAGCCAGGTGTGGTGGCAAATGCCTGTAGTGCTAGTTACTCAGGAGGCTGAGGTTGGGGGCATTGCTTGAACCCAGGAATCCAAGACTGCAATGAGCTATGGTCAAGCCACTGCACTCCAGCCAAGTGAAAAAGTGAGACCCTGTTTCTAAAATAAGTAAATAACCAATGAGTGTGGAAGCAGACCAGAGATTCAGATGAGAATCACAGCCTCCACCAATACTTGATTTCAGCCTCGGAAGGCTCCAAGCAGAGGACCAGCTAATCCATACCTTGACTCCTGACTCATGGGAATTGTGAGCTAATGTTTGTGTTTTTTTAAGCTACTAAGCATGTGCTAGTTTTTTATATAGCCATAGAAAACTAAGCCAGATAGCGACACATCATACAAGGACATAACCATAAAATAAAATAATATAGGTGAATTGTCTAGCACATGTGTTTTGGCAGTAAATTTTTTGGTCTCCTTCCTTCCTTTGAGATGTGAGGCTGCCACTTACTGCTCTGAGGGTGAATGTGATGGCTGGAGCCCCAACAGCCATCTTGGCCACTGAGGACAAGAGCCACGTTAGAGAAGATGAGTGGAAAGTTGGAGGGAACCTGGAGCCTTTGACCATCACAGAACAACCACACCAAGCAGGACTTATGTATGAAGCAATGGCTCTCATGATGAAGCTACACTTCTGAAGTTGCCCTGTTACTTCAGCCCAAATTAATTCTGACTAAATCAGTTATGTAAATTGGCACATAATTCAGTTTACTGACTCACCATCAAGCTCTCACCAACCAAAAAATTGACAATGCTGACTTTATGTCCAGAAGCAGGGTACTCTGGACTTTCTGGAACAGAGAAACCCAATTTATATGTATATGTTTGTGTGTGTGTATGTATACACACACATATATATGTATACATGTATAACTTGGGCTATAACACATATATGTATATATACATGCATGTATAACTTGGGTCATACACACATACTTGTATAACTTGGGTTATACATACATATATAATATATATATGTATTATGTATATACATACATATATAACTTGAGTTATACATACATACCTGTATAACTTGGATTATACATACATACATATATAAATATGTGTATAAATATATTTATACATAAATATACATATATTTGTATATATGTATATATTTGTATGTATATATGTACATATAATACATACATACATATATAAATATATACATTAAAAATATATAAATATATATGTACATATAATACATAATACATATATAAATATATACATAAAATACATATATATATCATGAATGTAAGGGTTACTTCATTTTTGATCAAGAATTCTGGAGAAGAGAGGTGAGGTTTTGTCTTTGACTGTAGGAGGCAGGAGTAAATACTGGGATAGATAGAGAGAACAAGGCCTCCAACCTATTTAAGACCCATCCTTCCTCAGCTCCATCAGAGTAAGGGGAGGACCATCAGCAGAGGATAATTCGATTCCCTCATGGAACCCATTTCAATGCTTAAACCACAGGCCTCTCTTTTTCTGGAGAGAATTCCTATTTTATTAAAACTGCTGATTGTAACCCCACTTGTATATGAATATTGCTCACACACACGGAAAAGGAGCTAATGCGATCAAACAGAACAGTAATATTAAATTACCGTAACTCATTTACCCGGCCTGCACATGACTTTCTCCCCCCTCCCTTCACAAGAGCTTGTACATGCACACAAAATCTATAAACTCTTCCTGGGAATACAAAAGCATCCTCTATGATGTTGATAAGAAACAGGACAGTCACTCTCTCCTGACATATTTGTTCTTTAAAAACAAATCAATGGCACAGGCATTTGGCACCTGAATGCAGAACAACGGCTTGATGAGGCAAAGATTGTCTTCATTAAGGACATTAATATTCATAGGGAGTAGAAAATCTGACACAAGAGAGGACTCACTAACCTTTTCTCATATTAGATTTTTACTTCTTAACACAATTACAGTCCGGCAATGACTTAATTAATGCTGCTTTTCGTCAGCCGCCTTTAAAGAGCTGTCAATTTGGTCCTGCAGAGGCTGTCAACGAAACAGAAAGACAGTCATCTTGGTGAAAAAGACACAGGAAGAAATTCAAACACTTAATAATATTCAAAGTGCTAAGCAAAGTCACATATCAACTGGGATTAAGGAGAATTTTTGTCTTTCCCTTCCATCCTGTTTAAGTGAGTCCTGCTGATGGCACGATTAGGACTTGACTATTGCTTGGGTTTCGAAGATGTAGCGAAACAGAGTGAAGGATATGAGGTGGAAGGAAAGGACCTCCCTACCATAAAAAGGTGGCATGCCAACTACCTGGGTGTCTTGCTTTTCCACAGTCATGGGGTGTGGAATTGGAAAAGACTTGAGAAAGCACATTGTGCAAGCACCTCTCTTTATAGATGAGGAAGTTGCTCAGTCCCCTGTGTCTTTGACCCAGATGTTGCAAATTTAATCTCTGCAGGTCAAAATTTCACCTGCAATATTTTTTTTTCTTTTCTTAGTATGCACAGTGTTAAAAGTGATTCAAATAAAGGATTTGCCAAGATATAAAGTTTCAAGATGCAAACTTGTTTTTAAGACTTAGAGTGTTTAGCAACTCGAAATCTACCTTTCTTCACAGTGATGACAGGCAGAACCTCAGAGCTAGTGACTCTCTTCGGTTTTAACACGATTTCCCTTGCACACACCTGCTTGGTTCACTCCTTTCTTTTACCTACTTAGGGTTTCAAGATCCATGCAGTTGTCTCTCTTGCTTTGGGAAACTTAACTTCACCTTTCTTCAAAGACAACCTCAGGATTATCAGTTTGAAAAAAGAATTGTACTTTTTCTGATAATATTTTCATCTGGCTATTTCTTGGCTGAACAGCCTATTCTTGTCACATGGCTGGAATACTCCTCCCAGTTCCTAGCCTACATCAGAGTCTCCCAACTGTGGCACTATTGATATTTGGGCCTGGATCATTTTCTGTGGTGGAGGCTGTCCTCTATATTGTAGGATGTTTAACAGCATCCCTGGGCTCTACTCATTGGATGCCAATAGCACCTCCCCTACCTTTTCAATGTGACAACCCGAAGTGTCTCCAGACATTGCCAAGGGTCCCCTAGTGGGTAAAGTCACCCTCAGCTGAGAACCACTGGTCTAACTGATCTCTTCACTATCTTTGACTTCAATGCCCCATCCTCAGTGAGGCCTGCCCTGATTACTCCAACCATTCTTCCCTTATACCCCGCTGTGGCGCCCTGTGCATTTCATACACTGTATGGTGCAGGGTTTGTTTTGTTTGTTTTTCTACTCAGTATCTAGATTAAAAGCAGCATGAGAGTAGAGGCAACTATAAATTTTATTTGAATAAATAACATTTGAATAAATGCTTCAGCCTCTAACTATCCACTGTAAGACCAACTCTTAATTACGCCTCATCAGCAATGAGTTTCTTAGATCCAGTCTCATGAACGAACGGCTTTGGGGAAGAAAGGCACAAGGCCACCATTCCTTCCTGTTATGCTATCAGTGATGGGTCACATGGACTTGAAAAATGCCCTTTCTTATGACTAAGCAGCTCTGATTTCAGTACTCAATGGTTTCGGAGATTAAGTCCCATTTGTCACACTCCGGACCTTGACTTTTGGTTTGGAAAATATGAATAATCACATAAAAAAGTGACAGCGTAGGGATGCCTTTATTTTTCCTGCCTGAGAAACTACTAGCAGTGACTCTGCCTATGAAGACACAGGGGAATATTTGTGGATTTTCTTTGCCCTGGGAGGCTGCTAAACATCCTACAGTGTAAAAGACAGCCCTCACCACAGAGAATTATCCAGACCCAAATGTTAATAGTGCCATGGTTGAGAGACCCTGATGTACGCTAAGAGCTAGGAGGAGTATCCCAGCCATGTGGCAAGGGTACACTGTTTTAGCCAAGTAGTAATCAGAGGAAAATATCCTCAGAAACAACATAGTTTGTTCAAACTGATAATCCTGGGGTTGTGCACAGGCGATGGCATCTGCAAAGGTCTGGGATTGTGTTTGAGTGAAGCTAGAGAGGCAACACATGAGCTAGAGGGGGCTAGGTGGCAAATGAACTGCCTGGGGGAGCACTGCTTAGCCACACAAAAAAAGTCCAACAGGTACTCGTTTGCCTCAAGAAGATATTGAAGGACTTTGATCTGTAGTGGCCATCAGAGTTGGTCACTGTTCAAGAGATGGTTAATTTACACAGGGCACAGGGAGCCTGATGCAAAGAAATGGTTCCTGACTTATTTCCTTTGAGGCTCATTATTTTGAGACCATCTCTGACTGAGGTATTCCTATGCAAATTCTCTTGACAGGCCCCAAAGAGCATTTCAGTAGGTGATCCAGAGTCAGCATCAGTCCCTAAAGATCTGTTGGAGAGACCTGTCCAGGACTTATCCTATGTGACTAGGGCTGGAGATACTTCAGATCCTGCCATTCCAACACAGAATGGCATACTTTACAGAAATTATTGATCACACAAGTAAAACCTAGTGGGGCTTAACTACCGGATTTTAAGTTTAAGCTACCACTCTGGTGGGAGCTAGGATCTCGAGCAGCAAAATGCATCCTTGCCGAGGTGGGCAAAGCAGCAGAGGCTGCGTGTGACCCATTCTCAACAGTGACACTGTGGGGATGCACCAGAAACAGCAGCAGCTGGGACCTGAGGTTAGTTTCCAGACCACTCAACCCACCATTTCTCCCTCTGACCAGCTTTTGAAGCAAAGGTGACTCTACAAAATGAATGCAGCCCCTGAGATTCAGGAACAATCCATGTGGGCATGAGAGCTGAGCATGAGGTTGGGGAAAATGGCAAGAGAAATATACTAACATTTCTACTTATGAGTGTTTATGGGAGCTCGAGTAATTAATTGGAACTAATACAAGAGATGTGGCTGTTATTCCTCAAGTTGTAGTTCCTCGCATTATACTAGCCATGCCTTTCAGAGGTTGCAAATCAACCTGGTACCTGATGTCGAAGCAAACAGAATCTGTTACAGGACTACCAGTAAGGATAACCTAAAAAAGTCTCAGAACTTAACATGTGAGATTTATTGCATTTGTTGTTCGTCTTTTTTCTGTCTATTAACCCATTGATTGATGGAAGCACATTCATTCAGGCTGGCAAGTTTCAAGATACAGAAGCAAAGAACTAATTAAACCTTCCTTCTGTACCTTCAGCCCCTAGTTACATAGGATTAAATACGTAGGCTTTAGCATGACATAGGTCTGGGTTCAAGTCCTAGCTCTGCCACTTAGTAGTTGTGCAGTCTTAAACAAGTTACTTAACCTCCCCAAGCTTCAGTTTCTTCACATGTAAAATTGTGATAATGATTTCATGACAAAGTGAGCATTTACAGTATGGAGAATTTATTGTGAGCCGAGATACGTGGTTTCTTTTTCAGCATTATTTTACATAATCTTTTCAAAATCTCTGTGAGGTGCGGACACTATTTTTTACAAGCAAAAACCAAAGTTTAGAGATGTTAACAGATTTAACAGATTTCTGAGGCTGACACAGCTAGTAAGTTGTAACGTCAGGATGCAAACCTAGGCTGCCTTAGAGCTTATGCTCCAAACATTATGCTATGCTGTTTGTGTCATGGGGTCTTGTGATTATTAAACAAGATCAGGTATGTATAAGCACTTAGCACAGAATATAGCACATTGAAAGTGATCAATAAATGCTCTCTCTTTTAATTTACACACATTAGTATCCTACTCCTAAACATCACCTCCTCCTTACCCCTTTCAACTTATAGTGAAATCACTTTGCTCATTTATCTCACCTTGTCCTAATTCCACACATTTCTGTCTGATGTCAAAATATTCCTCTAGGAACTTTTGTTCACCAAATTATTCCTGTCATTGCTTGAACTCTTGTCTTCTTGCTTGTTTACATGTATGCAATAAGTGCAAGTTTTCACACAATTCTAGCAAAAATGTCGGAGTGTCTAAATTGAAATCTGAGACCCAAAATAGCATCCTCGCCCCTAATAAGACTTCCCCAAGTTGTAAGTGAGCTTTTCAGTATAACTATATATATTGAACTGAGTCTGCAAACAGATTGAAAGCTTATAGTTGACTGTCAGTGGAAGTTGATTTGGCCTAGAAATCTCTCCAGGGGTTCAAATTAGCCGATTCTGTAGATGAAATAATTTGCCTTTAAAATCATCATTGGAAGAAAGATGTCCTGATTTTCCCAATGCAATACCACCTAATCTTTAGCAGGCCTGGAGCACCGACATGGTGGGGTGGTAGAGTGGCCATGGAGGGCACTGATATTCTTCATCCTGCCAAACTTGGACTCAAGGAAATGTCACCCACAGGTGGTCCACCAGATGCTCAGAGGGTGAAGCACATTTATCATTGAATGAACTTATCTCTGAGGACTTTATGTCTTTTGGGAGTCACACTTGTCATGGGGAAGACTGAGAACACCTTTCAAAGAAAACCTAATTTACTTAAAGAAAAGTGTGTGTGCCCCTTCAACAATCGTTTTGTGTACTATTCCACGGACAGGATGATGGAACAGACAATTTCAAGCCAAGGCACTTTTCTAAGACACCTGTCTGCAGATAACTGATCATGAAATACAAGTGTCTCCAACGCCCAGGAAGAGGGATTATGGCTGCATCCACCGTGATAGGCTAGGGCAGAGATGGATGCTTGCACACCTGTTTTAAGTAAATCCTTCCCTTCTTAAGGAAATGAAGAAAGGTTGTCAAATCTAACAAAAAGTCATCTTCATCCTGGACTCCCCTTGCCTTTCCCATCATGGAGTCTGAATCATGTGACAGGGAAATGGAAAAGACCATTCTCTTTCTATAAAACGGGCTCAAGGCAATGTGGGGAGAGAATTCACAATAAATAATGATAAGCAATCTACTTGTTTGGGAATAGGAATGCAGATATAACAGAATACACTTAAAATGCAGATCATACTACTATTTTCATAATCATCAACATTTGTTTGTGTTGATGTATATTTACATAAAGTCAACTGTAATAATAGACAAATTTATTGAATGCTTACTGTGTGCCAGGTAAAATTCTAGATGATTTACATAGCCTATTTTATTAGTCCGTTCTCATGCTGCTATGAAGAAATACCAGAGTCTGGGTAATTTATAAAGAAAAGAGGTTTAATTGACTCACAGTTTCACAGGGCTGGGGAGGCCTCAGGAAACTTATAATCGTGGTGGAAGGCACCTCTTCACAGGGTGGCAGGAGAGAGAATGAGTGCCAGCAGGGGAAATGTCAGACGCTTATAAAACCATCAGCTCTCGTGAGAACTCACTCACTATCACGAGAACAGCATGGGAGAAACCACTCCCATGATTCAGTTACCTCCCACTGGGTCCCTCCCATGACACGTGGGGATTATAGGAACTACAATTCAAGATGAGATATGGGCGGGGACATAGCCAAGCCATATCACTTATCTAATTTATTCCTGACAACAATTTGATGTGGAAGTAATCACTATTTGCATTCTATGGGCGGGGAAACTGAGGCTTGTTGAGGATAAGGTCCCTGCACAACATGACAGAACTAGTAAGGGGAGGAGAATGTAAGTGAAGCTTGTTCTCTTTCACTTTGACATTGTATTCTTAATATTATGCAATATAATCTCATCTCACACACAAAACGTGTGTACAAATTTGTGTCTTTGTTCACACTCCCAGATTCTCATGTATGTTTGTAGATTGCATTCTGGGATGTCTCAGATAACGCATGAATGCAGAAATAGTGGGACTGAATGATTGTGCACAGCAATAATCTTCAGGGTGGCTGTCAACAAGCCTTAATTTAGAAATAAACAAAGTGAAACAAAACATGCAAATATGGTAATAGCAGGATGCTGCATTTACCCCTTGTCTCTTTAATAAACAACTTGGAACCCTGAAAGAGAGAAGGATTTAGTGTTTGGGTGTGTGGAATCTCATCTACATGCCTAACACAACTTCTATATCAAAGGCACTCTGTGACAGGAGGTATTGCATTTAGCTGCACCCGTTTTGGATACTTTTCTGAAGCAGTTATCGGAGGAAGAGATAAAAATAAAATTTTTAGTATAAACTTGTGCTAACTCTTACATTCACTTTTAATGAACAGGTCGTCTGTGGTTCTAAGTATGTCTGCAGTTTTCTTTAGACCTCATTTCTTCCCTTCGACTGTAATGAGAGGGGAAGAGAAAAGTGGAGAGCCACTACAAGTCCTGCAATAGCTCATAAATATCTCTTTAAATATGAAACTGTCTAAACCCTCGGTGGCCATTACTTATTTATTAAGCTCCCTCTCCAAAGTTCTCTCCATATCATGACCACTCTCTGAATTCACACGATGGTCTTTCAATATGTCAAACATTGAACCATTCTCTCTCAGATCCTCTCATTCTCTCTTACCCCTCTGCAATCACCTTTGCATTGGCCCAACTTCCTTTTTATGTTAAAATTCAGTGCAATGTGCAATATGCCATTGATTCTGTCATGTCCAATGCCCTGGGATCAGGGATGAACGTTGGAAATCATCCTTAGAACATGCATATGTTCTCCAACCAAAATCTTTTATCCAAAAGGTAGAACCGCAAGCGTGTCGCTTTGAATCTATCTAACAGTGCACTTATTTTTATAATAAAGAAAGCAAAATGTATAGAGTTCATTAAAAACATTGTTAAAACACAGAGAGCAATGAAGAAGAAAAAAATTTTAAAGCATGACAAACACTGTCACCCAAAAATAACAATTTTAAATATTTTGGTGTGTTCCTAAATGGCCTTTGTGTGTGCATTTTTTGCACGGCTTTTAGATTGTACTATACATAATATTGTGAATCCTTCTCTTAGTTGAGTATAAGATTCTCACATGCCAGTAAGAATGTCTTCTAATCATCATGAAAGAAGCACAAAGGGAATGTAGTTCCTAAAACATACAAACAAAATAGCACAAAAAGAGGGGATAAAATTTTACTCCAAATATTTAGTTTTGAAATGTCAGCTTGCTTAAAAGTCAAATAACATTCTTCCTAGTCTGTAACACAGTATATCTGGTGTATTCTGGATGGTCTGTATAGCTGAGTGTTGTCTAGCTTATTCACATTTATTCTACTAATTGCCTTTATTAATATTTTACCTGATTCTAAACTCCATGAGACAAGGTACTGCATTTGTCTGATTTTCTCTGTACAGTTCCTAGCACAATACCAGGCACATAGTAGAAACTTAGGAAGTATGTGTTGAATGAGCAAGTGATTTATCTCGGTTTCCTGTCTAATCCTCAGGTGAAAATTAAATGCCAATCAAATGGAATTGAGATTAGACTCAGAGAAAAGGAGAACAAGGACACTTCATTTTGGTAGTGAACATAACAAGAGGTAAAATGACTATCTAATGCAGCATTGTTTTTTTTTAATTATTCTGCCTGTTTAGAGAAACAAATAATTACAAATCCTTTTGTGAATTTTAATATGTTTAATCTCTGAAAGATTGGACCCAGCCAGGGAGCCCTTATAAACGTGTTAAGCTTTCTTAAATGCCTTTTGGGCAATTCTAAGACTTCTTCATGTTGGGTTGATGGTAATTAATACCATCCCAGTAGTACACCTGAGCACTTTATTATTCCAAACGGCAAAGACAGGAAGCAGTCTTACAAAAATAGCAAGCAGAATTAGGTGACATCATTACATATTGGGCACTTCATTGAATTCTGCGAGATGTTTTATAAGCCTCAGTATATGACAAAATTGTATGCATAAGACTCCAGATGTAGAAAGAATCATGGCTCTTTACCAGACTTATTTACCAATTGTACTTATTTCTTCTTTAGAAATCGGGATAAAAATAGTGTCTACCTCATAGAGTTATCATGGTAGTGATTAAATAAATTAATACCTTGAAGCATTGCCTGGCACAGAATATGTACCCCAAACTGTTCATACTTCTGCCCCCTAACAGATAGTGTGTGTATATATATATATATATATACACATATATGCACATGATATATAGATATCTTATTTCTCATTAGAAATGTTAAAATATTTTTATTGTAGAAATTTTAAGAAAAAACAGAAAAGATTTCAAAAGATCACGTTTCATTCGCCATCCAGAGATAAGCATTACTATTACAAATAAACATCTTTTTATTTCAGTAATGCTGCTGGTTTTTAAGTGTTCACAAGTCCTTCAACACTCCTCACTTAAAAGGTAGAACCTGGTGTGGTTTAGATCTGTGTCTCCACCCAATCTCATCTTGAAATGTAATCTGCAATGTTGGAGGTGGGTCCTGGTGGGAGATGACTTGGTCATAGCGGTGGACTTCTCATGAATGGTTTAGCACCATCCCCTTGGTGCCGTTCTCATGATAGCGAGTGAATGAGTTATCACGAGACCTGGTTGTTTTAAAAGTGTGTAGCAGCTCCCTCCATTCTCTCTTCCTCCTGCTCTAGCCATGTAAGATGTGCCTGCTTCCCCTTCATCTTCTGCCATCATTGTAAGTTTCCTGAAGCCTCCCCAGAAGCCGAGCAGAAGTCACTATGCTTCCTGTATAGTCTGCGTAAACTCTGAGCCAATTAAACCTCTTTTCTTTACAAATTACCCAGTCTCAGGTATTACTTGGTACCAGTGCAAGAACTGACTAATACAGAACCTAATTCTCCTTGATTTCAATGGGGGCCCGACTTAGTCATATGATTCTAATGAATAAGTTGAGGAAGTAATGCTGTGTGACTTCTGAGGCTCAGTCATAAAAGGCATCACTTATTCTGCCTCACTCATCTGGATTGTGCATTCTAAAAGAAGCAGGCCACCATACTGGGGGGGCATCAAGCAGCTTGAGGACAGGCCTATGTGAGAAGGAACTTAGGCCTAAGTCTGTCTCAAACCACCAGAACCTTTCCAGCCATGTGAATGAGTCATCTTGGAAGAAGAGTTTTCCAAGATGCAGTCCTGGCTAACATCTTGACTATAACTTTATGTGACCTTGGGCTGGATTCTCTCAGCTAAGCTGCTTGCAAGTTCTTGACCCAGAGAAACAACAAGATAATACATGTTTGAATTTTTTAAGCCACTAAGTTTTGGGGTAATTTATTACACAGCACTAAATAACTAAAACAATGACTTTACTTAGTCATGTATTATTGCTAGAATTTCTGTTACTTTTTTTTTCCTTTCAACTAAGTTCACTTTTTTCTTATAAACTTCCATTATAAAATCTATATGTGGCTTCATCACTTTGGATATTTTACCATAGTGTTTTAAAGTCTCTTTTCGATTGTTTTATTATCTGTAGTTATTTAGGAAACAAATTCTGTCACTTTTTGTATGCTTCCTCTCTCATGGTTGTTTACTTCCTTGTGAGAATTGTAATTTCTGACTCTAAACTCACTTGGCAGTGAGTTCAGGGAATTCCTTTGATTAGGAACACCTCCCTGTGGGTGGATTTACATGTTCCCCTGCTGGAACCTAATGGCTTCTTCCAGTTCAGACCAGTTCTAGGTTAATTTGTGGTTTCCATGTTTGACACTCAATAAATAGCATGACCAAGGACCCTACATCCATGCATGATGTGATGCAGGGTTGGGAGTTTGAGTTCTCATTTTGGATTCTTTCACCGGATAACTAATAAGTAAACTTCCTTACAATGGCCCTGGGAGGCAGGAGAGTTTTTTGAGCTCTCCTTTCACTGATTGCTGGTTTCTGACATTATGGAGGAAGCTTATTTCCAACTCCCACCCACCATACAAACTTGAGGCTTCATTCTCCCATTCCCACAGAGACATTAACCTCCAGCATTGAATAAACACTTTGTTTGAGACTTCTAAGGATTTCCCCTTCAAGCTTATCTATGTATTTAAAATATATAATTTTCCAGAATTTCTATGTTGAAACGGGACCAGGAAATTTCACACATCAGCTGAATTTGCCCTATTAACCAGAAATCCTCCAGAATCAGAATCTTCCCTATGTGTAACATTTTTTTGTATAATTATATTCATGCTGGCTGTGCAATGTTTTATTTTGTTTTTTAATTTAATATTATAATAAAATTATTAAAATTTCCAAAGAGTATTAAAACTCTTTGTGAATGGAATTTGAATGGTTGTAAAATATCCCATCAAATGAATATACACTGATTTAGTTAATATTTCATTTTTTGGACATTGAGTTTTTCACTATTGATGAATAAGAACTCATTTTGTCTTTTGTATTCTTCAGAAAGGAAGGAGATATCTCACTATTTTTTTTAAGAACTGAGGGTGGGAAGAGATGAAATAGTTTGTTCATGACCATATGGTCAGATAGAGACAGAAGGATGCATTCAGGTAGTTTGACTCCAAAGTGAGCACTCTTCCTAGGTACATTTTGGTATCATACTCACTTAAGTAATAAGGGGCATGGAGAACTTGTCATTACAACTGCATTCTCTAGCAACCCAGGTCTGCTTACGGAAAGCACCAGGAGATGGCATCTCTTAGCACAGATTTTGCTGCTAGTGCTGGCAGGCAGGACTGGCCAGTCAATATGGATCTCCTAGAACTTGGGTTATTTATACTGATTGTTCTTAAAATGAAAAACAATATGGAGAACTGCATCTGGAAAGCTCTGTAGTTTGAGCTTCAGAATATTTCTAAAGACTCAAGGGCCCTGAACATACAAGCACTTTTATTGTGTGCAATAAACATGCAATTTTATTGTGTGTTCTCTTAACAAACTCTTTCCAAAACTTCACCATAATTTCTCATTCTCTCTGGTGATGATCGGAGTACAACTAAAAAGTCTCCTCCCTTTTTTGCTTTGTATTTGAAAATATTATGCTCACTGAGACAACAGCATTAAATTCTGCTGATTCAATACAGTTTATTTAGTCCAAATATAAACTATTTCCAAACATATGTGCTTACTTACAGAACCTCTGTACTCTACAAGGGCTATTTTTCCACAAATACTGTTTAACCCTATTATTTGTTGCTCCATGACCATTACTATCCATAACATAGCATTCTTCCTCTTTTATAACACACAGATACCAAAAATCATGTCAGATCCTCTTTAATATCACCCTGGACGCCCTGGGGGATGAGTGTCAGTGTCTTATATCATGAATAGTGGTTTACTATTCAATTTCGACTACAATAATCTACCTTATTGTCCAAGGTATTTGTAGCAACACCATGTGGCCTTTTTTCTTCTTTTGATAAAATGGATGCCTTAGCCTAGTCTTGGACATCTCATAACATGCCAAATTCCTCTCCAAAGCACAGCTTAGAAACTAGCACACAACGTGCATTGGGTCTCAGAACACAATGAGCACGGGAGCTCTATTTTCATTGAGAACAGCTGCTCATTTGCTGTGGCGAAGAGGCCTCAGGGTTAGAAGGGACCGAACTGCTCAGCCTTTAATGTTTTTGCAAAATTATCTTGTTGACAAGTGCAGCATTATAAATTTGAATCCATTAGCTAAAAGGATCCATACATATTTGAATAATGGCCTTTTTAGATTTTCACCAGTCTATCAAACTTGTCACATGTCCACTTCTTTCATTTTTTTCTACTGCTGAAAAGAAAAGAACTGAACTAAATCTTATGGGTGGTTTCTAGACATGGGTATTTTGTCCTTGCTTTCAAAACGGAAATGTTTTGCTGAACAGAAGCTGATTAACCAAACCACACCAGTGTGTATTTGGCAGTAATGGCAGAAGGTGTACTATCCACTAACATTTTCCTTCCCAGTCCATGCAGTGGCATCTGGCCAGCAGGGCTCCGTTTCCTGGCCTTCCATGCAGGAAAGTCCCAGTGATGAGCTCTGACCAATAAAATGTGAGCAGATATGACCTAAGTCACATGCAAGGAGAGGTTTTATGGAACCCATATGTCTGCTCTGCTGTCTCTTTTTCTCATTTTCTTGCTAGAAATGGAGAACTCTGGGAAAGTGAATGATAGAGCCATAAACTAGAAGTAACTTGGAATTTTGAACCACCTCCTGCAGTCAAGCGAGCCACGTGCAAACCATGAACACCAACACTGGTCTGTTGCATGCTTGAAAATGTGCTTCTACTGGGTTAAGCCTTGGAAATTTGAAACTGGTTTCATCAGCTAGCAATAACCCAACTAATGTAGTGACCCATTATAAGTTAAAATGGTAGCAAAACTTGTTTATGCTCTAGAATTTCAGATTTATTTGTTTTCTGTTTGTTTTTCAGAAGAGATCAACTAAATTTTGAAGTGGTGAACTTTGAATGTTTCTAAAAGGTGAGATGCGACTTGGCTCTGTGTTGTTTGTATTACATGAGGAGTCTATTAAAAAGTGTCTGAACATCTTGGTGACTAGCATGGGTAGATATTTAATATGTCTTTCTACCTCCTGCTTATCTGATTTCTAGAGAATGTGGTACAGCTCTCAACCAACAACTACAAATAACAGCACTCTGAACTCCTGGCAGAGGGTTCAGCCTCAAACTGTCCCTTTGGTGATATCCATGGAAGGTCATTGTATATATTCATCCACGTTTCTAGGCTTTCCTTTTTTTTTTTTTTTTTTTTTTTTTTTTTTTTGAGATGGAGTCTTGCTCTGTCGCCCAGGCTGGTGTGCAGTGACACAATCTCCACTCACTGCAAGCTCCGCCTCCCGGGTTCACGCCATTCTCCTGCCTCAGCCTCCCGAGTAGCTGGGACTATAGGTGCCCACCACCACGCCCAGCTAATTTTTTGTATTTTTAATAGAGACAGGTTTTCACCATGTTAACCAGGATGGTCTCAATCTCCTGACCTCGTGATCCCCCCATCTCAGCCTCCCAAAGTGCTGGGATTACAGGCATGAGCCACCGCTTTCTTAAGGCTATCAATAGATGAAACAGTTCACAATAGAACTTCACCCTTCAGCCCCTCTCAAACCATAACCATCTTCAGGGAACAACACTTTAGTGTTCTCTCTGCCTATGAAATTATTTTAATGGTTAACCTTCACTGAGCTTTTACTATGTGCCAAGTACTGTGTTAGATGTTCCATAAACATTATTTCTCTAATCCTTGTAACAACCCTATAGGATTTACATAATTATCTCCAGGAAACTGAGACTTAGAACGGTTAACCATGTTGCCAAAAGTTACACAGCTGGTAAGTGGTGGAGCATGAATTTAAACTTCGATCTGCCTGGTTCCAAAGCCATGTGCTGTGGGAATATCATTGAGAACATTATGAATATCCACATGAAAAACTTATTTTATAACCCAGGGTTTCTCAACCTTGGATTGTTGACATTTGGGGCCAGATGATTCTTTGTTGTGAGGATGCTTGTAGGCTTTAGCAGCATCCCTGGCCTCTACTCATTAGAGGTGAGCAGCACCTCCCCTCTCAGAGTTTTGACCACTAAAAATGCCTCAAGGCATTGCCAAATATTCCAGGGGAGGGGGTAATACTGCCCACAGTTGAGAACCACCATTAATACCTAAATGTTAGAAATAAATTTTCTTCCCCTAAGGAACTGATGTAGGCCTTTCTTTCTGATAAAGAAAATTATGTAAGTGATCATGTCTCCATTTTTGCTATGGCCGCCAAGAAGCTCGAAGACAAAGTCAAGTTTCAACTATAGACAAAAGGTATTCCCAATGTCCTGGGCAATTTTCATTGGTCGTTTTCTAATTCTTTATTTTCTCTGTCTTTTTGCCTCTCTTCCTTATTTCTCTACTTACGTTTTCCATTATAGATGTCTTCCTCTAAAGTCATTTGAAATGCTTCACAGAAAATAGCAAGGTATAGATACGAAAACATTTTTACACTGATTTTGAAATTGACTTGCTTAATTATTTGATCAAAGCTGAATCTTTCTAAGAATAATAAATATTTCTTTTTTTAAAAAAATCTTTTCAATAATTCTGTCTGATATTAAGCAAAATCAAAGTTAGATTAAAAAACTGAACTTTATTGAAATTTTGTGGCTCCCAGAATCTTATTTTAAAATGGGTTCAAGGGTATTAGAACACTAGAAAGAATAAAACGGAAACCTAGAAGAGCTTTGGAAATAAATATTTTTTTCAAGTTTTTCCATCCCAAGTGTTGAAAAATATCAATCTATTAAAATATTTTTATTATTAAGATTCTATGGAGAAGATGTGATGATAAAATGGATACCTTTCTAAGATGCTTTTCTAAGATTCTGCTACTACTCATGCCCTGGATTGACGCACAGGGATTGGTTCAGCCAGTTGAGAGGCTCCACTTTTAGAATCCTACCACATGTTTTCACAAATGAATTTTCCAGTCTGTCAATTACTGGGGAGATAAAAATTGGGTCCAGAACAAAGGGTGACTCAGAGGCTCATTTGGAAATTTGGGATTTCTGGTTCTGCTTTGACAGATTTGGAAGAAGAGGCAAAACATTTCCTGTAAATACCATCGCTGGGATGAATTCTCACTCTCCTGTTCCTCCATCAAACAGAAATCTATATTGTGCCTTGAGTTGAGCTCCAGAGAAATTATCAATATTCACACATCTGGCACAAATCTGTTGGAAGAAAAAAACCATCATGCCATCTGTATTTCTTCAATCGTTTTATAGCACAGCTCCAGTCTCTGGCCGTCATTTTGTCACTCGGTCTTGTAAATATAAAGTTATATTACTTTTTGGCTTGTTTGAGGACACTGTTCATCATAAGGGGAGGATGAGGAGATGATGTCACTGCCGGGAAAAAAAAAAAAAAACAACAACAACTTCGCCTTTCTCAATCCCCCACCTTCCCCGGAGTCTGGAGGAGCCAAATTTCATCTAGTTTGGCACAGTTGTAGGAATTAACATGACTGAAATGTATGCCAGATTTCAAAACAATTTCTAACAGTTTCTGTGAGACCGTGTAAGCAACTGAAAATTGACATGTTGTGTTGTGCCCGAGTCAGCCAACTGCTGTCACTGCATAATTAGATTTTCCTGCATGAGAGGAAAGAGTGTTCCCTTAAAAAATTATGAAATAAAGCAGAAGCTAATATAAAATATAAGTGGGCCCGTTATTCACAAAGAGGTAGCCTTCCGCCAAAGAATGACTTTGGACACACACATCCGTGCACACACACACACACTCACACACACACCGCCAGGAGAGGCTGATGGCCCTGGATTTCTGCGCTTCACATGCAAGAAATGCTCTTTGCAAAGGGAAGAGGATTTACGGCACAGGCCAGATGGAAGCAGGCCCACTTGGCTGCCCAAGGAATGGCTGAAACCCAGAACCAAGAACAGATTTGGAGCTAATGAATGTGCGGTTCCTTCCTTCTGATATGGAATAATAGATGTGGCAGAGTATGTCGGGTGCCCCCAATACTTATTCTCCCCTTGTCCAACAGGAACAGTTTTTGTTCAGCACAAAGGCGCCCAGCTAAAGGCTGTATTCCCCAGGCTCCCCTGCACCTCAGTATAACCCTATAACTAGGTTCTGGCGAATGAGGTGTGAGAGGAAGTGGAAGTTTCCAGATTCCATGTCATGTCCTTAACAGGAAAGGAGGGTCCCTTCCCTTCCTCCCCTCCAGTCTTCCTGACGGTGGGTGCGCCGGCGTCTTTGTCCAGGAGGATGAGATCTATACCATGTGGACAAGAGCTGCACCCTAGAGGCAGCAGAGCAGTAAGACAGAAAACTCAACTGTCCCTGGTGGTTTTAAGTCACCTTACCGACCTTGGATGATGTTCTGCACTGTTCCATCAGAGAAAGACCACTTACTGCTCATTTAAACCATTGTGTTTTCATATAGCAGCAGCCTTTTCTGCATCCTAACTAATCTTGCTCTCTTGGAAATGACCTTCAGAGTTCATCAGAGCTAGACCTTTGCAGACAGGAGTGTTTACACCCAAGTACAAATGTATCTTTGTTTTCTAGTCACGCCTTTCAAGACCTTTCTTCAAATAATTGTATATGTTCAAAAGGCAAAGTCTGACTCAAAATATCATTCATGTGTGATAAGGCTATTGCAATTACAATTACTGTTACCATTTTACAAATGAAGAAACTGGTTTACAGAAATGAAAAAAAAAACTTACCCCAAATTACATATTACATGGCTAAAAATTTTAGTTTTTTTTTTTCATAACATGCTCAGGTGAAATGAGTTTGTAGCATATGGACAGGCACTCAAAAAATATTGGATAATTAACTGAATCAATGACTATATTCTTAAAATAAAGCAGTAGAGCCAAGACTAGAACTCAGGTCTACTAACTTTAAAGACGGTAATTTTTAACTCTGCACTCTTTTTGCTCCCTGACTATGTCTTAAATTAGGATCCTTTGAGTTACATTTGTGAATAAAGGTTTCAGTGCATCTGTAAAAAAAAAAAAATAATTAATTTAAACATTTTCAATTTGTTTAAATCTTATATCAAGTGTTTCGCTCCTCTGCGCCCTGTAGCCAATAACAGAAACCTTTAACTTGAACTGGCTTAATTATTAACAGGGCCTTGTTGACTGATGTCTTTGAATCCCCAGAATATGATTCGTGCCATCCCTCAGCACAGCTCCTCTCCAAGTTGGCTCCCCTCCCAGGTTCCATACGATATCAGCATAGCTGCCAGTCCCTCCAGGCCTGCATCCCATCCTGTTTCATTCCGACAGAAAGGAGCCCTTCCTCATTGGTCTGATTGCTTTATAAGCCTGTTTGTCAACTAAAAATATGTCCTAGAGCAGCAGTCCCCAATCTTTTTGGCACCAAAGACTGGTTTTGTGGAAGACAATTTTTTTCCACGGACTGGAGGTTGGGGATGGGTTTCGGGATGATTCAAGTGCATTGCATTTATTGTGCACTTTATTTCTATTACTACATTGTAATATTTAATGAAATAACTATACAACTCACCATGATGTAGATAGAATCAGTGGGACCCCTGAGCTTATTTTCCCAAAACTAGATGGTCCCATCTGAGGGTGATGGGAGACAGTGACAGATGACATCAGGCATTAGATTCTCATAAGGAGCATGCCACCTAGTTCCCTTGCATGCATAGTTCACAATAGGATTCGCACTCCTATGAGAATCTAATGCTGCCGCTGATGTGACAAGAGGCAGAGCTTAAGTGGTAATGCCAGCAATGGGGAACAGCTGTAAATACAGCTGAAGCTTCACTTACTCACCCCTCTCACCTCCTGTTGTGCGGCTCTGTTCCTAACAGGCCATGGACCAGCACTGGTCTGTGGCCCGAGGGCTGGGGGACCCTGTCCTAGACGGTTCAGAGCTCTGATTGGTCAGGTCACCAGCTCTAAGAATGTAAGATATGTGGTTCCCAAGAGGTCAGAGTGCTGTTCCCAAAAGAATAGGAAAAATATATTGGATAAGCAACAATAACAAATGCCCACTGCAAGACTCTTTACACATTCAAAGTTGCCCCATCCTAGGAATCGCTTATGTTTTACTATGCCCTCCCCCAACTTTGGCCTAATTGGCTGATTTCTAATCCTAGACACGTACTCATAAACATGTATACGCTGATGTATACACATTCAGATACACACACACTGCTCATTCCTCTGCCCAGTGCTGTTCTAATTTCCCTTATCCTCATCTGATATGGGATCACAATCATCCACATCTCATTGAAAGGATGAAACAAAGAATGCACATAATAATCTAAGCCCAAGGCCTAAACTCACAGTGTATGCTAGCCAGTACAGGTGGTAGGTCATTGAGCCCCTTCTCCAATCCTCCTTCCTCTAGAGAGCCCTAATTTCTGAGGACAATCTGGCCCGAATAGTCCTGCTTTGAACTTCTGTAACACTTAGAATTGAAGCAATGTTTATTGGCTCTGAGATGTAAACTATCTGCGTTAATTATTTGTCTTCCCAATAGATCAACCTCTCTCTGCGCCAGAGGTTGGTCCCATTCCCACACTGTGATTTTAACCTCTTTTTGAAAGCTAAGCTTCATAGTAGATCCAGAGTAGGCTAGACCAGGGTTCAACACCCAGCTTTGCTGTTCGCTAATGAGATCATGAGCAAATTATTCAATGTATATAAACTTCAGTTTTCTCCTCTGCAAAATACAGTTGATGTAAAAAATAAAGAAGACAATGTATATAAAGTGCTTTAGTATGGTTCCAGACACGTAGTAAGTACTTTAAATGACAGCCATTATTTTATATTACATGTATTTTTAACCTGCTTCAATGCTTCAATTTCCTACCTTAATCATCCTGAGAAATGGCCATAGAATGAGTTTAATTAACCTAAAGTCCCACCTCTTCTGTGCATGATTGAATCAATCTCCTGACATGTTTTGCAAATATCATTTGTCTACGTGGTCACATCAGAGCAGAAGGTACACTCAGATTTTTGACTAAGGAAATTTTGCCAGCCATGTTCAGATCCAGAATAATGGCAGGGAACTGAGAAGAACTGAGTTCCTATTATGAATTGAAAATGCACTGGAGACTACTTTTATTGTCTCATTGGGTCTTCCAATAATCCTGAATAATGAACCACCCATAATATGTAGTGACTTAAAACAGTAATCGTGGAATATTTTCACAATTCAGTGGGTTGGCTGCATAGTTTCTCTGGTGGTTTTATTTGGGCTCATTTATACAACTGCATTCAACTAGATGAGCAGGTGCGCTGTAATGCTCAAAGTGGCCTCGCTCATAAGCCTGGAAGTTGCTGCTGCCTATTAGTTAGATCGCTTTGATTCTACTGCAAGTCATCTCTCATGTGAGCCAAACCATCTTCCTTGCAGCATGGTAGTCTCAGGGCAGAGTTCCAACAGGCAGGTTCCAACAGGGCAAGCACCAATGGGCTAGTGGTTATCAAGCCTCAGCTTGCATAGTTTATCCCAATAGAGAGTAATGTTCCACTGGTCAAAGTAAGTCACATAATCAAGTCCAAGGCTAATCTTGATAGGCACTTAGCCTATACCTCTGATTGAAAGGTGTGACAAAGAATCTTTGGCTGTTTTTAATCTATTACAGAGAGTTTAAACAAGGTAGTATGCGGCAACCAAGTGACAGAGTTTAGGATCAAATTTGGGTTTGAACTTTCCTGTATTTCTTTCACTACACTGACATATAGTATCAGAATAGACCAAGTTTGGTAATTTGCATAATCACTTAGATTTGGGTTTTATTTCTTGTAACACATATTAGAGTCCCTACCATGTAATAGATATCATTCCTAGCTCTGGGGATAGAGCAGTATACAAGACAACCAAAGACCCCGCCTTTTGAAGGATAAGAACATGTCATAATGTAAGATTAATGGGATGACAGTAACCAAAGGGGAAGATTTTAGATTGACCGGTTAGGAAAGGCCTCTCTGGGGAAGCCTGAAACAAGAGTGGAGAACTGAAGGCAGCCACAGGAGAACTGTTTTTAAGCCAAGTGTCTACCAATTGCAAAATCCCAAGGCAAGGAAGCGTGGTATCCGAGAGACACAAATAAACCAGCATGGCTAGAACAGAAAGGGCAAGAATTCTGGAAAGTAGAAGGAGACTAGAGCTTATGGGATCTTGCGGGCACAGAAAGGTGCTTGGATGTTATTCTAATTGAAATGTGAAGCAGTGGGAGCATCCTGAGCAGGGGATTAATCTAGTTAATGTTTGACCTGGGTAACACATGATAATGCACTATAGCTCTAGCTGCTAGGTAGTATGTCGATTATGGGGCAGGAGAGAAGCTGAACTCAGTTGGAAGGTTAAGTGCTGACCAGGGCAGTGGACATAGAGAGAAGAGGATATTTTGTGGCACACTTTAGCATAAAGGTTTATGAGACGTCATGAAGAATTTCTTATGGGATGCTGGCCAGTAAGGATAGAATAGCAGAAATAAAGTTAGGAATGTCAGCAAATGTCCCTCACTGGGGCCACAAATCATCAACAAAGTGTGAGCCTACCTAATTATAAAACTAAATGTCTTTGTTTTACCTTGTTTTCAAATAACATGAGTAAGAGTCTTTTCAGATTCTTTTCAAATTCATAGAGGTGCGATAGATGGAAAGGACAAAATGATTCAGTGATGTGCAAAGGGAGAACCAGGAATTCAGAAATGCATACTTCCTGGTTTCTGAGAATGCTTTGTATCCCAATCATCTTCTCTGATTAGAATGTGAGCGTTCACCTGTAAACTAAAAGGCAGTCAAATCTAATAATGAGAAAAGAAGAGATGAACATCACCTGGGTTGTATCCCATTGTCCATACAGACGCTTAGTCAATGATACATCCCAATACAGTGCAATAATCACAGTGAAAGTAATATTTCTCAATAAAATTGAAACACATTAGCCTCTCCCTAATCTACTTCCCAATCCCCGTGGCTCCTCCAACCTCTACTCAGCCCTTTTCTAATTCACAAAATCTAAAATTGCCCTTGGCACATACATACGTGGAGCAAACATCCAACTTTTACATATACCTGTTAGCTTCAAAATACCTAAATCAACCGGTGTGATTCAGGAGGCCACTACACCGTGTCAAGGCAAAAGACCTAGATTCGCCATCTTGTCTAATAAATTACATCCTGCGACTTAGTTCTCTGTTATCTGCATATTTTTCCTGCATAAATCTTCCCCAAACAATAAATCATCTTTCTGTCTTACCCATCATGTATGGGCTCATTACTTCACACATCATAATTATAATCAACGAACAAAACTCAAGGAAAAATATCTGAACAATGGAATGGTACTTTTTTCCTTAACATCAGCCCAACTTTATATGATCAAAGCTTGTAATAAGATAGATGGGTGCTTTGGATAATTTCGATGTAGGTCTTTTTACATTTTGCAGAACTCCTTAACAGGTCCAACTACCTAAGGAAAAAAGAGCTCCTTTTGCCTTTAAGACTTCTAAATCTGATTTTTTTTAAGTGCACAGATAACTTTAATACCTAAATTGAAAAATGAGAAGAATATCCGTAGGGAAAAAGGAGCTCATTGCTGCCTCCCTGAAGTTCATCAAATGTTGTCACATATTTCTCTAACATTTTTGACTTGGTTAAGTGCAAATTTAGGTGAACACACTCTTTTCCCAGGGTTCATGGCAACAAGAATATAATATGTATTTTCTGATTAATGAGTGCAGCTCTACAGTCTGAGTGATCTTAGGCAAAAGGAACTTCCTAGAGGCAGAGGGCAGAACCAAATGACCTCTCACTTCCATTGTTTCATGACTTGGTTGTCACTAACTTTTTGAACACTCTCTTCAGACTCCTTCTTAGGTATGTTTGTGGGATATAAAATCCCCAAATCCTCATTCTCAGAATTTAAATAATAAGAGAGTATACATTAATTTCTCCCATAACTATGGAAAAAAACTTAAGTTAGTTATTAATAGGTGAAAGGTTAAAAAAATGCTCACCTTTAGTCTCACCAATCAAGTTATTATATCACTTTGGAAATCAGTGAATTATAATTCATGCGATTAATGAAATACTGCCATACATAAAAGTCCAAATCTTTTTTTAATGTGTGATTTTTTTTTTGCATCAGTGTATAATTCATTGATAATAGACAAGATTCCCTTGCCCATCTCACTTTTTAGTTCATGGTTATTATTGATGCCATTTCATATGGCTTGTGGTTAGCAAGGAGAAATTGGAATCGACTCCTAGGTCATGAGGAACCCAGTCTTGACTAGGAAGCTTATAAAACTCTGGCTCCACACAATAAGGCTGCCTCTGAGAAAACTCTATCCGTAAACCATGAACATCTCATTTTATGTTATAAAATATTTCTCTGAAGCTTTGTCACCTATTAGCTATGTGGCCGTGAGCGTAAAGCTTAACCACTCTGTGCCTCAGTTTTTCCATCTCTTGAATTTGGGGCTTTTAGTCAGGATTCAATGAGTTAAATGCTTGTAAAATGCTTAGGATGGTATTTGGTAAGTGTTAGAGTATTTGTGGTGTTGTGGCTATTGTTATTCTATTTCTTCATTTAGTAAACTTGTATTTGTTCTTCCTGAGTTATCTGTTTAAGCCCTTCTCTGAGAAGTCTTCTTGACCTTCATAGGCAAAGTTACGCATCTCTTCTTCTCTACTGCCATATTTCTTTGATTCGTAAGGAATGTGATTATAATGTTTGTTCTTACATCTGTCTCCCACACTAATCTCTGTCTGCCACTTTGGTTGGTGTCTTTCCAGAGCAGAAACAGTGTCTTCTGTGTTTCCACCCCGGGTACCAGCGTATCTCCTTGCACATGTGAATGAAAAAATGAATCTGCTCCTGGCAAGTGTATTGGTAAGTAATTTAGGCTCGTTCGAGAAATAAGTATAAAGGTAATAAATCATTTTGCTTAGTCTTCGTGTTTTCACAAGGTTCATTTGAATTAAATACCACCATTTTGCAAGAATAAAAGAATGAATCTAGTCGATGGTCAATGGCTGCTATACCAGAAAAAATAGATACAACTGGATAGTATGTCCTCCTGATGGAGAAACCAACACTATCTCTAACATAGTCCTTCCTCCCCTAAAAAGAGGTGGTCCTGAATTAGATTAAACCCCTCACCTATTGATTAACTTACAGAAAATACAGGGGACAGAGGAACATGTCATCAGACATGATGATGATGAAATTAGTAAAATCCAGACTGTGACAAACTCTGCAGGGCAAACTGCAAAATAAGTGATCAAATTTCAGGTGAAAAAAAGAAAAAGAGAAAACTGTAAATTGAAAGGGACTTAAGAGACATGTCACCCAACTGCAATATGTGAATTGTACTTGGATCCTGATTTAAACAGGATCTGAGTACTAAAATTCTAAAATAAATCAAATATTGCCTGAAGATTTGATAGTATTTTTGTTTGGTCTACATAGGGCTTAAAACATCTTTGAATAAGTTGCCAATATTCAGAACTCATAAGATTTCATGTAAAAATCTATATTTGGGGCTTTACTTAAAAAAAAAAAATTGGAAGATCTGGCAACACTGGGCCCATGTTTCTACCAAGTCATTAGAAACTGAAGTTCTGAAGCAGGAGAGAGATTTGCTGAAGGTAACATTTTAAGGAATAGCATAGAGACTGCACGTAAGGGAAAAAGTGCTAAAATCAGAAATGCTTTCAAAATCTGGTCTGATAATGAGGTCCTGGCCAACTCAGAGGCAGACAGAGTCGAAAGAAAGGAGGAAACATCCATGTACAGAAGGACTTGGGGACAGAGTGGACTTGAGAAGTGAAGGGAGGAATGAATCATAATTGGCTGTAGGTCGTATAACCTCCAAGACTGGAAGAATGAGAATCTGGGAGAAGAACCTTTGCCACACTCGGATTCTCAGAAACCAGGAAGGAGGTTGAATTTGTACTGGCATCTTCTGGGATACGGTGACACAAGAGATCAATGTAGAAAATTACTTAAACTAAATAACAGTGTAGTTTCCACACTGACATCTTGTAGATACTGAGAAATATGGAAACAAAATTTATGTAAGAGGCAGGAAATGTAGAATTGGAGAACTGGTAAGCCCTCTGATGACTGCTGCAAAAGATGCAAGGCCAAAAGATAATCAGCCCTCCACTAGAGAATGGTAGTAAGATCAGAGAGAGGAGTATGCATGAATAATGGATGCACATGGCCAGTATGCATCTGATGAAGGCAAAGCAAAGGAATGTTTGCACGCTCCAGAGAAATTTCTTGAAGGAATCACCTCTTCTTGCGCCATCACATGAAGGAACAGTAGACACAGCACAAGCATGTGGGATCAATATGACAAAGTTTGCACTCACTCAACCAATATTTAATGAGTGTCTACTAAGTGAACAACACATACAACATACTTGTCCACTTACTGTATTTTTCCTCATAGCACTTTTCAGTGGCAGATACCATATTCTGTATTATATATGCATTTACTTGCCTGATTCTCACATGTCTCCCCCAGTAGAATGCAAGCTCCATGAGCACCAGGACTTCCTCTCTTAATCAAGAGTATCCTCAAGGCTTAGAACAGTTTCTGAAACATAACTGAGCTCTCAAGTAATATTATTTGGAAGTGTCCATCCTCAAGGAATTCACAGCCAAGGTCAGAGGCAGAAAACTGAGCGGCGACTACCTACGGTGTGAGCAGAGTGAAAAGTTCACGAGATTGGGAAAACACTTAGGCTTCCCAGAAGCGTCACCGGAAGAAAAGTTGTGGTCAAATCCAGCCAACAGCCTACCTCATGGAAAAAGAAACCCAGAGAGTTCATTGCATATTTATTAAATAGCTGGTACTGAAAGACATACAGCCCAAAGCTACAGGGATGACAAAAATCACAGCAGTTACTGGCTTCTATATCCAGCTGAAACAGACCTTATACAAATTAAAAATTCTGGGTGTGATTTTTTCACCAAATGGGTTGGTTTCTGGTAGCACTTAAATGGGGGTGGGGAGACGCAAGCTGGAGATGAGTGTATCCGTGCCATTTCATGAGACACAAAATCAGCTCAACTTCGGTGGAATTAATGTAAAGCATCGAATGAGGGGTATGTGTGTGTGTGTGTGTGTGTGTGTGTGTGTGTGTGTGTGTTCTATTAGATGGCATTTTCAGTCTTGTGAGGGAAATCAGGGAACACTTATCAGGCACTACCCAGGGGGCTAGGAGACCCATGCTTCCCCTCTCATATCGGCTAGCCAGTCTGAATATCAGGGTAAACACCACCGCCCATCTTATCGAAATGCTTCTGTTGCAAAGCAGCAAGAACTTGTCAGATACAGATGGTGATGCTGACTTCTCAATAGGGGGAAAAAAGGACCTAAATTAGACTTCTATAAAAAGAATATTGCATATTTATTTCCACAATAACACTCAGGAAAAACGTTAGTCAAGAAGCAAGCAATTGGGTGAATAAATAAGCTTGTCTTTGTTCTCATCAATTAAGTTATTACATCAGTTGGAAAACCAGTGAATTATAATACAGATGTTTAATGAAACACTGCTGAGCCTATAAGTCAAACTCCTATTTTGTGGTGTGATTTTGGCTGCATAGTTTTGTGTGTGTTAAACCGTATTTATTAGCTGATACCCATTATTATTTTGAGCAAGGTATAATTCAGTTGTCAGGCTCCATCGCAGGCAAGGAGATTTAATCAGTAAGAGGCGCTTTGCTACTGAGTATAAAACAATGTGGGTTTCATGAAGCAATCACGGCAGTGTGAAAAAATGGGATTAATTAGTATTGTACAAGAACAGGCAGCATGCTCATTAAAACCTTGTGAGGTGGCTCTTGATAAACTGCCACTTGATAGGACCGCATTAATGTGACAAGGCAAAGACTTCATTTCCAAATCCTTTCTGATTGTATCTCGCTTTTAAGTTACCTGAAATGACCTGCGTTGGTGTTTGGAATACAAAGATCAAAATGACTGCCAGGGATCCCCGAGCCACCTGGACCCAGGAAACCAAGCATAGATGGGGAAGCTTCAAAGACAACTTTTTTTTGAACTCGCGGTCAAACATGAATCAATAACTGCAAATGAGGCAGCGCCGGGGGTGGTAGATTTGCATTTGCACTCGGCAGGTTGGGCAGAAACCAATTTGAGAATTGGCAACCCACCTTAACAAAGGCCACGTACAAATCCTCTGTCTGTTTGTTTACCCAGAGCTGGTGATGGTTGGAAATGTACACGGCCTGAGGAAGCCATCAGGGGCTCCAGAGAAATACAGGAAACTGGGAGGGCACCAGGAAGCAGGAACTCAGAGTGCTGGCCCTTCACATGCCTCTCTCTTAGTGCTGGTGATAATTACAGTCATGTGTTGCTTAATGACAAGGGTAGGTTCTGAGACGCGTCGTTAGGCGATTTTATCGTTGTGTGAATATCACAGAGTGCACTGACATAAACCTAGAAGGCATAGCCTGCTGCACACCTAGGCTATATGGGTTAGCCCCCTGCTCCTGGGTTACAGACTTGTGCAGTGCATGACTGTACTGAGTACCGCAGGTAAATGTAACACAACAGTTAGCAGTTGTGTATCTAAACATACCTAAATGCAGAAAGATTGTATATGCAATCCCTGGTTGACCAAAAAGTCGTTATGCAGCTTATGACAGTATTCGGATTTCCAAAATGCCTCTCTCGCGTCCTGAAAAGTAGAGTCATTAATTATTTTGTTCTTTTTCCACAGTAAAAGCATCTGCACATGAAAAAACCCTGTGAGAACAATCTGCTTTGGGTAAGGAATATTTTTGATGTGCTTTGGACTCATTTTCCCCTTTGTGCATCCAATTTTACTCTCTTTCAGACGTGGAACGGTTCGGGTTGAATGTTCATGCTACAGTCATTTGGGGAGGGGGTGTGCCCTCAATTTAATGTCTGTTGAAATGCATTCTGAACAGTTCACCAAATCTATGCTTTCCTCAAAGGATCTTCTCTTACCTGTATCCCTCCAGCTTCTCACTTTCTTGGCGGCTTTAGTTAACATACCATGTAAGGCAATTGTACATAGCACAAGTGTTTGTTGAGGGTATTTCTAGGAATAGAAAATGCTGCTCAGAAACCTCAAAATCCCTGCACCTCCCCCCCCACAACCATTTTACTAAAAGAAATTAAGCTTGTTACATCTCACCAGTGTATTAAATTAATGCTTTCTACCATGAAGCTCAAGCCCTCAGCTCACAATTACAGGTTGTTTGTGACTGAACTTGGGTAATTCTACCTCAATCTGCAGATTCAAGGCACTGAGCGGAAGTCAGGCTACCTGCGCAGGCTAGATGGGATTAAACACACCGCTTTAGCAAGCGATGTGTTGCAATATTATTAACTTAAACCCTAACATCTCATTGTTGTGATCCGAGCTGCATGATGTAATGCAATATGACAGCCATTGAATTAATAGAAAATGGAATTCATCTCTCAAAATTTCACACAAAGTAAAGGCACAGAGACAGACAAAAATAAAGGGAGAAAGACAGACAGATAAATACCTTTAATACTTTTTCTGTGTTCGATTGAGTCTGTCTCTATCTGGTGGCATTTGCAGTATTTCGTAGCATCAGCCCATTTGCAGAGTCCCTTGCCATCTTATTTATTCCTCTGTAATGCAAAGAAGTGAACGTGTTCCTATTTTGTTTCTTTTATTTTAGCCAGTGAATTGCATAGAGGTAATATGCTGTAAGTGGAGGTTCAGGCATTACCATTTATGCATGACACAGTAATAGGAAATTTTCTGCCCCTCTTAGCTTGATGAGAACCTTCTGCAAAGACCCTACAACTTCTTCAGAGAGTAGCCACCTACTTGATTTATAATCTCGCGGTGGCGGAAGAGGTTAGCTGGGTAATTTGAATCACGAGATTTCACTAATGAACCAGGGCCAGGGAGAAAGCACTTTACATTGTAAAGGCTCCATTTCACCTTCTTTATGCCCCACATACTTTATCTCCAAATTTTTACATTATTTATATAAAAAGGGAAATGGCTGTCTCACGGGAAAATGAGCGAGCAGAGCATCTCCGCTGATAGGGTATCTTTTACATTCACTGCGAGTCAGCTACCCTCTCCCAGGGCAACAAAAATAGAGTCACCAGATTTAGTGACTAACAATACAGGATGTCCAGTTAAATTTGAATAACAGAAAAACTGTAAATATGGCAATATTGGAGATATTTATATTAAAAGTTATTTGCTGCTTATGCAAAATTCAAATTTCACTGGGCTTCTTGCTTTTTATCTGTAGCCCTAAACTAAAAAGAAGGTGGGAAGGAGCCCTGCTTAACCCAGTGAGGACATTACATGAAATCTCAGGAGCAAGTGCTCTGCAAAGCTTGAGAAAACTGACTGTCCAAAGAAGTCTCCTGGCGTCTCTGCCTCTCAGTGGAGCATTTTTATTCAGCAGATTCCTAAAGGCTTCACTAAGCTTTGAAATAAACTATTAGCCACTTTTTTCCCACATGGATAAGCAAGTTTGTTGTTGTTGTTGTTGTTGTTGTTGTTGTTGTTGTTTGGGTGGTTGGTGGCTATTTTTTTTTGAGATGGAGTCTCACTCTGTTGCCCAGGCTGGAGTGCAACGGTGCTATCTCAGATCACTGCAACCTCTGTCTCCTGGGTTCAAGCAATTCTCCTGCCTCAGCCTCCCAAGCAGCTGGGACTACAGGAGTGCGCCACCATGCCCAGTTAATTTTTGTACTTTTTAGTAGAGACGGGGTTTCACCATATTGGCCTGACTGGTCTCCAATGCCTGACCTCATGATCCACCCACCTGGGTCTCCCAAAGTGCTGGGATTATAGGCGTGAGCCATCTCATCTGGCTGAGACTTTTATACTGTTATATTTTGTATAAAGAAAATATACAGTGACTTTCAAACCTGAGAAATCCTAGAGCCTTCCATCATCACCACCCAAGCATCGAACATCTCCACCTATCTCCATAGACTGCAGTTTCAAAAACATCAAGCTAATATGTACCCAAAAGAACTGAAACAGATATGCAAAGAAATCCATGCAGGTGCATGTCTATAGAAGCACCATTCACAATAACCTAAAGAGTTGTAGAAGCAAACGAAGGGCCATCCAGTGACGAATGGATAATCGAATTGTGGTCTGGTCTATGCCTACAATGAAATATTATTCAGCCATAAAAAGGAATGAAGTACTGATCTATGCTGCAATATGGATGAGCCTAGAAAACCATGCTAAGTGGGAAAAGCCAGATGAAAGGTCACACATTCTATGATTCGTTTTATATGAAACATACAGACTAGGTAAATCCATAGAAACATAAAGCACCTTAGGGGATTTCAGGAGCCTGGAAAGGTAGGGGGTGAGGGGTGGATAGGAGAGTGACTGCTAATGGATACAGGTGTCCTTTTGGGGAGATGAAAATGTTTTGGAACTAAATAGAGGTGGTGGCTGCATGGCATTGTGCTAAATGTGCTAAATGCCACTGAACTGCTCACTCTAAAATGGTGAATTTTATGTTATATGAATGTCATCTCAATAAAAAGAATAAATAAACAAATAAGTCATCTATCTTCATGAGAAAATGAGATTTTCTAGTCTGCTTTTGGACTCATTTTGAATTCTTTACCAGCTGCGAAAAGACCTTCTCATTTTCCGTACAGCTTATCAACTAAAAGACATTTCCATGTAAGGTATTAACTAATATGAATCGAGCACATATTACAGAGTCACAGGTAGCTTTGCAGACCCTTCATGCAAACTATTAACAGAAAATAGTGCCCCACTTGAGGCCACTTGATGAGCTGAGGCTTTGAGGTCCATATATAGTTTTTGTTGTATATTCTTATTTGCCTTTTTAAAGAATAACCTTCTAAAAATCTAAAAAAAAAAAAAAAAAAAAAAACCCTCTTCACTCACAGGCCACACAGAAAATATTCCACAGGGTCGAATTGGCTCACAGATAGCAATTTGCCAACCTCCGCTCTGTATCTTGATTAGGTGCTGCTTGCAGGGATATATATATTCATCAAAACTTATTGATCAATACACTTAAGACCTATGCTTTTTACTGTATGTGTTCGCAATAAAATATAGAACAGTTCCTGACAGTTAATGCTCAAATGAATGTTAGCTAATGTTATTTTAGCTTCATATGAATGACATACTTTATTTTTAATTATAACAAAATATTCTTCTGCATTATAAAACAAATTCAAGTTATATATATATTCAAGTTATATATATATATCAAGAATATCATATCAAGAATATATATCAAGAATAAAATAATATATCAAGAATAAAATATATATATTTTATATATATCTATATATTATATATATTTTATATATATCTATATATTATATATATATTATATATATATATATAGAGAGAGAGAGAGATTGAGAGAGAGTCTGACTCTGTCTGTCGCACCCAGGCTGGAATATGGTGGCACGATCTCGGCTTACTGCGACCTTTGCCTCCTGAGCAGCTAGGACCACAGGTGCGGGCCACCAAGCCCAGCTAATTTTTTGTATTTTGGGTAGAGATGGGGTTTCATCATGTTGCCCAGGCTGGTCTCACACTCCTAAGCTCAAGTTATCCACCCACCTCAGTCTCCCAAAGTGCTGGGATTACAAGCCTGAGCTACTGCACCCAGCCTCTAGCAATATCTTTAAGATCTCCATTATGATTCCCTCAACACCCTACTACTACCAGAACACATACTTCTGTTCCCTTCTCAGAAAGAGAATTTGACTTATTAGGGAAGTATCTTAAACCTGGGAGCATTTCAACACAGGGAAAATATTCTCAGACCTCAAGGGGTCCTTGAACCCTAGTCAGAGAATCAAGCATCTGTGATGGACCAATCTGTTCCTTCTACCTGGTGCCTAAGTAAGAACTAGCCATAAGACCACAGGCCATCTTGCCTTTGATTAGCATGCTGCGTGTCTCCTTTCCCAGTTAGAGCTTTTACTAGTGTCAGCATTGACAGGAATATGTTTTTGAAGAACAAGAATGTATTGCATTTAAGATCTAGCCAGATAACCATTTGAAACATTTCCAAAGGCTAATACAGTATTTTTGAGAATATTTTCTGTGCATTAATATTTCCTTATGTACATATTGGCATCACTTTTCACTCACGCTGAAGAATATTCCCTATGGAACCAGCAATTCAAAACTGCTGAGCAAAATCACATTAGATAGTGTCGTGAAGAAAACTCCATGTGGAATGAAAAACTTCTCATCAGTTTCCAACAATGCAAGCCCTTGTATTGCGGGCAATAGGAAATGTGAAAGTATTTTGCTAATTGAAACTTATGAGAACACTGAGGCATGGCTGCCACAAACCAAATGATTGAACTTTTTCTTAAAGTTCCATCAGAACCTTGAAGTTGAGAGACTGCAGGGGACATATTGTTCCTAGCTAGGGTATCTGATACTTACGTTTCTTTCTTCTTCTTCGCTTTCTTTCTTTTTTCTTTCTCTCTCTCTTTCTTTTCTTTCTCTCTTTCTTTCTTTCTTTCTTTCTTTCTTTCTTTCTTTCTTTCTTTCTTTCTTTCTTTCTTTCTTTCTTTCTTTCTTTCTTTCTCTCTTTCTTCTTCTTTCTCTCCCTGTCTTTCTTACATATGCCATATAATTGGGATGGGGAACAAACTACTTACTTAACAGAATAAATTTAATTCTATTAAACCATTTTTATCACTTATCGTGTCTATATGTCTATGGTTGCCACATGCTATTTGGAAAGGGGGAAAAGAATGAAGAGGTGCTGTCTACTGTGGGAGCCCACAGTCCTGTTGAGCAGATAAGGTGACATCCTCACACCTTCATTAGAGCAGATATAATGCCTGGCCTTGAGCCTTAGGTACCCTGATGCACTTAATCATCATGATACCCATGGAAAATACATAGTATTTTTACATGCATTTCACATATGCAACAACTGAGGCTTGTCAAGTAACCTGGCCAAGATTTGACCCGAACAATAAAAAACAGTTAGTGATGGAGCCAGCATTAACACACAGTTCCACCCAACTCTAAATTCTAAGTTCTTAACCATATCACTTTACTGAGTTCTCGAACATAACTGAAAACATAAGTAACTATGGGCCACATAGTAGCTAAAATTCCAGAAAAGCATCCAAGATGACTAAGGACTAGAATGGAAAAACAGCAAATTAAGTAAGACTTTAGCTGCACCCAGAAATAGGAGTAATGTCTGAGTATGCAAAGCTAGGAGAGAATGGTATTTTATAAGGAGATCCCAACTTATCTGGGATGGATTCCTGGAAATGTCAATAAAAGAAATTAAATTCTCACAAGGGGACTTCAGTCCAATTAAAACAGCTTCAATTCATTTGCTGTCAAGCATTATCTTTTTACAGATGCCCTGATCTGTTAAAATTGATCAGGACGTGAATATTTCAAAAAAATCACTCTTCTTCACGGTTGGAACAGTGACAAGTCATAGAATTTTGGGTAACTACTCACATTAAAGTACAGCAGGGAGCACTGCAATTTTGCCTGGTAAATGTAGTTGGGTATCATGTCTCAAATACAAGCTGATGCCTAGTTTATGTACATAGAGGTTGATGAAGAGAGAAATGGGCCAAAGGAATGAAGAACTGCTAAATAATTCCAAAGGAGTGTCCAGTCTAGAAACTTCTAAACTGTGTAGTTTCTCTCTTCTACAGTAGGTAATACAGACTGAGTAACTTTCCTAAATTGTCAAAAGGGATGTAGTTGGCAAACTAGCTGAGTGTCTGGGAAATGACCTGAGGGCCCCACAGCTGGGAGGTCCTGCTGTGACCATCCCGTTGCCTCCCCTTGGCCAGAGGGATTCTGGAGAGCAGGAAGAGGAGCTCTCATGGTGGCTTCTTGTGGCCTCTGTTACTATAGCAACCTTCTCCTTTGTTTCCCTGGATCTAGAGCTGCTGCCTCATTCAGCGACTGGCAGTCAGGTGAGGCAGCCCTGTGATGGCATTAGGAAAATGAGGAAGTGGAAAAACAAACCTGCTTGAGCAAACACACACACACACACACACACACACACGCTGGCACTGAGAAGTCATTGTTGGGATGAGTTTCCAGATCTCTTGTCATTTTCTGTTTAAGTCTCAGTATCGCAGGTTTGCAATTGCTGTTGAATAATACGTTTGGGGAATTTTTGCTTTATTCTGGCTGTCATGCGGATGGTTGCCTTTCACATGCTGTTCCACTGCCTGCAATGCTTTGCTCTTCCTCACCCTATGGAGAGGTCACAGCCTCTAATAGGCTTTCCCTGACCACCACCTCCACCCTCTGCTCATATTCTCTGTCTCTCAGCATCCCGTCTGGTCCTTCCTATCAGTGAACAGTTTATGTCTATTTTTTTGACTGTCTTGTGTTCATCAGCTTTTGCTTCAACTTCCCAACTAGATTCCAAGCTCCATGAGGGCAGAAACACCTACAATTTTTGGACAGTGATATCAAATGAAATGTGTCATGCAAATGGCAAATGAATACGCATGGAATAAATAAATAATATGATGATTTTGAAAACATAAGCTAGGTAGCTGGAATACTGAGTGCTATTCCAGTTGCTTAGAGTCTCTCTCAGTTCTCTTAAATGAACAATAAAATGAGAATGCATATCATTCTCATACGTATGCAAAAGACAACAGTATCAAACAAACAAAAACCTAATGTAAAAACCTAAACAAAAGCTAGTGTAAAAAGATCTGTTAATTCCACAGCAGTGGCATACCAGAAGGTAAATCTAGAGATAAACTTCATGGAAAGGCAAAGTATCCTTCCTTCCTACCTCTAAAAATAGTTCTTGGAAGGGGGAGCCATGAGCTATCAGACCCTTGATAATTTGTCAGTGTTTATACTAATGACAAAAACAGAATTAGTTTGAGGAGCTGAAGGGAAATCTACCTTTTCTGAAAATCTAAAAATTATCTCCTATAAGATTTTCTACCTTATTGACTAATGCAATCAAGGGTCTACATTGTTCCTTCTTTGCAACATTTCAGGCTTACTGGTCTCAAATAGGTATGATTGGCCAAGCCTGAGTTTTGAGCTTATGTTACAAGCCTAGCTGCAAGGGAGCCAGGGAAATGAATATCTGGTCTTCAGGGCTTAGATGTGGTATATGGGCTCTACCTTTCACCAACACACATTATGGGAAATTCATTAAGCTTTCAAAAGAGATTGAGATTATGGTCAACCAAAATTCAGTACAAATGTCCACTATATATCTGGAAATGCAATAGGCTGTGCAAGAACTGAAGTGTCTCTTGACTCAAAACTGTTTAAGGAGAAGTTGGGTGATCTGAGGGGTTGTAGGCAAATGTTTTTCTATAAAAGCCCAATAGTAAATATTTTATGTTTTGTGGTTTCTGTCACAACTACACAGCTCTGCCATTGTAACGTACCAATAGACATAGAAAATGCATAAACAGGCCGGATGTGGTGACTCATACCTGTAATCCCAGCACTTTGGTAGGCCAAGGCGGGTGGATCACAAGGGCAGGAGTTCAAGACCAGCCTAACCAATATGGTGAAACCCCATCTCTACTAAAAATACAAAAATTAGCCAGGGGTGGCAGCATGCTCCTGTAATCCCAGCTACTCAGGAGGCTGAGGCAGGAGAATCGCTTGAACCCAGGAGGCAGAGGTTGCAGTGAGCTGAGATTGCACCATTGCACTCCAGCCTGGGTGACAGAGCAAGACTCTATCTGAAGAAGAAGAAGAAGAAGAAGAAGAAGAAGAAGAAGAAGAAGAAGAAGAAGAAGAAGAAGAAGAAGAAGAAGAAGAAGAAGAAGAAGAAGAAGAAGAAGAAGAAGAAGGAGGAGGAGGAGGAGGAGGAGGAGGAGGAGGAGGAGGAGGAGGAGGAGGAGGAGGAGGAGAGGGAGAGGGAGAGGGAAGAAAGAAGGAAAGAAAGAAAAAAGAAAGAAAGAAAGAAAGAAAGAAAGAAAGAAAGAAAAGAAAGAAAGAGAGAAAGAAAGAAAGAAAGAAAGAGAAAGGAAGGAAGGAAGGAAAGAAGGAAGGAAGGAAGGAAGGAAAGAAGGAAGGAAGGAAGGAAGGAAGGAAGGAAATGTATAAACAAATGTAGCTATGTTCTAATAAAACTTTATTTACAAGCACAGGCAGCAGGCTGGATTTCATCTGCAGGTGTAGTTTGCTGACCATGGTTTAGAGCATGTATTCTGGGATCTGGCTGCCTGGGCCTGACCTTAGTCACACTCGTCACTAGCTATGTGATCTGAGGCAATTTCAATTAAATCTTCTCAGTGTTCTCATCTGTACTGTGTGGCTCTTAATAGTGCCCACTTTACAGAGTTACTGTGAAAATTACATGAAATCTGTAAAATTAATGAAACTGAGCCTGATACATAAAAAGCACTCAAAACAGTTCCCAATATTCTGCTATTCTGTAGGAAATTTAAGCATCAGATAGGAGCGTTGTACACAAATTTACTTTGTCTCTTCATTATGCTTTCTTTGGAGGCAGCCCTCCTCTAGTCAACAGATAGATCCTACAAAATTTATATGGAGGGTGAGGTGGATCACATCATCTCTTTGATTCAAAGATGGGTGACCCCAGTCACATCAAATAGAGCTTCCTTCCTCTCTGACCACAGTGAATACTTTTTGGTCAGTACATGACCCATGCTGAGTTATCCCTGAGACTTTTATTTTTTGAGACAGGGTCTCAATCTGTCACCCAGGCTGGAGTACAGTGGCATGATCTCAGCTCACTGCAACCTCCGCCTGCTGGGCTCAAGTGATCCTACCACCTCAGCCTCCTGAGTAGCTGGGACTACAGGCATGCACCGCCAGGCCTAATTTTTCAGTATTTTTTTGTAGAGACAGTTTCTTCACCATGTTGCCCAGCCTGTCTTGAACTCCTGAGCTCAAGCAATCTGCCTGCTTCAGTCTTTCAAAGTGATGGAATTACAGGCACGTACCACCATGTCTGGCCCTCTCTGAGACTTTTGTCTGTCAAAAAAGACTTTAATAAATATAATATGAGAGGTCCGAGCTGAGGAATCAGTAAAAATACTATAGACATAAAATAAATGTCATAGAACCTATAGAGCTGTGGTTCTCCACCAGGCATACCTGGGATTTCTGTTTATTTGTTTCAAGCACTCACTTGGTCTACTCCAAATAAATCTAATAAATCAGTATTTCAAGAGAAAGGGGTCCTGGTCTATATCTCTAATGATAAAGCAGTTCTATAGAGATACTAGGTTGCTGTGGGCAATTGAAATATGCTTTACATTTTATTTGGATCCCCAAAAATGATTATGTAGAATAAGATTACAGGGAATTCATTCAACTGCAACTTAAAAGGTCTTTCTTACAGTAAAAAAAATTTATTCCATAGAGCCATAGGATAGAGGTATATAGAGTTATATATATATATATACACACACACATATATATATATAATTTAACAAATTAAAGTTAAGAATTATCAGAAATACATAGCCATATTAATCAGGATTCTTTTGGTTGCAAGTGACAGAAAATCCAAATAAAATATTTCAATTTAAAAAAGAACGATTGATTGGCTCATACAGTTGAGAAGTCCAGGGGTAGGGTTACCTTCAGGTAAGCCTGCATCTAAAAGGTCAATATTATCCAGGCTGTCTCATTTCCTCTATTTTCAGTCCTGCTTACCTTTGCTTGGATGTATTCTTCAATGTGATAGGAGAGAGGACCCCATATACCCCACCCTCTAGGATCCACTGTCAAAGCTCTCCAGTGGAAATCTCTCCAGTGGAAAGATTTCTTCTCTTCAGTGTCTATTTGTTAATCCTAGAGAAGACCCTAAAAAGATGAACTGTTTAATAGTTCATGCCCAGACTAACAAGGTGACAAAGATAATGGGTCCTATTAGTAGAGGCCCATTTGAAGTCACAGTTCATAGAATGGAAGATCATAATTAAAATCCTCACCAGAATGCCTGGTATGAGGAAACAGAGGTCAGCTCCTTCCACCCCAACCCTGCAAAGGAGTGATAGGGAGATAAAAGCTAACGTGTAACCACCACAAGTCATGCACAGGCTTCCAACCCTGCAAACGGGTAACAGGGAGATAAAAGCTAATGTGTAACCACCTCATGCATAGGCTGAGTGCCACTGAAGACTTACCTTCATTCTTCACTCTCTATGACCTGCCGATGACTCCCAGATGGATTCAATACTTACCAACAATAGAGAAACCTTATTACTGCTCAAATGCAAATCGATGTATACGGCACTGGCCTGGAGGGCTGTCAAAGAGAGCTCAGGTCTGCAAGAGCCTTCCTCAATTAGAAGTGAGTCTTAGTGGACAGAAAAATCTGAGCATTTCAGATCACTGGGGCTTTATATTATAGACGCTTTCCTTCTCTTCTAGTGAATGTAGTCTTCTTGGTGGTATACTGAGTCGAAGAAAAGGGAGGTATCTGAGTAAATCTCATGTGATTTTTGATAGAAGCCAATTCCAAACTGTTGAGTGCAGTTAGTTTAGGAATCCGGTAAACTTGCTGTAAAACATGCCAAATATTGGTTTCTAAATCAGCTTCCAAATGGAAATAACACCATTAGTGCAAATAGCTGCATTTCCATGAAGACTTTCAGCCAAGAAGTTTCACAAACAAAATTGTACAAATTAATTCTGTTGGAATGATATCCCCTTCAAGTCACCGTCACCCACCACCACCACCACACATATACTGGAAGCCCAACTGGGAAAGCACACGATAAGAGTTCCAAACGCAACATGATTGGGAATAAAAGAATATCTGAAACTCTGGGAAGAATTTTAGTATCTCAAAGTATCAGGAAACAGGCCCACTCCATCAGACTGGCTCCATCAGGTGCCACAGTTCAAAGTGTGGACTGGCTAACGGGCTATGAAGACAATGAACGAAGCTGTAGAAAGTGACTACCTCCTTTGGGGTTCATAACATTCTATAGTGCAGAGCAGCCTTTTATTGCACCACAGATTAGAGATTCAGATGATAGAAAGCTCAGTTCCAGGGCCCCTAATATTTGCATTACATTTATCAAACAGGGATATATTGTGAAGTGAAGATTTTAAATCAGATTCAACCTAGCCTGAGTGAAATCTGAACTAGGGGTTTGAGCCAAACTGTAAGAAAAAACCCCCAATTAACTCCAGGTTCTTTAACTCCAACAGTTTTGCTTTACAAATAAACCAAAGATCTTCATTTAAAAAATTATTCTCCAAAGTTTCCAAGGAGATTATTGATTTGCTTTGCAATTCAAAACAGTGGAATACAATAGCACAACCACCATTTAGGGGAGACGTTTTGGTTCATTTCTTTAGCCCATGTTTACGGAAGACCTAATATGCCTTTATGTATTTAGCATATAGTGGTAGTTGACATCCATAATCTGCAATGGTAGGTTACTCAATAAATTGCATTGCTGGCCTCATTCATCTCAAAATCTAATGGAGAAAGGTACATACAAATCTGAAAAGTAAATACATGCACACAAAAATTTAGGGTACTACTACACTATCATTCTCTTAAAGCAGGGGTTGGCAAACAATGTCCCCACAGCCTGTATATTTACAAAAAGTTTTATTAGTTCACAGCCACTCTTGCTTGTTTACATATCGTCCATGGCTCCTTTTACGCTACAGTGGACAGTTGAGCAATTGCAACAGAAACCGTGTGGTCCACAACATCAAAAACATTTGCTATCTAGCCTTTTTCAGAAAAAGTTTGTTGACCTCTGTAAAGAAACTCAAAGGTCAACGTGTTGAAGTGACTGCAGCGGGGAGTTGAGTAGAAGGTCTGGGAAGAGCTCACCAAGGCAGTGGGTGGCATTCGAGTTGAGACCTGTGCAATAAGGAGCCAGCCATGGGAAACCAAGTGCTTTGGACAAACAGAATGATATGATGATTTTGGTGGTTTTGGTTTGTTTGTGTCTAGTAAAGTATTGCCTTAAAGGTGATGAACAAGTTGCCAAGCTGTCTTCTACAATAGGCAAGCCTCGAGTGATAAAATAAACACACACTCAACCTTCAGCTTGTTTCCTGTGTGAGGTGATAAAAGCATTTTCTAGTCATCTCTGTGTTCTCATTCAGAAGAGGGAGGTGAGTTCCCCATAATTCAATAAGCAACTCGACAAAGAAGGAATGCCTTGGCCCACCCTTAGAGGACAGCATTAATTTTTATGGTCAAGGGTTAGAGCAAAATTCTACTTTCCTTAGGAAATTTTTCTCCTTGGTTTGCCTGGGATGAACTCACTCTTGTCTTCGATTCTAACGCTCTTTCTCTCATCTTCATGCCTTTGTGCTGTTATAACACACCTGCTTGAACTTTGATGGGGATATCTTTTTCCAGAAAAGGTACTCCAATATCATTTGGGGAGAAGCAGAAGAATCAAGACCAGGAAATCCAAATGAACAAGATAAGTCCAGACTCTTGTTCATTTATCTGCACCCACACCCTAAGTGGCCTGTGCTGCTGGAGAAGGTGGACGCAGTACTGCCCAGGGACTATTGTTCTTCTTCTGTAATGCTCCATGTCTCCAGGTGGTCCACTTATCAGGAAAGGCTAAAAAACCACCTCGCCTTTTGTGCAGCATCTCACACCAATGTCCCTTTAACTCTCAATTCTAAAACCACATTTGAAACTATTTCAGGTGGAAATCCACACTTAGCAAGCATGTCCTCGCCTCTACGAAAAACCTCATGCTCCAATTTCAGATATTTTCACCATACTTGTGGTGGTCTTGGTGGATAAATTAAATCTCTTCTCTCCTGATTGCCTTGCTGGCCCTCTTTGTAACTTCACTTTGTATTCCTTTCTGTTCAATACTTTTCAGAGTACTGAGAGTTTAAAGAGGTACAATAAATCCCAGATCAGTTTTTAATGACCACGGTAAGCCTGCTTGTAATATGTCAGTAAGCTGAACCTAAAAGCCAATGGGGAATAGGCCATTTCTGCCTTAGTAATTGCCTCCACAGAAAGATTTATAATGTCATTATCTGAATCTATAAGAAATAACTCATGGAACTGAAATACCCTAAAAAAATATTACAATTCTCTTAAAATCTAGTCATTCATAAATGCTAAATCATAAAACTTTTTTCAAGATGTTTTATGTTAAAAGTAAAACCCAGTAAAAATATAAATGCTCGTTTCTTAATCAGATTCCTCATTCTTTATGTATCTGTTTGTGGCTTTGCAGTTTTCTGGGATATATTTATAAACCTAACACCAGGCTGCCAGAATTTGCAACTACTACAAGAAGCTATGGCAGAAAAGGCATTTCTTCTTGCCTTTTTATCTCTGTGTGATGCCAGGGAGTGAGGAGGAAGAGGGCTAGTGAGTATGGCAATAAAATTAATTTCAGCAATAAAAGTCACCCTTTTCCTTAATTTCTCTGTGTAACACACACACACACACACACACACACACACACTTCCTGCCAAAGGCCCTACAGAGCTGTTTAAAGATATTTCTGCAGCTTCCCTTCTCCCTTAACATTTCCAAATCAAAAAAGAGAAAAGAGGGAGAAAAGATCAGTCACTTCTTTCAAATAGCAGAAAACATCCTCCCCAATTTGTCCAGAATTTAATAAAGTCTTGATATTGCTCTATCTTCTCGCCTCCCTATAAAATAGAGCAACATTTATACTAATTTCTGTAGTTCTAAAATGTTGTTGGGGGTAGGGAATGTATTACAATTTTTAAATGACACTCAAGATATTTTTCATAATTTGAGAAGTCATATTTTCTCCCTTTAAATACAGTAACTTGCCACAAGCTTGAACGTTAAACAGGGTTCTTTTCAAAATTGCCCCCTTCCTTCATACTCAAGGTTGGAAATTTTCTCTACATGTTTAATATCTAGGATTGCAGCTAAGTCTTGTGGGGGATGGGGTATCAACAGAGGATTATTTAAAAGCATCTGGGAAAGAAGGCAAACCTGTGTCTGTGTTCACCATTCCTATTGACACCTCACTGAGCCGGCTATCATCACTACATTCCTTGATTACTTTCCACTTTGACATCTCTACAAATGGTGACTTTCAAGTATCTTAAGGTATCTTGAGTCAACATATCCAAAACTGAACTAACCTTTCTGCTGGGAGCCGGCTTCCCTCCTTGAGTAATACCACCTGCCCATCTGTTTCCTAAAAATCAGAAAACTGGGGAGAAAGGCAAAAAAAAAAAAACCTTTTCTCCCTTTCTCCCACCACGTGCATCCAAAGAATCACCAAGAAAAATCCTACCTGCAAATGTCTTCCATGTATAAATATTTTTTCTGTCCCTACCCTATCTTAGTAATTTCTCAACCGGACTTGCAACTATCCCCCAACTGATTGCTATATGTATGTGTATATATACACATATATACTTCTTTAAATGTGTATATATATATTATATATATAGTTTGTTTGCTTCCACACTAGCAATTCTATCTGTCCTGTTTTATTTTATCTATATAAATTATTTTATATAAAAATATATTTATGCAAATATATAACATAATTATGTATAATTTCTCTATAATTATACATAAAAAGTAAAGGCGTTGAAATTTGGAGAGAGGTTTTTGAAGTACTCTATTTGTTAATTGTTTCTTTCCTGAATAATTATGTATAAGTTCTCCAAATAATTATGTATAATTATGTTATATATTATTTCCATATAAAGATAAATAATATATACATAATTTAATAATATATCAATACATAGATATAAGATATATATCATATATGATATATAAAGAGAATATATAAATAATTTATATATCATATATAGAGAGAAATTTTATATATATATCTCATATATAGAAAGAAATGTTATATATATATATCTCTCACGACAGAGTTGCTAGTGTGGAAGCAAAAAATGAAAAACTATATAAATAAAATAGTTTTAATAGTGATAAGAGCTATGAAGAAAATACACCAGAATTATATGACAGCAATCCAGGGAGGTGGAATGAGCTTAGACATGAATGCAGAGAATGGATCATTGAAAAATGCAGAGGAAGAGTGATCCAAGTCAGAGGTCAAGCAAGTAGAGGGCTCCTTTGATAGAAACAGGATTCTTGTAATCAAGAAAGAAGACAGTGGAGCTAGAACATTGTGATTTTGATGCAAAGATGCCTAAAATGAGGCTGAGACCGGATTGCAAAGGTTAATTTATGTGTCAACTTGACTGGGCTAAGGGATGCCCAGATAGCTGGTGAAACATTTCTGAGTATGTCTATGAGGGTGTTCCCAGAAGACATTAACATTTGAATCTGTAGACTTAGTACAGAAAAATCAACCTCCCCAGTATAGGCAGGCATTGTCCAATACATTGAGGGCCTGAATATAACAAAAAGGTAGAGAAAGGGCTGATTTTTCTCTTCTTGAGTTGGGACATCCACCTTCTCCTGCCCCTCAGACATCAGAGCTCCTGGTTCTTGGGCCTGTGGACTCTGGGACTTACACCACCAGCTCTCACGCCTTGAACTTGCACTGAATTACACCACCAGCTTTCCTGGTTCTCCAGCTTGCAGATAGCAGATGGCGAGATTTCTCAGCTTCTATAATTGTGTGAAGCAATTCTCAAGACAAATAAATCCATTTAGATCTATACTTATACCTATACCTATATTTATCTATATCAATACCTATATTTATACCTACACCCATATCAATAACAATATACTATTGGTTCTACTTCCTTGGAGAATCCTGGCTAACACAATATGTAAGCTGCACTTTGAGATGCAGGTTGTATTTAGGTGCCACAGAATATCATCTGATGGTTTTAAGTGAGGGACCAATATGATCAGATTTTTTGTTTTAGAAGAATCAGTCTCCCTGATTTGGGGAGAGTACACTAGATGGGGGCCATGAATGAAGGACAAGATCAGTTAGGAAGCTGTTTTAATTTGCATGCATTCTTCTTCAGTGACTACCCATTGCCTGTGAAACAAGTTCAGGTTCCATGACGTGACTTCTAAAGTTCTCTAAATCCTGGCCCCTGCTACACCATTAGGCTTACCTCCTAATACTCCATGATGGTCTCCCCACTACAGCTTGCCAACACAGCAGCTTCAGCCCATTGTAAATGATTTCCCTCCAGCCTTTAACGGAGTTCTCACTTTCTCCAATTTCCCTGAGAATATATTCCCTCTTTCAAATTCCATCTGTTATGTGAAGACTTCTGAACAAACGAGGTCATAGCAAACTTTATTCTTCCTAAATAATGGGCTGCACTTAAAAAAATAAAAAAAAGCAGATATACCTCCTGCCACCTCTTGGATGATTGCTTCATATTATCATTTACCTTTTGTTTAGTTATTTCATTTTCCATGTGTATACATATGTCCCATTTTCCCAACCACAATGTAAAACCCCTAAGGGCAAAGATCTTCCTTATGTTTCTGTGGATCTCCCGCAGTCCCGGGCACCATGCCATACCCACAACGTGGCACTGGGTATATGCTGATCTGCTGTGGAGTCAGCACTAAAACCCCTTCTCAGAACCAAGATAACCATCAAGTTATCTAACGACTAGGTAAGTAAAGGAGTTGAAATTTCAAGAGAGATTTTTGAAGTACTCTATTTGTTAATAATTTCTTTCCCGAAAGCTTTTTTTCTATAAAAACTTCCATGCTTGGAGTAGAACTGGATAGGAAATGTAAAATAAACTCGACGCACCGTTGAACATTAGCTCTATAATTCTAATCTGGATTGAGATCGAAGATTTAGAACTAAACCCCTCTGAAAGAGCAGTGCAGAGAATGTTACTAAGGACAAGGTTGCATGCTCGAAGTGGCCCTGGATAACATCTGCCATTCATACAATGTGAGGTTTAAAGGTAGACTAGAATATAGAATTGAGGCCAGAGAGAGGCAAGTTCAGGTGAAAAGGGAAAGATAACAACATAGCCTATTGCACTGTATGTGAGACCATCTACCTGTGACAACCATAAATTTGGTTAGAGGAGAAGTGGGCTCTGGTTTCACATTTCTTTGCAAGTATCTTCATTTTTGTGGGCAGGGAATTCTATTGCCAGGTTAAGATTTTAACTGAGTGAATCTCAGCAATGGTACGTCTATTCTGTAAGCGCAGTTTTCTGTGTTGATCATGTGGAAAGTCCATGAAAGGACCATGAGAACTCACACAGAGGAAGGGCAAGAGCTCTCTAGTCCCTTGCATGTAGAATGTGGAACTGGTGGTTACTGCAAAAATAACATTATTATCTAAGACTCTTTCTAAGAGGGAGAAAGAGGCCATTCAGGACAGATGGATGGATGGGTTACAAATTGCTTCCCTAGGATTTAGAAAGAAGCTAGAGTCCCCTGTAACATCCTCTCAATCTAAATACTTAGAAGTCTCTATTACTTCGCAACTTCTAGAACAGGATCCTTCAATCTTGGCACCATTAACATTTGGAGCCAGGTGATTCTTGGTTGTGGGACACTGTCCTATACATCATAGGACGTTTACTAGCATCCTTGAGTAGCCATCAGATCCCTGTAGAACTTACCCGACCCAGTTGCAACCTAAAAAGTCTTCAGATATTGCTAAGTGTGCCCTGAGGTGGGATAGGGATAGGAAAAGGAGGTCAAAAATGACCTCCAGTTAAAAACCACTGGACTACAGTCAGGTAGATCTGAGTTTAATTTTCCGATACTCCATTTTCTCATCTGTAAAATGGGAATAAATATCAGCCACCTCAAGGAGTTTTGGGAATTCTTTAATAGATAAGGCATGTAAACCATTAGCACAGTCCTGGCATGAAGTAAGAACTCAATAAATGTTAGCCATCACTATTACTGTTATTATTATTTACTGACCATGGCCAGGGCAGATCATTCTACACTCTGAATATTAGTTTTAACTCTTTAAACAATTTAAAGAAAGTCATTTTTCTCCATGTGACATTATTTCTTATCCTTGCTAATGAGGAACAATGTGTCTCTCACCATATAATTTGGTGCAGATAAGCACAAGGCACCTGAATTCTCTTAAGCTCATACTACAAATAATTTGGATGCGAGGGGAATCTTCTGATATTTGCCTCCTTTTTAAAAAAGAGCGGGAATGCTCATTTTTTCTCAACTTTAAGTCAGTTTTCAAATGAAACAGTAGACGAATGTCACATACACCAATTATCTAATTGTGAAACTGATCTTCAATTAAAGTGTCCATGTTTTTGGAACAAATAGTCATGAAGTGGTAAGTTTTCAGCAGGATTGTTAGACTGATTGCTGAGTGCCAGATACCAGAGGCTAAAGGAGGAATGAGTTCAAGAGATCTATCGTACAGCATTGTAACTATAGTTAATGATGATCTATTGTTTTCTTGAAAAATGCTAGCAGAGTGGATGTGAAATGTTCTCACCACAAAATGATAACTATATGAAGAAATGCATCTGCTATTAGCTAGATTTGGCTATTCCACAATGTATGTATACTTCAAAACTTCATGCTCTACATGATAAATACACATATTTTATATGTCAATTAAAGAATAAATACATAAATTTGAAAAATAAATAAAGTGGTTTTAGCCTTGAAAATTACATTAGCATTTTTCAGTTGAAGGAAAATCACTTTAAGTCAATTAAAATAAATCATGTCTTCAGTGTTGGCCCGAGGTAGTCACTGACCTGTATGTTAGAATAGGTAGTCTTGTGACAGATCAGAAAAGGGTACCAAAAAAAATCATGTTTTAATTCTTCCATGGCTGATTTTGTTTTGTTTTGTTTTTAAGTCGAGGACGAGATATAAATAAAAGAGAATGAATGGGCCTCTTACTTGTGAACAAACATTTTCTCTTGTATGTGAACTCTGCAGCTAAGCTTGCCAATAAATGGTAATGTGTGAAGCTGAAAAGAGTACTTTCATGTAAAACAATTAGATGTGTGGAAATCCCAAAATGAACACCAAAAAATGCATCAAAGTTAAGGGTTGGCAAACTTTTTCTGCAAAGGGCCAGATAATACGTATTTTAGGCATGTGAGTTGTATAGTCTCTGTTGCAACAATTAGCTCTGCTGTTGCAGCACAAAAGCAGCCAAAACAATAAGTAAACAAGTAAGCATGACTGTGTTCCAATAAAACTTTATTTACAAAAAGAGGTAGCCGGCTGCATTTGACCCAAAGGCCCTATCTTGCTGACCCCTGATTAAGGTAATGCCCCAATAAAAGGCTTATCCTCAACATCACTGGTCTTTATTATGTGTGTTTGTCCTTTCAATATGTCTAAGACCTTTTCTGGGCAAATACCCTTAGGGAAATGATAAATACATAGAGGCCTTTTCAATACATAGAGTTCTTATAACTCGACAGCACGATCTAGAAGCATGCTCATTTTAACAAAATTATTCCGACGTCTTTGCAGACTAAATAAGCCTGGTATAAAACAGCACATTTAATTTAATTTTTCCCCTCCAAAAATAAAAAGCAGTAGCATTAAGAAATTCCATCACTCAACGCTGAGAGGAAGCTCCTTCAAGTCTTCGGTGCTGTAGTAATTACTGGCAAAGAACCCCTGATGAGAGATCCTTGAAAAATGGAAAACTTACCCTAAGAACTAATAAAAACTCAGTCAATTGCTGTTAGATATCTCCAAATACGATGCGGGGAGGAGACAAGGAGAATTACAGGGTTGCAGCAAGCACTCCTCTCAAAAGTCAGAGAGAAAGAGATCAGGAGAGTGATTATGGGCAAGGGGACTTGGAAATGCAGAGGGGGATTTGAAATTTTTCCTGGGACATAGGTTTGGAATGTAGTTCATAGTCCTATTATATAAAGGTTAACTCTACCGATCCGGATAGCAGGAAGACAAAAAATGAGGAAAAGAAATGTGATAATCTTAGAATCAACGACGCACATTGAAATAGCTTACAAATTAAAATATTGCAAGGAAGGAAGGAAGGAAGGAAGGAAGGGAAGAGAAGTATGAAAGCAGGCCATTTGATCTGCTGGGAAGAATGACATCTTCCTTATTTACTGCTATGTCTCTAAGGTCTAGCACAATGCATGGCACTTTATAGGTACCCAGTAATGATTAGTCAAAGAAGGGAAGAAAGGAAGGGACAAGTAGCCAAGCAGCCCATGAAATCATATAATAAAGAATTCTATCCCATTAGTATGGAAGAATACTGGGAACTAGAGATGATTCTTCATGTAAGAAGTAGTAATTATGTGCTGGGCTAAATTAATCCTCATATAGGAGACCTTGAAAGAAGCTCTTTGTGTGGTAGAAGATGGCGCCCATGAGTCATGATCGGGGGCTGAAGCCTTCTGCCTCTGAAGAGAAAACCTCTGGGTGGCATCACGGCCCAACTGACCATCAGAGAAGAGGGGAGATTCTCAAGAGCACCTCTGGGTGAATTTGTAAGTTTCCACATATAACATACCTTTATTCTGACTGTAGATAATAAAACTCAAAGACTATCAAGGTTCTCCAGAGAGTGGCTGTGATGGAGCTGTTATTGCTCACCAAACACCCATGTGAGCCCCACATTTCCCAGCCTCCTTTGCAGCTAGGTTGGGGCCACGTGACTGGAGAATTATCCTGGAAAGGATGTAACCTGGGCCAATATCTGGCACTTAAAAATAAACCATTCCACCCTCTAATGTGTTTTCTCTTTGCCACAGCACCCGCAAAGGACATGTGTTCCAGATGTGAAACTAAAAAGGGGCTCAAATCTTGAGTCAATCTTGAGCCATGCAAGAGACTTGCTAACCCCCAATCAGCTGTGACATGAGTGAGGAATCCACCTTTTTGTTGTTATGCCACTGTATTTTCAGGGTTTACTTGTAATATCAGCATATGACATATCTAATCATCCCACTCTGGCTATAACAATTAAAATAGTTTCAGAAGCAAGTGATAGAAAGCCTAACTCAAACTGGCTTAACAAAAAAGAAAAGAATCCAAGAGGACCTGGATCCAGAGTTTAAACAATGTAAGTTGGAATCACATTCTCTTCATCTCTTGGCTCTGCTTTGTGTTGGCTTCACTTTCAGGGTACACAGGGGACCTTCAGAAGCCCAAGCTTTGCCCAGGTAGTGACGAAATAACTGTAGCACCCCTAGACCTATCTTCCCATGAAAAAATTCAGAGGGGTTAAGGGTCTATTTTCTGGTTGCACCACAAAGACCCCAGGATTTATTATGATTGGGCCAGCTCAGCTCACTCTGAACTTGAGCTCAGAGAACTTGAGCTCATATTTCTGGCTAAAGGAAAACAGTGCATGGTCAGCTGAGGCCTGGGTCCTATGCTCTGTCCCTGGAGCTAAGGGAGAATCCTTATCCAGGACATGTGGACTGAGTCTGGGAAAGGAGAGAGTCTTCAAAAGGAAACATGCCTGTTGCTGGAAGAAAAACGAAGGTGAGCTGGGGAGGTAAAGAAGTTGTCTCTAATGGCATAAAATGGGAGCAGTCACAACTGTTGTATTCAGTTAGTGCCCAGAAGTGTCATTTCTCTCTCTAAATTTGAGGCTTGAGGAGTTCCAATGATTAAATAATGTTCTTATTTTTAAGGTGCAATATGACTTACAACAGTGATATTAATTTATACCTCAATTCTCTTGTTTATCCAAACACATCAGTTAATCCTCACAACCCAGGAAACTAATAAACCCTATTAATTTATTTTGAGACAGCAAAGATGAGTTGAAAACCCAGGCTGTGATGTGGAGAGAGTTTTCTTCATCTTAGTTCAATCTTCACCCATCTCCATCTTTGTGATTGTGGGCACTTTATCTACCCTGTTAGAATCACAGCTTATTCTCTTTTGAATGGGATAAAGATGCTTATTTTGCAAGGTTGCTATGAGAATTAAAGAATAATGGATGAAAAGAGCCCAATACAGTGCCCGATACAGACAGAGGAGGCATTCACTAAGAATTAGTTCTTCATTTTTTAGTATTATAATGATTCTGCTTAGGTGGTGTCTGGTACATCATAAACTCTCAATAAATAATTGGCTGCTATTATTGCAAGTTATATGAATACTTGAAGAATAGTAAAATAAGTAGTGAATGAAAAGAAGAACATAGAAGGAAGAAAGTCAGAGAAGGAGGAAAAGAGGGGAGTGGATTTCATTCATTTAATATATGTTATTGAAGGATTATTGTGTGCCAGTCATCATGAAGGGTATACATTGATAAAAGAGATTTATTCCCTTTTCTTCCAGAGTTTACAATCTAGTGAGAAAGAGAGGTGATAAGCAATTATATGTAAAAATAAAAGTGCATGCATGTTGATAAATACCAAGGAAACTAAAGGAATTCAGTATTAGGTAACAATTAGTATACTTAAAAATAGAATAAATAGAATGGTCAAGGAAATCCTCTAAAGAGGTGACAATTAAGTTAATATTTAAAAGTTAAATTGTAGCAGTGATTATTACTAATATTATTATTTATTAAATCTAGGATAAAATTACAAGGGCATAATTAAAACATATTTATAAAATTCCACTACAATAATAATTATTTTGCATAAAAATTACACTCAGTAAAATTTATGCATTTGATATACTGAGTGCTCAACCAACTGTTGAAAAACGTTTGATCCAACCAAGATGAAACAATTCTTACAAATGTCCATAGAACAAATATATATGCAAACAGTGCAAATCTCTTTTTACTTCTACTACAAACCATCTAATTTATTTCACTCAAACCTCTTTGTCAACATTAAAATCATTACTCTCGATCAATAAATGATAATAGAATGATGTCTTTATTTTGTGTATTTTCTAATTCCCACTAGAATATAAGCTCTCAAAGGGCAATGCCATTTTCTGCATGTTTCCCCACTGTATCTCCAGTGCTTAGAAGAGCACTTGACACAGGCTAGGCACTCAATAAATTGCTGTTGAATGAATGAATTAATGTATGGATAAATGTGTTTGCATTTTACCAAGTATATTTGCATTACAGACTTGTAATTTCACACTGGGTTTAGTCAATGTTTTTTAACACACTGACACTTATAATCAAGTCTCAGAGTTTTGCTTATGCTAACAAATGCTGATTCTCCCTAATGTAGAGCATTGCTTTTCCCAGCTCGGAATATTAGCTTCTCATTCAATCTTCATGACATATATTTCTGAATAAATAAATGAAGCCCCATGTGTAGTACTGTGTATTGTAAAACTGATCACTATCCTTTTATTTCATTAGAGGCTGGATACAGGATAAGAAGCCTTCTGGGAGATAAAGAAGCATGACAAGACCATGCAAATAATTATGAATGGAACCATACACTAACAAAGTGAATGGGTCTCCACATCGTTAAAGTCCCTGAAAGGGTCAAAAAAACGAGGAGGTCAAAAGTAGACAGCATCGTCAATACACTTGGGCAAGGGGTTTTTGCAATGGAAAATACCTTTGAAGGACTAATAGTTGAATTGGCATGTTTAAGTCATTTTGGCAACCAGAACTGCAACCCTGTCTCCTGAATAAGATACTGCTGCTCTCGCAGAACAAAAGAACCATTAACGACACCAACTAACCCGTGTAATTCTCATTTATACCTTTTTATTACCTTCCATATACTCTGTGTGATACATTACCCATTCCATTAATTGTTAACATACACGCAAGTCAAGATCTTTTATTATGCGAGGTCATCAGTCAATGATAACAGAGATATTGATGAATTAGTCTTCTCATCAGAAGTTGAGCAACATTTCCATTCAAGATGATACATGGACCTTTAAAACATACTCAATAATATTGAGTCTCAGTCTTCCGTTGCTTTTTTCTGAATGTGCATTTAGACCTTTACACATCTATTTAGTCATCCATTCATTAAACATTCAGCATTTTCTACTCATAGCACCAGAGCCATGGTCTTATTCATCATTGTACCCTTATTGCAAGGACCTAGAACACCGTAGAATCTCAATAAACTCTTAGGATTCAAAATAAATGAATGAGGATGTGGTAGGAAGAATTCTAACATGGCCCCCACGACCTTCATCCCCTGATGTTACTCTGTTGATAATGTTACCTTACATGGAAAAGGGATCTTGCAGATGTAACTAAGGCTAATAATTAGTCAACCTTAAGACAGGGAGATTATATGGTGACCATGTAATATTTTAATCTCCCCTTACATTAAAAACAAACATAGCAACTAAATAGAAAAAAACAAAACTCATGGACAACATTGAATTAAAAAAAAAAAAAAAGGCCGGTAACAAAGCATCTCTACAAACCTCATATTTCAGGCGGGAGGGTGGAGATGAGAGCCCCAAGTCCTCATGGGTCAGACTCTGCCCAGAGGAAGCAGAGGTTAGAAATGGAGTGTACAGATTTGAGAATAGGAGAAACCCTAAATAGCCAACAGGAACTTAATGGGAAACAGTGGGCCAGCTGAGGTGGCAGGCAAAGATGGGGCTGCCATGACCGCTCTAAGAGCCTATGAGTGCAAGAGGCCAGTATGAGTCCTGAAAGGGGCAGGAACTGTCCAGGCCACAAGGGCCCTCAGTGACAACTGCCAAAGCCCCCTGCCAGGACCCAGCTCCATACTGAGAAGAAGCTCCTGGAAAGAGAATCCAAATTAAAGGTAATAAATAAAAGTGTGGAGTTGGGGGAGTTTGGAATAACAGCCAGAGAAATCTTAGAAATCAAGCCACCATTTGTGCATACTATATGAAGACAGATGAGGAAGCTCTGTGTGATTAGAAAAATTGCCCTAAACCACATTTCCTTTAAAAGTTCGGGATAACTAATTTCACATAGAAATGACAACAGAAAAGTATTGAGGTCAGATCTCTCGCAACATTACAAGAGGAAAAAAGGAAGTAAAAACCAATAACATGCTTATAAAGATGAAAGCACGCTAGAAAGATATGCCCACAAACAGATCAAAACTGTAGCATACTACATTATACAATAAAATTATACAAGACCTGAAAACACAGCACAAATCAGAATTCAATTGCTTAGAAATGAGGTGAAAGAACATGAGAAATATTTAGAAATAAAAAATCATTTAAAAAATGAAATCTAAGCTAGAAAAAACTACAAGATTAAAAATGTGATAAATACAAGAGAGAATTAATACAATATACAATGCCTGAACATAATGAAAAATTTTTAAATAAAAAATTTAAAAATTAAAAAGAAGCAAGAAAATAAAAAATTCAAGAGAAAGTGGAAATACTGAAGATAGGCAGAGAAGGTTCAAAAATAGATGGTAAAAAAACCAATGCAAGGGAACAGAACAAATACTGAGACACATAATTTAAGAAACTTTCCTGAAATTGAAAAAAATATATTTGAAACTGCCTATGGAAAGAGCCCCCCAGGTACCTGAGAATAGTAACCTGGAATGACAGTCTCCAAGAAATAAAATCTATGGGACTTTAAAGCTAATGAAATCTATTGGACTTTAAAGCAAAAGAAATATTAATTGGACATTTAGGTAAAAAGAAAATATTATTTACTAAAAAATATCGACATCAAACTTTTGGAAAGCAACACCGTATACCAGTAGAAAATGGAGTCCCATACTTATTCAAGGGAAGAAATTGTGAGTCGAGGATTTTATAACTAGCAAAACTGACTTCCAATTACACAGGGCACAGAGCATAATCAGCATGCAAGAACTCAGGGTAAAAATCAGAACACCTATAACCCTCAAATTTCAAATGAGAGGGTGGGGACAAGAGGCACAGGTCCTGGGTGGATAAGACTACAAAAGATGCAAAGCAAAAATATTTGCATTGCTGTAATCTGAATGTTTGTGTCCCTCCAAACAAAATTCATATATTCATACACACACACACACACACACACACACACATATATATATGTGTGTGTGTGTGTGTGTGTGTATAAACTTTTATTTTAGACAAGTTTGTTATATAGGTAAATTACATGTTGCGAGGGTTTGGTGTACAGATTATTTCATCAACCAGGTAATAAACATAGTACCTGATAAGTAGTTTTTCTATCCTCTTCCTCCTCCCACCCTCCACCTTCAAGTAGGCCCCAGTGTCCATTGCTTCCTTCTTTATGTCCATATGTACTTAATGTTTAGCTCCCTCTTATAAGTGAGAACATGCAGTATTTGGTTTTCTGTTCCTGTGCCAGTTTGCTTAGGATAATACCCTCCAGCTCCATCCATGTTTCTGCAAAGGACATGATCTCGTTCTTCTTTATGGCTATGTAGTATTCTATTTGAAATACCATCTTAAAAGAGGGAAACGAAGGCTTCGCTTCCTCCAGATCTGGGACAGAAAATGTAGAAGATGAGTTTAGAACATCTTGTCATACCAAACAGTGAAAGACCTATCAGACTTCAGGGTCATCTCAAAAAGACTCAAAAGCCATATTGAAAAGGCTCTCACTGGCAAAAGTGGGATAACTTGAGCTTTGATTAGGCTAATACATGCCATGGATTGAAATTCCTTACATACCTTATTATGTTATAATGAGGCAAGTAATAATAACAACAATAGAGAATCAATGCAGTATCTCAAAAACTGATAAAGAAAAATAATGAAGACTTCACCTGTTTTTCCTATATGAACTTCGAGGAACTCAAATGAAAGATGAGGCAAAGTATTTCTTTCTAAAAGTATTGCAAGTTATACATAAAAAAGAATTGATTCAATCAGAATGTCAGCATTTTGAAAATCATCATAAATGATCACATCTAGGCATCATCCCTTGGCAGCTGTGGCATCTCAGAAAGAAAGATGAACAGACGTTCTACGCCTACTGCTGAGTGAACACACACAGTCAAGCCTTGCCAGAGGGATTGAACCCAAGTCTGATTAAGTCTCTGAGTTCAGCTGTCAATTTGCAGGAGGTACAGCAAACAGAAGAGCTTGCTAAGCTGCACCAAGAGGATGCAACCGCAAAATCTAGAGTGGAAACTATAGGTTCAATGGCCTGTGTCTTCCACAAATAAACTGCAAGGAAAATAAAGGGCTAGAAGGTGAGCCTATAGATTAAATGAGATTTAAAAGACATACAGAGAAAAGGCGAGAGTAAACTATAGTGTTTAGGAATGAACACTTGGATAATAAAACTATCTTAAAACTCAAGGAAATTACCACTGTGAAAGTCAAGACCAGGGGTCAGCAAACTTTTTCTGTGGTAAATATTTTTTAAGCCTTTGAGGACCAGGCAGTCTCTGTTACAGCCACTCAACTCTGCCATTGCAGTGTGAAAGCAGCCACAGACAAGTCAAGGAATGCCTGGGTGTCGCTGTGTGCCAATAAAACTTTATTTGTAAAAACAGCTGTCAAGCCAATTCCTCGTCAAGATCATGCTTACTTTGGGGAAAGGAAGTGAACTGGGGTTGGGATGGAATACACAAAGGTGTTTCTTTGCCAGCAAAGCTCTCGTTTTTGAGCTGGGTGGCTGTTTTGGATATTCAGCTTATATTGCCCATTAAACTATATAATTCTCTCATGTGACTTTCAGTATCTGTACTTTATTTTAAAAAAAAAAGGAAATTCAAGTGATTTGTGCAGGGACAGAATAAAGATCTGCTATTCAGTGTTCTTATGAAGGATAAAAATTGTCTTCCCTACATGTAATGCTTTTTCTTCACAGAAGAAAAAGCTTTGATTAGGCTAATACATGCCATGAATTGAAATTCCTTATATACCTTATCATGTTATAATGAAGCAAGTAATAATAACGCCAATAGAGAATCAATGCAGTATCTCAAAAACTGATAAAGAAAAATAATGAAGACTTCACCTGTTTTTCACAGAAGCTGTGTGAGTCGTATGAGTGGCGGCAAATGAGAGAGCCTGGGCTGTGGAGACACCAGAAAGATTTGATTCCCAGCTTCTCTAAATTACCAACTGCGGGGCGCATTTAGGTGTTGACTTGACTGGGCCAAGTTATCCAGATATTTGGTCAATCAGTCAAAATGTCGCTATGAAGGCATTTTCTAGAACAGATAAACATTTGAATCAGTGGGCTTTGAGTAAAGCAGATGACCTTCTATAATTTACATGGGCCTCGTCCAATCTGTTGAAAGCCTTAAGAGAAATAAGACTGAGGTTCTCTGAGGAACAGGGAAATCTGTCCCCAGACGCCCTTCAGACTCCAGTCACAACATCAGTTCTCCCCTGGGGACTCCAGCTGACCAGCCTACTCTGCCAAGGTTGGACTTGCCAGCCCCACAATTGCATGGCCCAATTCCCTAAAATAAATCTCTCTCCCTCCCCCACACAATATACTGGTTCTGTTTCTCTGGAACTTTCTCTCTTTTTCTCTATTATACTGATAGATAGATAGATAGATAGATAGATAGATAGACAGACATATATAGAGATATATGTATATACACACATATATGGATGTAGATATAGATAAACTCTCAGATAGATAGATTCTCTTCTATATATATGTGTGTGTGTGTGTAGATAGATAGATAGATAGATAGATAGATAGATAGATGACATTATATTGGTTCTGTTTCTCTGGAAGACCCTTAGTAATACACTAATTGTGTAACCTTGGAACAAATTACCTACTCTATGCCCCCAAGGACCCTTCAGACACCCCTCAGACTCCAGTGGCAACATCAAAATTCTTCCCTGGGACTCCAGCTGGTCAGCCTGCCCTGCGAAGTTTGGACTTGCCAGTCCCACAATTACCTGGCCCAATTCCTTAAAATATATCTCTTCCTCTCTCCCTCCCCTACACATTATCATTATATTTGTTCTGTTTTTCTAGAACTTTATCTCTCTCTCTACACACACACACACACACACACACATACACGTATATGGATATAGATGATATATATAGATTCTCTCCCTCTCTCCATATATCGCATTCTATTGGTTCTGTTGCCTTAGAAAACCCTACTAACACACTAATTGTTAACCTTGGAACAAGTTACCTGCTATCTCTGTGCTCCAGGTGCTTCATTGGTAAAGTGAGGCAATAATTGTAGCAATTATGAAAAAGTAATGTCCCAATATATTGGGAATGGCTTCCTGAGTAGAAGACACAGGCTTCCCGGAGAAGGCCACCTAGATTTTCCCCCTTGTTCTGACATGGTAAGAGCAGTAGCCACCTTGTGGCCTTAAAGACAAGAACCTCATGCTAAGGATTGTGAGTGAGCAAAAGCGAAGAAGCCAGGGTCCCTGGGTGTCATCACTAAGCCATCTCACCTGGTTGTGAGAGAAAACTGCTAAATGGAGCCAGAAAATTGCTGTGCTTCAACCTAGTAAATCTCACCCTAACCTTCACCTTTAGAGTCAAGCATAAGACTATAGACAGAATAATGAGCTAAAATTCTTTACTTAGGACATAGAAAGTGCCCAATAACTATTGCTATTATCATTATCAATCATTATCATTGTGTGCTGTCTTTCCATGCTGATCTGCCACGGCGCAACGTGTCTACAACGCCAACCCCAAATCATGAGATCCTCAGCCTCAGATCCAGAGGAAGAAAATCCTGTTTCTCCCTCAAGCAGCCAACAGAACTTCTAGCCTTGGCTCTCGATGGCCATAGAACTGCTGTTCTAACGGGCCAGTGAGAGAGTCCAGGCCTGGTGCTGAAGGCTGGGTTCAGGTTGCCCAAGTCAGCAAATAAAACTACAAGATGCCAACTTATATTTGAATTTCAGATAAATGATGAATTGTGGGGTTTTTTATTTTTTGAGATAGGGTGTCTTTCAGTTGCATAGGCTGGAGTGCAGTGGTGTGATCACCACTCATTGCAGCTTTGACCTCCTGGGCTCAAGTGGTCCTCCCACCTCAGCGTCTCAGCCAGTAGCTGGGCCCACAGGTGTAAACCAACATGCCCAGCTATTTTTTTTTTCTGTAGAGAAAGGGTTTCACTATGTTGCCCAGATTGAACTCACACTTCTGAGTTCAAGCAATCCTCCTGCTTCAGCCTCTCAAAGTGCTGAGATTACAAGCATGAGCCACCACATCCAGCCGAATTATTTCTGATGTAATATATCCCATGCAATATTTGGGAGATAATTGTACTATAAAAGTACCAGTCTGGCCAACATGGTTAAAGCCCGTCTCTACTAAGAATACAAAAAAAAAAAAAAAAAATTAACCAGGCGTGGTGGTGCACACCTGTAATCCCAGCTACTCAGGAGGCTGAGGCAGGGGAATTGCTTGAACCAGGGCGGTGGGGGTTGCAGTGAGCCAAGATCACGTCACTGTACTCCAGCCTGTGTGACAGAGAAAGACTCCATCTCAAAAAAAAAAAAAGTAGACATTGTTTGTTTATCTGATATTCAAATTTAACTGAGCATTCTATATTTTATCTGGCAACCCTATTTGGGGCCCATTAAAACCAAATTACCTTAGCTGAGAGGGTGGTGGGAGCTATGATTCATTAACTGAAATTTTGAGGCTGTCTTATCAAAATCAGGTGAATGAAATGCTTGGAGCAGGGAAAATACACGCACACACACACACACACACACACACACACGGACATAGACTTCTTCTCCAAACATCTCGTTTTCCAAAACAAAACCATTCATAGACATTGCAAACTGAATATCCATGACAAATAGACATGAAGCTATGGTAGAGATCTAAAAAATGCAAAGTTTAAAGTATGAAAAACTACCTACTTGTACATAAGGTAATTGTAATCCAATCTCACTGATGTTTATGACAGACAAAAAATTTCTATTTTTTTTCCCTCCAGTCATTCAATTGCTGGATGAAACCCCCAATAAGACATAAAGGAAATCACAGCAGAGTGTAAAGACTCAGAGAGAATATAATTATATGATAGGTGTGTGTGTGTGCTGTAAGCTTGCACATATCTATCTCTTTCTTGAAAAAAGATTGCATAAAGAAAATCTCTGATTTCATTGAAAACAATAATTATGTCAGTTATACCAAGAAAAGGATTATAATACTCAGAATTTGGAAGACTTGGTAGCTCACAGTCTAGTATTCTGCATATTTGTTGCAAACTAGAATATGTTGAAATGATATATGCTACTATGTGTCTCTGTGTGTATACAGATATACACATACACATATATGCATTTTTTTTTCATTTCTCCCTGGTCTTAGCCTGTGATCTACTTAGATCTGGTAAAAAATCCACTGTGGAGACATGATAGAAATTAACAATATTATATGAATTTCAATGGTCTTAAATTAGACAGCTCTTAGAATGCCAGGATCCAAGTCCTTTGATTTTATATAACTGACAACTTCTGCACAGCACTTTAGTCAGGCAGACTCTACAACAATTAAATAAGAACAAAAGGCTTCTAGTAGACATTACTGCATATAGATATGTGTGTGTGTATATATATATATACACACATATATGTATGATGAACAGTTAATTTTCTCCCTTTACAGATTCCACTAATAGCCTGAGCTGTAGCCTCAATTCTCTCATTCTTTGTACAAACTCAAACCTTGTGATAATGGAGGAGTTGGATTTATCTCTTTTTTTAAAGTGATTTTCCCAAATGGACAAAAGAGTTTGACATGTGAAAACAGAAGATTGTTTTGTTTTTAACAAAAATAAGAAATCTGTTTTTTAAAGTCATCAGCATTGAATAAGAAACACTGCATTTATTCATTCATTTTTTCTTTTCTTTTCTTTTTTGAGACGGAGTCTCGCTCTGTCACCCAGACTGGAGTGCAGTGGCCCAATCTCCACTCACTGTAACCTCCCCCTCCTGGGTTCAAGAGATTCTCCTGCCTCAGACTCTCGAGTAGCTGGGATTACAGGTGGGCACCACCACGCCTGGCTGATTTTTGTATTTTTAGTAGAGACAGGGTTTCACCATATTGGCCAGGCTGGTCTTGAACTCCTGACCTCAGGTGATCTGCCCGCCTCAGCCTCCCAAAGTGCTGGAATTACAGGCATGAGCCACTACACCCAGCTTCATTCAATTTTTCATTCGTTCATCCAAGCACTAAGCACAAAGGACACAGCAGGGAATGAGGCATATTGTCTACCCTCCTGGAAAGAGACTCTTCCACTCTGGAGCAACAGGATTTTTCTGTTGCAAAAACCCATGAAATGCTTCATGCGTTTGTGTCTCTTGCCCACTGGGAGAATGCGAAGAAGAATAGGAGTCATTGGGATGAGTTGGAGATATTTGATACACCTGTTGTCCAAAGGGTGGTAAATGTATCCTCTAGGACACAACACTGTTTTAGGTGGTATACAGACAAATACTTTCAAAATTTTATCATTTATTTATTTTTATCAATGCAAACCTTATATGTGGATTTTTCATTACTAATTACTATTTTCTTTTAACAAGCATTTTTAAGTTGTTTAAAATAGAGTTTGTGAAAAATAATTAGTTAAAAAATAATATAAGTGGTTCATGGACCAGCAATATTTACTGGAAGTGACTCAAGCGGCAAACACTATTTTATGTCCTTTCAGGCACCCCAAGAGTCAGGTAGACTCTTGCCTACCTGAGTTCCTCCTGGCTTGTCGCTTTGGGGCTGATATTTCTTTCATCACAAAATCCTTTGGCAGATGTTGCAGAATAAGATATAAGAGCAAATAGTCTTGAGGGAAAAAAGCACATTAGTTTACGGTAATACAAAAGCGTAAGTCAACGACCTGGGCCTTTCTGACATTTTGTTAGGGGACACCCATAGAGATGGGAAAAGTGTCTGTGAAGGGGTCAAAGGGTGAGGAGAAGTGGTGGGGGGTGTTGTATAAAGCTTCAGGGATTTGGGTGTATTAAGCCCGATATGTATCAGCACTGATTGCCAGTGTCCTCAAATCACATAGGATGTTTAGCGCATCAAAAAGAAACAAGGACATTCTTGGTTCTTTGTGGAGGACAAAGTGCGTTATGCATTTCATTCAATCTTCCAAAGACATAAAACCATGGGGTGGCATTGTTCCAATCCTCACTGTACATTTGAGGACATAAATGCTCAGACTTGTGAAGTAACTTGCCCAAAGCTATTATTCGGCCAAGCCAAAGTAGGACCCAAATCTAAGTTCTCTAGTTACTTGCCCATTCTGTCCTCTTTTCTATTTATGTTCTGTTTTCCAGAAACACAGCAAGAAAAAGTATGAAAATAGAAACAGAATGTACCTCCTTCTAATTCCTTTCCTAGTGATCACTGCTGCTACCCTTTTAGTGTTATTTTCGTCAGGAGCTTTTACCAGGCTAACAAAATAAAGCTTGACAGACAGACAAGCAGACAACCCAATTCCAGGACATCTTCGTGTTATTTTTTTTTTCCTTTTTTTTCTTTTTAAACGAACTACAATTTATATTCAGGACAGCTTTCTATGCTCATACCTCAGTTGCCCCTCATTTGGAGGTTTTAGCAACGGAATATCTCACTCTATGGATGTGCCATTCCACACGGAGCCAGTCCCGCTGAAGGACACTTAGGCATTTTCAGATTGTTTTCCATCCAAGCACTAATGCAGTGACCTTGCTCATACATGTCTCTCTCCACATTTACATATGGGTTTAGGTAGAATTCATTTCAGTCCATGAATTTGCTAGACTGGACTTTTAATTTTCAGTTTTGATGCATACTGGCAAATTGCAATAAAACCAGCATGGATTGCATGAACCTGCAACAACTCAAAAAGATATTTTAAATGAAATAAAATACAGCAAATAAAATGCAAACAGGAAAAAATAATAGCAAGTAGCACTTATCCAACACTCCATAGTTTGCAAAATACTTCCAATACTTTCCAATGAGTCTTTTCACTTGATCTTTTTGCTGAAGGAATTCTTCCTGAACCCCAGCTCCCCAAGTTAGGTTAGTGGCCACATTGTTGAAATTTCTGTTGAATATCAGGCCTCTATCCCCTGCTCTGCCTATGGCAAAACTGTTATGTTTAACGACATGGTTCTTTGTATCCTTCAGGGAAAATTTTGAGGCCTCACATATATAGAAGAGCAGGCAGCTCTGACTGGCAGCATTGTGTGTGAGAGTGTGTGTGAGTGTGTGTCTGTGTGAGTGTGTGTGTGTGAATGTGTGTGTGTGTACATGCACATGCATGTTCCATATTCAGCACTTTAAAGGATCTATTTTTGATCTATATTTGAACTCCAATTGCTTTACCAAAAGCCAAGTTGTATTACAAAAATATGACAAAATTTGTATTATCAGCATCACTTACTCAGGAATGATAAATCATCAAATTGAAGCAATGGGGATAATTAGGCTGCTTATATTTGTGGATATGGTGCACTTTTTGTTTTTATTGATTCTTCTCCTTTTTTTCTATCCCCACTTTTCCCCTAGTCGGTCCATCCCTACCTTCTTTAAAGGAATTGGATACATACGATTTAATTTAGGGGCTACTGGATCTCTTTGTTATCCTAGAACAGTCCACAGATCAGCAGAATTGACATCCACCCACCGGAAGCTTGTTAGAAATGCGGAACCCCAGGCCCCATCCCCAGACCCACTAAATCAGAATCTGCATTTTAACAAGATCCCAGGCCATTCAAGTGCGAATTAAAATTTGAGAAACCCTGCTGAAAACCTTTCCTCCATTCACCCAAGATAGAAAAGTGATTTTTAAAACATAACAAAATAAGGAACCAAACCCCAGCTAGGACCTGTACTAACCTGCATTGACAAAGGCAGGGAAAAACAAAGGAAGGGAAAGAGAGAGGAAAAGAACAAAAGGGTTAATTATTTACTAATCTGAACATGTAGACCTTATTTCAAAGAACGCTGTGAAAATATTCTTTTCCTATTCCTGTTTTAAGCGCCCATGTTTTATATTTCTTAGGAAAAGGGGCTAAAAGCTAGAGCACCATATATTTTGTACAGGTAGGGTTTTAATAGGCTTCAGAACCCCCAGTGCCTAATGAAAGCCTTTTAAGTAAATCTCACGAAGCTCTAATCTCGAAGAGCTTCCCATGTTCTTCTCTGCTGTTCTTATTTAATTTTTAATAAGAACAATTCCACGCTGCTCGAAAGCACGGCTCAATTAAGAAATATTCCTACCAGGCATCTTTGAAATCTTACAGCATTCTCTTCCTTCTGTTTCCTGATGACCCTCAATTTGGTTGTGTCGAGAGGTTTGTGGGGAGGAGGGGAAAAACGAAGCTTATTTTTTAATTGCAAGTTCAATTTCACACTGTTCTTTATGAGATGGCAAGACTGGTTTTCAAAGACAGAAAGGCAACAACTCATGTAACTGCTGCCAGAAGGCTACAGTGGAATATCTTAGTATCCTATTTTGAAATTTCAAGTGGCATCTTTGATCTGATTCCCTAGGCATTAGATGTCCTTGAAGTTATATTGAGGTCATGAGAAATAATTTTGAAAGAAACAATTGTGTCTAAATCATAGAACCCCAACCACAAGGATTTTAAAGTAATCTAAACTTAACTCCCTTATAATGTTGTATGGTTTATAACAGAATTATTACTTAGTTCTTCCTAGTAAAATTTACCTTGCATTAATGTGTCCTTTCTAAAGAACAGTTTCTAGAGATTTAAATCTAGCCACAAATTTTCACTAGCTACTCCTATTTTTCAGCTGAGAATTCATGTTGACACCTATATCTGCATATCTAGTACATCAAAACACATACACGCTTGTATATGTATGTGTGTATATGACAACCACCACCAATGGTGTTGCCCATGTTGGTTAATTTCAAAAGCAGAAGAATATAATTGTAAATGTACAAAATTATGCTTTTTTTTTTTTTTTTGAGACGGAGTCTCGCTGTGTCATGCAGTGGCGCGATCTGGGCTCACTGCAACCTCTGCCTCCTGGGTTCACGCCATTCTTCTACTTCAGCCTCCCGAGTAGCTGGGACTACAGGCGTCCACCACCACGCCCAGCTAATTTTTTGTATTTTTAGTAGAGACGGGGTTTCACCGTGTTAGCCAGGATGTTCTCGATCTCTTGTTCTCATGATTCACCTGCCTTGGCCTCCCAAAGTGCTGGAATTATAGGCGTGAGCCACTGCACCCAGCCACATTCATTATTTTTATTTGTAACCCCCTCACTGCTTAAAATGTGAGGTAGTTCACTAAATTAAGCATAATACAAATGAGACAATTATATATACAATCATGAGAGGGGAAGAAAGAATAGCAGTAAGGCGTTATTATACATCAGAGCTACAGCAACACTGGCCATTTAATGTAACTCTGACTTTCCTAGCGGTCGAGACAAAAAGGAAAACCTACTGAAGTACATGTCTCATCCTGTATCATAGGAGAAAATGATACACCAAAAGTAAAAATTTCATGGCCACAAAGAGATTTTCACCTGAAGATCATATGGATCTAAGGATCAAGTTTATTTAAAGCAAAAAAAAAGCTTTTCCATCTGAAAGGGAGATTCACAAATTCTAAAGGTGGGGCTCATATTTTGCTCAAGAAGGACACTGGATTTGTTCAAACGCTTGGATGAACAAGGAGTGTCCCAAATTCTCAGTCTCCAGATGATGTAACCTGCAAGGGATGAATTTGAAACAAGTTTTTCCAAATCATAAAATAATTTTCTGCATGGGATGAAAATAATTTTCATGGAATGAGATCTAAGGAATCCCATTTTAGGGATTTTAAGAAACCTAACAGCCATTGTCTTCAAATATGGCTATACAAAAGACAAAACACAGCAATATTGGTTTTTATTTGAATCATCTTGATGATAATAACTTAGAGAGGGGATTTCGACAGGTAGATGAGATAATGCTGTCCAAAGTAACGAAGTTCACTTTAGGGATGGAAGTCAGAGATCTTGTTGGCTCCAAATGTTCAATGTCCCTCCCAACCATCGGACATCCCTAGCAAATTCATCAAGGTTGTATCTCAGATTAGCCCAACTGCTAATATTCCGTTTGACTTATCTGGAGACTCAGTATCTTTAGTAACCAAATGTCTTAAACTAAAAATTAACATCCTACCATACAAATTAGGAGCTTGCAAGTTTATTTAACTCAGTCATAAAGGATCTTTTTAAAAATAAATGTATTGGGATATAATATATGCAACATAAAAATTTATTCATTTCAATGATATTTAGTAAATTTAAGAAGTTGTGCAACTATTACAATCATCCATTAGAGAATATTTCATCACTCCAAAAAGATGATGCAGTTAATTTTTTTCACCCTCAAATCTAGGTACTAATGGGAATCTATTTTCTGTTTTTATGAATTTGGTTTTTTGCCATTTTATATAAATGGAATTACACAGAACGTGGTCTTTTGTGTCTGGCTCCTTTCACTTAGCATGATGTTTTGGAGATTTATTCATGTTGGAGTATGTATCAGGACTTCAGTCCTTTTTACTGACAAATACTTTTCCATTGTGTTGGTATATCACATTTTATCTATCCATTCATCATTTCATAGACATTTGGGCTGTTTCTAATTTCAGCCACAAAAAAGCTTTCCCATCTGAAGGGGAGATTCACAAATTCTAAAGGTGGGGCTCATATTTTGCTCAAAAAGGACACTGGATTTGCTCAAATGCTTGGACGAACAAGGAGCATCTCAAGTTCTCAGTCTCCAGATGATGTAACCTGCAAGGAACGAATTAGAAACAAGTTTTGACAAATCATAAAATAAGTTTGTGCATGCCCCTGCTTTTTATCCTTCCTCCCCTTGGTGATTTTTTTTTTTTTTTTTTTTTTTTTTTTTTTTTTTTTTTTTTTTTTTGAGACAGAGTCTGGCTCAGTTGCCAGGCTGGAGTGCAGTGGCGCGATCTCAGCTCACTGCAACCTCCACCTCCCTGGTTCAAGCAATTCTCCTGCCTCAGCCTCCCTAGTAGCTGGGCCTACAGGTGTGCGCCACAGCACTTAGCTCATTCTTTGTATTTTTGGTAGAGATGGGGGTTCATCATGTTTGCCAGGATGGTCTCGGTCTCTTGACCTCGTGGTCTGCCTGCCTCAGACTCCCAAAGTGCTGGGATTACAGGTGTGAGCCACTGCACCCAGCTGTGAATTTTTAATAATTATAAATCTAACACTTCTTGAAGGCTTATAATATTTGAAGCTTACAGCAAGTTTACACTATTATCCAATTTAATTTTCACACTAACCCTATGAAGTATTATTTTAATAAATAGGGTATCAAGCCTTTTGGCAATTAATACTCAAGATCATCCATCTAGGAATAGGTAATAGGGAAATTCAAAAGCTCATACTCTCACCTGTAATCATAGCACTTTCAGAGACTGAGGCAGGAGGGGTACTTGAGGTCAGGAGTTCAAGACTAGCCTGGAACACATAGTGAGACCCCCATCTCCACACAAAATTTTAAAAATTAAAAAAAAAAAAAATTAGCCAGGTGTGGTGGCTCATGCCAGTGGTCCCAGCTACTCAAGAGGCTGAGGCAGGAGGATGGCTTGAGCCTAGGAGTTTGAGGCTGCAGTGAGATATGATCCCACCACCGCATTCCCACCTGGATGACAGAGGTCCTATCTCAAACAAACAAACAAAAACTTCATAATCTTACCCCAGAGCCTTAATAACCACTGTCTCATACTGCCTCTTGACATTGTAATGCAGATCTCACCTTCTCAGCAAAGTCCCCTCCTGACTTAGGACTAGCTTAGAGACTTCCTGACTTAGGACTAGTCTCCTAAGCTTCCTTAGCTTGGTCTCCTAAGCTTAGAGACTCCCAGTAAGTGTTGTTTAGACCTCTGTGCTTATTCATGACACTCACGGCCCTGGTAATTTCAGATCCACATTTCCTTTCAGCCTGTCAGTTTTATAACGACAGAGAACTGAACTTAGCTCTGTTTTCTTCTTGTTATACCCTACTCCCTGCCCCATCTTGGACCTATCTTAAAGCCTTCAACAAACATGCATTAAATATATCAGTAACGTTTTAAAACTTTTATTTTAGGTTCAGGGGTACATGTGCAGGTTTGTCATATAGGTAAATTTGTGTCATGGGGGTTTGTTGTAAAGATTATTTTGTCATCCAGGTACTAAACTTAGTACCCAATAGTTATTTTGTCTGCTATTCTCTCTCCTCCCATCCTCCACCCTCAAATAAGCCCCAGGGTGCATTGTTCCCCTCTTTGTGTCCATGCATTCTCATCATTGAACTCCCATTTACAAAGGAGAATATGCAATATTTGGTTTTCTGTTTCTGCATTAGTTTGCTAAGGATAATGGCCTCCAGCTCCATCCATGTTCCTGCAAAGGACGTGATCGCATTCTTTTTAAGGCTGCATCGTATTCCATGGTGTGTGTGTACCACATTTTCTTTATCCAGTCTATCACTGATGAGCATTTAGATTGATTCCATGTCTTTGCTATTGTGAATAGAACAGTAATGAACATACGTGTGCATATGTCTTTATAGCAGAAGGATTTATATTCCTTTGGGTATATATCCAGTAATGAGATGGGTCAGCCCAATGGTAGTTCTGTTTTTAGCTCTTTAAGGAATAGCCACACTGCTTTCCACAGTAGTTGAACTAATTTGCACTCCCACCAACAGTGCCTAAGCATTCCCTTTTCTCTGCAATCTTGCCAGCATCTCAAATTTTTTGACTTTTTAATCATAGCCACTCTGACTGGTGTGAGATAGTATCTCCTTGTGGTTTTGATTTGCATTTATCCAATGATCAGTGATATTGAGCTTTTTTTCATATGCTTGTTGGCCGCATGTATGTCTTCTTTATATGAGTAATTTTGAAAATTAAGACAACTTCCTAGAATTTATGCCAGGATAAGTTTGTTAGCTGCCAAGCACTTCCAAAACGTGGTACGATATTTCCACTTTTGTTAGAGTATTTAGTGTTGGTATTTAAATATTGGAGCATAGTTGCCAAATACAAAAAATTTAATTTCAGCATATCTGATGATAAGCAGAGCCTGTGGAAGTGAACTAACCAATGGGGTTGTTTCCTTCAGTGGGTTTGAGACAGTAAATTTATGTCATAAACCTAAGAGAAGATGCGGTCCTTTCTGGTTATTAGTTATGAATGTCTTTGTCTGCATGTCACAGACACCTGTATAATAGTGGTCTAACAAACAGGGAGCCATTTTTTTATAGGCTGAAAACCTTGGCATCAGGTAGTCCAGGCCAGTGCAGTGGCTGACAAGGTCATCAGAGGCCCAGAGTCCTTCTAGCCTTTGCCTCTTCCATCAGCACGTTGGGTACCATGGTGGTAAATGGCTCCTGTAACAACTTATCATGACTGAGACCAAAGTAGGATGAAACCAGAGGAGGATGAAATAGTCATGACAGCAAAAATTTTCCAAGGGTCACTGTATCTATCATTCATTCATTTAACACATATTTACTGAGAAACTACTATGTGCCAAGTACTGATCTAAGCTCCAGGGATAGGACAGGGGAAAAAGCAACATCTCTGTCTGCTATTCTGGAGGTTATGTTCTAGGCAGCCCTCAGGGACCTCCCATATTCTGAGTGTTTATTAAGGTCTAGGCCATGATTTCCCACTTTGTACTAATGACACTAGGGACCAGATTGGTCTTTGTGGTAGGGTCTGTTCTGTACATTGTAGAATGTTTAGCACCATCCCTGGCCTCCATTCACTAGGTGCCAGAAGCACCTGCCCCACTCCCACCCTAGCTGTGACAACCACGAGTGTCTTCAGACATTGTCAAATGTCTCCTGGGAGGCAGACTTGTCTCAGTTGAGAAGCACTGGTCAAGCATTTTTCTAAGTGTGACAGGCGTTAGCTCATTTAATCTTTGCAACAACTCTGTGAGGTATTATTAACCCCTTTTCAGAGATTTAAGAAAAGAAAAACAAAACAAAACAAAACAAAAACCTTAGCTATTGAGACACTGAATACATTCTCCAAGATTGCAAAGCTGGAAGCAAAGCCCACTTCTTCCGTCCACCCGCTGCATAGCCTCTTATTGGGCAGGGGAACATCATGGCCTCACTTAGCTGCCTGGAATTCGGGGTCAGTGACAGCATGACTGGCCGATCCTAATCCCAGTCCATGCCTTCATATATCAAATACATAAAATGCATGTTTCTGGTTTAGAAGAGTGCCTAAAACATAGGAAAAAATACTCAAGTTATAGCTACTATAGTCATTTTATTTTATTTTATTACTTTTTTTTTTTTGACATGGAGTTTCGCTCTTATTGCCCAGGCTGGAGTGCAATAGCATGATCTTGGCTCACCGCAACCTCCACCTCCCAGGTTTAAGCGATTCTCCTGCCTCAGCCTCCTGAGTAGCTGGAATTACAGGCATGCAACACCATGCCCAGCTAATTTTGTATTTTTAGCGGAGATGGGGTTTCTCCATGTTGGTCAGACTGGTCTCGAACTCCTGACCTCAGGTGATCCACCCGCCTCGGCCTCCCAAAGTTCTGGGATTACAGGCATGAGCCACCGCACCAGGCCTACTATGGTTATTATTATTGCCTGGATCTGAGCACATTGCCGCCCAAAACAAAAATGAGGTTTATTTGCAAGAGAGAAGCTTGGGCTGGACGTCACAACAAACATGACAAATAATGGTACATTATATAATAGCACATCACAGTGTCAGCAACATCCTGTTTCCTAATGCTGGGGGATCAATTTCAGGTAATAGCTCTACTAAGATATTGAAATATACGTAAAATAGAAAGCAAAGTAAGACACAGTCCTCTCTTATATCATTTGAAACTGGAAATTCACCCGTCATGAGAACTTAACTGCTTACTGTGAGTTTAGAAGTGATAATATGTTACAGGATTTAAGAGGCATTAAAACCCTGTGTTTTGTTCAGAGACGATTCCATTTTCTTCATCTATTGTTCCTGTCCATGAAGTCAAAAATGGACGAGAGAATTACGAAGCGGAGAGGAACAAATACCATCCGTAACCACTCCCGCACGAAAAGAAGGACCCATGACTGCAAACCATGCCCAAACCAGGTTGTTATCCATAAAGACGTATAAGGATTTCTTCACTAATTTAACAAATATATATACAGATATATGAAAATCAAAACATTTACGATATAACAGTAAGAAAACAGACAAAATTCCTTCCGCTTCTAGAGTTTTCATTCTAGTACTGAGAGGCAAAAAATGAACAGATAAGGACAATACAGAGACCATATTTGCACTCAGGACAGTAAGACTCCATGACACTTCCCCCTCCTTCCTTAAATGGCTTTGTTCTATGGAAACAAAGGCTTAGATGAGATTGATGAAGACTGAAAAAAATGTTTCAGGTAAGATTCAACCAACGAATGTTGATGAACCCTTTACAGATAAGAAAATTGAGTCCTAGAGAAATGAAGCATCTTGGTCAAGGTCATACTGTGTATTAATCAGGAATCTTTCTGATGACAAAACAAACAAACAAAAATACTCATTCAAACTCAATCCCCCCAAAAGGGTAAATTTGGGTCTTACAATTGGCATGTCTGATTGGTAAATCTTGGCACCAGGTAAGGTTTGATCCAGGACTTCAGATTCCCTTGCTGGAACACAGACTTTTTTGCATCTCTCAGTACTGCTTTCCTCTCTGCTTCATGCTCATTGAGGTTCACTCTGCAGACTTACAAAATGCCTGCCAGCAGCTCCAGGCTTACATGCTACTAGGCAGTATAACCTAGTCTCCAAGAGCTCAGCTCTGCAGCCAGATTGACAAGTTCAAATCCCAGCTCCACCGCTTGCAAGCTGTGTGGCTTCAGGCGCTTCTCTTTAACCTCTCTGTGCCTCAATTTCCCCATCTGTGAAATGATGACAATAAAAGTACATACAAAACAGGATTGTTGTGAAGATTAAAGAGATCATTCATGTAAAAGCATGTTCTTAAAGCAGTGCCTGGTACAGAGTAAACATGCAGTAAGTGTTAGGTATTGTTATTGCCAATTTACCAATTCCAAGGGAAAGGGCTCCCTTTTCCCAATAACTCAGGCTGGGCTAGAAAGGTAATCCATCCTGCGTGGGTACTGTGCTCGTTCCTCAGTCAGTCACTGGAGCTGGGGTGATAGAATAAATACCCTGATTGACCAACTTGGGCCTGGTTCCTACTGGAGCCATGGGTGCAGGAAGGTGCAGTCTGGTTTGAATCGCATGAGCTGAACATGGGAGAGAATAAACCTTCAAAACAAAACAGGCTGATGCCAGAAGGAGAGCAAATGGATGCTGGGCTGACAAAGGAGACAGCTGTCTACTCCAGAGAAGCTTTGAGGCATGTAAGGATCTGGGGAGTGAAGAAAAAGAAGGGGAGACATGCTGAAAAACAAAGATGAAAATTACTAGTGGAGACACAGTGGGCAAAAAGGATGGAAGAGGAGAATAGGTGAGCCACTGATCCATCACTGCATGTCAACTCAAGCAAGGACACCCTGAGAAATGAAATTGAGTCTAACTCTGACATCCTTTTTCAGGCTAACATTTCTGGGGTGGGGACGGGGATGTTGACTTTGTTGTTAAATTTATTCTGAGATCTTGCTATTTTTTTGCCCATTTTCAGAGACTTCATATTACATCACAGATTTCTAGTGTCTCTTTTGACTAATCAAGACATTGGGGCCAGGCATGGTGGCTCACACCTGTAATGCCAGCACTTTGGAGGTTGAGGTGGGCAGATTGCTTGAGGTCAGGAGTTCAAGACCAGCTTGGCCAACTTGGTGAAACCCTGTGTCTACTAAAAATACAAAAATTAGCTGGGCATGGTGGCGTGCACCTGTATTCCCAGCTACTCAGGAGGCTGAGGCACAAGAATTGCTTGAGCCTGGGAGTCAAAAGCTGCAGTAAGCCAATATCACACTACTGCATTCCAGCCTGGGTGACAGAGCAAGACTATGTCCCAAAAACAAAACAAAACAAAAGACACTAAGCACTCTGGCGACTGAATTCCCACATGGATGAAGGTGAGTTGCTTTTTTGGACAAAGCTGGCACATTCTAGTTCCTTGATATGAAAAATGTGGCCCATGCACCAGCACAAGCATCAGCTGGGAGCTTGTTAGAAAGGCAGAATCGCAAGCCCCATACCAGACCCTCTGAATGAGAATGAACAGTATTCCCAGGGGACTCGAATGCATACTCAAATGCAAGACGCCCTGTGCCAGTTCATCACAGCCCCCTCGTGGGTCATGCCCACTTATCTCAATGAAGGTCAGGACCAGAACTAGGATACGGCAAGAGAATTATGGAGGGCATAAAATTCATGGAGGCCCTCATTCCCAGTGTCTTGCAAGTGGTTCCTTGTTAGGGTTGTGTAAATGCAGAATGAAAATTTGGACAATCCTGAGAGCACACAGCTTTTTGTTTTCTTTTCTTTCTTTTTCTTTTTCTTTTTTTCTTTTTTATTTTTTTAGATGGAGTCTTGCTCTATCACCAGACTGGAGTGCAGCGGCACGATCTCGGTTCACTGCAATCTCTGCCTCCCGGGTTCAAGCGATTCTCCTGCCTTGGCCTCCCGAGTAGCTGGGAGTACAGGCATGCACCACCACGCTCAGCTAATTTTCGTATTTTTAGTAGAGACATGGTTTCACCATGTTGGCCGGGATGGTCTCGATGTCTTGACCTCGTGATCCACCTGCCTTGGCCTCCAAAAGTGCTGGATTACAGATGTGAGCCACCCTGTCCAGCCACGCACAGCTTCTTAGAAGCTGTGCTCTAGACGCAGCTCTTGCCTGACTCTAGTCCTGGACCTCCTGAAGATGTTCAATTTACTGTCAATATCACATTTATATAGTATTAGGACTAGACAGGAGCACAGAAAAATCTAGTACAACTCCTTATTTTTGCAATTGGAAATGTAAACTAAAAAAGAGAATACAACTGGCCCAGAGTTGAGCTTCTGATTGGTAGCAGAACAAAGAAAATTCAGTCTCCTATTGCTAGGGCCCAGGAAGTTTTCCCCACAAAATCGCACCTGCTTCTCTTCCAAGTTGGCCGTAGGCCTTGGATAAGCTTATACTAAGGGGGATGAGGTCTTGCAAGTAGATTAAGGATCATGGAAAGCAAGATTTTCTAATTCCTTTATTAACAAATCATTACAAATGATCACCTATTGATAAATAACTTGGTTGCCTAGGTAACACAGATATACTTAAAGGAACTTGAAAGTACATTTTCTTTTACTTGATGAGAAAATCAATTTTTAAAATAATCAAAAGCAAAGATTTCTTAGATGTAACACCAAAAGAACAATCTATAAAGGACAGAAAAGATAAATTGGACTTGATCAAAATTAAGAACGTTAGAGGAATGAAAAGACAAGCCATTGATAGGGATAAAATATTCAAAATTTAATTAGGCTGGGTGCAGTGACTCACACCTGTAATCCCAGCACTGTGGGAGGCCGAAGCAGGTGGATTTCTTGAGCCCAGGAGTTCAACACCAGCTTGGGCAACATGGTGAAATCCCATCTCTACAAAAAAAAATAATAATAATAATACAAAAATTAGCTGGGCATGGCGGTGTGTGTCTGTACTCCCAGCTATCTGGGAGGCTGAGGCAGGAGAATCTCTTGAGCTTGGGAGACGGAGGTTGCAGTGCGCCAAGATCGCGCCATTGCGCTACAGCCTGGACAATGGGAGTAAAACCCTGTCTCAATAAGGAGAGGGAGAGGGAGAGGGAGAAGGAGAAGGAGAGGGAGAGGAAGAGGGAGAAGAGAAGAAGAAGGGGAGAGGGAAGGAGGAGAGGAAGAGGAAGAGAGGAGGAAGGAGAAGAAGACGACGAGTTACCCAAAAAGGGCAAAAGACTTGAACAGATATTTTACCACAGAAGACATACGAATGGCAAATAAGTCCACGAAAAATTGCCACATTGCTAACCATTAGGGTTCCTTAAACACAACAAAGGATATATTCACTGCCTCAAGGACTTAGCATTAGCTGTTCCTTCTACCCGGAATGCTCTTTCCAATATATTCAAAAAACTTGTCTTCATATTTTTATGTCTTCATTCAAATATCACCCTCTCCACTTAATCCCTGCTTCCGGTGCTCCCTTCTCTCCTTCCCATCCTGATTTCGCTGGCTCACACTTATGACCTGACATGCTTTATATCTCACTCATTGACTTAGTCAGTTATCTGCTTGTGCCCTCTAAAATGTAAGCCCTCTTAGGGTAGGGAAGTTTTAAACATTTTACTCACTGTAGTACTCCCAGCACCTGGAATAACGTTTAGCACATATTACAAGCTTAATAATATTTGCTGAATAAGTGAATCCACTTAGATCTTTGCTCTTCATGTGTTCGTGGCACCTTACAGTAGCAGTTTTGTGGTTATAAGGCAGATATTTATCATTAGATTCAACAGTGGGAAAAAGAGCACTTATCAAAATGCTTTTCTTTTTGAGTTATCAGTTCATATAACAGAATTGCTTGAAAACCAAAATTTAGTATGAGATAATGGAAGTTATAGCACTTTATAAGTGGCAAAGCCCTGCATTATTCTTAATAATCAGACTTATGAATACCCACAGGCTAATTTCCTGAGCCTGAGATAACTTAATTCTCAGCAAGTCACTTTGAACTGTCTACACCTCAGTTTCTCCACCTGTCAAATAAACAGTTGAAAAACAAATGACATCTAGCATCTTTTGGGAAGTTTAGCGTGGGGCATTAAGTCTAGACTGTTATCAGACACACCTGGGTTCAAATCTTGGCTCTGCTCACACACTCACAAGTCTTGGGCAGTAACTTAATCCTTTAAGGCCTCAGTTTCTGCATCTGTAAAATGGGGGGAAACATCCCTGCCTCTTTGAAATGCCTTAAGAGAAAAGTGAGATAACACCTGAAAACTGCCAAGCATATAGTACGTACTCTAAAAATGTTAATCTCTCCTTTCTTGAGTTTCTAATCCATTTGTAACTCATCAGCAGTTTCATCTGACATTGCAGTTCCTTCTACCTTGTAGAGAGATTTGATGTTAGTTTTGATTCTAACATTTATAAATCTTCAAAATGAAAGAATTAAAGCTGCTAGCCAGTAAAACTTAATTACTAAATGTTCCCAGGTAGAAGTTTCCCCCAAAAATTGAGTTCCACCCACCCATCTGGGCCTGGAGAGTCAGTAAGGGTAGCCACATTACACATTGCTCTATTTTAAATGCCACAATGAACAGCAGAGGCTTAACTGCAATTAAATAGTCCCTGCTGACCACTGAATATACAGTACATCATGTCAGGAGAGGCAAAACTGTCAGATTAGTGGAAATTCATTTTGGGATTGCTGGGTAATTTTGAGAGCTGACAGCCAAAGAAAAATCCATGATCCCTTGTGTGTACCAGCATAGATTACCCTTGGACAGGAGTTGCTTGGGAACTCAGAATGCAGCAGTGCTCCAGATTTGAAAGCTCACTTCTAGAGCAAAGTTGGGAAAGAAAATGTGAGTGCCCAGCTCATTGTTTTAAATTCTAAAAACTGGAAAGAGATCTCGGTAGTGTCAACCCTGGCTAGCAAATAGGAGGTGTGCTCATAAAGCTGGAATATGTTTTTGTAGTCAGTCACCTCTGAGCTAATGATTGGGAACTACTCACCGAGATAACAGCTGGACATTAGTTCAGGATGCTGAGAGGACCTTATGGTTTTGGACTCCTTTGTCTGAATGGACATGTTTAAAATTGTTTTCTGGGGGTTGCTCGATCCTAGATGAAGGTCTACAGCCTCTCCACTCCAATCAGCAGCCAATGCTTTCTATGTAAACCTGCTTTCTCTATGAAAATGCTTTCTATATGAAAACTTCTTCATGGGAGAAAAAAACAAACAAAAAACATTGCACTATGTAGATCTGCTACGGAGGGCTCAAAAGCAATAACTAACATGAATTAAGCTGCTCAATGTGTACAGGCACTGTGCTTCGGGCTTTCCCTGTATTATCTCTTAGTTTCCACTTGGATCTTATGAGGCTGGCATCCCTGTACCCATTACATGGATGAAGAAGCCTAGAAAGGCACAGCAATATGACTGCAGTCACACCACTATGACAAGAAGTGACTAGAGTTCGATTCTAATCATCTCAGTCTACAGTAGGGGTTCTTAACCAGGAGATTTTGCCCCACAGAGGGCATTAGGCAATGTCTGGAGACATTTTTGGTTGTTGAAACTGCTACCAGTATCTAGTGAACAGAGGCCAGAGATGCTGCTAAACACCCTACAGTACCCTCCACAACCAAGAATTAGCCAGCCCTAAACACCAACAGTACTGAAGCATAGCAATGCTGCTGCAGGACCGTGATTCTAAAGTGCAGTCCCTGGATCAGGAGCATCAGCATCAGCTGGGATCTTGTTAGAAATACAAAATTTAGGCTGGGCACGGTGGCTTACGCCTGTAATCCCAGAACTTTGGGAGGCTGAGGAGGGTGGATCACCTGAGGTCAGTAGTTGGAGACCAACCTTGCCAACATGGCAAAACCCCGTCTCTACTAAAAATACAAAAATTAGCCGGGCGTGGTGGTGGACATCTGTAATCCCAGCTACTCGGGAGGCTGAGGCAGAGAAATGGCTTGAACCCAGGAGGTGGAGGTTGCAGTGAGCCGAGATCGTGCCATTGCACTCCAGCCTAGGCAACAGAGTGAGACTCCATCTCAAAAACAAAAGAAAGAAATGCAAAATATAGGGCTTCACACCAGACCGTCAGAGGGCATGGGACCAGTAACCTGTGTTTTAACAATTTTCCAGGTGATCCTGATGCAGGCCAAAATGTGAGAACCACTGGTCTAGGGTCATCTGAACATGCGACTGATCTCTGCTGCCCACCCTAAAAGTTCACAAATCCTCTAAGGCTGATATGGTTTGGTTGTGTCCCCACCCAAATCTCATCTTGAATTGTAGCTCCCATAATTCCCACGTGTGGTGGGAGGGACCTAGTGGGAGATAATTGAATCATGGAGGAGGGTCCCCCATACTGTTCTCATGGTAGTGAATAAGTCTCACGAGATCTGATGGTTTCATAGGGGGAAACCCCTCGCACTTGGCTTTCATTCTCTTGCCTGCTGCCATGTAAGACATGCCTTTTGCCTTCCACCGTGATTGTGAGGCCTCCCCAGCCACGTGGAACTGTGAGTCCATTAAACTTCCTTTTCATTATAATTTACCCTGTCTTGGGTATGTCTTTATCAGCAGTGTAAAAAAGGACTAATACAAAGACCAGAACAAAATTAGTATCAGGGCCTTTGGCTTGTAGAATTCTATCCCTGTCCAAATTCTAGACTGTCAGACAGCTTTTATTGTTTCTGAAGCTACAAAAGGATGCCATTGACCTGTCCAGGTCCTCCCCTGGGATGTCCAGGAACCAGACAATGTGATGGTGAATTCTTCAGGAAGACTTAGAGTCCCCACCAATGTTTCTCAGAACATTGAGGTACTGTTATCTGCAATTGCACAAATGAATAGATATTGACTGCCCCTCCCCTCCTCACCAATTGATGTCAGATTCTGGGAGAGATACATGTACAGATGTCATCTCAATTACTACCATTAATAAGGATAATGATAATTACTGTTTCTGGAGGACTTTCCATGGGCTAGGCATGCCTGCTAAACATTTGACCTGCATGATCTCACTCTTCATCACTACCTTGTGAGTTGGGTTTCATTATCATGTCCATTTTAGAGACGAAGAAACTGAGGCTTATGTCTGTAAGTTAGAGACCTTCCACCTGATACAGCAATGCTCTAACTGGCTGCCAAATTAAACAAGTTAACTCTGTGGGGAGTGGAAAAAGGGCACCAGGCTGGGATTCGTTCAAGTTTTGCCACTGAAGTCAATTTCTCCCATTATAAAATAGAAGGTTTAAACTAATGCAGACCTACTTTTCTTCCACTTCTAACTGGTTGTAATTATAATGTGTAATAATGTTTCTATTTTATTAGGATCAGCACAATAAACACTATCGCTATTTGCATTGATATTTACATTGATTTCATTACATTTCACTGAAATTGCATTTTTAAGTTTTCCAAGTATTTTCCCATCCATAATTTCATTTCAATTCCCAGCTGTTCCGCAAGGTGCAAAGAGAATATGCGTTGACTTCCTTTTATCTCTAAATACTGGAATGATCCTTGCTACATGCCTGGCAAGTACTGAGTGCTTTATAATCCTTGTCTCTTGTGACCCTATGAGACAAGCATTACTATCCCTACTTTTTAGATCAGAAAACCAAGACTTAGGGAGAAGTCAAGGCCCAAGAGCACACACTGTAAGCGCTGAACCTGCATTCAAACTGATGGCAACCAGCTGACTCCCAAGCCCCAAGTTCTTGGCCCCAGGATGCATAGCTCTTCTGAGAAACTGAGGTACAGAAACAGCCAGGACTTCGCTAATCATATTTATTGAATTGAAGCCTAGAATAATCGCCTCCTTTCCTGGGGTCCTGCTACTAGAACACGATTGGACTCGACCCTCTCCTTTTGGGGAGTGGGAGTGGGGCGGGCATAGAATCAATGCATGGTTCATCCTCACAGTGACTGAAATGAAGCTTACCTTCCCCCACTGCACTCCGCCATGGAGGGTGGGGTGGGGGCGGCTCTGCATAGCGCCTGCTCTCTTTAAACAGATGCACCGGCCTCTTGGGAGATGAAGCTCGTTGGTTCTGTCACTCGTGAGTAATGCACCATAGCTCCCTAGTGGGGAAAATGCCAGATTATACAATAGCATGCTTTGGTGTGCAACTGTCTTTAGAATAACAAATCTCCTCTTCTGCTTGTGAGCATTACGCTTTAATAAAAACAAAATAGTGGCCACAAATCCCAGCTCTAGCTAAAGGGCATGTCTTCTAAATTCATGTTACACCCCTCACCATACCCCACCCCCAACACACACCTTTCATCACTCACAGGGAGTGGGCAGCCCGTGGCTTTATTTACCTTTGTCTTTTGGTGGGAGCAGACAGAGGGAAAAGAGTTTCTCAGCCTCAGCACTGTTCACTATTGACATCTTGAGTGGAATATTTCTTTGTTGGAGTGTTGGGGTGAGGAAGGGGGGCTGTCTTGTGCATTGCAGGATGGTTAGCAGCATCCCTGACCTCCACCCACAACCCACCACGCACAAATCTGAGCAGTGCCCCCATTCCAGTTGTGACAATAAAAATATCTCCACATATTGCCAAATGTCCCTTGGGGTCTGCATACTCTTGTATGGAAAGTGTTCAGTCCCAACAGTAGACAATGTACATTAGATCTCAGCAGCATGGTCCTAGCTGCGTGTTACCCATTCCTCCCCCATAGCCCTTTAGGGGAAAATAAGGGTGTTGCAAATACCATGCACAGCTGGGCCTGGAAGGCTGGGGGCGAGGGTGCTATGCAGAAATCAGGCTCTCAGGCGGAGACAGCCCAAGCTCCTGCCCACCCGCTCTCAGCTGCGCTGGCAACACCTTCACACATTCCAGACTTAGAGGTGAGAGCTCACAAGTGAGAGAAGTGTAGGAACCCAGCAAAGCCACAGGTTGGAAATAGCACACGCTGGGAATGCAGAGGGGATGGGTTTCCTTCCTGCCTGCACTAGAGCCGCGCAGTATGGTAGAAATACGTTTAGGAATTCTTGTTGCAAATGGGCATGGAATTAGTATAGGCCTCCAAGTACTGCCTCTATTTCTGAGACTTGGTATGCCTCCCGAAGGATGTCGTTTGCCCCCATAGAGTTTTTGAAATGTGGAATCGTTGCCAGCATTGGAACAGTGTTTTGTAAAAATACAAATGTCAGATGTGAGGCTCCTTAAGAAAAATCGGACGTTCTGGATGGATGTTATTGGGCAATTGGCCTGCAAGCTCACATGGCAACCCTGGGCAGGGACTGGGCGATGGCACCCCTGTAGACGAGGCAGGTGCTCTGGTGTTCCCCAGGGACCCACTCAGCCACTTCACCAGTTTACACTGTCTGCCGGGACTCCCTAGATACTTAGTTGAATGCCCCTCCGCTATGTTTTAAAATGTGTTGTATTAAGCACTGTTACATGTATTCAAAAATACATTTAACACGTGTATAAGTTAGAAAGCGCACCAACAAAACTAGCATCCAGGAATCTACAATCTAACTTTAAAACTGTCACTTTACCTTGAATATCCTCTTATTTTCTCCTCCTCTCCCACTCAGGTACACATTATTCGGAATTTTGTGTTCATTATTCTCATGTCTTTTTTGTATTTAGTTTTATTCCATATGTATGCATCCTGAAATAATACGCTACTTGGTTGTTTGTGTTTGAGGTTTATAAAAAATTGTATCATAGTGTATATAGTCTTAGGCGATGTTTTCTTCACTCAACTGTATGCTTCTGAGATGCATCCACATGGTTGCATGTAGCTGTGACTCTTTCATCTTCACTGCTGTATAGTATTCCAACATCCCAGAATTTCACTTGGCTCCCTCCTTCTCAAGGATAAGCTTTCTAATGACACTGCCTCAAAAAACTTTGGAAGCCATCAATTCAAACAACATGATTTCTCATTCTTTTCTCTTTAAGCATTCAGTTTGGGTTTTTTTCCCAAAACACTCACCACAATCTGCAATTACTTGTTTTTGTTGTTTTGTTTTGTTTTGTTTGTTTTGTTTTTTTGAGACAGGGTCTCACTTTGCTGCCCAGGCTGGTGTGCAGTGACACAAACAAGGCTCACTGCAGCCTCAACTTTCTGGGCTCAAGTGATCTTCCTTCCCCAACCTCCCATTTAGCTGGGACCACAAGCATGTGCCATCATGCCCCGCTAATTGTTTGATTTTTTTTTTTTTTTTTTTTTTTTTAATTTTAGAGACACAGTCTCACTATCTTGCCTAGGCTGGCCTTGAACTCCTGGGCTCAAGTGATCCTCCCACTTCAGCCTCCCAAAGTGTGGAGATTACAGACGTGAGCAACCATGCCCTGCCTGCAATTACTTTTTCTGTTTGCTCACATATTTGTTCATTACTGTTTTTCAGCAGACTATGTTCCCTGCAGGGAGGATCTGCCTACTGTCTTTGCTGTTACCCCAGCACTCAGACAGAACTCAGCAATGTTCTTCATGTACAACAATGAATATGGGAAACAATGAATATGTTTTTCTCAAAATTTGATAAATATTTGTGGGCAAGGAGATGAGACTGTAGTCCCTGAAGAATGCTAACTGGCCTTTTAAACTGAAGGTAGAAATCTAATATGCCTTATTCACTGTGCTTGAGGCTGAAGTGCTTGGTAAATATTTGTAAGGGTTGTGAAGAGAGGTGATGTGTGCAAATTCTAGAACATGGCTTCTCAAGGACCTTGCCCACCCCCCTGAACTTACTTCTTCCCCCTAGCTGAAATGTGGGTATGGTAGTAAACCATTTTGAGCCAAACAAGGAAGTTGTCAAAAAACAGAGAAGCAACAAGTAAGAAGGGGCTGGATGACTGATACTATGGTACTGCCGTACTATAGCAGTCCTAGGCTTAGAGAAAGAAAGAGCTTCTCTTTTGGTTAAGCCAAGCTCATACTGGGTCCCTATGACAGCAGTCAACCTAATGAATTCGGTCTGTTGGTAGAACTCTGCTGGGAGGGGAGGGAATTTGTTGCCCCTAAGAAGATGTACCCAAATACTAAGCAATCCTCTGACATTACCCTCCTATCTACTGCCCCCATAAAGGTGATGAATGGGCCCCCAGGATCCAGGTGCCCTCCCCCAAGCACCACTCCCTTCCCTTTCTCCAAGCTACCTCACTCTCTCATATGTCTTTCCTGATCAACAGTCCTTTAAAATTCTCTCTCTCTTTCTTTCACCATTTGGTTCCATCTCACCAACACTGGTTACTCGACTTTACTCTTGGAGTATCAGATGATCGGAGAGGGAGAGAGCAACAACAACAACAACAACAAAAAAGCTTGAATGGGAGTCAGAGGATAACCCAGTTAAGCCAAAGCCAAAATTTCCAGACTTTACCCAGAATCTCCTTCAGAATCTGCCCCAAGACATAGAATAGATGGTCAAGACCCAAGAGAATGTAACTTTTCCCAAATAGTTATGGCCTGAAAATGTTTAAGGCAGGCGTAATCAGGTGTCCTCCTTAACCAAAATGAATTCTTCACAAACCACCTGTAGCTATGATAAAATGACTTCCTGGAGGACCGGCCAAAGCAAACCATTTATGAAACGTACACCAAGGAAACTAAAGGAAGTGACTTTCTGCAAGAGATCATTATTTATATACCAGGAAAATGTTGAGGAACATTTGCCAAAAACAATAGTTTTAGAAGTACTGGTCGGCTGCTGATCCATCTGACAATAATTAGCTAGCAAGAGCCATTGTCTGTCTCTTCAGGCCACGTCAGGTTTGATATCATCAAGCCAGACCATCTGAAAATAAAATAAGGCATATTTTTCATTCCCTGGTATTATTGTCAGTCTTTAATGGCATCAGCTTATGGGGAAACAAGATCTAAACAACAAATGGCAACCATTTTTTGAGTTATTCCTAAATGCCAGGTAATAAAGTATTCTACACATATTGTCTCATTAAAATATTATAACAAAACTATTACGTACATACCATCCCCATTTCCATCTGAGGACAATCAAGGCCTGGAAAAGCTAAAGAATTTCCTGTAAGGCCACCTTTCTAGCAAGGTGTAAAAACCAGTTCCTTCTTTGTTCTTAATAGGTGTGACAGTATTTCTCAAATTCCACCCACTTGTGTACCACATCAAAAATGTTTGCCATGTCTATGCAACAACCGTTATAAAGACATGAAATGCTTTACTTTCAATAATTTTCCCTTCATTTTTGTTTTACTAGATTTATATAAAAGGGAAATATTTTACAAAAACCGTAAACATAAAACACCAAGTGTCGTTTGCCTTACATAGATGACCAACTTGACTATGTCACAATATAAACATTAAAATGCTATAAAATTCTATCTGGACTTGTTGTCTGTTGAAGGATCTGAGCCTGAAGTCTGCTCTTCCTTTGTCAAAGAGGGAGATTAACAAGTGATAGTGTGATGTTAAAGACTACACTAGCACCAACTGAGACTTTCTCCCCAACCAGACAGAAGGACCTAAAGAAAATCCAATGGGCAAATCTTTCCTACTAGGAGTGTCAGTGTTATTTAATCATGAGTCAATGTACCCACAGATCATTTTGTTGTGTTTTGTCTTGCTTTTGTGAAATGCCATATTATGGTCTGCTGTCATCCAAAAGATGTGTATTGGAAACACAGATTTACCTTTTTGTATATATTTTCTTTCCTTTTACTTTAATTGACACATGATGTTGTACATATATATAGGGTACATTGTGATGTTTCAGTACATATAATGGATAGATATTTAAGATTCCACTTCAATAATGTACGTACCACATTAAGTTTGGTCACCTTGAAACCCGTCACTAATTCCTGCTCATGAATTAAAAATCTAAGAAAAGCAATAAAAGTAAAATTTTATCTACCCTTTCTCAAGATAGATGTATCCATTAATTCATTGATTCATTCATTTCAGAAATGCTCATTGAGAGCCCCAAGTGCTGAGAATAAAACAGCAAGCAATACAGACATTGTCCTGCCCTCACATAGCTTATGAAATGAAATCATCTTGTGATTGTACCTAAACTAGGTGGCAACACTCATTGAACAGCAATAGTACAATTGAGTAAAGCCTTCCTGCCCCTTAAGAAGAACATGGAACTGAGAAGTTAGACTAGCAGATAGATATGGAGAAGAAAGGATCATTATCTGGCCTCTCTCAGTCAGTTTTCTGAAGTGACAGCACTAAGCAACTGTTCTTGGTTTATTGATGGAGAGGAGCCAGCCTCCTGGATGTGTTGTCCAGCATCTGAGTTTCCACCATTGCTTTCACTTACTGCATTTCTTTCTCAAATAGAGGAGTCCCAGTACCCTCTTATCACCAAAGAAGCAGTTGTAATCAGCCAATCCATACCTGGAATCAAAAAGACCTCGCCTCAAGTCTTGGCTCCATCACTCTCTACCTGTATGACCTGGACGTGTGACTTTCCTAAGTTCCTTCATCTGTAGAATAGGATCATAATACAACCTGTCTTTGGAGTTACTGTGAGGACTGGGTAAGACAATGCACAGAACTGTGGTCACCTAATAGCCAGAGATAGTGTCCCTACAAGATCTTGTTGCAGCCTGAAACCCCATCCATGCAGAAATGAATGTATTAAGACCCTGAGCTACTATAGGCATACAATATGAAAGGGCTTCAGAAAAAAACAAACAAACAAACACTGGGATCCTCACCCTGGGGGCTTCTAACTCCCCTGTTCCTGGGAGAGACTCACAGTCACCACTGAGCATGTTTCAAGGAGCCTTGATGTGTAAGAATGTGCAGAGTTACCTGTATTGCTGCCAGGTCCCACTTGTCATTCACTAAACCAGTAGTTCTCAACTAGGGGTTATTTTGGCCTCAGGGGATATTTGACAATATCTGAAGGCATTTTTGTTTGTCACAACTGGAGATGCTACTGGCATCTCATGGGTAGAGACCAGGGATGCTGTTCAACAGCTTATAATGCCCAGGATGGCCCCCACCACGGAGAATTGTCAGGACCAAAATGCTAACAGTGCTCATGTTGCGGAATAAAGAGAACTTTACCAAACTGGTGCCTGGTGGGGAAATAAATCCCTAGAATGTCCATGTCAGGACATCTGTGCCGTAATGGAACCAGCTGATACTAATGCGGATAACGATGATACTAATGCGGATAACGAGGACATTTCAAAGGTAAAGAAGAGCCAGGCATGGGAATGTGTGGTGAGAGGGAAGAAGCAGGGGTTGGAGGAGGATCTCTGCTTAGTTGAATGTCTACTCCATGAATCTAAAGACAACAGAAAAAGCTACAGTCAGAGGATTGCTGTCAATGGGTCATTGTTTCTCTTTTTTTCGTGGAGTTTTACCCAAGGACCTAAAAAGATGGGGGAGTGAGGCAGTTAATAAAATCAGAAATGTTATGAGCAACTCTGAAGTGTGATCCAGCAAAATTTCACACCCTTTAAGAACCTTGGAGGGCAAGTAGTTTGTGAACCAAATGTGGCATGTGCCATTTTTTTTTTTTTTTTTTTTTTTGCCTTTGAGTATGAGCCAATGCAACACAATGAGAAAAGTACAAGAGTAGAAGTGGGTACCAAAGAAGAAAGGCAGTCCAGACTCAATTTTACTCCAACACCCATCCATCTAAAATTTATCTCCAAGGACACAGATAAAATGCAATTTGTTTCATAATAAGCCTCAGGAGTTTATGCTAAAGACATGATTACCCAGAGGCAATGAGAGCTGTCTACAGTTTCTTTTGTTTCAAGAATATTTCTAACCTAAAGAAAGACAGGATAGCTCCGAAGTTGCACTGGAAATTCCAGCCTGTGAATTACACAAAAAATAGAAATTTTGCATATTTGCAAATTTGCAAACCCTTTCTCTCCAACGCTCTCATCTTCTTTGGTGCTCCTAATGGCAAAGCCCAGCAGGAAGCTGGAGGTTCCCAAAGGCAGTTTGACTCACTTCCATCCAGGTGAATGGAAACGTGATAAGGAACCTAGGCTGCAAAGGAAGTACTGCCTGTACCACTCAGCTGGAGAAGCCCCTTCATCTGGCTAAGCCTCAGTGTCTTCATCTGTGAGATGGAGATGCTAAAAGCATCCCCCTCATGGCGCTGATGGGAGGCCTGGGTGAGATAAGACGTGCAAAGTACCTAGTAAGGGCACTGCTAATAGTAGCTATAATAATGGCTCGAGTATGCAATGCCCCAGCTTGGTTTTGAAATAGTCACTGATTCCAGCAATGAAACCATGGTAGAATAAAGGCTGTCAGCTTACAGCTTGGCCTACTGCTGATCTGACAGATAGGTGGGCTTCTGATGGGGCCTTATGCTCCATAGTTGAGCAACTATAATTGGGGGAATGAGGTCCAATCCACGATCAATCACAGATATGCAAAATTTCTATTTCCTGTATAATTCACAAGCCAAAATTTCCAGTGAAACTTTGGTGCTATCCTGTCTTTCGTTAGGATAGAAATATTCTTAAAACAGAAGAAATTGTAGACAGCTCTCATTGCCTTCTGGGTAATCATGTCTTTAAAGTAAACTCCTGGGACTTATTATGAAACAAGTTGCATTTTACTTGTGCCCTTGGAGAGAAGTTTTAGATGGATGGTTGTTGGAGTGAAATCTTCTACAAGCCGATACTGTTTCAAAGAAAAAGAATGTGCTTTCAATTTTTGATGGTATACAGTGGATTATTTTTATACCCATTCCTGAGTCTTTCATTGGAACACATACTGGCTATTTGCTGCTGTAACAGTGAGGGAATTTTCCACTCTAACAACTGTGATCCTGTTTTAACTTTATGATGTGCAGAGGAAATGAGTGTTTGGCTGGAATTAGCAATTTTTAGTCCTGGGAGCCCAAGGTTCAATAATAGCATTTAGTCAACATTTATTGGACTCCTTCTATGTGTGTGATACTGTGCCAGCATCTAGGGTTGTGATATTCTAGAAGACATAGTTATAACTGGGTGAACTCGAGGAAGGGGCAAGGACTAGGGTTGGAAGTGATTATAAGAATCAGTGAGGCTCTCAGCATGATGGAATGCACACGTACCCTGGGTAGTGGAAGGAATATTTAACACAGGGACACCTTACAGAGAGGCAGGGTTTAAGGAGAGCAGCACGGTACAGAGCTGGATTTCTGGAATAGTGAAGCAGGAACCATTCACCAGCCCAGGCCTGAAGGACAAGAAGAAAAAGAGCCACCAGAGCCCAAGAGGTGATTGCAGGAAGAGGGACACCTGAGGAGACCTAGAGCCTTAGTTAGAGTGACACAATCAGCAGTGGGAATGTGGCAGGGAGGGAAGTAGGGGATGCATACATCAAAACCTTTCCCTCCCAGCCCCGACCTTCTTTTGTGTCCCTAGTGGCCAAGCCCAATAGCAAGCTGGAGGGCAAAAGGCCTGTCAAAGCAGACCCCAAGGTCAGGCTCCCAGCGCACTGTGGGAGTAAGTGGCTGGTAAGTGTGTCTAGAGAGACATGAAAGAGATCTGACGCGTGGCCCAGGAGGATGGCATTCTTTATCTGTGATGTTTGGATTTCATGCAAGGAAAATGCATTAGAATGAAGGAGGAGAAGGAGAAAGAGGAAAAGAAAGAAACAAGAAAAGGCATAATAGGGAAGAAAGACAAGTAAACAAGCAATTACATGCAGAGGAAGTGCGTTCCTGCAGCAAGCACTGGTTGCTATGGGAACACCAAAGAGAAGTCCCTCCTTCAGGGTTGGGGAGTCAGGTGAGGCCTCCTAAAGAAGAACCATCCACCGAAAGGTCAGCAGGAATCCGCCAGGTGAGAAAGCCAGGAATGACATTTACAAAGGCCCTGATGTGAACCGAGACAGGACTGGTTCTTAGAGGTCAAAGGTAAGTTTGGGGAGAGGCAAGAAGGAAGATCAGTGAAGGAAGCAGAAAGAGGACCAGAAAGAACCTCATATGTGACAACAAAGAGCTCAGATTTCATTCTATAGAAAATGAGGAGACAGAAAGTGACAAGAATAAATTGATACTTTCCATGTTTTCCTCCAACTTGACTCTTGGGAAGTACATTTGATGCTGTCACCCATTAGCAAACACATACCTGTTTGTCCCTGTACTTGACAAAAAAAAAGAAAAAAGAAAGTGTGTGGGGGAGATTGGTTTGTCTTTTGAATCCATGGCAAAGATCCAAATGGCAAAAAAAAAAAAAAAGTAAAAACACAGGTGGCTCCTTTGGTCAGGTGAATGCTTCCCTGACAAAAGGAAGTGCTGCTGTACCTCTCTACTAACCACTGCATGCCTGAATAGAGATACCAGCATTTCAAAACCTGACACACCTTTGGCATTTAAGAAATAGAAGTCTTAAGCCTCAGCACCATGAGCCGAGCCCAGATTAATGACCTTTCAGACTATAGGCTTGAGGAATTAGAAATAGGTCAGCCCTGCAAAGAATTTTAAGAAATCACTGAACCACTGCAAATCAGACAGCTTCTCACTGGTTCCACCCATCCCCAAGAAACTGACCCTCCCCACTTCCTGGTTGCCTCTACTTCATCAGCTCCCTTCATTTTGGGTGTTGGGAAACAAATATAGACAAAATATTGCAAAATACTACAAAAATACTACCTTTGGTGCCAAACGAAGGAAATATAGAAATGGAAGTATGCCAATTCCTCTCTGGGTTTCTCTTTCACAGGCCACCAGTTCACGGAGGAGGGGTGATTTTCATACCTGAGTGTCCTTTGCATATTTGCCTTTTGCTGTAAGACATGGGTATGCAATAAATAAATTCTGCAATAGTGATCTAACTGACAAAATTCCCAGGTCATGGTTTGTTTTTACCTTTATCTTGATGAAATTTGTTCTGAAATTGTGAGTTTGGACATGGAGACTATCTTCTCATACCCTGGCACTGGAAAACCACTGGTGGGAACTCCAAAAATCCTAACACATGAGCATTATTCACTGGATTAGTCCCTGGGTCTCTCAGGATGGCGAGGTTCTACTAATTGGACCTCACTTTCTCTGGGTTCCCAAATTTTGCTGTGGAAGATATAAGCGTCAGCACTCACCTGATGTCAGTTTCTAATAAACCAGATTTTCTTAAACTGAATCCTATTTCCTGGCTCTCATTGTTCTGCCTGCCCACATTCAGGTTTACATTTCTGCAAAGGGTTATTTTAGAAGAACCATGGCTTTGCCATAAAGGTTCTATCTAGAATAGTTACTACTTTCGGGGGCAAAAGGCTCCTACTCCACTCTCCCATCTCACCATGGTGAGAGATGGTCATAGCACCCCTGCCCGCTTCCTGACCACATGAGTGGGCACAATCTGGGCCAATGGTCCCACCATTTCCCTTGGCCACAGTGACGGGTCCAGGGATAGCTCTGGGTCTGAAGTCAAGGCCAGTCAGAGAAATAGGATAAGACCCTCATAGTGACTGTCAGACTGGGCTAAGGGCCCTAGATCCATTTATGTCTGAAACCAGCCTGCTCTATCCTTCCCATGGCTTGGTTAAATAAGGCAGTTAGCGTCATTCTTTGGCTTAAGAAAAAAACAGTTTGATTTCTCTATAACCCGACAAAGTCTTGCTCTTCATGCTTTTAAGAAAAAGTTCTCAGTTCTTTCTACATATTAAATTTACTCACTCATAGAATAGTGATGGAATATCTCAGGTCCCTGGTACAGCTGTGAGGAGTGAACACAGTATCTCATCTCCTAATGTCTCTCCAACTGGTCACAACCACAGATGAGCACAAAGGCTTGGCTTTGCTGCTGGAAGGAGAGGAAAGACAAGATAGCAGAGGGAGTGTCAAGGCATCAGCACCTCCATCCCTGTGTACTAGATTCGATGGTCTCTGGCTGGAGGACTAAAGACTGGAAGCTGCAGGACCCATTTTCACAAGAAAGTATGTGTGGCCATGAGGCTCCTGCCTTCATGCCTAAGGGGCACAAGCTGTGACAGATTCAGAAAGGCTGTGGTATTTCCCATCTCTGCAGAGAACCCAGAGCCAATTCTCCAGGCATGCAACTGAAAAAGCACTTCACATGGAACTCTGTACTTGATCAATGCTTTGCAGCTGCAGACTTTAAATAGCTTTTAAAGAAGAGGCCCCACATTTTTATTTTGCACTGGATCCTGCAAATTATATTGCCAGTCTTGATAGAACCAGCACCTGTTGGTGTCCCAGATGTTGTGAGGTAATAGCTTATATATGAAGAGCATCATTAGGAAGGTGATAGCAAAACTTCAACTCGTTTGGTAACCAGTGGAAACCAGAGAGGGATTGGAATAGAGAAGAACGTGGAGGATGGCTGCTGATGGACTTCACTGTGGCTCCATGAGAGAGGTACTCTTTTGGAAGTTCCTAGAAAGTACTGGGGAGACTTGCTTGGGTTGATTCAGGGGAATGGACTCTGATCCCACAATCAAGTTGGTGGGGGACTCAGAGCATTTAAATGGGGAAATAATATAAACACAACTCACATAGAAAAAAGTCATGAGGGGCAGTCTGGAATCAGACTGCCTGGGGTCTCATTTCTGCTATTCCATAGCTGTGTGACCTTGGTCAAATTACCTAACCTCTCCGTACTTCATTTCCCTCATCTATAAAACAAAACTAACATTGGTACCTATCTTATCACATTTTATTAAAAATTAGGTTACATAATACATGCAAAGCAAATAGCACAGTGTCTGGCACACACAAAGTAAATCTTTAATAAAAGTTAACTGTTATTAAAATTATACATACCTTGGGAACAAGTAATTCTAGGCGTGTGAAGAATTAGCCAATAAAAGTGTTAAGGATTATATGCCTTTTCCTATGAGCTAAGCAATGTTCTAAATCAGTGACACTCAGGACTTTTAGGTCTTAAGATGCCTTCACACTCTTAGAAATCATTGAGCTTCCCAGAGAGTTTTTGTTTATATGGCTTATCACAATCAACATTTGCCATGGTAGAAATTAAAACTGCGAAAGTTTTAATATGTTTATTTAAAAATTCATGCTAAAATAATAATAAATTAATAATAAATGACAGTGAATCCATTACATGTTAATATAAACAACATATGCCTATAAAAGCATAACTATAGTTTCCAAAACAAAAAATATTTAGTAAGAAGTACATTTTTAATGCCTAGTTGTAGAAAACAGCTACATTCTCATATCCTTCCCTATGTTCAGTCTGTAATAATATGTTCTGGTTAAGGCAAGTATGTGAGGAAAATCCAGTCCCACACATGTGTGTACTTAGAAAAAACAAGAGTATTTTAAAAAGCTTTTCAGATAAGTAAAGATTTTCTTCTTTGATACTACACCAAAACTCAACAAGTAATAAGTTTTTAAAGGTTACTACAATGTGGAATGTGAAATCATATTCAATAGGCTTTTCATACTCTGCTACATTAAAATCCATTTTGTCTATCTTGCAATTTGAATAGACCTTTAATGCATGCATGGTTTTGTAACATCACACATTGGTCATCTGGAAAATATTGACTTAGCAGGTTATGAAGATATTCCAGATTCTGACATAGTTCATATCACCACCATTCTTATCAGAAAAGTATTTAAGCATGGGGAAGCTGTCGAGCTCACAGTGGCGGGTTCAACTTTTACAAATTCTCATTTTTGCTTGAAAATAAGGATTTTATCATTGGCAACAAATACCACTTGCTGTTTTCCTTGCAGTGATACTCGTTTTGCTCATTTTCAAAACAAAAATCAGCCAGATTCTGAGGTCTGAATTACCATAATTTGTCAGTCATTCTTCCAAATAAAAATGTTTTATGAAAGCCGTGTCTACTTCAGCTCCCAATTCAATCATACAAGTGTTTTCCTAAAAACGACCATCATGATACCTTATATAGCAGAAGTGCTTTAAATACACTTCCCTTTTTATCACACGGAACATTAAAAAATCAAGATTTAATAAAATTAAGAAATGTTACTAGTTCATCAAGGCTGTTCTTAAGTTTCATTTTTCCCCCTGCAAGTGGTGCAGAATACCAAGACTGCTAGCACAGTTGGTGCCACCACTTGTCATACTGAGGCACCACTGTCTACCCAGCATTGATCTTGCACCATTATTCCAAAAGTCAACTAAGTGAAAAGGCTAATTACTTCTTAATATTTTTATGAACATAATATACTCCTTAATATTTTTATGAACGTACTTTTGATTTTGTGGATCCTAGGTCTCTGAGGCCCTTTGGAATCATCAGAATAACTCTATAACATGGCTGTTATTATTCCCATTTTATAAATAAGAAAATTGAAGCAAAGTGAGCTTACTTAAGATCATACAGCCACCAAGAAGGACCAGGATTTAGCTGGAGTGTGTGCTCCTAACCACTATGATGAAATAAAGGCGTGGTTGTTATCTGCATATTTTACAACCACAGTTTTTTGAGACATTTGCTATGGTGATGAGAAAAAAGAAAAAGGACCTAAAAAGCAAGACAGACAAAGGAATAAAGAGAAAGATCAAAAAGAGGAAATTATCTCTGATGAAAGATTACCATTTATCCATGAGATTAAAATGTCTCCCTGGACACAGTCAGAACACAGCACACTTAAAATCTCATTGATTTACAATGCAATTTAGATTTTTTTTTTGAAACGAGGTAATATAAGAACAAGTGTAAACTAAAAGCCTTGGATGACAAACTTGGGTCAGCATCAGAGTTCAAGGAGAAGGTGGTTACAACTGAGCCAGGTTCTCAAAGAGCAGTGCATTCCTTTCTCTTTAAAGGCAATTTATCAGGATTTATCCAAGCCTGTAAGAACAATCCCTTAAGACCATCCAATTTCCTTTCTTTCTAATTCCATACTTAGCAGAGCAACCTTCTGATAATTAATTTGGTTCCTCAGGTAAGTCAATACCAGGAAAGAGACTGATTGAGTTATTGTGCCGGCTACATCGCCTGCTGTAAATGAATAAATTGGTTTGTGGATTTATCAATCTACCTCCAAGAGTTCAGTTGGCAAACATCACTTTTCCTAGGGTGCCCTGTCATTTGACTTGCAGACCTGCAATGCTACGTGACCAAAGTGAGAAGGGCTCTTTAAGACTTTTGTAATCCTGGCCATTCTTGTCATAGGAGGTACCACCTTGTGTTAAGTCAAGAATATTAAAATGCACTCACTCCCTGGGTTGCCATGTTGACAAGCCCAGTTTTGAGTGGAGCTCTCTGGAATTGTATAATACGTGACCCTGCTTCCATTGCATATGAACTAAAAATGTATTTGGTGAAAAACAAATGGAAAGACTGTTTATTAAGCTACTTATTTAGTTCTGAGTTACTCATTTGCCCAAAAGTTCCCAGCAATCATTATGTATAGCAGAGAATGCTGCCCTGATCACCCTATTTAAAAGTACAACTTACACTGCCCACACCACCATGGACCCTACTTACTTCTCCTCCCCTGCCTTATTTTCTTTATGGAACTTATGAATATAAGATGCTGGTGCAGGACAGGCAACTCCAGATTGGAGTTTAGCCCATGAGGGTTCTTGGCTTCACCCAGGAAACAATTCAAGGGTGAGCCAGTGGTAGAGTAGAAGAAAACAGCTTTATTGAAGTGACAGTGTTATAGCTCCGGCAGTATTACAGCTCCATGACTGCTCCTGTAGAGCTGGGCTACCCCATGGGCAGTGTGCCCAGAGTAGCAGCTCAGGGCAGTTTTGCAGCCATATTTACACTTACTTTTAATGACTTGTAGATTAAGGGCCAGTTGATGCAGAAATTTCCAGAGGAAGGGTGGTAACTTTTGGATCCTTGGGCCATTGCCATGGAAAGGGGTGGTAACTCCCGGGTGTTGCCATGGCAATGGTAAACTGACATGGCAGACCGGTGAGGTGTCTTACGGAAAGCTGCTCCCGTCGGGTCCCTGTTTTAGTTAGTCTTCAATTTGGTCTGGAGTCGACGGAACCCAGTCTCCAGACTAAAGTCCCGCCTCCCTCCTCAACACCATGGATCTAACTTACCTTGTTTATTGTCGTTCTCTTTTCACCATGAGGCCTGGTATTTTTGTGTTTTATCCACTACAGAAACCCCAGCACCTAGAACAGAATGGAACCTAGTAAATATCTGAACAAATATTGGTTGAATTAATAAATGCATTAATTTCAAGTGAATTTTTTGTTACAACTATGATTTTTTTTTTTTTTTTTTTTTTTTTTTTTTTAGTTTTTAGGTCTCAAATACTTTAGAGGTCCTTAAAATCTATATAGACTGTAGGTACTCAGCCTTTAGGTGGGGGTCCTCCCCCAGCTTCCACCTTGCAGGCACAGAGTACTTGATACTCCTTACTGGGGACAGCAGACTCTGCTGTTCTCCTCTCACGCCACCTTGAATCCTTCTTACAGTCTCTTGTGGGTCATATACCCACTTCCCCCCTTTCTTTGGGCTTTCTCCTACACCTGTGATACTTTTTAAGGAGCTGCCACGGCTATGAGGGCTGCTTTGCTTACAGGGAAGATAACCAAAAGTGTCCAGCAGTTTATGTTTCTTCCAGTGGCTCTTAGCCAGGGACCAATGGTAGGAGGAGTAAGAAAGCCCACTTCTTTTGCTGCCAGTTGAGAAAAAAATCTGGGGTGAGATTTATACTCCTGAGCTCCCCACAGGATCAGGCTGAGGCTGAGATTTGCCTGAAGTTACATCTTGCCTGGCTTCTTTCCCTTCCCTGGGCTGCTTCTCCCATCACCCTATACAATTCTTCTGGGGGAACATTCTCAGTAAATCCTTGCCCATGAATCCTCATCTCAGGTTCTACCACTGGAGAATCTGACCTGGCACCCCCACAGCAGCCTCATGCAACATGTGCTTAATTTCCTTAGGATGAAGTTCACTATGGCTGCTGCTGCTGCTGCCCGCACACCCAAGAATCCAGGTAGGACCAGGTACCTCCTTCATGTTCTTCATGGAGCGAATGGCCTTCCGGGTGCACAGCCATCCCCAGACAAACACCTGAGGGGAGGGAGAAATAACAGGATGAAACAGTTTAAAAAATGACCACATGATGCTCAGAAGCACAAAGGTTGGAAAATAGTGCCAAAACATTGAGAAATGGGTTCAAGCTAAACTCACCTACAGATTTATTATGTGACCCTAGACAAGCCTCCATTTGATCAACTCCAACTATCTTGCCCCCTAAGTTCAAGCCTGTGTTGAGCTTTTGATTCTCCCAAAGAAAATTATACCACTGCAATAGCTCTTGTTTCCAGCCTGCTTGTTTGAATTAAAGCTTTGCGGCATTTTAGTTTATGGTATCTCTGGGGAGGAGTGAATATGTCAGTGTAATTAACTCATCTGATGAGAGAGGTCTTGTTTATTTCCCCTACAAAATAACAGGTGGTGGTTGAGCTCCAATACATTATGGTGATATGAAACGCATTTAGAATAAATCACGTTAAATAAATAGGGAAACAAAATGATTTCGAGGTACATTTTTTATTGTTTTAAATTAAGTTTTGAAAGTGAACAGCTGCATACAAAAAAGCCACACAACTGCTACTCACCTCCAATCTGCTTCTTTGAGAAAGGGTTAATGGCATTTTTAGGTTCAACTGACTAGGACTACTAGAAACTTGAGTATTCTCAAATTATTATCCAATCACTGGCTTTCTGAGCACCCTCTTTTCGCATGGGACGTGGCAGTCTAATCAACTTGAGTGATCAGTTAAAAAAACCACATGCATTTCATTTCACAAAATCCACAATGGCATGCATTTCAGAAACACGTAAGAGTAACCCCATGTGCTGGGCATTAAGTAAATTAAAACAAATATGGAAGACTCTTTGCTATGGGAAGTTCACAGTCTAAAGAAATATTGTAAATAAAAAGGCATTTCCAGGTATTAAAATTGTAAAGAATATTATTCCTTCCTCCAAAAACTTTTTTTTTTCTTTGAGATGGAGTCTCACTCTGTCACCTGGGCTGGAGTGCAGTGGCATGATCTTCGCTCACTGCAACCTCTGCCTCCTGGGTTCAAGCGATTCTTGTGCCTCAGCCTCCCAAGTAGCTGGGTCTACAGGAAGGCACCACCACCCCTGGCTAATTTTTGTAGTTTTTGGAGAGAGGGGGTTTCACCATGTTAGCCGGCCTGGTCTGGAACTCCTGACCTCAAGTGATCTGCCGATCTCGGCCTCCCAAAATGCCGGGATTATGGATGTGAGCCACCGTGCCCGGAAAACCTGCAAAAACTTAATGTGACTTCAGAAATTGATTTTTCTGTTTTACAATTAAGTGAATCAAGATCCTAGAAAGCAAGAACAAAAAATAAATTCAGCAAACCAGAAATGATGAAGAATTCCTGATGTGGTTCAAGGTGAGAATATTTGATTGGAGCTGTGGAGATATTAGGCAGAGACAACCTGTGAGAATATGGTGTAAGCAAAGCGGAAGAAGGATGGGAAAAGGGGAAGGAGAAGGTGGAGGGGAGGCACCGAGGAGATGAGGAAGGGTAGAGCGAAAAAGAATGCAGAAAGCAAAGAAGGAAGGGAAAGAAGGTAAAAGTGAGAGGAAAGAAGAAGGTGGTGAAGGAAGGAGAGAAAGGGAGAGTGGAAAAGAAAAAGGAAAAGAGGTAAGTGCTTGGAAAGATTGAATAGGTGGAAAAAGGAAGCAAAAGGGCCGGGAAACAGGAGACAGGGTGGAGAAAGTGAGAAAGTCGAGCAAAGCTGGATCAGATGGATGAGGACAATGTCATGACTTCCGGCACATAATAAAACTCCAGCCTCAGGGTCTACAATCAGAAGGAACTAAAAGGGACCTTATGAAACTGAATAAGGACCCTCAAAGATACTAGGTCCTTGCCCCTGGAACCTGTAAATATTACCTTGTATGGAAAAAAGGTCTTTGCAGATATGATTTAATTAAGGATCTTGGGATGAGGAGATGATCCTGGCTCACGGTGATGCAAAAAAATAATTTTAAAGGCATAGAATATAGACCCAAAATTTCCACTGTTTATCAAGAATGAGTTCTAGAAGGAAAGAAGAAAATGATATAACAAATAATCATAATAAAAGAAAATTTTCTAGAGCTGAAGAATAAAAAGTATCTTTAAATTGAATGGGGCCTTTGAACATTAAGCAACAGAAAAACGGATGGCAATAAAAGACCCACCCCTATAAACAGTATGATAAAATGTCAGAACCAAATCCAAAGATAAAAACCTGAAAATAGAAAAGCTAAAGTCATTTCCCTTTAAAGGCTAAAGTTCTGATTGTCTTTAGCTATCATTGTGGGCTAGATAACATTGTAAACTAGAAGACAGTGGATCTGATCAAACAGGCACTTGACTATTTTCTAACACATAAGAAATCAGAAACCTTACCATCCACAGAGTCTCTTTGAGTTCCTTGAAGATATACCACAGGAAAATTACCAAAGAATCTATGGTAGAAGAAAATGACATGCAAGAAAGGGTAGAAAACAAGTAACCAGTAAAACATAAGGTCAAATTGTGGAATCAAAAAAAAAAAAAAAAAAACAGTTGAATACAAAGAAACAGAGAGTAGAACAGTGGTTACGGGAGCAAGGAGGAGAAGGAAATGAGACCGTATAAGTCAAAGGGTACAAACTTACAAGTAGCTAGGGGGAATAAGTCTAGATAGCTAATGTACAGTATGAGGACTATAGTTAATAATATTGTATACTAAAAATTTTCTAAGAGAGTAGATTTTAGGTGCTCTTACCACAAAAAAGAGACAAATAAGAAAGGGGATGGATATGTTAATCTACTTACCCGTAGTGATCATTTTACTATGTAATGTATATCAAAACATCATGTTGTACTCCTCAAATATATACAACAAAAATAATAAGTGAAAATGTATTAAAAAACCTTACAAAAGGAAAAAAAAAGAAATAGACCTTTAAAAGACGGCAGAATTAATACAACCTCTTCATTCACACTTTGATAAGTTGGATAGAAGCACAGCCAAGCCAAATGCTTGTAAAGTGTGAATAGTTTTAATGTGATTCTGGAATTGAAATTTCGAAAGGTCACTGTATCATAGATAAGGAAGTGAGACTGGAGAGGAGTGAAACATACTAGCATTTCTTTCCTGCTCAGAGGATACTGACTGACTCAAGATACACTGGATAGATAATTTTCCATGTATATGATTTAAAGTGTACATATAAATTTCAAAACATAGAAATAAGATATAAAACTGTGAAACTACTATATAAACACAAAAATAAGTAAATCCAATCCACTGACAACAGTCAAGTTCAAAAAAAAAATGTACCTAGCAAAGGAAAGGTATCAATGCAATGGTATATAGATGTTCAATTAATAAATATAAATGAGTTAAATTTAGCTATAAAATGTTAGATAATTTTTAAATGATAAACATTTTAATAGTACAAAATATTATTCAGTATGAGTGAGAAATAGGGCAATATGGGCAAACATAAGACCAAAAGAAGTATTTTTAAGATGGCAGAGATTTTGGTCAAGTTAAAATGCTGAGGAGAAGAAATTGATAGAGGGGAATGAGATGAGGAAGAGGTGATTTATAAATTGATACCTCTGAAAGGGAGGATTGACTGGATCCAGGGCCAGATGAAGGGATATACCTCAAAGAAAAAAAAAAAAAGAAGCTTCCAGGTTATTCAGATTTTTCTGTATGTTGTTTATAAGCTGTCACTGAGAGTCAATAACCAAGGTTTCTCTATTATCACCATGGTGGGAGGATTCTTTATAAAAACACATTTTTTATTAAAATATTGTGAATATTTATTATTATGGAGTTAAAAAACAAAGATTATAAAGAAGATTTTTAAAACTTCCTAAAACAACATCTTCTGACTTCTTTCCACTGTTATTTTAGTTAAAAAATAATGTTTCCATTATTCTTTTTTATGACCAGTGTTGCCAAATACTACCTGTTTTTTGCTTTCTTTATGCATGATCTTTCCATTGAATAACTAGAAATACAGCTTTTGTGATGGAAAAGGAGCCACAATTTAATTTTAATAAATCGTAATTCTGCTTGATTATTAAAAAGCATTTGTATGAAAAAGTACATTTCTGGTTTAGCCCACATGGTCTTCCCCAATTTCTACAGACAATTCCCTGCTAACATGGTTCTCTTTCCAAGGAGCCCTACTACCTCTAGAATGGAGATGAGAGTAGGCTCAAAGAGGTACAAGGTTAGAGGCAAGTCCTCACACCCTGGAAGTCTCATAAATGAACAGCAATGGTAGACAGTGATTGAGAATATGGACCCTGGAGCCAAACCTTCTGTTTTTAAAGTCAAGTTCTGCCATTTATGAGATCTGTGGTCTTAAATGATATAATGATCTTCTCTATGCCTCAGTGTTCTCATCTGCAAGATGGGGTGGGTGTGTAAAAATACCCTGTACATCATAGGGGTGTCTAGAGATTTTAGTGTATTGATGAATATTAAATGCTTGGTTACAAGAGTGTCTAACACAGACATTAAGCATTATTTAAACATTAGCTTGAATCATAAAATTATTTCCTAACTGTTGGGTTTCCCTGAGAGTACCCGGTCTTGATGAGTCTTTCTCTTGTGTGAAATTTCATGTTTATACTAGCAAAGTTCTGAGTTTCTACTCTATGCCAGGTCCTGTACTAAGTGCTTTTATCAGCAGGGTCTCTATTTGATCATTCATGTAAGAACTATTAGTATTTATTCAGTCCCTTCTTTGTATTAAGAAACATTATGTCCAGAAATATTATAGTAAAGAAAATCAGGGATTATCTCTAGTTCACTTACAATAGTGGAATAATTCCTCATTTAATTCTCACAACGGTCCCATCAGGATGCTACCATTGTACAACTTTGCAAATGAAGAATTTGAGTATCATAAGGGTCAAAGGGCCCAGGCCTGTTAATAGCTGAGTCTGGCTCCAGAGCTCACCCTCTTCACCATTTTTTTTTATAGTATTGGTGGTGATGGGCTCTCTGGGCTGGTTGTGGATGGCAGAGAATCACATTTGTCTCACGCCTGGTTGGTAGAGGGCCTTTCAGCTGCCTCCGTAAATGCCCTGCCCTCAGGATCACCTGGACCCTTATTGCCCATGGTATTGACCTGCCTCTACTTAGGAAATGGCCTGATTAACCAGAAGCCCATGCCAATGGCCAAATCCTCAGCAAGGGTTTGATCATATTTTCTCCTCAATCCCTCAGCATGGGAGAACCCCAACAATTGGGCTATTTAGGAAATGCATGTCATGCATTTTTCTTTTGATTCCTCATGCCTTTTGAGAACCTCTTTTCAACTGTTCAGTCTACTTCTTGGTTGGGCTAATCTTCACCTGCTATATCCTGTTGTGGTCACTTCTGGTACCCAGATACCTGTCCTAGTACTGCAGAAAACTGGTTGAAGCTGGACACTCTCTGGAAAACCCAGCAACAAAAAAAAGACCAGAAGCCTTAGGGCTGATACCAACAAAACACTTCCCTCTGTCATTTTTATTGAGGACATGGTATACGCAGTCTGCATGGTGGCATACCTCCAAATTCTACAGGATTTGAAGTTTTGAATAATCCCAGGTATTAGTTGAATCGTGCCTCTACCATGTACCTGCTCTGTGACCCTGGACCAGTTCCTTAGAGTCTCTTGCCCTGCTTTTTTATGTGTCATGTATAAACTTCAGATCGGTGCAACAGTTCCCAACTCATATGGTTATCATAAGCAAAGAGATGTACTAAGTTAAACATTAATACAGTGCTTAACAAAGAATATATCCAATAATAATAATAATATCATTATAATTATTATTTATTTTGGCCATTTAGATCTGGGACCATGCAAAGTATGGTCTCAATGGTACTTTCATTCCTGGAAAAGCTATCCCTCCTTACACACACACAGAAAGTCTTTTTAACTCATAGTATAGCTAAAATGTAGTCACTTTTAAACAAAACAGAAAAATAAATATATTGAATAAAACATGATTTCTCATTTATTCTGAATGTTGATGTTTGAAGGAAAACATATAATTGAGGATGAAGAGACAGAGGAAGAGAGAGATGAGGTAGCAGTTTTATAGGGCCTTGCTACTCAGTATGGTCCACAGATCAGCCTCATTAACACCACCAGGAGCTCCTAAGAAAAGCAAAAGTCCAGGCTCACCCTAGTCCTAATGAATCAAAATCTGTGTTTCAAATGATCCCAGCTAATGCCTACCCACTTTAAGGTATACACTTAGCAGCACTGTCCAGGGCTTAAAGCTGGTGGTGCTGGCTCTTCCTGAAGTCAATTTTCACTTTGGAAAGTCTAGGTGACCTTTTTCTAGATGTGTATCTCATTAGCACGACTTTTTTACTTACCAGTAATAATTAAAGCATTTTTTAAAGTTCAAAAATTAAAATAGAGACAATGTTGGTGAGGAGAAAGAGAGGGACAGAGACAGAGACAAACAGATCAAGACAGATTTTCCTAAATGACTGCAGTACAAGTCTCAGAGGCTACACTGCCTGGGCTCTGGTTGCCAAGCAGACTAGCTGCAGTGCTGAGATTGGACAACACTGGTTTCAGTTCAGGTCCTGCATTTCTTCTAAATCCTACGGTGGCCATGAAAAGATGATCCAAAGAGGATGTTTCCTTATAAACCGGTGGTGCTCCAGGCTTGACTCAAATGGATACTTGCACTGGATTTTGAAGAAAAGGAGAAACAGAAAAGAAGGAAAGAACATAGGATTTGGAGTCAGAGTCTTGAGTTCAATTCCACTAACACCATCGACTCACTGGTGGGAAGTGAAGCACAGAACCAAGAGCCTAAGGGTCAGTTCAGGCCAGGATTCAATACTCAGTCCTCCAGGGGCCAGTTTCAGAACATGGTTATGTTAGAAAACCACCCTGCTGTGGTCTGAATGTTTGTGACCCTCAACATTCATCTGTGAAATGCTAACCTCCAGGGCGATGGTATTAGAAGGTAGGGTCTTTCAGGAAGTGATTTGGTCATGAGGGCAGAGCCCCCATAAATGGGACTCATATCCTTATAAAACAGCCCAAGGGAGCTCATTTGCCCCTTCTGCCGTGTGAGGACAAAGCAAGAAGGTGCCATGTGTGAACCAGATCCAGAGTCTGTTGATGGCTTGCTTGATCTTGGACTTTCCAGCCTCTAGAACTGTGAGAAACAAATTTCTGTTGTTTATAAGCTACCTGGTCTATGGCATTTTGTTATAGAAGAAGGAAAAAGTATTTTATTACTTTTCCTAAGTAAGATTCTTTACGGTCAGTTATAGTAAGCTTGAACTATACAGAGTCCCATGTGGTTGTTCTCACTGAAAGCAGATAAAAGAAGCATCATAAATACAGAAAGTGCAAAGGTATCTTTGTGAATCAGGAGTTACAAACCAGACAATTTGAATTGGATCTGGGTCAAAGACCTATTTTGTTGCTCTAAACATGAAAAAAACAATTAAATATCAGAGTGCCCATAATAATACAGATTTCTGACTTCTTTTAAGGAAATCTGTTAATACTGAAACCACATTTAGGCAAGATAACTACCAAATGGCACTGACCTTGGCTTATCCCTATAGAGTTCAGCAAGACAGTACCCTCCAGTCCCTGTTTTCTTACATATGCCCGATTCACCCAGTTACTTTGGCTGATGAATCTTGAGAAGTATTTCAATTTGCAACTCCTGCCATAAATGAGAGACCTCTGTTAACCAATTTGAGGTGAGCTGGAGTGAGGTTCCTTCCCCATCATCCAGTCTGGAATCCTGACTCAAGGGACCAAGGTCCTCAGTTCATAATGGGCATGTTATACAATCACAATGCAGAACAGTTATCATTTCATTTAAAAGCAGTGACTGCTAGAATTACATTTCCCATGTAAAACAATAACACAATTCCCAGTTGATCAGCAAATAAATAAGAGAAAACAGCTTTGTAATTATTTCGACAGTGGTTGGGCTCAAAGAAACCCATCAAATCCCATTTCATGAGAGACAGCACTAAGCAGAATTGAACAAACATTTTACCTGAGTCTAGTCCAACACATCCTGCTCCAAAGATGACTCCTATAATGAAAATCTGTCGTTCGCAAATGACTCATCATCTGAAAACTGTGCAGAAGATGCTGGAAACGCGGGTGATGCATGTGAAAACGAAATTAATCGATATGAAGATGAAGATCAGCAGTCTATCACAGCTGAGCTGTTTGATAATAATGAAACCGGGGAAACAGACAGGGCTCAAGAAACTCATGAAAGTGCAGGAAATGTCAACAGGAATTATGAATTCGTAACTATTGCTAGAAATGGAGAAACAAGAGTAAGCAGACAAAAGAACAGTATTGTGTCGGGAAACAACCCTGTCCATTTCTATCTCCCTTATCTAAGCCACCAATGTTGCTTCTATGTATTATGACACTGGACTCCTTACTTGCTTGATCCACATCATGTTATCCTCACAGCAGCCAAAATAATCCTGTTGGAATGCAACTCACGTCAAGGCACCCCTCTACTCACAATCATCCACTGGCCTCTACGTCACTTGCCATAAAAGCCAACATCCCCACAATGACCAATGAGACCTGCGTCACTGGGATCCCCCTTCCTCCCATTGCCCCTTCACTTACTCCAGGCACACCAACCAGGAACACAATGTTCCCAAGACATGAGCCGTGGCTCCTTCTTGGAGCACTAACAGGTGCTCTTCCAAGAACTTGGAAGTTGCCTCTCTCAGGCAACCTCAGAACTTGTTCCCTCAGTTCTTTACAATCTTCCCTCGGAAGACTTGTCTCAACCCAGCCCTCCCTAGCCAACCTATCTGAAGTTACAACCCTCTTCTTATCCTAGTCAGAGAAGTTCCCCACTAGCCACCCTCCTTCATTTTGTTCTTTAACATATTATTATCTCAAATACACACATTTTATCCAAGCATCTGGTTTATTGTCTGCCTCACCTGTTAGACTACAAGCTCCAGGAGATCTGGAAGTTTTGCTTGTCTTATTTTCTGCTGCATCTCCAGTACCCAGATATGTACCTGCAATGCAGTAGATGCTTAATAAATATTTGTCAAATACATAACTATAATTCAGAGATGTACAGGAAAAGAATGATGATAGCAATGTGTAAAAGAGATTTGTTAAATTTGCCAGAAATATGTCCAGGTAACAGCCTCCAGCCCCTCCTAGAAGATTTGTAAAGGTGGTGAGACAACACCAATCTTCTCCCAAGTGAGCAGATACAACGAAGGTTCTAGGACCACTAGAGCTGAACACTCTTCCTGCATTGGTGGTATCCTGGTCCTTTTTTCTCCTCTAGGGTAGTTATATGGTGACTGCCAGCCTGAAATCACCAGTCAGTCTCTTTCTTTCCCATTTATTTATCAAGAATCAAAATGGATTGATTTGCAATTCAATTCAACAAACATTTATTTACTGAATTGAATTTGCAAGTGCATTAAGGCTTCAATGTGACATAAAGGGAAAATTGTTAAGTTAGTCTTACAATGAGTTTTACTTCCACTTATTTATGAAGATTAATGATAAATATTTGGCATCAATCTGATTGTTTTTTATTTGCACATGTCTTATGTAAAAACCACTGATGGTAATTCGGCAATATTTGATGCCTATCTGCAAAACTACAGCAAAGGGTATGAATTAGGAAATGGTGCATTTGCAAGATGGCCATTCTCAAAATTTATTATCAGCATCTGAATGAGTCCTCCTCCTGTATCTAGAAAACTGATCCTCTTATAAGGTACTTCACTGCTTCAAGATAGACCACTGGACCACAGAGGAAAGGACATATTCAGTAACAGCCATACACTTAAGTTGGTATATATTTTGCATGAAGTCTCGCTCTATTGCCCAGGCTGGAGTGCAGTGGCATGACCTCTGCTCACTGCAACCTCCTCCTCCTGGGTTCAAGTGATTCTCCTGTCTCAGCCTCCTAAGTAGCTGAAATGACAGGCACACACCACCACACCCAGCTAAGTTTTGTATTTTTAGTAGAGACAGGGTTTCACCATGTTGGCCAGGTTGGTCTCAAACTCCTGACCTCAAGTGATCCACCCACCTCGGCCTTTCAAAGTGCTAGGATTACAGGCATGAGTCACTGCACCCAGCCAGTAAGTATAGTTTTCATTATCCTTTGTCCTTCCTTCAACTTAGAGGAGATATCTCAAAGGTCCAAGAAGCCCCGCTGACAAATAATCATGCTTGTGTCCGAGTGCATTCTGTTTGCTTCCACAATATTCTAGAGAAGTGTTTCTCAACCTCAGTACTATTGACTATTGGAGATGAAAATTTTTGTTGTGAGAGTCTGTCCTGGGCATTGCAGGATGGTTAGCAGCATCTTTGGCCTCTACCCACTAGATGCCAGCAGTACCCTCCTCCCGATCAAAACATGTCTCCAGACATTGCCAAATGTTTTCTGGAGGGCACAATTGTCCTCAGTTGAGACTACTGTTGTAGAATGAGTCTTTCCATAAATCAAATTATGTTTTCAGCACCCACTGAAAATAGTACATAATTAGGCCCTATGAATATATCACCATGGTGTCTTATAGTCATCCCCTCCTCTTCTCATGTATTATCTCACCATACTTCAGGGTCTTGGGAGTGTCCTAATCAGAGAGCAATTTGGTTGTTTAAAAAAAAAATAGAAATCCACTTAATTTAACCAAGTAAGGAATTATATGTCCTAAGCATGCACAAGAACTTCTCAGACCAGAGAAGACTGAGTGAAGACTTACAGGACTTATAATGTAGACAAGTAGTCAACTCTTTCTTCTCTCTCCCTCCTCCTTTCTTTCACTCCCCTCTTATCATTTGTCCTTCACATAATAGCAAGAGTGATCCTTTTAAAATATAAATCTGGGCTAGGCACAGTGGCTCACACCTGCAATCCCAGCACTTTGGGAGGCCGAGGCGAGCAGATCCCTTGAGGCCAGGAGTTCGAGACCAGCCTGGCCATCCTGGTGAAATCCCGTCTCTACTAAAAAAATATATATAAAAATCAGCTGGGCATGGTGTCATGCACCTGTAATCTCAGCTACTCAGGAGGGTGAGGCAGAAGAATCGCTTGAACCTGGGAGGAAGAGGATGCAGTGAACCGAGATTGCCCCACTGCACTCCAGCCTGGGTGACAGAGTGAGACTCTGTCTCAAGAAAAACAAACAAACAAACAAACAAAAATCACATCTATATAAATCTGGTCATGTTATTCCATGGTTTTCAATCATGCTTTAAATAAAATCACCATGATGACAGTGACCTTCTGATCTGGCCACTGCTTATGTCTCAGAACTTATAACTCTCTCCCTCTCTCTCACTTTTATAGCCACATAAGCTTTCTTGTCCCGCTACATATGCTCACATCCCATGGATCTGCACCTGCTCCCTCTGCCTGCAATGTCTTTTCCCCAGATAGCCCTGTGGCTCACTCTCTCATTTTATTTAAGTTTCTATTCAAGTAGTATCTTCTAATAGATATCTTCTGCAGCTATTCTGTCTAAAGTAGCAAGGTCCCCTGCCCCCAGTTCCTACCTAGTCTCCATCTCCTTATTCTCTTACCCTTTCTTCATTGCCTTTAACTCTGTAACATAATTTCAGATTGTGTTATTTATTTATTTTCTTCCTCTCACCTCAATTAAGCACATTCTGGGAGGTTAGGCCATTCCCCTCTCATAATTTCAAAGCCTAAAACAGACGATGGCATTTTAGTAGGTTCTCAGTCAATATTTGTCAAGTGAATGAATGCACATCTCATTCTCTATCCTTTGAGGAGGGACTCATATGTTCAACACACTTACAGGTAACCCATCATAGATAGTCCAAAATGGCAGCCTTAAACCTTGAGTCTGTGAAGTGAAGTTTGAGCTTCACTCCAGTTAATTAATCCAGTCTCAGTATCACTCTAAATTTGGAGGAAGAAACTGTCTTTTATAGTCAGTCTTGGCTGGGTGGCCATTCCTTGTTCAAGCAGCTGACATCAGAGATCAGGCTTCAAGGCTAAAGCTCTTAAGCCATAAATAGGGCAGATTCTCTTAAGAAAAAGGAATAGAATGGGCTAAGATGCTCAAATATTAGGTACTGGGTATTTTAACCTCATCCTCCCCTCCTCTGTCAATACTCTAAGACTTTCCTGACTGCTAATTTTCAGGGAGCCAGGAAATAAAACCCCTTCACAGAGTGAAAACTCAAGAGTTATGTTGTCAAGAAAAAATGGCTAAGGTAATACATAAGCCAGAAACCATGGCAAGCAGATGCTAACCCCAACCTATAATTTGCTCATAACTAAGAGTTTTAACCTTGAGATCAAAGTCAAATGCCAAGATCAAAGTCAAAGGAATCCGACTGAGGAGAAGAATGTAAAGTAATCTCAAAGACCATGAAGGCAAGAAGAAAGTATGCCCCAATTAGAAATCAGATGCAGCCCAAGTTGCAGTATGGTTGGGTATACACATGGGAACGTGTATTAGGGGACAGAAGGGAACATTGACACTCAAAGATTTAAGACAGGCAGGAAGAAATAAGCATGTGGGCTCTATGCTTGGAATATGTCCCTCCTTCAGGCACGGTGGCTCACGCCTATAATCCCAGCACTTTGGGAGGCCAAGGTGGGCATATCACTTGAGATCAGGAGTTCATGACCAGCCTGGCCAACATGGTGAAACCCCATCTCTACTAAAAAAGTACAAAAACTAACTGGGCATGGTGGCACGTGCCTGTAATCCCAGCTACTTAGGAGGCTGAGGCACAAGAATTGCTTGAACCCAGGAGGCACAGGTTGCAGTGAGCTGAGATCACGTCACTGCACTCCAACCTGGGTGACAAGAGCAAGACTCCATCTAAAAAATAAAAAGAAAAAGAATATGTCCCTCAAAGTTCATGTGCTGGAAATTTAATTCCTTATGTGATAGTTTTGAGAGGTGGGGTGGTTTTAAGAGCTGATTAGGTCATGAAGGCTCTTCCTTCATGAAGGGATTAATGTTATTTTCATGGGAGTGGGTTTAGAATCACAAGAGTGAGCTCGTTATAAAAGGAAGTTTGACCCCTTTTCCTCCCTCAAATGCTCTCTCCCACCCTTGTGGATACTTTCAACCATGTTATGATAGGGCAAGAAGGCTCTCATCAAATGCCAGCACCATGCTCTTGGACTTCAAAACCTCAACAGCCATGAGCCACATCAATGTCTGTTCATTATAGATTATCCAGCTTGTGGTATTCTGTTATAGTAGCACAGAACAGACTAAGACATGGATTGAGCATGAGGAAATAGGTAAGAAATTGAATTCTTACCTACTATTTGATAAGAAAGTCTTTCACAAGAGGGTAGACAGAGCAGTACCCTTTAGCAGCAGATCAACTAGGATGAGCTCTGATTGCTGGAAAGGATGTCCACATACTGCCTTAGGATTATAGGCCTTTCTGGTGTGAGATGTGTGCTCTGCACCAAACAAAAGGCTGAGCTCAGCAGCAGGCAGTGATTGCAACTGGGCGCTAGGCTCAGGAGATTTCTCATGGTCTTAATAACTAGCTTCCATCATGAGCCAATCCATCATGTACACTATTTCCATGTTAATGTTGTTAAAATGACACTAACAGCATGTCACTCCTTTGTTCAGAAGCCATCAGTGACTCATTGATGCCTAGTGGATGAAGTACAAATGTCTCAATCCTGCACTTACAACTTTCCATAATTTACACTAAAGAGTTCATTGTACAAGAACCAAAGAATGCAGGACTGGGCATGATGGGTTAAATTGTGTCCTCCAAAAAAAGATATGCTGAATTTCTAACCCCCAGAATCTCAGAATGTGACCTTATTTGGAAATAGGGTCTTCACAAATTCATCTAAGTTGAGATCAGGTTATTAGAATGGGTTCCAATCCAATACTACTGGTGTCCTGATAAAAAGGGGGAAATTTGGACATAGACAGCACAGAGAGAAGATTATGTGAAGACACATATAATCTTCATAGAGAGAAAATGGCTACGTGACAATGGAGGCAAAGAGGGGAGTGATGCATCTACCAAGCCAAGGAACACCAAGGGCTGCTGGCCTTGGTCTCAGAAGCTAGAAGACTCAAGGAAGGATTCTCTCCTAGAGCTGTGAGAGGGAACGTGATGCTGCTGACGCCTTGACTTCAGACTTCTAGCTTCCAGAACTGTGACAGAATTAATTGTTGTTGTTTTAAGCCATCTGGTTTATAATATTTTGTTAAAGCAGCCCTAGAAAACTAACATATCGAAAAAGGGGCATACCAGGATCTTCTATTTAATTTCACATGGGAGTACAGTGACCAACGTCTCAGTTTGCCTGGGTTTTCTCAGGAATTTTCAGCGATAAAAGTGGGAAAGTCCCAAGCACACTGGGACAAGTTGGTCACCTTGTGTGGCAGCCTCCCCCCTTACTAGGCAGAGTTCCAGAGAGGAAGTAAAGCAGCTTTCACCAAGTTCCTCTTTCAAGAGTCAAGTTAGGGAAAACTGTTAGGTAGGATATGTCAGCCTTAACCACAGGGGCAAGGAAATGTCAAGAGAGCTAAATATAAATTTAACATGAAGGTTCTAGAAATTACGATTGGTGAACTAGTCCCCACAGGAGCCAAATCAGGAGAGAAATAAAACAAAGGGTAACTTCATCTTAGGGAGATGATAAGAAATAAACATAGTCCATATTTGGCCCTCCTGGAGCAGATTCACCAAATGTTCCCCAGCATTGATATTTTTTTAAATTTGTATTTGTTTATAGAATAGGTAGAAAGATACCTTTTTAGTATGAATTTATTTCTTGTTAGGGTCAAGCACTTTCAAATATTTACTAACCACTTGTATTTCCTCTTGTGTGAATGGAGTATTTGCCCATGTTTCTCCCATAGGTTATAGTTGTGAAAAATTGGTTCACATGAGTTCTTCAATAGTAAATATATTTACAATGCATGTGCCACATATATTGCACATATCTATCCATGTTTATAGTATGCCTTTTTTTTTTTTTTTTTTTTTTTTTTTTTTTTTTTGAGATGGAGTCTTGCTCTGTTGCCCAAACTGGAGTGCACTGACACAATCGCGGCTCACTGCAAGCTCCACCTCCCGGGTTCACGCCATTCTCCTGCCTCAGCCTCCCGAGTAGCTGGGACTACAGGTGCCTGCCACCATGCCCAGCTAATTTTTTGTATTTTTAGGAGAGATGGGGTTTCACCGTGTTAGCCAGGATGGTCTCAATCTCCTGACCTCATGATCTGCCCGCCTCGGCCTCCCAAAGTCCTGAGATTACAGGTGTGAGCCACCGCACCCGGCCTATATAGTATGCTTTTTAATGTGGTCTATATTGCTTTCAAAGTATAGAAAATTTATTTAAATTGTTGATGCTTCCTTTGTGATTTTAAACCATTTATTTTTAATTTTGCTCTTAGGCAGTCCTTACCCCCAATTTAAACTTGTTTTTAATTTTTAATAGATAATGGTAATATTTCATCCTTGGAAAGAGAGGAGCATAAGGTTAAAACACTCATCATTCCATTTCATTACAAAAAGTCATGTCATCTTTACTTACTGTACTAAATGGCTCTTGTTCTTCCTTCCTATGGCTGGCACAGCATAAACCAGTGCCTGGACTAGGGTGAGGGGAATAAGGTGCAAGGGCACCAAATGGAAGGATTAAATAGTAATTAGCTAATTAGTATGTTTGTAAACATAAATACAACACTAAAAATCCAAAAAGTGACAGAGGGTAACAGGGGAAACAATGTTAGAAAAATAAGGAGGAGAGTAAGAAGAGAATGAAACAACTTTAAAAATTGGTATCAGACAAAATCAATGTGCAAAAATCACAAGCATTCTTATACACCAATAACAGACAAACAGAGCCAAACCATGAGTGAACTCCCATTCACAATTGCTTCAAAGAGAATAAAACACCTACGAATCCAACTTACAAGGGATGTAAAGAACCTCTTCAAGGAGAACTACAAACCACTACTCAACAAAATAAAAGAGGACACAAACAAATGGAAGAATCAATGTTGTGAAAATGGTCATACTGCCCAAGGTAATTTATAGATTCAATGCCATCCCCATCAAGCTACCAATGACTTTCTTCACAGAATTGGAAAAAAACTGCTTTAAAGTTCATATGGAACCAAAAAGAAGCCCGCATTGCCAAGACATTCCTAAGCCAAAAGAACAAAGCTGGAGGCATCATGCTACCTGACTTCAAACTATACTACAAGTCTGCAGTAACCAAAACAGCATAGTACTGGTACCAAAACAGAGATATAGACCAATGGAACAGAACAGAGCCCTCAAAAATAATGCCACACATCTACAACCATCTGATCTTTGACAAACCTGACACAAACAAGAAATGGGGAAAGGATTCCCTATTTAATAAATGGTGCTGGGAAAACTGGCTAGTGATATGAAGAAAGCTGAGACTGGATCCCTTCCTTATACCTTATACAAAAATTAATTCAAGATGGATCAAAGATTTAAACGTTAGACCTAAAACCATAAAAAACCTAGAAGAAAACCTAGGCAATACCATTCAGGACATAGGCATGAGCAAGGACTTCATGTCTAAAACACCAAAAGCAATGGCAACAAAAACCAAAATTGACAAATGGGATCTAATTAAACTAAAGAGCTTCTGCACAGCAAAAGAAACTACCATCAGAGTGAACAGGCAACCTACAGAATGGGAGAAAAATTTTTCAATTTTCTCATCTGACAAAGGGCTAATACCAGAATCTACAAAGAACTCAAACAAATTTACAAGAAAAAAACAAACAACCCCATCAAAAAGTGGGCAAAGGATATGAACAGACACTTCTCAAAAGAAGACATTTATGCAGCCAACAGACACATGAAAAAATGCTCATCAACACTGGCCATCAGAGAAATGCAAATCAAAACCACAATGAGATACCATCTCACACCAGTTAGAATGGCAATCATTAAAAAGTCAGGAAACAACAGGTGCTGGAGAGGATGTGGAGAAATAGGAACAGTTTTACACTGTTGTTGGGACTGTAAACTACTTCAATCATTGTGGAAGACAGTGTGGCGATTCCTCAAGGATCTAGAACTAGAAATACCATTTGACCCAGCCATCCCATTACTGGGTATATACCCAAAGGATTATAAATCATGCTGCTATAAAGACACATGCACACGTATGTTTATTGTGGCACTATTCACAATAGCAAAGACTTGGAACCAACACAAACGTCCATCAATGATAGACTGGATTAAGAAAATGTGGCACATATACACCATGGAATACTATGCAGCCATAAAAATGGATGCATTCATGTCCACTATAGGGACATGGATGAAGCTGGAAACCATAATTCTCAGCAAACTATTGCAAGGACAGAAAACCAAACACCACATGTTCTCACTCATAGGTGGGAACTGAACAATAAGAACACTTGGACACAGGAAGGGGAACATGACACACTGAGGCCTGTGGTGGGGTGGGGGGAGGGGGGAGGGCTAGCATTAGTAGATATACCTAATGTAAATGACGAGTTAATGGGTGCAGCACAACAACATGGCATACGTATACATATGTAACAAACCTGCACATTGTGCACATGTACCCTAGAACTTAAAGTATAATAAAAAAATAATAATAAAAGTGGTATCAGAAATAAAATAGAGAGGAAATTTCATTGAGGTGGCGTTGTGAGGATGAATCGAAAATTATTTCCTCGTTAATGAATGCAATAGATACTGGAGAACCATATTAATTATTGCTCATTTTTATGTTATTTTGTACTTATAGAACTTACCTGCCCGATCCCTATTTCACAGGTTTGCTATGTGATATCTTTGGCTGGAAGAAGTGAAAGAATGGTGTCTTGAAAAACTAAAAGTCAAGAGGCTTAATGGAATACAGTCCATATTCTATTCCTTCCTTATGCACTTGAAGAATTATCATTCTCAGTCCTCTGACAGACTGCAACTGCTCTCTGTCCTTCTGCACCTAGCATCCCAAATGTCAACATGGCCTTGAGGGAGCTGGCTGCGAGCTTGCCTTCCACTCTCTGTACCACTGGGGTTCCACAGAAAGACAGTTGGTCTTTGTCCTGTCTCCTGACACACATTTCTTAAGTTCCTTGTAAGTTCTTGTGTGACAAGGGTGACAGGAGCATCTTTTGCTCAAATGAGGTGACTCTTGGTGGGTCCCTAGATAGCTTCAGGATGGGACATCGTTGCCAGAAAGACCAAGCCTTGATTAAAAGCATGGAACTTTTAACTCCCAACCACAACCTCCAGGGAGGGGAAAAGGGCTAGAGATTGAGTCAGTCATCAATGGCCAATGATTTAATCAATCATGTCTACTTAATTAGACCCGCATTGCAAACTCAAAATGACCAGGTTCAGAGAGCTTTCCGGCTGACAACCACATCCGTGTGCCAGGAGGGTGGGGCACCTGAACTCCGTGAAGAGAGATGCTCCTGCACTCAGGACTCCTCTCAACTTTGCCCTATGTACCACTTTATCTGGCTACTCATCTTTATCCTTTATAATAAACCAGCAGAAGTAAGGTAAGTGGCTTCCTGAGTTCTGTGAGCCATCCTAGCAAACTGTCAAACCTGAGGAGAGAGCTGTGGGAACCCCCAGTCTATACAGCTGGTTGGTCAGAAGTATAGGTGACCTGGGATTTGCAACTGGTGTCTGAAGTCGGGGCAGTCTTGTGGGGCTGGGCCCTTTAACTTGTTGAATCTGTTGCTAATTCCAGGTAGATAGTGTCAGAGATCAATTGAATTATTGGACACCCAGCTGGTGTTCAGAGAATTGGGTAATTCGTTAATGTGAAAAGAAACCTCTGATTTGGTGTCAGAAGCATTGTTAAGTAAAAACAGTTCACCTGCATAACTTCCCCCTTTTTGGGAATTCCCTTGCATAATTTCTGCCTTTGATAGCAGAGCTTAGTGGCTCTTTTGATCTCATCATCCAGAAGTACAAAGTTCATCTTTTAAAGGAGAATTAATTATATAAAATATTGTATTTTTAAATTATTTATGTAATTTCTCTTAAGTAAGATTTAACATGCATAGGGCAATATTAATTAATTTAATGTGGCTCATCTTTTGTTTTAAATTAAATTTCCCTAAAAATAATTTTTATGTATAAATTCCTTATAAGGTGTGTTTTCTCTTTATGTGCTCTCAACATTTATCGAAGACTAAATAATTCCCATTGACAAATGGTGTTTTTACTTTAAGCTGCACTTTCCTATAATGTGATTTCAACATATAGGAAAAACCAAATCATTCCATATATATTTTTCTATACACATAACCTTGATGTGTATAGAATCTAGGTGCTTGGAATTTAGGTTAACAAGATGGACGTGGCCTTTTACATCAGGATGTTTAGTATAGAGAGTGTGTTAGGGAATGACTTCCCTCTTCTGGCCTAGAAGTTCTGCTTCTCTGTACTGCAGCACTTAGTTGGTGGACAGGAATGGTCCACAGGCTCTTGGAAAATTTGTTGGTGTGTAGCAAACAAGCTCACTTCTATTGGCTCCTGGCAGGAAGGAAGGATGCAGCAGCAACTCTGCAATTGTGAGCAATAATTTCCAAGACAGATGTAAGACTGTGCTAATATTGTCAACACCTTGTTGATTAACTTTCTTTGGAAGAGCATGTGTAGCAACTAATCAATAACAAGTCCAAGTCTTCTCTTCTCCTACTACTCACTCTTTGGTTGATGGAAGTTAAAAAAAAGAAAAAAGAAAAAACTTATGTTTATGTAATTTTTAACAACTACCAGAACAAATCCTGAGTCAATGTTTGACAATCTAAATCCCTTTAAAGTCCTCCTAGGGATTGCAAGTTGTTTATTGATCAAATACTCGTGTTTAGAAAATGAATTCCTCTATGAAATTGGGGGAAGAAATTCCAGTCATATGAATGAGTTGGTCTTTTCTTCCAAGGCCAATAGTGAAATAATTTATAGAGAAGAATTATAAGCAAATTAGCAATTGAGACACTGGGACTTATCTTCAGAGGAGAAAATCTAAATATTTGTCCAGTTGAAAATAGTCACACTTCTGTCTGTTAAAGAAAAAAGTAAACAAGAGACACAGTATTTAAGTCCTAAGAAGAGTGGCTAGAAAATGAGGATTTAAAATTTTATCCAAGATAAAGAATGAAACAGGCACATTTTTACCTATTTCTCCTTTAAACTAGTTACATCTGTTGAAATTACACATTTATGGACATTAACAATTTGGATAGTTGAGCAATCCTTTATTGCATGTGGTTCCTTAACTACTACTTTTAGGCAGGAGTGATACTAAAAAAATCAGCAACATACATAGCGCTGGCACGGCACTAACCAATCAGAACAGACATTCCCTTGTGCAGGCTTTTTTCTTTACTCTTTATTCTTTATTCTATAGCTGCTTGATCAATAAGGAGTCTTAGTGTAGGACCTTAGGTGACCAGGATGAGGTAGGAGATCTTCAGAGGAAACCAGAGAAGGAGCAACATATAAACTAGTAAGGCAATACCAATCATCCTTGCTGAATATAAACTCTTGCTTTAAGTCCAAAGTCAAACTCCATTATAAAAGACATCACAGTACCATCCCAGTATTTTTTTTTTCTGGGATACTATTTTGTCTTAAGCAATTGTGTTATTAGCATAATCCCAATTATACGTTCTTGAGTTAAAGCTGAAAGAAAAAACCTGAGGCGTAGTCTTCAGGTTAAACGTCAACGAGGAAATGCAAGGTTCTTAACAAAATAGAAAGTTTTAATGTTATGTGCTTGTCATTCCAACCTCTTCTTTTTTCATGCTCTTAAATGTTTTGGTATGTTACATTTAGTTTGGATGGTGTATTAATCAAGGTACACCAGAGGAAAAAAAAAAAAAAAAAAAAAAAAGACCAATGAGATGGGGAGAGAGAGAAATAAGATTTTTTTTAATTTGCTCATGCAATTGTGGGGACTGGCAAGTCCAAAATCTGTAGGGCAGACAGGCAGACTGGAAATTCAAGTACGAGTTGATGTTGCAGTCTAGCATCTGAATCTGCAGGGTAGGCCAGCAGGTAGAAAACTCAGGCAGGGTTTCCAAGTTCCAGTCTTGAGACATAATGGTGTCTTCATCTGGAGACCTCAGTCTTTGCTCTTCAACGAATAGAATAAGTACCATCCACATTATGAAGAGAGCAATCTGCTATACTTAAAGGCAATTGCTTTGAATGCTAATCACATTCACAAATACCTTCACAGTAACATCTAGACCACTGTTTGACCAAATAATTGGGCATCATAGACTTGCCAAATTGATACATAAAATTAGCCATCACTGATAAGTATTTTTGAAACTTAGTAATAGGAAGGATGATGGAACTGCTAAGGTATGGCAAAATAAAATACCCATGACTAATCCAGGACCTTTAAATATGTACTTTATGCTGGGCCCACTGCCAAGTGCCTCTCTCTTCTACACCTTACAATAGCTTGAAGGGGTAAAGATTGTTATTATTCCACTTTGTACATGACCAAACAACGATTAGGAAAGATTGCATCACTGTGCTGTATTAATTTCCTATTGTTGCTATAACAAGTTAGCACACATGTTGTGGCTTTAAAACAACACAAATTCATAATCTTACAGTTCTGGAGGTCAACAGTCAAAACTGGGTCACACTGGGCTAAACTTAAGGTGTCAGCAGGGCTGTGTTCCTTCTGGAGGCTCTAGGTCTAGAGGAGAGTCCATTTTCTTACTTTTTCCAGCATTTAAAAGCTTCTTATATTCTTTGGCTTGTCATCTCTTCTTCCATTTTCAAAGTCAACAGTCTAGCAGTTTCTAACCTCTCTGATTCTGACCTCCTTTTTGGGATGACATTCGTTCCACTCAGATGATTCAGGATAATCTCCCACTTCAAGATTCTTAACATAATCATATCTGCAAAGACCCTTTTGCCAGATAAGGCAACATATTCACAGGTTTCAAGGATTGAGACACTAGCGTCTTCAGGGAGCCATTACTCTGCCTGTCACACTTGCTTAGTCTCACACAGCTGATAGTAGTGAAGCCAGGATTCAAACCCAGTCCCATCTAACCTAGAGTCAATGATCTAGACCATGGTGGCTTTTCACCTCCCACAAATACCATGCAAAAGGAATTTAAGTCATTAGGGTGACTATGTATTTGAGCATGAGCAGCGATCATCAAAAGCATTGGTCATAGAGAAGCAAGCAGGTTCACAAAGCACTGCTTAATAAATTATCCACCGGCACATGGAAATGCTTTGTTACAAAGAATGCTTAAACCTCTGGGATTTTACTTCCATGACCAACTGAAACAGTGAATTATTCAGGCTTCCAACACTAAAATAATGCTTCTCTGATCACATAGATTAGTAACAGCCAAATTTGGAGAAGACTGAATTTTTAAAGAGTATCTTGGAAGAAGAAAGAAAGGAGACAAACAAGGACACTTTAATGCCAAAGTTAGGGCTACTGTCCTCACACAGAACACCCCAAAATCTCAAGGATCAGTTCACCGACTTGACCAGCTCCAAGAAGCCACATGGATAAAATAGGGTTGGAAGGATTCAGAAAATAAAGCTTGGAAACCCCCAGCTTGAGAGAGAAGGAAGAAGGATGTATTTACTTGGATAAAGAGAGTTCAAAACAAAACTCCGAAAAAATCACAAATAAAATCGCCCAAGGAAAATGAAAAATAATAAAACAGACAATCCTGTGTGAACACACTGTCTATTCTCCTTTAACGGTCTTTTTGCTAATTTCTCAGTTCGTCAAGTTGCAAGACAACATTTAAAAAATGACCATGGAAACAGCCTGTTTGAAGGGCTTGTAGCAGAGCACAGTGGGCAAGCATGCCCAGTTTACAAGGCAGATGCACACACACACACACACACACACACACAAACTTACCTTGATTTTTCAGTAACTTGATTTCTACTTCCATTTTCTCCACCCTGGGAGATATTTGGCTGTTGATTTAGAGACATTATCAGCTCTGAAATACTACTATTCTCCTTATGTTTATAAGAAGGAAGATTAAACAAAAAGAAAAGAAATTTCCATCTGCCTTCTATAACACTTCCCTAGGAAAAACTGATTGCTTTATAATAGGCAGCAGTGGTTCTCAACTGGGGCTTTTTGTGCCCCAGTGGGCATTTGGCAATGTCTGGAGACATTTTTGGTTGTCAGAACAGGAGGTGGGGAGGCAGGTACTACTGGCTTCTAGTGGTAGAGGGGATGCTGCCAAGCATCCTACGATGCACAGGACAGCTCCCATAACAAAGAATTATTCAGCACAGAGTGGCAATAGTAATAAAGGTTGAGAAAGCCTGACCTATAGCCCAGTGGATAAGAACAGGGCTCTGGAAGTAGATAGCCTGTATTCAAATCCTGACTTCACTACAGATTAGTCTAACACCTTAATGTTTCCATATCTCCACTTCCTTATGTCTAAAAGAGATAACAAATACACCCACTTTAGAGGGTTCTTGTGGGCATCAAATAAGTTAGTCAAGGTAAATGCTTAGAGTACAGCCTGACAAATAACATGCATATCACAAATGATGCACATATTGTTAAATATATCTCCACAGACTACTAACCTCACAGGCTAAAAATTGCTTACCTGTTTAGCTTCCTCAACTCACTCACTGAAGTGTGAGCATCCTAAGGACAACACTGGATCTTTATTGTTTGCTTCACCTCAGCACCAAGCACAGAGATTAAGGAGACTTAGAAGAAATGAGATGCCGAAGATTCAATCCACAGATGGTAGCTATTGTCATTGGCCATTGCCCACATCCACTCAGCCCTTGGCACTCCAGGCCCCATGGCTTGATGTTCTCTATGATCGAGGGCTTTCTCTGACCTGAAGTGCCAGGGACTCAATACCACCAGTAAGCAGCCCTCAATCAATAACAGATGGAATTGGTGTATTAATACCCCAGTTCCCCCGGCCCTCACCAGCGTCACTGTGAAGCACATGTTCCCCACTATCTCAGGCTTCCCCAGCAGGTGTAAGCTCCAATTGCCCAGAACAGTGCCTTGCTTCATGACATGCCCTTTCCTGATTGCTTCGCATCCTTGTCTTATTTTCCCCTTCTTCTGCCAGTGTTTTGTGGCTTAACCTCCCACATAAGCGACTATACTCTGACCCTGGTCTTCGAGCTGGCACCGGAGCAACTACAACTAACACAGCACTCCAGGAGTAGGATGGACCAATTTCTCCAGGAAGATGATCTCCCTGACTAAATATTCCTGCACATTCATGGGAGATAAAAAATCACAGTGCTTGGACTCGGGCTTCACTCCTGTCCATTTCTCATCTCTTGGGAAGCACGTCCCTTTCCACAAGATGGCAGGTACGGAAATGGGAAGTAGAAGGGAAAAAAATCCATTTTCAGAGTGATGAACTAAGTAATTTGCCTCCAGGTCTGAGACGGGTATGAAATGAAACTTGAGGTAATCTTCCGAGCAGAGCTTGGGGGCACCTGTGACTTTTAAATGGAGCTACTCTGTTTCTAGGGAAATACATACTTTTAAAAATTATGCTTGAGGCTAAAAGCTTCCAACAATAAATCTCCCGGAGGCGCACTCCTCTAGGGACAAATATACCGGGAAATCTTCAAAGAGGGTGCTCGGTTTATCACTTGGTGTCTCTTTCCCACTGAGGAAGGAAATCCCTTTGTTTCCACTGAGAAATCAAGTCCACTGGGACCTCTTCGAAGGATCAAGAATTCTTCAGCTCCTCCCATCCCCACCACTTAAAGACCACAGATCATTTCATTCTGAAAATAATCCTTTGGGGGTTGAAAGCAGACAGCATATTAGCAATCGATGCCGTTCCTCTTGACCTGAAGAAGAAAAAAGAAAATCAAACATACAAATAACAACAAGTACCCATCCTGCTGTGAAATAAAAATATAATCTCACATCTGTTCTTTTATCTTTCATGGAAAACCGGGTGATACTATTACTAAGAATTTGTTGAGCACTTACTATGTGTCTTAGTCTGTTTTCTATTGCCTATAAACAGAATACATGAAACTGAGTAATTTATAAAGAAATTTATTTTTCACAGTTATGGAGGTTGAGAAATCCAAGGTCAGGGGTGTGCAGCTAGTGACAGTCTTCTTGCTGATGGGGACTACAGAGTCCTGAAATGGCCCAGGGCATAGCATGGGAAGGGGGCTGAATGTGTTAGCTCAGGTGTCTCTTGCTGTTCTTATAAAACCACCAGTCCCACTCCTATGTTAACCCATTATCCATTAATCTATGAATGGATTAATTCATTCATAAAGTCAGAGCCCTCATGACACAATCACCTCTCAAAGGACCCACCTCTCAGTACTGCCACATTGGAGATTAAGCTCCAACGATAGTTTCAGAGGAGACAAACATTTAAACTGTAGCACTCTGTATAAGGCACTTAAATTTATCTCACCTAAAAACTCCACAAGATAAGTAACAGTATGTCCATTTTACAGATGGAGAGTCTGAGAGGCAAAGCTTTAAAAAATTGATGAAGGTTATGCCATTAGCTCATAAACAGCAAAGCTGGGATTTTTTTTTAACCCAGGAGGGCCTGACTTTAGAATTTTACACTCAGTGATTGCCTTACGTGAAACTTAAGTCAATTTAACTAATAAACATCATCTGAGGAAAGCTGATTAATTATTCCGCTAGATATCAGGCAAGAAAACAGGGAGGATATAAAAACTGACAGTCGTCAGAGGGAAAAGCCCAATGAATGGGGAATAATTGCTGCCGATGGCTAGTGAAGTCTTCCATCTGAGATTCCATAATCATCATAAACTTTATTTCTCATATGTACATGAAACGTGTGCAACTACAGTACAGTTGTTGAAGAATCTAATTTGCAGGAAAATGCAATTAAATCTAGGAGTAACAGAATTAATAGAAAAATGAGAGTTGGAGATGAATCTATCCTCACTAAAGAAAATGAGGAAAAGAGACCCACGTTCTACTGCACTGAGACCAACACTGTGACTGGAAAACCTCACAGTCTCCTGCGAAGTGAATGTGCTCAACTCTCTTCACATTCCCCATCTGTCTCACACTCAGAGCCGTGTGTCAGACTGCCCTAGCCCAATTCTGAGCTCCAACACTCACTAGCTATAGGGGCTTGAGAAGTTCCCTCATCTTTTGTGAGCCTCTGCTTCTCACTAAAATGCAGCCAGGGCTAACACCTTCATGAAAGGATTGCTGTGAATATGAAATGAGAAATGCGTGCAAAGGCATGACTCCGTGATCAGCAAGTAATAAGCACTCAGTAAATATTCCTGGGTCTCCTTAGGCCCTCACCTGAATCCTGAGAGTGCCAGGCAGTGCACACAGACACCACTGGCCCCAAGCTCTATCCAGTGGTCTTTGAGCTTGGCTTCCTTTGCAGACCAGAGCAAAGAAGGGAAACCTTGGTTAAGTGAACTAGCCTCTGCATTGAGTTCCTGGGTGGGGGGACTCTTACACTGGTGATTCAACCATGTATAGGACTCCAAGTTCAGGGGAGGGCCCTCTTTCATTCCCAGCCCCCTGGGATAAGATCTTACAGGGATGAGCCTAGAAGAAAATCCAGCTGTAAGTGCATGGATTCTCATGGTGCTTTGGTATGCACTGAGCAGAAAGAAAATGCTTATAACCAGGGGTAGATGCATAAACAGGTGGGTGTTAGGAAGACTGATGAGTGGCCCAGAATATGACCTCTTTCTTCAGAGGTTCATAAAAATAGCCCTTATTGACTGAAATTACTTTAAAGAATTATTCCTAGTCCTCATCATATATCAATAAAATTGCCCCATTATCTCCAGTTTACAGGTTGGATTGATCTTAAAGTTCAAGTATTTTACCATAAAGCCCCAGCTGGGAAGAGGCTGATTTGGAATACAGACTCAGACATCCTGGTTCTGCACCCTGTAATCTTTTCACTCTCCCTTCTGTGTCCCTCTTGAGTGATTAGTGTTCCTACAGATACCTGGAAACAGTGGGCTGTAGACAGAGAGATGAGCTGCTCAGCTCAGACCTGCTTTCAGGAAAGGCCTTACCATCTAGCTGAGGGGTGTGGGTCAGCAGACTGTACTCCCCCCCTTGCTATCTGTTCTTGAATGCAGGGACTGCCACAGCTGCAAAGTGCCAACTGAACCCAAGTCATGCTTTCAGAGCAGCTCCCATAGTGATAGAGCACGGTGGAGGCATAAAGGCCCAGTCATTTCCGTCCAAGGCAGGACACTCTGATGGGCAATACCAGCCCCAGAGCTCCCTAAAGGGTTGGCAGGGATCAGAGTTTCATGTCAGTTCAACATCTGCCTCTGCCCAATCTTGCTTTCTCCCCTTCTTTTTATAGGTGTTAATCCCAATAAATACCTTAAACTCCCAATTTTGCCTCCAAAGAACCCAACCTGCAGTACAAAATGAAGTACACCGTGTGGTCTACAGAGCCACCCTGATCCTAAAATCACAATCATTCCCATTCAGAGGGCCCAGGGAACTCAAGTCTTTTAAGCCACGGAAAGGTAGGCTCAGGTAGGGAGAAACAGAAGTTGAGTTTTGGAGTCAAAAGACCTCTATTGGACCCTTAGCTCATCCACTTTCCATCTCTGTGTTAGGCAATCCAAGTGACCTCACTCAACCTTATAGGAAAATTAGAACTAGTATTACTTCATGGGATCAATCAAGACAATGCAAACAAAAATCATAGTGCATTTTATAATGCTTATCACTGTCATCCTGACATATCCCCCTCTTTCCGTTATAGATGAATGGGCACAGTTATTTGTGGCATGGGAGAAATGCTTCTCTCTTTCCCAATAACTCAATTCCCCTCTCACTGAAGGAGAGTACATTCCATTCTTTTCCAAAAGTCTCCAAAATCAGCAGGCCCAGCAGCAAGAAAGCGAGGAACATTGTTATTCTTGTACAGCAAAGCTGTAGCATATAATTAAATCATTAAGAGGCAAATTAACTCCTCTAGCAATACTCTTCTAAGTATTTGTGGGCAAACCCATTAGCATTGTGCCAGTAAACTCTGAAATTTCTTTGCTTGCAGACTGAGTAACTACAGCCTCAAAGGCAAGGGGTGGGGTGGGTAGTGTGGTGTATGGTGATTTTACCTACCATGGAGATACAAGGGAGTGTTAGGTTGGGAAATAGATAGGATGCTAACGGTGTATTGTGACTGTATTTCATAAACCCTTGAAAATATAGCTGCCAAATTTCTTCTACATAGAGCCAACAATAAATCTATTTGTTTCCCAGGAAAATCATTCAAGAGTTTTTGGTTTCCCATTCACTTAGTCTTCATCAACTGCCCCCAATTTTGCTGAATTCACTCAGCTTGGATTATTTGGTTCTGGAGAGGACATAGCTAGGCAGGGTTACTGAGTCAGTAGAATGGGCATCTTCCAGTGGGACATTTTGGAGCTGTTTATTTAGCAGGGTTTTCAGAATAATGAATATAAAGTTGGCTTTGACTCTGTAGCCAAATATATATTTATGCTATTGACTCAAATTCAAGCTGACCAATCTGGTTGGCTGTCTGCAACCTTCAATTCTTCAACGCTTGAGTGTTTCAGTCAATATGTTGATCATTTATATGATGACCCTGCTTAAACCATTTAATAAAATGTAAACAACATGAAAGTGTATTGGAAGTCAACATAGCTCATTATTGCTGCCTATACACTCATCGAAATCCTGAGCAGGGCATCTGACCGGATTGGAGGTTTCCTCCAGAGTCATGCAAAAATTTCAGCTGTGAAAAAACTTTTTTATGGCATGTAAGATTAGCCCACACTAATGCAAGGTCAAAAATAATAGAATCAATAGGCAAACTCAATACTGTTAACATTTTGAGAAAATTACTACCAGAAAACAATGTCAACAACAGATTGAAATGGGTCTCCAAAGTCGTCCCATTGATTTCCTTTCACTTTGGTGACAATCTAACTCTTTCTTTTATGCAATATGGAATGTTTTAGCCTTCTTTTCCCCCAGCTCTGCTTTAAACATGGAATATTTCTGTTGTACTCTTTTTGACTGATGTCAAACATTACATGTGTCACAAAAACTTATATTGTTGTCCGTATCTAAGACAACTGAATATGAAAATTTATTCCATCATGTAGAGCCTTTCATGGGTCTTTAATTTAGGGCTCAGTTGATAAATTCAAGAGTTATTTTAATTATAGCAAGGCATCCAAATGCAAATGTAAACAGTGTCATTAATAAATTATCAACTAAGTAAAAACCTAATACAGGAAACAGACAGACTTGAACATAGTTTTATATCAACTATATCGCAAGCATTGTCATCACCCTTGATGTTTGAAGGAGAGCTTACTGTTTGGCAGATCCAGGTTCTTTAGTATTGAGAGATCAGACAGTAGCCATGCATTAGCAAAGGAGTTAGCAACCCCCACTCCACCCAAGACTTTTCTGCCCCAGTCTTTCCATTTTAGTCAAAGGCTCTATCACCCCCAACTCCAACCACTGATTTATTCAAACTAAAACCTTAGGAATTATCATTACTTTCTCTTCTCATAGTCAATCCTCTTTCTCATAGCCAATCCATCAGCAAGTTGTGGCAATTTTAACTCCAAATTATATTCTGAATCCATTTACTGAACTCCATCTCTGGTTATGCACTGCAGTAGCCTCTTTCTTGGTCTCCTTCTTCCGATTTTCTATTGAACAGGGCATTACGATCACTTAGAAACACAAATCAAGTCCTTAAAACTCTTTCATGGTGTCATTGCCCTTAGTATAAAACCCAGACCTCCATATCATTACCTACCGGGCCCTATATAACCTGTCCTTGTCCACTCTCCTTCCTCATCCTTGGTCACTCCATTCCTAACTTCCTGAGCTCCAGCCCCACTGTTCTTTGGCGACTCAGAACATGCCAAACTCAATAATATTTCAAGGCCTTTGCCTGGGCTGTTTCTTCTTCCTGGCACATTTTTCTCCCAACTTTATTCGTCACTGGTTTCTTCTCTTTGGCTAGGTCTCAGTTCTCCTGGAAGAACTTTCTCTGAACATGTCATCAAAGGGTGTCCTTAACCTCACCCTCATGCCACTTAGTTACTTTTATCATCTTCATCATTTCTAGTTAATATGAGATTCCTTAAAGAACGAAAAGTAGAACTACCATTTGATCCAACAATCCCACTAGTGGGTATCTACCCAGAGGAAAAGAAGTCATTACACGAAAAAGATACTTGCACATGCATGTTTATAGCAGCACAATTCACAATTGCAAAAATGTGGAACCAGCCCAAATGCCCATCAATCAATGAGTGGATAAAGAAACTGTGGTGTATATATATATATATATGATAGACTACTACTCAGCCATAAAAATGAATTAATTAATGGCATTTGCAGAGACCTGGATGAGATTGAAGACTATTATTCTAAGTGAAATAACTCAGGAATGGAAAACCGAACATTGTACGTTCTCACTCATAAGTAGGAGCTAAGCTATAAGGATGCAAAGGCATAAGAATAGCACAATGGACTTTGGAGACTCAGGGGGAAAGGGTGGGAAGGAGGTGAGGGATAAAAGACCACAAATTGAGTGCAGCATATACTGCTCAGGTGATGGGTGCACCAAAATCTCACAAATCACCACTAAAGGACTTACTCATATAACCAAACACCACGTGTTCCCCAGTAACCTATGGAAATAAAAAAATTAATAACAAACAAATAAATGAAATAATAAAATACGGGGTCTTTTGTGACTTTTTTCACTTAGCACAATGTTTTCAGGTATCACCCATGTTATAACACATATCAATAATTCATTTTAAAAAAAGGTTAACATTTATAACTCTGACTGCAGTGTATAAAAGAAAAGGGAGGGGGAGAGCTGAATCATTTTCTCTAGCATAAATCCCTTTGTTCTCAAGCTTGATTCACACAGACAGCCAAAATCTCTTCATTTATCCATTAAGGGCATTAGTACTCATCTTGCTAAATTTTCTTTGGAGTAATTTTTCAACCTTTTAGAGTTTCTCCCTAATTTCAGGGTTCTTGTCTACTTCCCATAATGCACCTGGGTATCAGGGAAAGGTCGATTCCTTATGGTGCCAGGAAGGTACTTCTGGCCTGTGAGCTCCCCTTTCATGACGGTTCCTTCTGTTCATGGTCTTCTGGCATTGCCCTCCACACTTACTGCAATTACTGTTACAAAGTGTGGCCTCCTTGCTCAATGGGTATTCAAGATTGGTGTTCACTAAGATGCAATTGAGACCCACCAGTCCTTTGGGCTCTGTGTTGGCCTCCGGTGTTAATGAATCTGGATCTCACCATTGCTTCTGGGCATGAAGTCCAAGTCCTAAACTTCCTCTACCTGAACCCAGTCTTCTTCCAGGCAAAGAGTTCATACAACATTTCCATATCCCTATGAGTACAAATGGCTGCTTGTTTCCACACCATGTTGGGGTATGTGCGGTCCTGTGATGCCACCCAGGCCAGCCAATGTTACTCTCCTTTTTCCTACCTCAGCCTCCCGAGTAGCTGGGACTACAGGCACGAGTCACCACACCCGGCTAATTTTTTGTGTTTTCAGTAGAGACGGAGTTTCACTGTGTTAGCCAGGATGGTCTCCATGTCCTGACCTCATGATCCACCCACCTCAGCCTCCCAAAGTGCTGGGATTACAGGCGTGAGCCACCGCGCCCGGCCATCACTCTCTTATGTGAAACTATGTAAGAGGTGTCCTTGTAACTAACATGATGCTTCTCTATGAGGCCTCATTCGCCTCAGTCTTCAGACTAAAAATTGTGTTCCAGAGTTAAATTCAAGATGGCCTGAAACCTAGAATCACCAGGATACTCCTCTGAGGATTTCCTGCCTCCTCTCTCCTCACTACATTTCTGGGCTCCTCCTTCTGGCCTCTAAAAACTTTTCCTGCACCTTGTGCACATGTACCCTAGAACTTAAAGTATAATAAAAAAGAAAAAAAAAAAGCTATTTATCAACATACTCTTTTTCAGTATATAAAAAAACTTTTCCCTTTTTATGTGATCAGAAATTTATTTTAATACATAACCTCACCTTTGCCACTCTAAGTTTCCTTCTGTGGTCCGCCTACCCAGCCTTCATTGTGGGATGTAAAAACCCAGTTTGGAGAATACTCAGAATAGTAGTACTTTCTTGTACTGGCTTATAAAACTCGTACAAGGCTTATAAAACTATCTTCTTACTACATCTCTATTTTGAAACTCAAAGCTAAGAGTTATAATTAAGATAATTATATTTCCGTAAGTGTTGCTTGAGGATTTTTAAATATTTTTTTAAATTCTGAAGTCATCTTAAAATTGCACAAAAGTTTCAAGTATAGAAAAATAAACATTTTCCCCCCGCACTGTAAGAGTAAGTTGCTAACCTGATGTCCGAACACCTTAGTGTGTATTTTCTATAAATAAGGACATTCTTTTACACAACCAACCATCAAAATCAGGAAACTAACATGAATCACAGGATATATTCCTATTGTCCCACTCATGTTTCTCTGATTGTCCTAGAATTGTCCTTTGTAGTCAAAGGAGCAAGTTCAAAATCAACTGTTGCTTCTATCCTCTTCAATCTGGAACACTACGTTGGTCTTTCCTTGACTTTCATAACCCGACACTTTAGAAGATCATAAGTCAGCCATTTTGTATATGTTCTCTGGCACTTCTGTGGCTGCCCACCCTTAGTGATTGTGAGATAACTGTAGCATAATCTGAAGCCATGGTTAAGAAGACAGATTCTAAAACATCCGGGGGTCACATTCTGTCTCTACCACTCCTGCATCTCTGTTGCTGCAAAAATGTGATTTCCTTGTCAGTCGAATGAAAGGAATGAAAGTGATCATTGTGTTTATTTCCTGGGGCTATTATGAGAATAGTCTTCTTCCTGCACACTCAGAGCCTGGGTTATGTGGAAATTGACGACCTCTGGCTGCAAAGCCCTTACAAATGACCAGCAGGTGCAAGAAATATAAATATCCCTTACTCCTAATTGGGACAATTTGATGATGGCTTACACTTGGAAGTTCCCCATGGGATAGAGGGCTAGAACCCAAGTTACCTTCCCTAGAACTTGTAGATACTGTATACTTGCTTGGCCTCCTTCTTCTCCTGGCTTTATTTCCTCATTTCCATTCTGGTATTTTCAGTAGACACTTCCTAATAAATTACTTCCACACAGATCCTTCTTTCAAGATCTGCTTCTGGGGAACACATCTTAGGACAATTTCCATCTTTTTAGAAAGCAGTTTGCCCGCCATACAGAGGACAGATAGAAAATAGATCGGTTCAGAAGCTGCTAGGGTCTATATATTTTTTTAAAAAGTAAATCATTCTACCCAAAAGTCAGATGTTTATCACAGCACTATTCACAAAAACACAGACATAGAATCCACCCAGGTGGCCATCAACGGTGGATTGAATAAAGAAAAGGTGGTACATATAGACCATACTATGCAGCCATAAAAAAGAACAAAATCATTTTTTTGCAGCAACATGGAAGCAACTGGAGGCCATTATCCTACATGAATTAATGCAGGGACAGAAAAACAAATATTGCATGTTCTTACTTGTAAGTGGGAACTAAACCCTGGGTACTTATGAACATGACGATGGCAACAATAGACACCAGGAACTACTAGAGGTGTGAGGGAGAGATGGGGGCAAGAGCTGAAAAATTAAAAATCAGGTACTATGCTCTGTATCTGGGTGATGGAATCAATGGTACCCCAAACCTCAGCGTCATGCAATATACCCACGTAACAAACCAGTCCATGTACCCCCTGAATCTAAAATAAAAGTTGAAATTATTTTAAAAGATGGCTTAATTTTATTGTAATTGGAGAAATGCAAAATTGAAATGAAAAACCATTTTATATCCTACACATGAGCAATAATTTTTAAAAGTCTAAATACTATCAATAGGCAAGGATGTAACAGAGAAAAATTCTTATGTAACCCAGGAAAATTATGATATACTGCCAGGAGCAGTGTAAATTGGTAGAATTACTTTGGAGATCAGCTTAGCACTATCTAGTAAAGTTGATGTGAATATCCACAACCATGTAACAAACCCATGCAACAAAACTGCACGTGTACCCCTGCACATGAGTCTAAAATAAAGGTTGAAGTTATACTTTTTAAAGAATAGAAGCTGCCAGAGTTGCCCAGATGTGAACCATGTGGGCAGAGAAATGAACATACACAGAATATTTTTGGAGATGGAGTCTACAGGACTGGCTTCTAAATGGCACACGTAAGGAGGGAAAGAGGCATATCAAGGGCGAATCCGAGATATATGCAAATTGTTTCACATGAGGAACTGAACAGCACTCCAGCTATGGAGAGCTGATATTCTTAGAATCTCAGTTAATAATACTAAACATCGTTGGTAACAAGGACTGTAGACACACAATAGAATTTAATCGCTGGTACCACAGTCTCACAATGGGAAATTACAATGCCCTGAATTTAATAGGTTTCATTTTTCAAAGTGAATATTTTGCTTTTACAATCTCTCACTGCCAGCAATGCTCTTGGATTAGAACTCATTAGAGAGTTTTCTTTTATCTAGAAACAGGGCCCTTGGCTATTCATACAGACTGGTTAGCTTTGTCTGATGGCAACAAAGGCCACTTGCCTTCCTCTTCCTCCTTTGTGTTCCCATGTTTTTGATTACCGCAGACAGGCCTTCAATTGTTTCTTCCACTTTAGCACAGCAATGACAGCATAAGGAGAAAAAAAAAAAAAAAAGGTGTCAGAAGACCTGAGTTCCAGGCCACCAACCCCAGCACTGGGACGAGTCATGCATCATCTGATCCCCAGGTTCCTCAGCGGAGTTAATCATTCCATTCCGCACATATTTATTGAGTAGCTAGTGCTTCAGTGCTTCAGGCTCTGTTGTGTATTAGGGATACGGTGATAAAATCGTCCTCATCCTTGACCTCACAGAGTTGACAGGATTCCCCATCCCCACCCACAAACAAAATGTTTTGTTAAATTAATGGGACAGACAAATGTACACTTACTACAATTTTTGTAATTTATTTACAGTCTTTTAAATGGCTCCACCTACCTTCTAATATGATCAGTTATGTTTCAAATGCCTGTTTTGCAGATTCTGAAGAAATGATCACGTATAGTTGTGGAGGTCTATAATCCCCTATCTGGAATTTTCAGGCCAAATATATTTCAAAATTCAAGTTTTACTTAGATTTTAGGTTAATAGGTTCAGATATATTAAATCATAATCTCAAAGGAAACTGAGGCAAATCCCTATAATCAAACCCAATATTTCTGCAGTGCAACCTAGCCTCAAAAGTCACTATATACATATACACACATATATATATACACATATATATATATACACATATATATACACACTATATATACACACACATATATAGTCTTTATTCATCTTGCTGTGTGGGGATATCCCATATTCCTTAGTTCAATTTTGGCCATCAAATGAATCATAAAACAAATTTAAAATAACTAGCTTTGGTCTTCAGGTGGGTTTTTTTTTTTTTTTTTTTTGGATTTCAGAATTGCATGTAAGAAATTGCAGGCCTACAGCTCATAATTTTGAAATAAGCAGGACATGGGTTGAGGCTTAAAAACCAAATTTATCAAAGATATTCATTAAATTGCATTTGCTATAATGGTATTTGACCTATAGATGACCCAGCTTTATAAATAAACTTAAAGCACCTCCAGGTCCATTAATATTTCATTGATCCATAAAATACTTTCAAGTACTTATATTTATCTGCCTCATAGAAAGACCGTATCTGATGTAGAAACCACATGCACAAAGAAAAGCAGCCTCGCTTTGGTGTCCGGGATCATAATTCACATGAGCGTTAGGAGTCAGCTATAATATAATTTTTAAGGCCCCAGGAGGGACTAATGAAAGTTGGCATGACAGAATTGGACCATGCCATATGGTGGGTCAGCTTTTCCCATGCTCAAGATAGCAATGTTAGAGTGATCTCTTTAAAATGCACATTGGAGCCAATGTCTTCCACTTAAAACCCTCCAGTGGCTTCCCACAGCACCTGGAAGAAAGGCCAAATTCCTTAACTTGATCTGGCACCATATGACCTCATCTTTCTCCATCTCTCCTGATGTTCCAACCACCTGGCCTTCTAATTTACAAAGCTCCCACCCACCTCAACACCTTTGCCCAGCTATTCCTCCTGCCTAAAAGCAGTTGAACTGGCCACATCCTTACTCCTAATGGCTTCTCTCCATCACTGAGGTTTCAACTTAAAGGTCACCCACATAAAAAGATCCCTGACCACAACTTTATCTGAAGGAAGGCACCCAGCACAGCCTTCATCAGGTTTTCTGCAGGAAAGTTGAGGCAGGACAGGTGAACAGCTTAGAACTGTCTAGTTTAAATAATTCTAGTGGGCTCTGGGACTTAAAGCTGTTCCTAGTTGGCTGATACCTGGCCCCAGGTTGATTTAGGACAGGAGACATATTGGGCTGGTGTGTGAGAGTAAGCTACAGGAGAGGGCTCAGAGTATGAAATATGGAACACAGAATAAATGGAAACAACTTTGGTCATTAATTTGGCCTTGTGATTAATGGATGTCAAATAGACAACTTCAAAAGCTATGGAAACACAGACTGGTGGCACACAACAGTAAACCAGATATATGACTGTTTTAAATAAGATAGAAGTGTATTTCTTTCATGCATAAAAGAAGTCCAAAAGTAACAAATCTAAGGCCAACATGGTCGCCCAGTGGTGTCATCAGGGAACATACATCCTTGTCTTTCCACTTCCCCAACCCAGCACAAGAGTCCCTTCTCAAGATCACTTTGCACTCATTTCCCTTTGCTGTTGTAACAAATGATCACGAATTTAGTGGCTTAAAGCAACATACATTTAGTATTGTACCATTCTGAAAGTCACGATCCAAAATGAGTCTTACAGTGCTAAGAAAAAGATGTCTAGCAAGACTGTGGTCCTTCTCAGGGCTCGAGGAGAAAATCAATTCCTCGCCTTTTCCAGCTCCTACGGGCTGCCCACATTCCTTGACTCATGGCCTGTCCCTCCATCTTCAAGGCGCATCACTCCAACCTCTGCTTCCAAAGTCTTTGACCCACTTGCTTCCTTCATCTAAGAACCCTTCTGATGACAGTGGGCCCACCTGGATAATCACCCCTCTCAAGATCCTTGACTTAATCACATCTATAGTGTTCCTTTTGCCATCTAAGGTGAGGTACTCACAGGTTTTGAGAATCAGAACACGCATGTCTTTGGGAGACCATTATTCTGTCTACCATGCACCGAATTCTCCAGGGTGGCAGCTAGAGCTCCAGGCATCAAATACACATTCCAGGCAGCAGAAAAAGAAAGGAGTGGAAACTGTCATTATCTTCACCTGCTTTAAGGAGCCTTCTCTGAAGTCCTCATAGCACTGTCTCTTATGTCTCTTTAGCTAGATTTAGTCATAATGTGTATGTTCCAGAGAAATGCAAGAGAGGCAAAGAAACGCGGACTTTGATGCCAGGGGTTGTGTCCAGTTCAAAATGAAGGTTTGCTACTAAGGAAGAGGTGGAAATAAATATATGGAAGCCCCTAGCAGTCAATACTACAATCTTCAACAGCAATATAGGTGTCATGATTACAGAAACCTCTGTCTTCTGGCTATTCTCTCCCACAGAGCTTGCACAGCCATCTGGGACCCAGCTGGCCCAGCCATAGACTGTGGAAATGTGACATGAAGCCATTCCTGCTGGAAAATCTGAGTCCTTTGAAGACAGGGCCTTGTCTTTCATGCTCACTTGTTATCTCAGTGCCTAAAACAGTGCCTGGTGCCCAACGGGCTTGCAGTAACTGTTGGTTGCGGAATGAGTCTAATCTCTTTCATATCTAGTATAGAGGTTCTCCACTGGAGGTAACTGTGGCTCCCAGGGGACATTTGCCAACGTCTGGAGACATTTTTGGTTGTCACACTGAGATGAGAGGGTGACTGGCGTCTAGTGGGTAGAAGCCAGCAATGCTGCTAAACACCCCATAATGCCCAGAACAGCCCTCGACAACAGATGACTACCCCTAGCCTCAAATGTCAATACTGCCAAGATCGAGAAACTGCACTGTATGATAGGGTGTCCAAATTCTTAGACCCAAAAATTCCAAATTTGTTTTAAAATGCCCACCATGAACGGCTGCTAGGACTCTGGGTGGAAACAGCCCCATTGTCCTATGACAGGGCCCCATTGCCCTCCTGTTCAAACGTAAATTCCATGGGTGAAGGGTAAAGTGCCTCATGACTCCACCCACACTCGCCCATCCTGTGTCACACCTTGGGGAACCTCCACAGCCATTCGTGCTGGAGCAACAGCCCCCTCCTCGCAGGTCACCAAACACATTTCCATATCCACAAGCACCTTTGCTCAAGACACTCCTCTCTCCCTTTTCACCCGTTCAATGTTTATATGTCGTCCAAGTACCCGTGCAAGAGCCATTTTCCTTTCGAAAACTTTTTCTGAAATCTTTTTCATCTTCCCATCAGGTTGTGTCATGTTCTTGCCTAAACTCCCATAATACCCTCATCATGGCAGATCACTTTTCATTTTTATTGATGTGTGGTTTTTTTTGTTTTTGTTTTTGTTGTTTTTGTTTCAGAGTCTCGCACCGTCGCCCGGGCTGGAGTGCAATGGCACGATCTCGGCTCACTGCAACCTCTGCCTCCCGAGTAGCTGGGATTACAGGCACACAGCACCACACCCAGCTAATTTTTTTGTATTTTTAGTAGAGACAGGGTTTCACTATGTTGGCCAGACTGGTCTTGAACTCCTGACCTCATAATCTGCCTGCCTCAGCCTCCCAAAGTGCTGGGATTATAGGCATGAGCCACCATGCCCTGCTGATGTGTTAATTTCTTTCTTTCTTTTTTTTCTTTTTTTTTTTTGAGACAGAGTCTCGCTCTGTCACCCAGACTGGAGTGCAGTGGCGCCATCTATGCTCACTGCAAACTCTGCCTCCCGGGTTCACGCCATTCTCCTGCCTCAGCCTCCTGAGTAGCTGGGACTACAGGTGCCAGCCACGACACCTGGCTAATTTTTTGTATTTTTAGTAGAGACGGGATTTCACTGTGTTAGCCAGGATGGCCTCAATCTTCTGACCTCGTGATCCACCCACCTTGGCCTCTCAAAGTGCTGGGATTACAGGCATGAGCCACCATGTCCGGCCCTGATGTGTTAATTTCTTAGGGCTACTATTGCAAAGGACCACAAACTGGGTGGCTTAAAACCACAGAAACAGCTGGGCGCAGTGACTCATGCGTGTAATCCCAACCCTTTAGGAGGCCCAGGCAGGCGGATCACCTGAGGTCAGGAGTTCAAGACCAGCCTGGCCAACATGGTGAAACCCCGTCTCTACCAAAAATACAAAAAGTAGCCAGGCATGGTAGCAGGTGCCTGTAATCCCAGCTACTCAGGAGGCAGGAGAATCGCTTGAACCCAGGAGGTGGAAGTTGCAGTAAGCCAAGATCGCGCCATTGCACTCCAGCCTGGGCAACAAGAGCAAAACTCCTTCTAAACAAACAAACAAACAAAACAAAACAAAACAAATAGAAACATTGCCTCAGCTCTGGAGGCTAAAAGCCCCAAATTGAGTTGCCATCCAGGTAATGCCTCCTCTGAAGGCTCTAGGGGAGGATCCTTCCTTACGTCTTGTAGCTTTTGGTAGCTCCAGGGGTTCCTTGGCTTGTGGCAACATAACTTCAGTCTCTGCCTCTACTTCATGTGGTCATCTTATCCCTGGGTCTTCTTCTTATAAGAACACCAGTCATGTGGCATTAAGGGCCTACCTTAATTAGTTACCTCATCTTCACTAATTACATCTACAACTATCCTACTTCCAAATAAATTTACATTCTAAGTTATTGGGTGTTAGGACTTCAGCATATCTTTTTGGGGGACAAAATTCAACCCATAACAACTAGCATAATAATAATTAAATATGTTGGCCTTTGAAAAGGATATGAGAAAAAGTCAAACAAATAGGTTTAAGTTAAAGAGGAGAACGTATTGGACATACCGAGGAGGTAAATGTAGCTTCAGGCATAGCTGGATCCAGGAACTCAAATACCAATCAAAGGGCTTGATATCTGCCAGTCTCTAAATTCCACTTTGCACTGTGCTCAGCTTCATGTTCAGTAAGATTTCTCCACGTGGTAACTCCCAGAAATTGTGGGTTTACATACTCTTACACTTAGAGTCCCTATCAAGTGCAAGTACAGCAGATAAGAACTTTTCTCCTGGTTTTTGCCAAGTGTAGGATTGAATATTATAGCAATACTTGGGGTCAGGTGGCTTGCTGAACCTATTGCTGTGCTAATTGGCTCAGCCTGGTCCCATGTCCACACCTGGGGTTAGGAATAGACATAGGGTCAGCCCTCTCTGTAACTCAAAGCCTGGGAACAAGGAAGAATTATACCGAGGAAAATCAGAGAGAGGAATGGATATATGGCTGGAAAATCAGCAAATACTTAACACAGACAGTTTTTTTGTCCCCTTTTTCCTGGGAGATGCAAGCAGGCTAATGTCAAAAGTGACATCCATCTTGTTTGATCCTGTGAGAAATAACACCAGACAGAGTATTTGGCACATAGCAGTTGGTCAATAAATGTTTCTCAAATTGAACTGGGATTTTCCTTTATCTGATATTTTTCTGGCCCTCTCTGGGCATCTCTTCCTTTCTTTTGATCTAAGTGTCATGCATTTCTCCTCAAGTGCCTCCCTTTTGTCTCATCAGTGAAAGTTGTAAACTATTCTAAATATAACTTGTCTTTTCTTCTTCTTTCCCAAAAGTATGATCTTACCATTGGTGGACAAAGAATTACTATGTAAAGCTACATGACTGTTATGACTGTGATGACAATGTGTTTGAATGCCACCTTTCTCCCCAGGTTCCCACCAGAGTCCTCAGAAGATGTGTGATTTATAAGAAAGAATATTATGCACAGAAAAATCCCAACCATTCATTTTCTGCCATTTTCTGCCATGTCATGCGGTGAAGAGATGTTGGTCAAAGAATAAGTCAACAGCAGTTGGGTTCACCAGCTTTCACCAACGGATCATAAAAGAGTTCATGATTTTAATCAAAGTTTGTCATCCACCCAGAACTTAATAAATGAATTTCCACCAAAAGGAAATTTAAGCTTCTGAAAGTTACCCAGCCCAAGAGTAACAGGGTGAGCTGTGGGTCCAGAAAGAAAATAAAAATCAATCATGACAATTATCCTACTAAATTATCTTAAACTGCAGTGTATCAAAAAGGCTCAGGTAAATGTCGACTGTCATACCAACAAGCAGTGCTGTTCCCATCACTGACCTTTTTCTTGTTAAAATGCATGTCCATATGCAAAATAGAAGTGTTCCATATCAGAACTGAATGCACTATCCATTTCGAGAATTTCCCAAAATAATCTGCAGGAAATGGAATTCAAGAGACAATTCGGTTTATCTAAAGACATGTACAAACAACCTTTAAAAACTGTCTTGCCTGAAGAGTCACATCTTCAGTTTGTCAGCTCCTGTTTCAATGGATTCAGACCTGAGCTTGCTTCAAAATAAGATGCAGTGGAGTGGGATGTCCTGATGGCAAAACATCCTGAAATATCTCATTTATACACAGGTCATTTCTCTGCCAACTTCCATCATCTAAAATATACCTGAAAACCCAGTGAAAAGCAAGAGAAATGGTCCTTTGAACAGCCCATATAGATGTGGTCAAACTCAAGCACTTTGCTAATGAAAGAGCTACAGTCAGAACCTATGGACTCTGAACTCTTCTTAAAAATCTAACGATCTCGGTGTAACAGTGAAGGGCCTATCAGAAATCACATGGCTCATTTAGACTGGGATAATTCAAAGGCAGTTCAGTAAAGGCACTATTTACAGAGGAGTTTGGTGTAGAAAATTCGAAGGAGCTGTTACCATCCCGAGGTCTGAAGGGAAAGAGGAGGGTGTTGTTCCCAGAATGAGGAACAATGAAGAGCTCTGTGAAAAAAAGGCTACCTGAAGAGGAATGATGACCATGGAGGAAACGACCAGCCAAGGCAACCCCAGAAAAAGTGAGTCTAGAAAACATATATCCCAGCATCCTCTCTTCCCTCTTATTTCTTGCCAGCTTGCCCAGCTGAAAGGCAGTGAGCTAGGGAGCCAGTTGATGCAGCCCCTAAAGTTCAGCTTTGCAGCCAGAGAGCAGGGTAGGACAGGGTGGCAAGTGGCCCTGCTGGGGCAAATAGACCATGACATATATACTTGGTTGATCGCTGTGGGTTTTTCAGCTCACAGTACATGTGGGGAAACTAGAAGCAACTGTTGCTAAACACGGTACATGGTCATGCCCAGAAGGGAACATCTAACAACAGCAAAGAAGAAATCAATGTTTCCTGCAGATACTGATATTCTAATATGTGAACAGGAACTTTCGAAAGTTTCAATCAAAGATACAGATTCTCTCCCAAAGGAATTCAAATAGAAATCATACGGAATGGGACAATTTAGGATCGGGCCCCAATTCTCCATGGTGCCAGAGGACATCCCTGTAGTACAGATACCTTAGTAATTTAATAGCAAGTAGTCCAGAAAAGCTTTTAAAAATCCTTAAACTTATCTTAAGCAGGTAGAGACATTTGGGGATTTTTTTATAGGGCTTTTTCCCCATAGTAGTTAAGATTTATTTGCTAATTTATGAAACACACAGTAATAATAACTAACATGTTATTGAGTTCTTACTATGTACTAGGCACTTTACACACAAAGGTCATCTCATCCTCACCCCAGCCTTATGAGCAAGCATGATTATCTCATTCCTATTTTACACATGGCACTTAAGAAATTTGCCCAGGGTCCCACAGCTGGTAAGACACAGTGCCAGGATTAAATCCAGGCAGTCTGGCTCCAGAGTCTGTCCTCCTTACTGGACACACAGCCTCTCTAGCTCACATTTACAGCACCTGCTATGTGTAAGCACAATGCAAAGGAGATGAGAACAAAAAGAAGAAAGAAGAAGGAAACCAAAGAAAAGAAAAGAAAAGAGAGAGAGAGAGAGAAAGAAAGAAAGAAAGAAAGAAAGAAAGAAAGAAAGAAAGAAAGAAAGAAAGAGAAAGAAAGAAAGAAAAAGAAAGAAAGAAAGAAAGAAAAAGAAAGAAAGAAAGAAAGAAAGAAAGAAAGAAAGAAAGAAAGAAAGAAAGAAAGAAAGAAAGAAAGAAAGAGAGAGAGAGAGAGAAAGGAAAGGAAAGGAAAGGAAAAAAGAAAAGAAAAGAAAAAAGAAATGACATCCATGGCACCTAAATGAGTCTATAGTGCAGAAAAAGTACATGGAAATGCATGGTATATTATTTTTCTATTGCCATGTAACAAATTACCACCAATTTAGCAGCCTAACATAATGAGCTCTTCCCATTCATGAGCTCTCAGTTCAGTTGATCAGAAGCCCAAGCATAGCATGCCTGGGTTCCCTTCTCAGGATCTAACAAGACTGAAATCAAGGTGTCAGTTAAGCAGCATTCATATCTGGAGGGTCTGGGGAAGGATCCATTTCCAAGCTCATAGAAGTTATCAACAGAATTCAGTTCCTTACAGTTGTAGGACTGAAGTCCCCATTTTCTTGCTGGCTCACAACTCACAGAGGCCACCCACACTCCTTGCCATGTGACCCCATCCATCTTTACAGCCAGCATTGGAGAATCTCCCTCATGCCAAACCCCACTCATTCTTTGACTCTCTCTACAGGAAGAGCATGATCTCCTGCAAGGGCTCACCTGATTAGGCCAGGCCCACCCAGAATAATCCCCTTATCCTAATGTCAACTAATTATGCATCATGATTACAATGGCAAAATCTCTTTTTCCATGGGCCTGATATCTCGTCATAGTCACAGGTTCCTCCCACACTTAAGGGAAGGGGATTACACAAGGGTGAGGGTCAGTGAAAGTCATCTTAGAATTCTGCCTCCAACACCTGGCAATGGTCGCATGAGGCATTGATGTGAGATGGTCACAAAGCAGTGTGGAGCTGACCCAAATGACCTTCTAATAAATTATATATATATAACATATTATAGTGATATGTAATTATAATAATACATATTACATATTATATGACATTTATATTATACTATATAATATTTATATAATATATTAAAAAATTTATATGTATATATTACATATAATATATACTTATGTATTGTATTAGTCCATTCTCATGCTGCTATAAGGACATACCCGAGACTGGGTAATTTATAAAGAAAAAGAGGTTTAATGGACTCACAGTCTCACATGGCTGGGGAGGCCTCACAATCATGGCAGAAGGTGAAGAAGGTGCAAAGTCACATCTTACATGGTGGCAGGAAAGACAGCGTGTGCAGGGGAACTGCCCTTTATAAAACCATGAGATCTCATGAGGCTTATTCAATATCACTAGAACAGCATGGGAAAAACCCACCCCCACGATTCAATTACTCCCCACTGGGTCCCTCCCACTACAGATGGGGATTATGGGAGCTACACTTCAAGATGAGATTTGGGTGGGGACACAGCCAAACCTGGAGAAACTTGAGTTGCAAGTTTTCCATAGTGGTTAAAATTTATTTGTCAAAACTTATATATAAGTTTTATATTATATATAATATAAATGCCTATTTTATTATATACAATATAAATATCTATATAACATATAGATATATGTATTAGAGAGATAGAAAGTCATTAATTAACCTTGCAAACCTGGAGTCAGACTATGGGGATACTCCTTGGGCTCCGTCTTTATTGTTCAAGTTGTTTAATTCCTCCAAACCTTGGAGAAGTTTCCTGCTCTGACGTCCAATAAGTGACAGTATATTTCTCATAAGGTTGCTGTGAGGAGTAACATTTAAATCCATGTGGCTTCCTAGCACAGCACCTGGCAAGGAGTAGGCACTGGATACTGTTAGCTATTAGAATTAATATTAGCATTGCTGTTAATATCTTTATTGCTATTCATATTTGAGTGAAATAAGCCTAGACTGAGTTCACAGCACAGCTGAGAAAATTTCCATTGCTTGTGTGGTTTAACATGGATTCTGGGAGCAATAACCCTGGTCACTGATGCATCAACTCTGGAATAAATGCCAGTGGCCGCTGGCAAGAAAGGAACAAGAGCATCCCATATTCCAGCTGCATTTACAAGATGGCTTATTGCTTTTATAGATCCTTCAGACAAGGGCACAAAGGCTTCCAGAGAGAAAAGCCTGAGATACTCTAATATGTATATGAACAGGAACATTTGTAAGATTCTTCAAAGCATATGGTCTCCAACCAAAGCAGACAAGCAATTGGAAACAGAGAAAGTTCTCCTCGCCTATCTATTTACGCTATAACAAGCTTCTCTTTTGCATTCACTTTAATTTAAACAACGTTGTATGTCAGGCTACTTCCTGCAAGTTGCAACTCATTTCAGCTCCTTTTGCATCATCACTCAAGAGAAGGCACCCACGGAGGCAAGGTGTGGGGGTTGTTTCATTATTGGGGACGGTGTCCTTTCCAGAAGCATCACCCTCTTTAGCTGGTGAGGAGTGTTTTCTGATCTTTTCTAGAGCAGTGTCCTCCAAAGTGGAAAATAAGCAAAAAAAGCCATTAGACCTTCTATTTATACTTACTTCAAACTAAAAATAAAAAAGAAATTAAAGTGTGTTATATTTTAATAAGCAGCTTGACACTTGCCTCACTCCCTCTGCGTCGGTTACATATGGTATTGCAGAAATTCTGAGAGAAGGTGGGAATTCCACAACTCAGAGGAACTGGGGATGGGGGACACAATGGCATTCTTTTTTTTTTTTTTTTTAATTATACTTTTAGTTCTGGGATACGTGTGCAGAACACGCAGGTTTGTTACATAGGTGTACACGTGCCATGGTGGTTTGCTGCACCCATCAACCCGTCATCTACATTAGGTATTTCTCCTAACGCTATGCTCCCCTAGCCCCCCACCGCTCCCCCCAACAGGCCCTGGTATGTAATGTTACCCTCCTGTGTTCATGTGTTCTCATTGTTCAGCTCCCACTTATGAGTGAGAATGTGCAGTGTTTGGTTTTCTGTTCTTGTGTTAGTTTGCTGAGAATGATGGTTTCCAGTTTCATCCACATCCCTGCAAAGGACATGAACTCATCCTTTTTATGGCTGCATAGTATTCCATGGTGTATATGCGCCACATTTTCTTTATCCAGTCTATCATAGATGGGCATTTGGTTTGGTTCCAAGTCTTTGCTATTGTGAATAGTGCTGCAATAAACGTACGTGTGCATGTGTCTTTACAGTAGAATGCAAATCAATAAACGTAATCCAAACAGAACCAATGACAGAAACCACATGATTATCTCAATAGATGCAGAGAAGACCTTCAATAAAATTCAACACCCCTTCATGCTAAAAACGCTCAATATTGATAGAACATATCTCAAAACAATGGGAGTTATTTTTGACAAACCCACAGCCAATATCATACTGAATGGGCAAAAGCTGGAAGCATTCCCTTTGAAAACCAGCACAAGACAAGGATGCCCTCTCTCTCCACTCCAATTTAACATAGTATTGGAAGTTCTGGCCAGGGCAATCAGACAAGAGAGTTGATGGGTGCAGCACACCAACATGGCACAAGTATACATATGTAACAAACCTGCACGTTATGCACATGTACCCTAGAACTTAAAGTATAATAATAATAACAAATAAATAAATAAATTTTTAAAAAATGAGAAAGAAATAAAAGTATTCACATAGGAAGAGAGGAAGTCAGATTGTCTCTGCAGATGTCAATGGCGTTCTTACTGCCTCTAGCCTATAACCTACTGAGGTTTCTTGCAATTTACACATGCCTGGTAGTGTGGATTCACAGACTGCATTATCTCCTCTTAACTATAGCAGCTCTCACAAAAAGGACTAGTGGCTTAAAGATTCCTACAAAGTAATCTGAATTGAAGGAAATAATAACAATGCAAGCATCTGCATGCAAGGAGAAAATGGCTGTAACTTCTCCCACCACTAATACGAGCTTTTTATCAGTTATATTGTGATGTAAAAAAAAAGACGGTGAGCAACTCGAATCTGTCAAAACAAACAAATAAAAAAGGAAGTTATCAAGCAGATTAACATATAGATTTACATTTAAAACCGTGATCCGATATTTTCTATACTAGAATATAGGTTCCAGAACATCAGGGATCTTGTGTTTTTTCAAGCTTTTTACTCATATTCTTAGCTTGGCACAAAGGAGGCACTGCATAAATATCTATTAATAAATAACTTAATCTGTAATGATGAGGCTTACATTTTTCAGAGATAGCCTCAATCATCTCTCTCCTTCCATAGGCTGGCTTACAACGTGATCTTGCTATTCCCTCATCAAGAAGTATAGTCTAGGCCTGGCGCGGTGGCTCATGCCTGTAATCCCAGCACTTTGGGAGGCTGAGGTGGGCAGATCACCAGGCCAACACAGTGAAACCCCATCTCTACTAAAAATACAAAAATTAGCTGGGCGTGGTGGCAGGTGCCTGTAATTCCAGCTACTTGAGAGGCTGAGGCAGGAGAATTTCTTGAACCTGGGAGTCAGAGGTTGCAGTGAGCCAAGATCGCATCACTGCACTCCAGCCTGGCGAAAGAGTGAGACTCCATCAAAAAAAAAAAAAAAGAATAAGAAGAAGAAGGAGAAATATAGTCTAATTCCCAGCCCTTGAGCCAAGGCAGGCTTATGACAGCTTTGATGGATAGATTATGGCAGAGGGAATGCTACGTGACTTCCAAGGCTGTCAGGAAAAGCCACACAGCTTTCCTCTCTGATTTCTCCTGAGATGCTTATTCTGGAGGGAGCAACATCTGCTATTCAAGAAGTCCAGCTACACTGAGACCATCGTGGTGAAAGAGGCACATGAACACTCTGACCAACAGCCCCAGTTAAGGTCCCAAAGCTGCCAGTCATGGCAATGGCACAACTTGGACATCCTTCAAATGACTGTAGCCTCAGCTTCATCCAGTATCAGACTGTACTACACAAGGACCTGCAAGTGAGAACCAGTCAGCTGAGCCCTTTCCTAATTCCTGACCCAGAAATCATGAGCAAAACAAACTTGTGAGTTTAAATCATTAAATTTGGGGATCATTTATTACGTGTTACTAGATAACTAAAACAATAAACCTCCTCCCAAATATATGTTATGGTTTAATATTTTTTATTTCTTTTCTTTTCTTTTTTTATTTTTTTGAGACAGAGTCTCACTCTGTTGCCAGAATGGAGTGCAATGGCACCATCTTGGCTCACTGCAACCTCCTCCTCCCAGGTTCAAGCAATTCTCACGCCTCAGCTTCCAAGTAGCTGAGATTACAGGCACCCACTACCAACTCTGGCTAATTTTTTGTATTTTTAGTAGAGACAGGGTTTCACCATGTTGACCAGGCTGTTCTCGAACTCCCAACCTCAGGTGATCCACCCGCCTTGGCCTCCCAAAGTGCTGGGATTACAGGTGTGAGCCACCGTGCCCGGCCATGGCTTAAGATATTTTTTAATAATACTATAAGGCCATCGCAAGTCATGAAACATGTAAAACTAAGCATGCAGTTCATTTCTAATACTAATTTTATTTAGTGAGAGCAATGATATTTTGGTACTATTCACAAATAGAGTAATTAGATTACAAGTAATTTCAGTTTTATCAATTTGTAATAGACCTAATGTTTGTGTCCACCCAAAATCCACATATTGAAATTCTAATCCCCAAAGTGATAATAGGTTGGTGCTTGCGGCTTTTGCCATTACTTTTAATGGTAATGCCGATGGCACAACTAGCACATCCTTCAGAGGACTGCAGTCTCAGCTACAGCCAATTGGTTTTAATGGCAAAACCACAAATACTTTTGCACCAACCTAATATTAGGAGGTGGGGCCTTTAGTGGGTAATCGGGTCATGAGAGTGGGATCCTCATGAATCCTATTCCCTCATCAAGAATTGTAGTCTGGCTGGGCACAGTGGCTCATGCCTGTAATCCCAGCACTTTGGGAGGCCGAGGCAGACGGATCACCTGAGGTCAGGAGTTCAAGACCAGCCTGACCAACATGATGAAACTGTCTCTACTAAAAATACAAAACGTAGCCAGGCATGGTGGCAGGCACCTGTAATCCCAGCTACTTGAGAGGTTAAGGCAGGAGAATCACTTGAACCCGGGAGGCAGAGGTTGCAGTGAGCTGAGATCATGCCACTGCACTCCAGCCTGGGCAAGAAGAGCAAAACTCTGTCTTAAAAAAAAAAAAAGAAAAAAAAAGTGTAGTCTAATTCCCCAGCCCTTAAGGCAAGGCAGGCTTATAACTGCTTTGATGGATTGATCCTATTCATGAGGATTCCACTCTCATGACCCAGTTACCCACTAAAGGCCCCTTTTGTCATGTGAGGATACAATGGAAAGTCAGTAACCTGCAGCCTGGAAGAGGACCGTCACCAGAACCTAACAATGCTGGCACCCTGATTTCGGACTGCCAGCCTCCAGAACAATGAGAAATACATGTTTGTCGTGTAAACCATCCAGTCCATGGTATTTTTGCTACAATGGCTCAAACTGAGACACCATTTAAAATTATAACTGCTTATGTATGCTTTCTGGTGGACATAAGATATCATCAGTGCAAGTATATAATTTACAAATAAGTACACAAATATTGGGAATGCATGTTTAAAATATTTCAAACTGAAGTGTAAGATTAAATTGCTAGATTGGAAAATGAAGAAAATAAATCAAACCTCTCCCAGCATCCTGCACAACATTTCAGGAGGTTCTTGGACTCTTGTCATCCAGACCTGGCCTCACTTTAATGAATCCCATCTTGGGTATGTATCTAGCAGGCAATGTGCACAGTGCTTGTGTGCCGTCTGTGCTGTAGTTGCCAGACCTCTTGGATTCATCCCTGTTCTGCTTCTCACTCCCTCTGCACATTTAGGCAAATTACTCTAACCTTCCCCTCCACCCTTTTTCTTGAGACAAGATGGAGTACAGTGATGTCATCACAGCTCATTGCAGACTCGACTTCCCAAGCTCCAGTGATTCTCACACCTCAGCCTCACAAGTAGCTGAGACTACAAGTGTGCGCCATCACACTCAGCTAATTTATTTTATTTTATTGCTATTATTATTATCATTATTATTAGAGAGACGGGTCTCACTAGGTTTCCCAGGCTGGCCTCAAACTCCTGGGCTTAAGTGATCCTCCCACCTCAGCCCCACAAAGTGCTGGGATTAGAGGCATGAGCCACCACACCTATCCTCTAACTTTTTTCTGAGCCTCAGTTTCCTAATCTGTAAAAGCCAACTTATAAGACTAGATAGCTCATAGGGTTATTGTGAAGATCAAAGGAAAAACTTTGAGTAAAGAACCTGTTCAGGATTGTATGTGTATAGCACGCTCAGCACAGGTAGTCAACACTCAATAAACATCAGCTGCATCTTCATCCTCATTATTACAAGGGGCAACCTCCGAAAGAACACAGGAAAGGCAGGAAACGCATGTAAAATGGGGCCATAGAGCAGATTCTGAGTGATGGTCCTAAGGACTCAAATGAGGAAGATGCTCAGTCTTATAAAGAGAAAAAAGAATAAAAATCATGAAACTACCACAGTATCATGTGCCAAAAAATTCTGAGATAGCAGTGATTTGGAGAAATATACTGGTGAGAATGTGAAGTTCTGTAAACTTTCTGGAAAGTAATCATCTGTGTTCATTTAAATTAAAATTATACATACCCTTTGACCCAGCAATCACACCTTTGTAAATATATCCCAAAGCAACAGTGTATAAGAATATGTTAAAAAATGATGTGTGTATGTGTGTTTATGTATATAGGCATAGACACATACATGTGTATACATGCATGCATTTGTGTCTGGTTATAATACCATAGAAAAAAGACTACAAGGTTATGCACTAAGCTGTTAAAATTAGTTACTTTAAGAGAGATGGAGATGGAGAGGAATAGACCAAAAAAATTCCTTATGCACTAAATTGCTACCCTTGCTATAAATCACTGGTATTTATTTATTTTTAAATAAAGAAACTAGAGAACTTGGAACTTCACTGTTTATCTTAGATAAAGCCACATGTAAAGCACATCCTTCCTTCTCCTGAAGAGGAGTTTCTGGTCTTTAAAAGATGAAGTTCTAAATGGCGGATCCTCGTACTTTTGACCACTGGGGATGGATGGTGCAAGTGCAGGAGAAAAGGAGACGGGAGAGAGAGGAAAATCAGGCAAAAAGTCAAAATCTTGGAATTTTGCATTTCACAGTCACGTAAAATAAACCAAACAGGCAAAAAGCAATGATGAGAACTTTTCTTACTTAAAGTATCTCCTATTACACCTCCCAAATTATAAACATATTTGTGATTGGCCAAGTACATATATTCTAGTAGGTAAAAAAAGAAAATACACCATTTAGATAGACTCAGGATATTTTTTAAGTACCTACCAACTGTCAATCACCCTCCAGTTGCTTTCAAATATCAATTTCATCTCCAGAACATTCCAGTGGTTGAGTCAGCAAGCACTCCCAATCACTGGCACTTTAGTTTGAAATACCATCATGAGCCACTCCGGTTTCTAAGGGAGACTGTTCTGGAGTACAGGGGATTTGGCCTAAAGGAGACGTTTTATTTGGGATTGTTTTGGCAGCAGGTGTCAACATCTAATTTAATCTGATTTTAGCAAAAAAAGGGCCTTTATTATCTTACTTATCGTGGAATTTTTTGCAATAAGCCTACTTCCCAGGGCCAGATCCGGCCATTCCAAGATTTCATCAGGATTCTTTCTCTAATTTTCATCTCTGCTTATCTCAGTGCGGGCTTTATTATCTGGGTGACTCTCCCTTCACAGTAACAGCATCCAACATGCATTCTATGCACTTTGTAGCCCTGGTGAAAAGATGTCTTCCTGTTCCCCATAAAGTCCACTCAATTACCTTGTCACATCTGGAACCAAGGGGGAGGAGTCAAATCTATTCAAACTCTTTGGACAGGGATGAGGGAGGCATGGTTCCTCAAAAGGAAATTTAAGACATTACTATCAGAAGAAGGTCTGGACTTGGGGTAAGCGAAGCAACATATGTCCGTTTCAGGGAATAACAAGAAGTGATTTGGGTCATGGTGTCCTGCAGACTCCCAGGAACCCTTCTGTAGCACAAAGCCTGCCATGTGGTGAATATGGCTATGAGTGAGAAATCAGGGAGGCCCAGAAGGTCACACGAGGATAATGGAAAGAGCTGGCCTGCTGATTCAAAGTCTGTGTTTGGAATTCCCTGATGAATCCTACACTCTTTAGAGTTTGAGAACCTTGGGATCTGAGCTCTGTTAAAAAAAAAAAAAAAAAAAAAAAAAAAAAAAAGGATACCCCTGCTATACCTGCCCACAAACCTATAGACTTGAGAAGGACAAAAAGGTGGGGCTTATGAACATGGGCTCTGACAACAAACCAGGGCCATCTCCCTCCTTCCCTACCTGCCACCCATTAGCTTGTGATGTGTGGAAGTGATTTAACTTTCCTGCATTTCATTTTCTCATCAGGAAAATGCAGCTTATTGCCAACTACATGGACTTCTGGCCAGCATTAGTGTTTTCTTCAAGAGTTCCATAAAGGAGCAGCCAAGAGGGTGGGGAAGGGAACCCCATGTTTAGAAGGAGTTTGCTCTCCTGCTTACCAGTGAGGTGAACTTGCTCTGAAATTGTTTCCTCGCCTGGGAAGAAGTAAAGTTAATGATAGCACCTGCCTTCTACAATTTTCTGTAGGATTAACATCACAGGTGTTCTGCACTGTGCCGGCAGAGAGCAAGCACTCAACATATGGCAGGTGCTGGGGCTCTCACTCGGATACAAGTCTCGTGAGCTCAAGGCTTTGTGTCTGTCTTAGCTGAGCTGTAACTTAGAACAGTGCCTGGCATATAATGGATGTCCAACAGATATTTGTCAGAGAAACTGTGGAATGCTTGTCATCAGTTCAGTATTACCTCAACTCGGCCTTCTCTTCTACAACTTCTCCTACTTCCCAAATTTTCTGATTCAGATGTTATATTCAGTGCATAGTTATCAAGCACCTGTTTTGTTGCAGGCACTCATCCACACTCTGGGAACGGAGCTGTGAATAAGACATGCAAAGCAGTTACTCTTGGGAGTTCATATTCTTCTAGAGAGAGGGAGGGGGGTTGTATATTCGGTGGGGATAAGGTCTAAGAAAGAAATAAAGTGCAGTGACGACAAGGAGTTGAGGGGTGGGAAGTCAAAAATATGTGATCTGGGAAGCTTCGGACAAGATGGCTTTTGAGCTCACTCCCAAAAGATGCAAGGAGCCAGCCATGAAAAGGGCTAGTAGGAGGGAATTCGAGGTGGAAGTCCTGAGGTGGCATTATGGATTGAATTGTGTCCCCAGAGAGATATGCTGAAGTGATAACTAGTACCTGTAAATACGGCCTTATTTGGAAAGAGAGCCTTAGCAAATATAGTGAAGTTGAGTTCTACTCAATTCAGGTGGGCCCTAATCCAATGACCAATGTCTTTATAAGAAGAGGAGAAGAGACGTAGAAACACACAGGGAGGCAGAGATGGGGACAAAGCACCCACACGCCAAGGAATTGCCAACAACGTCAGGAACTCAGAGAAGGAAATGGAATACTTCCCTGGAGCCTTCAGAGGGGATATGGCCATGCAGACACCTTGATTCGGACTCCAAGCCTCCAGAACTATGGGAGAATAGATTTCTGTTGTTTTTCACCACCTGGTTTGTGGAGCTTTGTTAAGGCAACTCCAGGAAATTAATGCAAGTGGAAATAAGCTTGGCATGTTCAAGGGACAGGAAGGAAGATTGTTGACAATGGACTGCAGGGGAGAGAGTCAAGAAATAAGGGCAGAGAGTTAGGAAGAGGCGAACTCAGCAGGACCTGGTGGGCCATGGTGTAAACACCAACCGCTGTTCAGCCTGCAAGGGAAGCCAGGGGAGGAGCTCAGTGGGGGAAGGACATGATTTACGTTTTTCAGAATCACTTGGGCACCTATACTATGGGGGCACATAGCAAAACAGAGGGACTGGTTAGCCTGGAGACAGTCATTGCTAAGGGCATGGGGTGGCTTTTATTACCCTGGCAGTAGCATCCTTTAGATATTGAAAGGAAGGACCATCGACTGAGTTAGGTGAGTCTGGAAGCACCTTTCAACCCAGGAGTTGCTCAAGGAAGAAGGGTGGATGCTCATTTTGTGTGTGTGCCTCCAGATCTTTCACCTCAAACCACAATCTGCCATCTTTCTCCCATTCTAAATTCACTAGTGTTCCAGAAGTGAAGCGCATATTTTCTAAGAAAGTGGATAGGTGCATACATCTGCACATAGGCATTTGCACATGGCTGTAAATTAATGGCTCATGCTTAAGGAAGAAGGAAGTACCAATCCCTGCTATGTATGGTCAGCCTGTGTTTTCTCTTTCTTTTTCTAAGCATGAAAATGCTGTATTTTGTATTTTTCCCTCACTGTGATCATTCTGGTTTTGTGACTGTGTATTAGTTACCCTGGCAACGTGGTAGACTTGAATTTGATTGGCCAGGTTGTCAGGTTCATTGTGAGAGCCAGGGGCCCGTTTTTGAGCGCTAGACCTGTGCATGTTTACCGCAGCTACACAGACAAGCTTGGTCAGGAAAACCTGATTGAGCAGAACTTCTGCATCCCCTCTGTCTGCCAGAGGGACCCTTCCAGCACCTGCTGTGTGAATGTCCCTTGCATTGCTTTTGAAAAGATGCAAGAGCTCATCTCTATCTTTGAAATGTCTGTCAGAAAATGTGCTTAGCATTGGTATGTTCAGACGATGGTGCAGAATATATTTATTTATAATGAGAAATTAATTCTCAAAGAAGCTTAGGGAGAATGGTCTAATTGCTGGACCATGGGATTAGAACCTGTTACACAGATTTAATTCAGACTTGCTGTGCATTATTGAGTAAGTCACAAACTCAGCCAAATGCTTCATTTTCTGTAAATAAATTCCATTCATAAAGAAAGAGCCTCATCTTAAGAATGAAGTTCTAAGAGCACTGAAGATTTAAACTGGGATAAAGTTGTAGTCTTGTTCTTCCAACAATATTGAATCACTTATTTAATCAATGTATCAGATACCTGGTTTACTGATTAAAGTCGGCTTCTATTCATTTACCAATTACCTAGGAAAAAAACAAACTCCCATGTATGGCTGAAAATCTTTATTAGCCAATGAATAAATAACTCCAAAAAAAAGTAAAGTTAGATACAGACCAATGCCTTAAAAAGTAATAACTGTGTTTTTCTTATTTGCTCAGATTCCTAAGTAGCCACACCTGGCTCACTTCTTGCAATCCTTTTGTTTTCAAAGAAAGCATATCATCGATGCCTGGATCTATCACACTCTCTGTATTTGAACGTATTATATCTAACTGTGCTATATAACCAGAACAGTCTTAATATAGATGTAAAAGTCATTGGCAAGCAGTCATTTTTCACCTGGGTTAAGTGTTACAGTATGTTCAGCTCCAGTAAGGCTAACATTTAGGATGTCCAATTCAAAGAAGAAGAAAAAAAGTCTGAAGGGAAAAGAGACAAGAAGCACATTCCAAATATCCTTCCAAAAAAGATGATTGCACACTAATAATTAATTCCTCTGCTAAAGTTACTAGGGAAAAACGTGAACCATCTAAAACTCAGACCTCCCCCAACCCCCCATTCAGGAAAAAAAAAATGCCTTGTTAATTGTGCACAGGGCGACAAGAGAATCAGAGAATAATAGGAAACTAACTCCTTCAGGGTTGAGCCGATAAACCAAATTAATATTAGCTTTTGAACATCACATGCTTTCTAAAAGACCTGGCGTGGTTGGATTTTGTTAGTGAAACTTGTTTGCAAGACTATCAGTAGTGCATTCAGATTAAGCATTGTTTCTAAATCTGCTAATTTGCTTGCACATGGCACAATGACACAGCCTTAGATTTGTGTAAGGAGTGTTAATTTGTTTAGCATAAATATTTTAAATATACCACAATTTTTATAACTCTTTTTTTTTTTGGTCCGCCTTTATTGTCTAACACTTTGGGAATCCCCCAAAATGGAAGTGGCAGGACTCTTGACCCTTGAGAGGCCTGCTTGCTCTCAGATTTGTGTGCAAGGAAGATTCTTCTGGAAATAACCCTCTTTTTTTTTTTTTTTTTTTTTTTTTTTGTTTGTTTGTTTGTTTGTTTGTTTGAGATGGAGTCTTGCTCTGTGGCCCAGGCTGGAATGCAGTGGCGCAATCTCGGCTCACTGCAAGCTCCGCCTCCTGAGTTCACGCCATTCTCCTGCTTCAGCCTCCCAAGTAGCTGGGACTACAGGTGCCCGCCACCACCCTGGGTTAATTTTTTGTATTTTTAGTTTCACCGTGTTAGCCAGGATGGTCTCGATCTCCTGACCTCATGATCCGCCCGCCTCAGCCTCCCAAAGTGCGGGAATTACAGGCATGAGCCCCTGCACCCAGCCCTGGAAATAACCCTCTCTTGACCAGGAGGCACTTGGTCAGATGCTTCCGCGGTGAGCCCTGGCTTGAGGCTGCTCGTTCCTGCTGGTCTTGTGCCCTGCCTGCTTGGAAGCCACCCTCCCCAGCCTCTCCCTTCCTAGAACTCCGAGCCACAGACAAGTGCCCAGAACATTACCCTGAGATTTTCAAAGAAGACAGAGAAGAATAAGAAAATGAAAAAACTCAAATAAAAGTCTGTGGAGATGGAATTAATTAACAGGAAAAAATAATACGAAGGCCAAGGAGAGGAGAGAGGGTGAGAAACAACAAAAACTCATTTAGAGCCAACAGAGATCATCTGAGGGAAAGCAAAGAATGGAACCCAAATGAAAGATTCTGTGAAGTCTAGGGAGAAGACTTGGGGATGTGCACAGAGATAAAAGGATGCAGTGATTAATAAAACAGAGGGGAAAATGAAAATGCAACACAAAGCCCTCCGGTTCTACATACAAGCCAAGGTACATATGCCAGTAAAAGCAGGGAAATGGGGAACAAAGGATGTCATAGCAACCTCAACGAGCCCTGTTGTACTAGTGATTGCAGCACTCATGGACATCCATCAGGAAGCCTCCAATACCCAAACCAGGTACTCACAAGGGGAGGGCTGTGGCCCTCAGCCAGGGGGATCTGAGCCCCTGCAAAGCACTCTTGTCTCACTTTCTTCCTTCCTCCCTCCCAAAAATCCAAACCAGTTCTGCACCAAGCCTCTCCCTTCTTTTCCCGCAGCTGTTTTCCTGAAATGCAGGAAAACAAACCTGGACCAAGCATCCTGATGCTTTCACACCCCCCAAATTATGCTTCCCAAGTTGTTTCAACCCTGAGTAATGTCGTAGCATTCCTTTGTGCTCTCGAAAGACTCCCTGCTCCTTTAAAACAAAGACAATGATAATAACAAAAGAAAAACGCATAAATGTGTTTTGCTTGCTGTTGCAAAATCAGGCATCCCACCGTTCGAATTCATCTGGGGATGTGGACATCCAATGGGATATATAGCTCATTTACCTGTGCCTAATTCAAAGAGAAATGCTCATTTCCTTCCACCTCTATCTTCTACTTAAATTGTAGGTCTCTTCTTTATTAATAGACCATCACTTCTTTCTACTTTCTTGTGGTTTGAGTGGGGGAAATACTGGGACATTTGGAACGAAACTGGAAAGATGAATGTTTCACCATCAAGACTTGGAACGCAGTGGAAAATAAAAGAACTTTTACAGGAACCGAATGGAGATATTGACATGTGTGTCTGGAAATCTAAACTTAGTAAAGTGTAAGGCAAGAACAGGCTTTCCCACTTTATTTCTGTATCTGGAAAGTTTCAGCGGCTGGTACCATATGAATATTTATTAATGCATTGTGAATCAGAACCTGTGATTATTACTCAAACTATCTTTTTACCTTGCAAGCTTCAACTCAGAAGAATAAAAACACATCTGCTTTTGCTCTTCCCATATTTTATTCAATGTTTTAACAGCTTTGCTGTAAATATCTCATCCATTACGATTTAGTTGTGACTATATCGGCTTCACGTCTCCTGTTTTATTACTGTCATCACAGTGAAACAACACACTGTTAATTCTGTTAACTAACAAGTTCATTGTTCGAGCTAGTCAGCCATCTCTCGTTTGTTGGGTCCACATGTTAAAAAAGAATTGGTTATAAATCAAAGAAGGGCCCGAGTGGGGCGTGTTCCCTTTGTTCAGATGAGTGAGTCTTTATTTGAGATTGTCATTTAATACGCCGTCATGGAATAAATGACTAAATCTGAAGATAGGGCCAAATTCAATCGTATTAGATGAAGAGGCTGCACAACCCTCCAGGAATTCAGCTCTAAAATATGCAAACGTACATACAGCTTCAGATTCTCTGCATGAAACCTGTACTTCTTTTATAGCTCCCATTCAATTTAGACCTTGTAAACCTACCTTCTTCCAGATCTTTCCAGAGCAAACTTGGTAATATTTTTCCCTCTCAATGTGAAAACTGAGTCAGTCAGTGTGGTCTGATGGTTAAGAATGTGGACTTTCAAATTCAGCATCCTGGTTTGCTTTCCACTCTGCCATTTCGGAGTTGTATGGACTTGAGTGATTTAGTTAGCATCCTGATCTGTAAAATGGGAGAGCAACAACACCTACCATGTTAGGTAGTTGTGACAATTAAATGAGAAAATGTCTATAATCTTCTGTATCAGTCAGGACTCAGTATAGGAAATCAGAATCATTCCAGATATTTCAACCATATAATGAGTTATTCAGATATTAGGTATGTACCAGTTACCTATTACCATGATAGTGTTGGGAAACACATGCCTGGACACACGCACACACATAGAGTGGCTGACAACAACGAGTATGTATTTAAATCACAGATCTGCAGGTCAGAGATTTGGGCTGGGCTGGGCTGGGCTGTGCTGGGCAGTTCTTCTGGCGATGCTAGGTTCACTCTATGCCTCACTGGCTGTCGGCTGGTACACCGAGCAAATGTCTAATTCTCCATCAGGATAGCCTGAGTATTTATTTATTTATTTATTTATTTATTTATTTATTTATTTTTGGCAGAGACAGAGGAGCAAAAGGACCTCTCCTTGTGTGATGTTGGCTAACATCCCACTGGCCAAAACAGGTTACATGTCAGGTCCATAGGCAAAGGTTGGTATAGATAGAATGCCCACTCTTATGAAATAAACAAACAAAAAAAAAGAATGAGTTCTGAGGGCATTTGAAATGGGTACCATAGATCTTGGTCTATATCAGAAAGAGAAGGGAAAGGAAAGGTAGGGAAGGGAAGGGAAGGGAAGGGAAGGGAAGGGAAGGGAAGGGAAGGGAAGGGAAGGGAAGGGAAAGGAAAGGAAGAAAGGAGGAAACCTCATTTTAAGAAGGTCATTTGAGTCTACTAATTTCAAAACACAAATGAGCTGAATTTATTAGGAACAAATTCTGGTTCATTAGAACTAATTTTTCTAAGACACATTCCTTAAGGAAAACATACCTTAGTTGTGATTCTAAATCTGTCTCCTGAGAAATCTTGGATGCCTGCTGATCATTTTGAATTCCTTGCTACCCTCAACTTTCTGGCTGCATGTAAGAAATCATTTTAAATGAATTGAATAAAATTCACAAGTGTTATATGCCAGCAAATGATGAACTCACAGGAAATATGACTCAAATCCACTTTTTTCATTTTGTTTTTTTCTCATAATAAATAGAAATGAACAAATGTGGCTTTAATGACATCTTGGAGTGAGAGCTTTTATTGATATATTATCAGTTGGAAGTGTGTAACACTTTGGTAAATAAACTCCATTCTGCATATTTATAACCAGATTGAAAAAGGTGTATTTGTTATTTCCTGTGACATTTTCTAATGATAGTGAAGTTTTATATGTGAAGATATACATGTACCATCATAAAAATGAACAATATTTCAGCTTACAAAATGTTTCTTTGATTGAAGATGTTTTTGTACTTACTTAGTTTCCAATTACTTTTTAAACCTGTGCTCACACACTTAAAAATACCTTCTCCTCCTTCCTGTAAAGCTGTAAACAGATGCTCCAAATTGTGTCAGTTGAGACAAAATTTGGAGCATCTGTTTTAGGGTGACAAGTCCTTCTTTGGGCAGCTGAAGTTTTGATCATTAGCTAATTACAGTTTGTATCAGGTCAAAGTCTGGGTTACAAAAAAAGTAGAAACTGGCTTAAGAAAAAAAGGGAATTCAGTGACTCACATCCACTGGCTTCAGACACAGTGTGATGAAGGTATTTAAATGATGCCCTAGAACCTGGTATCTCCCTGTGTCTCAGCTGTGCTTTCTGATTTGTGTTAGCTTTCTTTTAAGACAGGTTACCTCCACAAAGTCACAAGATGACAACAACTATAGAACAGCTTCTTTGTTTCATAGATGGAAGAAAATAATCTCTCTCTCTCTCTCTCTCTCTCTCTCTCTCTCTCTCTCTCTCCCCCCCCCTCCCTCTCTCTCTCTCTCTCTCTCCCCCCACCGGCCCTCCACCTCCTCTTTTGCTTTCTATTTTTCCTTCCCAACCCTCTCCCCCTACCAGCTGAAAAGTCAAGGATATCAGCCTACCTACCATTGGCTCAATTGCTCACATGTAAATACCTGGACAAACTTTTGTAACCAGGAGTGTATCAGTTATCTATTGCTATATAACCAATTACACCCCCCTCCTTCCTCTGCCAAACTTAGCAGCTTAAAATAACATGCACTTATTACCTCACAGTTTCTATGGGCCAGAGATCCAAATATGGCTTCATTAGGTCCTCCAGCTCAGAGTCTTTTGTAAGTTCCAATTGTGGTGTCAACCAGCACTCCAGTCATTTCAAGGTTCAACAGGATCCTCTCCCAAACCCACTCAGTGGTTACTGGCAGGATTCAATTCATTGTGGACTGTTGGACTGAGAGCTTCAGGTCCTCACTGGCTGTTCGGCAGAGACCATGCTCAGCTTTTTGCCATGTGGCCTCTCTGTAGGGAAGTTCACAACAAGGCAGCTGGCTTCATCACAGCAAGCAAACGAGACAGATGGATGTCACAGTCTCTGATAACCTAATCCTGGAAGGGATATCCCATCATTTCTGTCATATTTTAGTCATTATTAGTGTATTAGTCCATTTTCATGCTGCTGATAAAGACATACCTGAGACCGAGCAATTTACAAAGAAAGAGGTTTAATTGGACTTACAGTTCCATGTGGCTGGGGAAGCCTCACGATCAAGGCAGAAGGCGAGGAAGAGCAAGCCACGTCTTCCATGGATGGCAGCAGGCAAAGAGAGAGAGCTTGGGCAGGGGAATTTCTCTTTTTAAAATCATCAGATCTCAGGAGACTTATTCACTATCATGAGAATACCATGGGAAAGACTTGCCCCATGATTCAGTTACCTCCCACTGGGTCCCTCCCACAACATGTGGGAATTCAAGATGAGAATTGGGTGGGGACACAGCCAAACCATATCAATTAGCAAGTCCATCCACACTCAAAAAGTAGGGATTACACAACAGCGTGAATACCAGGAGGTGGGGAGCCCATGGGAGCCATTTCCAAAGCTGCTTACTACCATGGATAGTGACATACGCTGGTTGGTTTAACTGAATCTCAGCCCGCCACTAGAGCTGGGTGAGAATCAACCACAACATTTTCTAAACTATGAGTGAAGGTGACCGTCACAAATGGGAATCTGCATATGGTTAGAAAGTTTGCATGTGGTTTGAACATGGTTGAGTGGACAACATTTATGATCATTACTCACAACAGTCCGATGATACAGTATCATCGTAAGTGTTGAGAATAATACATTAAGTCACGTTCCTGATTTTGACACTGTTTCATGAATCACCAAGACAACATATTCAGAGGCAGTAAGTTAAAACTACAGAAACGATGGTCGCATGATAAAATTACCTTAATATACTTGAATGTAGATTTAAACAGCACAGACTCATGTCCCACTGACTCATGTCCCACTGACTCTATATTTTCTGCATAGAGTGTCCGATGTCGAGATTTCTCAACATTTGAGACCGAAAACATGTGTAGTACTTTTCAGAACTTGAAAATAATAAGTGTTTATTATCATTTGTGGTGAGGAGAAAGGAAAAAGAGTATTTCAACCAACAGACTGCAGTCATTTTTCTATTCTAGGGGTAATTGACTAATCCATATCCATGTTGATAGCTCTTTGCTTAGGAAACCTTGATGGCTTATTTGGATGAGAAAGGTGAGTTCAGAGACTGATGTTGCAAAGATAGTTGAATGGGTCTGTATAAGAAAGAAGGAGCTGGGGACCATGGCTCATTTCTGTAATCTCAGCATTTTGGGAGGCTGAGACAGGAGGATTGCTTGAGCCCAGGAATTCAAGAGCAGCCTGGGCAACATAGGGAGACCCCCATCTCTATAAAAATAAATTAGCCAGGTGTAGTGTTGTGCACCTGTAGTCCCAGCTACCAAGGAAGCTGAGTCAGGAGGAGCCCTTGAGCCTGGGAGGTTGAGATTGCAATGAGCAGTGATCCCACCACTGCACTGCAGTCTGGGAGACAGAATGAGACACTGTCTCAAAAAAGAAAGAAAAGAAAAGAGAAGAGAAGCAAAGAAAAAAAGAAAGAGGGAAAGAAAAAGAAGAGAGAAAGAAGGAGAGAGAGAGAGAAGGGAAGAGAAATAGAGGAATAAAGGGAGGGAGGGAAGGAGGAAAGGAGGGAGGGAGGGAGGGAGGGAAGAAGGAAGGAAGGAAGAAAGAAAGAAAGGAAAAGGAAGGAGAAGGAAGGAAGGGAGGGAGGGAGGAAGGAAGGAGATGAAGGAAGGAAGGAAGGAAGAAAGATGAAGGAAGGAAGGAAGAAAGATGAAGGAAGGAAGGAAGGAAGGCAGGGAGGGAGGGAGGGAGGGAGGGGAGGGGAGAGGAGAGGAGAGGAAGGAAGGAAAGGAGGGGAGAGGAAGGAAGGAAAGGAGGGGAGAGGAAGGAAGGATGGAAGGAATAAAGATGGAAGGAAGGAAGGAAAGAAGAAAGGAAGGAATGAAGACAAGGGAGGAAGGAAGGAAGGAAGGAGAGGAAGGAAGGAAGGAAAGAGAGGAAGGAAGGAAAGAGAGGAAGGATGGATGGAAGGAAGAAAGATGGAAGGAAGAAAGATGGAAGGAAGGAAGGAAAGATGGAAGGAGGGAAGGAAAAGAAGGAAGTTTTCAGATGCTCAACATGGAGGGAGAAAAAGAACCCTTAGCTTGAATGAGGGCCCAGAGAATATTTTTGAGCTTTAAAAGAAAAGATAATCCCAGAATACTGAAGTTAGGGACCCCTGACATTGGAGTTAAATGGCAGTGACCGATTCTGTCTGTTATCTGTTTAATAACCATTCTCTTTTATCTCATATATAATAAACAATGACTTTATTTTCAGAGTATAAAAACATTCCGTGAAATATTCCCTTTCAAAGGTTCCCTTTTGGCGATACGTAACCATGTGAGACAACACGGCCATGAAACAAACTGATTCTGCCAGTGGCTCCTAGGAACACATTTGCTTTCCTGATAAAAGAGCACAGATGTAGTTGCAGAAGTACCTGTGCCTTTTTTTTTTTTTAAATTTCTTAAATGCAGATGTAAGAACTGGTACTGAAGCAGTCATCTTGTGACCATAAGGAAAAAGCCAAGAGTATCAGAACCAGTGGCCTAGCCATTGCACAGTCATCTAAACACACCTCTAGACTTGTTATTATATATATATAAAAAAACCCTGATCTTGTTATTTGCAATTTAACATAATCCTAACTTATGTAATATTGATCAAATTGATACAAATAAGAAATAAATTACTTGGGAATAAAACTTCCAGTAGTTTGTCAAGCTTCTCCAATCTTCCGATTTCTTTATGTACTTTATTTTCCCATTGCATTTTTCCCCAATAAATATTCATCTTCAGTACTCAAGAGTCTTTCTTATGTAAGAGGGAAGTTTCTCTGAAGCTAAAATCACAATAGAAAAATATATCCAGAGGTGCAGCCCTTAGCCCCCAGCAGTTTCTTTCCTCGGTTATGCCATCTATTGTCAGGACATATCAACAAAACACAACAAATGGTCGGATGTGGCTGTCCTTGGTCATGATCTCTTTCATTCTTGAATACCTACTCATCACTTACAGTTCTGCCTTAGTTTACTGTGCAGAAGCCACTTGTCATGTAACATCCAAAGCTGGTCATTTAGAACTTAACTTCTCTCCATCTCTTCATACTGAGATGCAGCGATGGGAGATTTCCATTTCTTCTCTGAAATGTTGTTTATACACACATTTCAGGCATAAACTTTGTGGGAAACAAAAATGAGTGAGGAATCAAATTGCTCTCAACAGCATCTTGTAGACATAAACTTTCAAGAAAAAAGAAAAAGAAAACCTCAAAGGTCTTGTAGAAGAGATAAGTCATCCACCCAACCGCCTAAAATATAAAGTGAAAAAGTAGCAACGGCCATACCAGATACAGAAATTAAGGCAATGGGCATTCACAAGGAGAAAAATCGTATTTCTGCAGTATGAGAGAGAAGATCACATTTTGAATGGACCTTTAGAGAGGGAAACAATTACATGGGTGAAGTCAGGGTGGGAGGAGCTAATAAATGGCTAATGAATGGAGAGAGCATTGCAGAGGCTGCAGGGAGCCATCGAAAGTGGTGGAGCAGAGCAATGGTCATCTGTATGTAAGCTTCTAGAGTAATTTTAGAAAGTAAACTTTTTTTTTTTTTTTTTTTGAGACGGAGTCTCACTCTGTCACCCAGGCTGGAGTGCAATGGTCAGATCTCAGCTCACTGCAAGCTCTGCCTCCCGGGTTTAGGCCATTCTCCTGCCTCAGCCTCCCAAGTAGCTGGGACTACAGGCACCCACCACCACACCCAGCTAGTTTTTTGTATTTTTTAGTAGAGATGGGGTTTCACCATGTTAGCCAGGATGGTCTCGACCTCCTGACCTCGTGATCCGCCCGTCTCGGCCTCCCAAAGTGCTGGGATTACAGGCTTGAGCCACCGAGCCCGGCCTAGAAAGTAAACTTTTTAAAATTTATACTCCAGTGTGAAGATCAAACAAGATGCAAAACGACGAAACACCATACCTTTTGTAGATACTAAACTTCTCACTACGTAATGGTTCAGGGAAGAACCCACCTTTTGAAAAGGTGGAATAGAATAGCTCAAACCAAAGCACTTTTTAATGCTCCACAAACTCAGGGTGGTTCATTATTACAGAAGTATTTCCCACACATCCATATGCCAGTTTGTTGAGACATCTTCAATTCCTTTGAAATGCATGTGGACTATAAATCAAAATATAACACAGCAAATAAACTATGGTTCTTTTGGCTTTAAAAACCATTTGCTAATCACATTTAGTGAAAATAAAACTCTACTGCTCACGGAGGATGTGACTGCTGTCTCTCTGAAGGGGTAGTAGCTACATAGGTCCGGCTTCTTGCTGACATGTGGAAACTCCCGGAGTCAACAGATCTCCTGATTTTTTTTCAAGGAAATAGGAAATTCAGATTTGTATGTAAACTGTGCTAACTACTGGCTCCATTTATATATGTGTATATGTGTGTGTGTGTGTGTGTATATATACATAAAAAAGTTAAGTTATTATGTATCCACTCAGTGGATTATTATGCAGATTAATAAAACCTATATATTAACATCAAAAAATATATATAAAAGAAAACAGCAAAACTATGAAGATAGTAAAAAGATCGGTGGTTACCAGGAGTTGGGGTGAGAGAGAGATTAATAAATTCAAAGAGCACAGAGGCTTATTAGGGCAGTATGATTCTATGTGACAGGATAATGGTGGATACATGTTATGATACATTTGTTAGAAACCCATAGAATGTACATCACTAAAAGTAAACCCTAATGTAAACTACGGACTTTGGGTGATGATGTGTCAATGTAGATTCATTGACTGTAACAAAGGTATCACTCTGGTGCATGATGTTGCTGGTAGGGGAGTCTGTGCTTATGTGGGGATACGAGGTATAATAGGAGCTCTCTGTACTTACCACTCCATTTTGCTGTGAAGTTAAAACTCCTCTAAAAAGTAAAGTCTATTTTTAAAAAGGAAATAAAATTCTTTAAGCAGCATGATCACAAGTATGTAAAACCAATCGATATAAAATTATACCAATCAAAATAACTATTGGAAAGATATACATTTTTATACTCACAAGTGCCTTTGGGATGGAGTTATACGTAAATTTTTTTCTCTTGCTCTATTTTCCAAGCGTTCTTCAATGAGAAAATTACATTACTGTCCTCACTTTGCAGAGTAGTGTGGGACCATAAAAAAGATTGTGCAGGCTGCAACTGTGCAAAACCATCTGATTATTAATAATCAGTGGTAAAAATTGCAGTTGTTCTGTGACCTTTAAAAATGTTTGTCAAAACATTAAAAAATCACTTATTCTCACTTATAAGTAGGGAAATATAAAAAATAGTAAAACTAATACTCCAGTGCATCACAATTTTAAAATTAGAAACATTGAAAATTGAAGATTTTTTCTTTATTAAAAACTTACCAAGAGTAGTTCAAACAGTGCTTGCCTACTTCTCATTGTAGAACTTATGAGACAAAACATCTTCTCCACACCTTCGTGAATTGTTATGCTTAATTCAAAGTTTGAATCAGCTTCCAAACCTTGAGTGTGAAGCTTTCAATGTTGTCAGTTATCTCTGAGAATCCCTTTAATGTGAATTTTTTGCCAGCATCCTTTCCTCTGGGACATCTTCATCCTTTTTGTCACAACCACTTTCCTTACTTATTTTGATAAGCTCGCTTCCGTGAAGTTCCTCCAGCTGCACAGCAGAGCCTCCAACCACAGCAGCATCAATATTCCTACGATCAACTATTTCTTTAATAACTCCATTTAGGTTCAATGTAAGTTTCACTTCCAGCACTACCACTTTTTATTTCTTTAATGCACTTTTATCTTTGTTGCTAATCCTCTCTTAGGATTACTCACTTTTATTTTATTGTTTTGTTTTGTTTTTGAGACAGAGTCTTGCTCTGTCGCCAGGGTGGAGTGCAGTGGCACAATCTCAGCTCACTGCAACCTCCGCCTCCCAAGTTCAAGCAATTCTCCTGCCTCAGCCTCCTGAGTAGCTGGAACTATAGGCGTGCGCCACCACGCCCAGCTAATTTTTGTATTTTTGGTAGAGACGGGGTTTCACAATGTTGGCCAGGATGGTCTCAGTCTCTTGACCTCGTGATCCGCCCACCTCGGCCTCCTAAAGTGCTGGGATTACAGGCGTGAGCCACTGCGCCCGGCCAGGATTACTCACTTTTATAAAATGTCACATGGTTTAATAACTGGGAGACAAGGAGACAACACAACTTCACGCTTTGCTGTCTGTGTATGAACTGAATACGGATGCGTAGTGACCAGTCATTGACTTCGAAGAAGTGACATGATCAGTCACAGATCATGATGTGCATGTGTTATTTAGGTAGTGATTTATGAACTGAAGAGCTAGCAGGGAAATTCGTGCTTCATGTAATTACAGGTAATATGCCATAGTAACTAAAAATTGACCCATATTGTTGGGGAACTGGAGTTATTTAATTAAACCATGGTAACTGAAATTTGTGCCTATTGGAAGCAAGGACCTCTGGTATTTCAATATTGGAAAAATAAACTTCATCATAAAATATCCTTGTTCCTTTTATTAGTCATGGGCAGTCTCAAAGACTAAAGATAGACTTCTGAAGAAGACATGCTGCTGGCTGAGTTCAGTTGATTTATGGCCCTGGAGACCTCATGGAGCATTTCATAATGCTGTTTTGTTCTGACTCCCTGTGAATAGGTACATCTGGAGACATATATATTTATGGAAAATGCTAAATATTCTTTCTCCCCTACCTTATGTCTAAGTAGGTCATGATAGCAATATTTTGAGTAGTCATTACATTGTAGCCAATGTATTTCCAAGAACATATTGAATGTAGCTGTAGGACGCCCATGGGTGGTGACAGTGAATGCCTCCTACTTCAAAGTCCTTTAAATATGATTGTTCTCTGGGAAACCACAGCATCATGGATAAAAGCGGAAAAATGCAAAGTCAACTTAGAAATAAAAGTTTAAAAGTCAACTGATGTCCTTGGTAGATGCAAAATGGATAAAATTTAATAATTTTAATTTTTTTTTTACCGTAATAGGGAATTAGCAACATAGCAATGGAAAGAAAACATTTTAGTAGGAAAATCACCTATAAGAAACATCATTTTAAGTGGTGATCTTAGTGTGTTCAGGCTGCTATAACGACCTATCGTAGATTGGGTGACTGATAAACTACAAATGTTTATTTCTTACAGTTCTAGAGGCTGGAAAGTCCCAGATCAAGGTTCAGATAGATTTGGTGCCTGGTGAGGGCTTGCATTTCTTTTGTAGATGATCATCTCCTCACATGTCCTTATATGGTGAAAGGGGAAAGGAAGCTGTGGCATTTTTTTTTTTTTTTTTGAGACGGGGTCTCCTCTGTTGCCCCAAGCTAAAGTGCAGTGGTGCAGCTTCAGCTCACAGCAACCTCCACCTCCCGGGTTCAAGCAATTCTCCTACTTCAGCCTCTAGTAGCTGGAATCACAGGCACACACCACTACACCCGGCTAATTTTTTTCTATTTTTGGTAGAAATGGGGCTTCACCATGTTGGCCAGGCTGGTCTCAAACTGCTGGGCTCCAGTGATCTGCCCACCTCAGCCTCCCAAAGTATGGGGATTACAGGCATGAGCCACCATGCCCAGCCTGGATCTCTTTTTCAAAGGCACTAGTGTCATTCAGGAAAGCTCTGCTCTCATAACCTAATCACCTACCAAGTCTCCACCTCCTAATCCCATCACTTGGGGCTTAGGATGTCAACATATGAACCTCGGAGAGACATAAATATTCAGTTTATAGCAACTGTGAAAATTTAGAAGATGTGCTGTCAAAAAATCCCATCACTGTTACTTTACAATACTGTTCTGAAGATTCCAGCCAATACATTAAAAAAAGAAAAGCTAATTAGAGGGCTAAGGATTTGAAAGGAAACAAATATATCATCATTTGCAGCTGAAAAGATTATCAATAAGGAAAATAGAGTCAACAAATGACTGCAATCAAAGGGAATGTTTACCAAAGTTGATACACATGAGATGGGTGTTTAAAAAATGTCCTAGATGCGAGACATCATCAATTATAATATGTAAAGAAGCATCAATGTGATTCCTAAACCATCAAAGCTGGAGGTAACCAGATTGAAGGTATTAACACAGATAAGCAAATATGTAAATTTGTAGGGGACTAGGTGAGCCACGAATTCAGGGACAGTGAGAATCACAGAGGACAATATCAGCAACACCCAGGCAAACAGTCCTGTGACGTGGATAGGTCAACACTGAAACCGTTAGTACCTGAAGCCATTCTACTTCCTAATCTTATATAAATAAATCACCTAAGGTCACCCCATTTCTTAAGATTTTTATTAAATTTGCTTTGTGCCCTTTAACAGTCCTTGGAAGTTCAAGGTTGCCAAATGATTTATCAAGTTTAATCAATGATGGTTCATAGTCTGCTCAGAATTTTTGAGCCCACTAGCAGAGAATCCCACCTTTGCAGAAAGGCAGCCTAATCCAGGGCACAAAACCTCTCCTTTCCTGAAAGTCAAGAGCAAGCTGTTCATGGATTCCCAATGTATTCCTGGTTGCAAATCTTTTTGAGATAATTTGACTGTTTGAACCATATCCCCCTTCCCCTCTAAAAAAGAAATGCACATTGATGGAAATATTGCATTTATTTCCAGGGGGCTCAAAGACCTCCTGAATCCTATCCAAGAGACCTCAGTTAGAGAATCCTCGCTCTGAAGTATACGGCACATCTGTTTCTAGATGCATCAGGGTTCACCATAGTGGTTGAAAATAAAGAAGCCCTTCCCATTTGGCTGCCTGGGATTGGATCTCAGCTTAGTCCTTAATCAGCTGTGTGACTTTAGTTACATAATTTAACTTATTTGGGCCACGGTTTTATCATTTGCGATGGGGATCATAATAGTTCCTACCTTATAGGGTAATTATGAGGAGCAAATAAGGCAAAGAAGGGAAAACTGTTGGCATGGTGCCTGCCACATGACAAATGCTAAATACATTTGAGTTATTATGGTTTTATTATTAACTATCCCTATGACTGCATTGTGTTTGAGTTCTATTTTAGCTTTTTAAGATAAATACACTTTCTAATGTATACCAGAGTTTTTCAACATTGGCATTATTGGCATTTGAATATTTCTTTGTTGTGGGGCTGTCGTGGGTTTGGAGTATTGTTCTGCAGCATCCCTGGCCTCTCCCCACCAGATGCCAGAAGGACCCCCACCGGTTGTGACAACTACAAATGTCCCCAGACATTTACAAATGTCCCTTAGTGGGCATAATCACCCCTCCCTGACTGAGAATCAGTGCTCTAGACTGATCATACGGATGTCTTGAAGGATTTTTATGGCAGAGAGAAAAGTAATCAAAATATTTAAAATATTAGCATTGCTGATGAAAGCTCCTTGAGGCCAAGAATGTTTACTCAACACGGAGAATGAAGGGCTCAGAGTGAGGAAGAGGAAGTGGTCAGGAGTGCAGATGGAGAATCGCAAGGCTCAGGACACATATAAAGGTGACAGATGTGGAACATAGGGGTTGTGAAAGACAGAGGGAAAATGACATTTTGGCAGTGGAAGAAATAAATTGGAAACTTAGAGGAGGAAATGACTCAGTCTACAGAATACATAACATGAGTAACACCTGGGAAGGGTCAACAGAGGTTGAATGTGAAAAACGGGGAGAGGAAATGAGGGGAACGGTCCTGTGATTCCATGTGAGGTCAATACCACTGATTCAGGGTAAGACTGCCGGAGAGAATGATTTGATGTGGAATTAAAGGGTAGAGCCAGGGGATAAGAAAGAGAGGCTTAGAAACATTGGATTCAGATCAAGGCTGAGGGTAGGCTGAAACCAGAGTACCAACCTTTTAAGAGACTCACACGGTATACTCATTCCTGCAACAAATAAAATTGATACCTGATGTATATTTAGTCAATATACTATAGCAAATTTGTTTTACATTCTGAGTAAATAAGCTTGTTGGGGCGGGCTTAAAGTCTTAAAACACACACACACACACACACACACACACACACAGAGAGAGAGAGCGAGAGAGAAAGAGGCTCAGAGAAGTTAAAAAAGGCAGCCCTGGTCATAAAGTGCATGGTATGCAGATGAGCCACATGACCTTCCCCCGAGTAATTTTGAACACTTCCCATATGTCTGGTTAAATTATTCACCTGTCTTATCTCATTTCATCTCACAAAATCTTCTGGGGTAGTAACAATAACGATCCCCATTTTGCAGATGAGAAAAACAGAGATTTGAAAGGTTAAACGCTTGCCCCAAGGCTGCACAGCTACAGAGTAAGGATTAAAACCCAGGGGGCAGTCCTGAACACTCGCTCTCTTGACTCCTCTGCTGCCTTCTCTCCAGGCTTCTGCTGCCTGGCAGGGTTAGAGTGCTGAACTCACCTCATCTCACTGTGCTCAAGCCAGGACCAAACAGACTAAAAACACTTGAATAATGTGGCTCTCCTCTGCCTTGCATTTATTTTTATTGCATAAATATAATCACTTTGCAAGTGAATGATGTGTTAGCATGTTAGTTGTGTCGCTGAAGGTGACAGAAGGTGGAAAGCGAGGGGGGATAATCTAAGTGCGGGAGAAGTGTTGTGGTTTTCTGCATCATCGGTTTACCTCACAAGGATTTAAACCAAACTATAAAAGAATATTTATTGAATAACTACTTTGTGTTGCATTATATGCTAGGTATTCCCGTGTAAATTATTTTACTTACACTGACATTAAAAAAAAAATCTTCCAAAATTGGCCTCATTATCCTCATTGTTCAAAGAGAAAACCATGGTAACTCAGTCATCAGGAGAGGGAGCTAATACTCAAACCAAGCTAGATCTGACCCCAAATCTAAGGATTTTTTTTTTCAGACAAAAACAAACATATTAAAACCAAGGATCCTATGTTCTGACATGTTTTGTCAGAACAACAACAAAAAAAATTTGCCTCCAAAATTTTTGCCATGTGTGACCAATTAGCACAGTTGGCTAGAACATGGTGCTAATAAGGCCACAGTCAGGGGTTCAATTCCTTTATGGGCTGAAACTTGATGCTTCCTTCCCACAGACACAGACCATCTAGACCACATCTGGGCCCCTCCCAAGAGCATCATATTGGTCGTAAGTGCAGTTGAGAAAGTCTTGCTAAATCACAGTAACTCCATCTGCCCTATTGGAACAATTCAAACATATGCCATACTCATGGTGTGACTATAGACATAAATAAAAACCAATATTGTTATTAGTTAAATAAATTAGTAATTTTTGCTGACTCTGTAAATTTTAAATGTATTCTTTGTGGCCCAGTAGAGAGAGCCATGACTTTCTTTTTAAAAGTTCGTGCATGTAGAGATCCTAAGATTTCAATATGTTGAATGATATGTGCAATAATACCTCAATTACTGAAACTTATCAGGAAATGAGTTATTTTGTGTATGCAAGTTATGTTCGGATAATGGAAGTGTCTGCTTAGCACCAAGACATGTTCATATTAGAAATTCTGATGAAAATATTTGTAAACAAAATTCACATTTTTATGCCTCTCAAATGGGGGAGATGACACATGATTTACCTTAGGATATTTGTCATTTTGTTACTTACCAAAAAACACAATTTAAACAAACTGATTTTTTGAAAACATTGGGAAGGTATGGGCAAAGATACACAAAACGGGAAATCAATGGTAACATCAGACGAGACAGAATTTAGAGTTAAAGTAATAAAAGGATAAGGAGGAATATAATGTAACAGTAAAAAACATACTTTCCATAGAAGACATTATAATCATAAACCTATATGCACCAAACAATATAACACTTTCATTGAATTCCAACTATTTTGGCCTTTTTACATTCCTTAAATGAGCCAAAATAGTTCCAGACTCAGGCCTTTGTGGCTACAGTGTCCTCTGCCTGAGACGCACGTCCTCTAAGTTTGCTTTCTCATCTCATTTGGTTCTCTGCCTAAACATCTCTTCCCCACTCACCGTAATGAAGACTGAATATTCTATCTGATTTGTCACCTATGATCCTAAAACCTGGAGTTGTTCAATAACTGACTACATACAGGAGATCTTATTGATACGGGAAACATTAAAGATACCCAGGGCCCTGAATCCACCTACCCTAAATTTTATTAGGTTCTCAATAATAGCATCAGAATCCTCTAAGCAAATGTACTCTTTATTCAAGAGTTTAGACCCAAAACCCCACAGGAAAATCAGCCCACAGCTTCTCTCAATCCCTTTCCTCAACAGCCAATCCTAATCTAGACCATTAATTTCTTACCATCGTAAAAGTGAGAAGAATCACAGAGAAATACATGCAATGGAAAAGATACTAATTATTTCTGTATTTGTCGCCTGTGGCGCTGTAACGATTTCCCACATACTTTTGTGTCTTAAACTAAAATAAATTTGTTCTCCCATAGTTCTGGAGAAAAAGGCTGCCATGAAGGTGCTGGCAGCGCCGCACTCCCTCCAGTGGCCTCAGGTGAGCACATATTCCCTACCTGCTGCAGTTCCGGAGTTTGTGACCAGATAACAAATCTCTGCCTCCATCTTCACATTGCCTTCTCGTGTGTGTGTGTGTGTGTGTGTGTGTGCGTGTGTGTGTGTGTGTGTGTGTGAAATTCCCTCTATCACTCTCTCATAAAGACACTTATGATGGCATTTAGGGCACACCTGGGTAATTGAGGGTTATCTCCCCATCTCATGATTCTTAATCACATCTACAAAGACTCTTTTTCCAAATAAGATAACATTTACAGGTCCCACATATTAGGATCTGGTATCTTTGGGTCAACCGCCTTAGTCTTCTCAGGCTGCCACAAAAAAAAATATATAATAATAACAATCACTGTGAAGCTTACACAACAGAAATGTTTTCTCTGAAGGCTGGAAAGCTGAAGATCAAGGCTCCAAAAGGAGTCTGTTTCTGGTGAGGGTTCCCTTCCAGATGGTCACCTTCTTGCTCTGTCTTCACAGGGTGGAGAGGGGTAGATCTTTGGTGTCTCCTTCTCTTCTCATATGGGCACCAGCCCTATCACATTAGAGACCTATACTTACAACCTTTGTTAAACTTTATTATCTCCTGGATGAGGCAGGGGGGGTTTATGACAAGGCTGACTTTAGACATACTGAGTTTGGGGATGTCTCTGAGGTTTCCCAGAGCTGATGTCGAGGTGATTTAATATGAGTCTAACACTCAAAGGAGCTTGTCGGAAAGGTCTACTCTAGTGATCAAAGTGTGTGAGTCATCCAGAGGATACTGGTCTGCAGCTCCTGGAGCTTACACAATTTGGAAACTCTAATTAAGCACAATAACACAAGAACATAAAATTCAGTACAGAAGTGTACATTTATTTAGAGTTAAAATAAAATCTCAACAAATTACAAGTACTAAAAACTGAAAATACCACTAGCATCACAAGATTCAGAAAAATAACATAACAGTTTGTATGATTTAACTGCCTGATGTAACTCCATAATAGATCTCTCTTCCACATTTTAGGCCATCTACAATTTGATGATCTTTTCTTACGATAATTCTTTTTTATATTTTTCATAAGAAATAGTAATGAAATTCAGACCTTCCTCTAACATGGTTAATTAAAATTGGTTTCATATTATTGATAATTGGTATACATAGAACATGTAACTTCATAGACAGATGTACTTGCCTTCCTACTGCTGCCACAGGTTCATGCCCTACATTCAGGAATTCTGATACATTTACTCTGGCTTATTTTTTTAAAAACAGAAAAATATGTGATGCTTTTATAATGGTATACACTGTGCTATCAAATGTATTTCAGACAGGAAAGAAATCCTTTTTTAACTTTTAAGTTCAGAGGTACATGTGCAGCTTTCTTATGTAGGTAAATTCATGTCACAGGGATTTATTGTACAGATTATTTCATCACTTAGGTATTAAGTCTTGTATCCATTAGTTATTTTTCCCGATCCTCTCCCTCCTCCCACTCTTCATGCTCTGGTAGGCCCCGGTGTCTGCTGTTCCCTTGCAAGTGTCCATGTGTTCTCACAGGAAAGATACTCTATTTTGCCATGGCATCAATGGGAAATTCATCCGTCACTTCAGTTTACACATTTGGTGGATGGAAAAAACTTCCCACAAACTAGCTTCTGGCTCCATATATTTTATTTGTTATTGATTTATTTATTTTGAGACTGAGTCTCCCTCTGTTGCCCAGGCTGGAGTGCAGTGACATAATCTCAGCTCACTGCAACTTCCCCATTCTGGGTTCAAGTGATTCGCCTGCATCAGCCTCCCGAGCAGCTGGGATTACAGGTGCCCACCACCACACCCAGTTAATTTTTGTATTTATGTTAGAAATAGGGTTTCACCATATTGGCCAGGCTGGTCTCAAACTCCTGACCTCAGGTGATCCACCCACCTTGGCCTTCCCAAAGTGCTGGGATTACAGGTGTGAGCCACCATGCCCAGCCTGGCTCCCTATATTTTTAAATTTGTGTCTCCTCCACTACCCACTTACACTGAGTGTTAAGTGCCTAGAAAACACACGTAGCCCTACAAGAGCTTCTAGCCTTCACCTTTGTATCACCATCTGCTGGGAGAGGTGGGAAAGTGAGCATTAAGAATATTCTGGAAGTCATTCCTACACCAGTAAAGTGAGCAGTAACTTTACTGTACACAAAGGCACCTAAAACCACATGTGTGTGTTCCACTCGAGACAAACCAAATAAATTCTAGGGCATCCCCTTAGATATGTCCAAAAGCTTCCTGTAGCCACCTACATTTGCAAATTGGGCAAAATTATATGCCTGTGAATATATGTCCAAAAGTAGATATGTCCCCTTAGATATGTCCAAAAGCTTCCTGTAGCCACCTACATTTGCAAATTGGGCAAGATTATATGACCCTGCGAATATATTGCTATGGCCCCTCCCAGAGCTTTAGAAGGGCTGATGCCAGTGGGTGGGACCCTAATGTTTTATGAGCATCACAGGAAATTCATCTCCCATTTTGGGTGTGTATTAGATACCTCTAGAGCAGGCCTTCTCTTCTGGCACTATTGACATTTGGATTTGGGGTGGATAATTCTTTGCATGAAGGACTGTCTTGTGTATTGTAGGATGTTTAGCATCATCCCTGGCCTCCACCCACTGGATGCCACTAGTACCCCATCCTTACTTCAGTCAAAGGTCTTCGGACATTGCCAGATATCCCCTGAGCACGACACCACTGCTGTTGAAAACTACTGATCTAGAAACAGAGTTCAGAGAGAGAACAACACATTTACTTAGTGAAGGTTTATCGAATGCCTATGTTTAAAGCCCTAAGGAAGGTCACTTTGCACTTCATACAAGGAAGGTCACTTTGCAGAAGGTCACAGTGCTGTTGGGAAAGCACACGATAAATAATGAATTTCGGTACAATGCAGTAGGTACCATAACAAAGCTATCCAAGACAAATCCAAGACACAACTCTTTCCTACTTCACAAGGCTATTGTGGGGATCAAAACAACAGAGACTGTAAAGTGTGAGATGACTGCATCTAGACCAAGTTTCTTTATGTTGGTTCGTATAAGCTAACATGAGAAAATTGCAGGGAATACTCCAATTAGCCACAACAGTCACTATTTGCAAATGCTGGCCAAGAATGACTGAGAAAGCGTGTTAATTATGACAAGGTAGAAAATCCATCTCCTTTTCTCTTTATTCTGACAGCTATTTCTTTCCACCATGGTAGTCACACTTATATTTGAAATCCACAAATACATAGATAGACTCATTCCTAGGAGAGATGGACAATTTCATTCATAGAAGATTGGCCACAAGGGTTCATTCCAGCTAAATGGAACAGAGAAGAGAGAGGTTAAATCAGTGAGAATTCAGCTTGTGAATGGCACTGTATATAATTGAAGAAAAAAAAAAAAACAAAAACTACCCACCTAATTTGACACAAATCATTCCTCCAGAACTCTTGAGATAACCCTGGTATTTTTCTTACCCTATTGTGTTTTCCCCACAATCAATTATTAAACCTATTGACAACAAAATAAAAGAATTTGAGGGTATATTGAAAATCAGGGCCCATTTCACACAGGGTGTTGTCTCAAATATCACATGTATTTGTTCACGGAAAGCCTTGGAACAGACAATGTGTTCCCTTTGCTGAGCTGTTTGCGTTTCTGTAAAATTAGTAATTGGAGAGGGAATGCCACTAATTCCCATTTCTCCATTTGAAAAGCTACTGCAGGGTCCTTTATGAAATTGAACACTATGTAACTGTGCTCTGCAGAAATGAGTTAACCCATTAGTTCTCCTCTGATTGCATTTAATCACAGGAGCTCCTTACAAGCATTTTCCTTTAATCTTTTTTCTTTATCATCACTCTTTATTTTGCTGATCTTACCTTAATTTGGCCACTCAGAACTTCTTCTAGAGAGTACTTTGTGGCCCTCACGTGGATTAACTAATCAATTATTACAATAATTTCCACTTATATAGTGCTTGATCATTAAAAACTCATTTTGAAATAGGCGAGGGGTGGCTTAACATTGTGGTGTTAAAGCAGTGATTCCTCCAAATGTATTAGTAATAAAATGTGTGCTGGGGCACTGCACCCAGGATTGCAGGCCGTTGCTGTTAAGAGTAAGGTTAAATTACTTAAATTTTTAAAACTCAGAAAAATAATAATGCAGGCATCTCATGGATATAGCAAAAATCATTGAAGAAGGCGTGGAATAAGTGATATTTCAGAGATCCTAGCTAAGAGGATGGGCTTCAGGGCTGAGACAGCCTAGACTGAGATATGTCTTTCTCACCTACCAGGGCTCATGTTATCTTTGACAAGTTACTGATCTTTAAACCACAGGTTATCATCTTTGAGTGGGGTTAATCCCACTTACAGTGTTGTCGTGAGATTAAGCCAGATCATCCATTTACAGTCGGTCCAACCTTATGCTTGATATATAAACATGCAGGACATTTCAGGATAAGGAAAAGAAGCGATTACTCTGCCATACACTATCACTGTACACATGCACACATACACACACAGGCATGCACGCTTCATGCATAAACAAACTGAACAAAGAGGCCAACTTTATAAAATATGGTTATTTTACTCATCAATTGGCTAGTTATTAATTGAGAAAAAACTTGACTCAATTCAGTCAAAAGAGATCCATATCATTAATTAGTTAGTTAGTTAACTGATTAGTTGTTTATGTAACTGGCTAATTAGTTACTTAGTGTAAGGCTTGTTTCTGTGAGTTCTCTGGTTCAGGATCTAAAATCCTCAACATTATTTATGTTTGGGGCCAGCTAATTCTCTGTCGTGGGCCTTTCCTGAGCATTGTAGGATGTTTAGCAGCAACTCTGACCTCAACACACCTAGTGCCAGTAGCACCCGCCTTCCCTAGTTTCGACAACAAAAAATGTGTCCAAACATTGCCATGCATCCTCTGGGTTGAGAATGACTACTTGGGTCCAACATGCCAAACGTTTATACTAACAGTCATGTAATTTTCTCCCATCTGCTAATTATTTTTAAATCTCATTTCCCTCCAACCCTGAATTTAATGACCAAACTGAGTATGAAATTTTGAGCCTGGCTAATAATTTTTTAAAATAGAATTGCCAGTTGTTCCTCATTATAATTGTTATTTTAAAATTACTACCTTGATTTCAAAATATTTGGCCTGGGAGGGGTCCCAATTGTGCTGACAATTGAAAAATTATAAATTAGTCTCTGCCATCAAATCTCTTATGCTTTAGTTTGGGAAATGATACACAAAACTGAAAAATTTTTAATGGGGGTAATCAGTAGAGCATGTAATTCTCCAGAATTCTGCACGTCTATGTGAAGGAGGTTGTGGTGAATTCTAGTAGTGTCTACAAAAACATTTGTAGTAGAAACTAGCCCACACCAGTTTAGGGTGCACAAACACTCGGGAGTAGGGTTTCCAGGGTTTAAAGAGTATTAGGCCAGGGACAGAATGGAAAACAGAGCAGCAGGATGGTGAAGGTAATGGGACGTTCAGGGTGAGAGACAGCGACATTTTGGGGAAAATGACTTTTAGGAATATTTGGGTATGGCACACCGTGTCATTTTGGCTGCTAGATTAGCTCCCTCAGGGAAATCTGCAATAAAGATTTTCATAATCCCTCATGGTTTGTAGTCACATTTATGCTCTGTTTTGTTTGGACTTGATCTGTGAATGGTGATCAGGGCCGCAGGGCCTCCCTGTTATATCGGGGTCACAGCAGAATCTAGAATTCTAAGATCCGTAACAGTGGGGACCTGTAGTGGATTTACCATGAAGCTAATGAAGCTTAGGTTTCAGAACCCCTCATTTGGAAGACCTCCTCCCTGGCCCTGAATCTAACTGCATGTATGTAATTTAATGTTCTTTTCCTAAAGAGGACCCCCCAAGTAAAGGTCTAAGTTGCCTTGAAGTTTGGCTCTTCCCTTAGTGAATACCAAGTCTCTTTGGTTCTCCTCTGTATCCTCAGAATCTCCCACAGTGCCTGGAACATAATAGACACAAAATTATGTTTGCTGAGTGACTGAGTGATCCAATCAATGAACAAAGAAAGGCAATAGTGATTTAACCACTTCAGGAAAGCATGGGAGGCCATAATGAACTAGAGGCCATAATTTATTACCTACTGATTTAGATCAACAGTAAAAGTCATTGAAGTTCGAAAGAGAGAGTGATCACTCCAGGTGTGATGAAATGGAAAGACATTACAAGCCAATCGTAGATTCAGAGTTTAATGACAACACGATGAGCCATGGCAGCTGGCAAAACCACTGACTCAGAGCTTGGATTCTGAGCTTGAACTCCAACTCCATTGCTTACCAGATGGAAACCACCCAGTTACTCTCTCCAAAATGAGGGCAGACATGGCACCCTCAGCACAGGACACTGGTGGGGATTAGAGAGATGCCACCTGCAGAGCATGCAATGTGGAGCCAAGCACATTGTAGGCACCAGTAAACGTTAGCTAATATTATTACTGAGTGGTATCTCTGTGCCACATATTGTGCTAAATGCTTTCCAAGCCTTAGAAAGAAAAGTGTCCATAAGTAATGGAGAAAAGTCAATATGTATTGAGCATCACTGTAATTCATCAGTGTTCAAGGTACTTCACTATGTTCCCCATTTAATAGTCACTGCAACTCAGTAAGTTTGGTGTTATTATTTCAGTTTTCTAAGTGTAAACTCGAACTGAGAGAAGTTACATGCAAAGATATTAAGTGAGAGAGCAGAGATGAATCACAGACTATTGGACGTCAACACCAATATTTCTATTGATTGGCTTGTTGTGATTCCATCTTGAGGGCTAAGAGCTCAGGTGTAAGAGTTCAAATCTTGAGTCAGCCCCTCTTTGGCCTCTGCAATGTACTTGAGTTGCAGTTGCAGTTTCTGTATCTGCGGAACAAAGAAGACAACAGCACTTATAGGGCCATAGAGAGGATTAAATGAGATGACACATGTGAACGACCTGACTCAGGGTCTGGTACCTGATACATGTTCAATGCATCTTGAGGTTACTATTGGCCAAAATTACAGACAAGTAGAAAGTTCTATGTTGACTCACCTTCAAACCCCAACTTAATGAGTGTGATGTCTTCAAGGAGTGCCCTAAGAAAAATATATATATTTCAAATTCAAATTATGCCCACCCAATTAACTGAAAATGTCTGCTTCCATCACACATTAGCATGATTTACTGAGAACATTCTCATGGAGAAATTGGGAAAAGTAAGAGAAGTGGATCTCAGGAAAGAAGTGAATTTCATGAAGGTTAGAGGGAGACGCAATTCCCGTGCCACAGAGTCACGTGACCCTAGATCTCTGAGGAGAAAATTGTGGTTTTTGGCATAGGCAGTTCAGGATCATGTGGAGGACAGGGAGCTCTCTGGGATAGCAACAGTGACCTCTAAGATGGCAGCCAAATCTTTGGTTTTAAAAGTTATTAATCTTCACATGAAATTCCTAGTCAGTGGCAGGGGGAATATTAGTATTATTTAATTTCATTCAAATTACACTACAGAAAAACAATTAAGGTGAATAATTATGAAAGTGAGGTCAACTCAATTTTCTATAATAATGTTTTTTTGTTCCCAGGCTCATTATTGCTAATTCCTTTCATAATCTTTGCCATCTAACCTCATTTGTTTCATTTATAAGTGGCAAGAAACGCACATCACAAAACAGCAATGAAATCAAGACAGCAGCATGTCACTTTGGTGATCTCTGGAGAAAGTAATTATTGTCTCTAGTTAACCTTTTAGGGAAAAACTCATCTGCATATTCCCAATGTAGGTATTATATTTGTCAAAGTAAAATTTTCCTTTTTTGATTTTTTTTAGTCATACAATCTACCTGGAGAAAGTAGAGGCTTGCCTGAACCTGAGGCTTTATTCTGATGCTCTGAATACTTAAAAACCAAATGAAAAAGCACTCAAGTAGGTTTTAAATGGGCTTTTAGTGGAACACAAAACACATACACACACTCGTTTTTAAACATTCAAAATCATCTTGCTTATGCAGCTTCAAAAAAAAAAAAAGATTTTTCATGTTCGTTACCAAGGCTCTCATATTTGAGATCCTCAGAATTTAATTTGATGCCATTCCTGCACTTTAAACCTGTGCTGTTTAGGTTTATGAAGATTCTCGAAAATGTAACTAACAAAGGTATGCCCTACTTTAAAAGCATTGTGTCTTAGACACAGCAATTTTACTTTCTAGAAACTTACCACAAAGCAGGATGGGTGAACTTTTGGATGACTGACAACCCTGCCCTTCAGGTGCTTAAATACTTTGATTATCACCCTTTTGCTGATCACTAAAGAAACACTCAAGAACACTCAAAGAAACACTCAAGAACATTCAAACATAGCTCTGTGCCCTCAGACCCTACAAATAGGTATGTATTAATTTAGCAAACACATAAATACATAGTGGCTCATGCCTATAATCCCAGCACTTTGGGAGGCTGAGGAAGAAGAATTGCTTGAGCCTGGGAGTTCCAGACCAGCCTGCACAACATAATGAGACCTTGTCTCTACAAAAAACTTAAAAAATCAGCCAGGTGTAGTGGGGTATACCTGTAGTCCCAGCTACTTGGGAGGCTGATGTGGGAGGATCACCTGAGCCCAAGAGGTTGAGGCTGCAGTAAGCTATGATTACACCACTGCACTCCAGCCTGAGGAACAGAGTAAGACCCTGTCTCAAAAAGCAAACAAACAAACAAAAACAGCAACAACAAAACCAAAAAAGAAATACACAAACCAAGAAGGGTATGATTCACAGTTGCAGTAAGTCCTTTCAAGGCCGTGGACAGGATGAAGGAACAGAGATCAATGGAGGATTCTAAAGGAGTCAGCTCCCTGCACACATTCCCTTGTCACACCCATGGAGTCACTTGCACCCTGCTGGGCAGTTCCCTCACTCTCCAAGAGCTTCCTACCCCTAGCACCTGCATCTCTCTGCCATAGAGCCTTCTGTAATACGCAAGCATCATGCTCAATCTGTACTAGCAGAAGCTGGAAGTGCCAAATAATGAGCCCCTCCATACGTGGAGGATGAGAACTGGTGGAAACCCATCATGGCTTCCCAGCCCCTTATAGCACAACTTGGAGGAGGTTTCACACTGTGTCCCAGAAACTCCCTGCAGGATTGAGTTCCACTTGCCTGCAGTGATCAATTTCTCATCAATATCACCTTGACTTAACTCTCCTTCCTTCTCTATTCCTCTGATTCCCGGGATCACCATCTAAATAAACTACTCAAGTCTGCCTTTGGGAAACCATGTGAGAAAGTCCAATTCAAACTGGTTCATAAATGAAGAGAAGGAGCCCACCCTTGAGCATCTGGGGAGAAGCATTTCATAGAAGAGGAAGTAACATCATGGCCAAAGGCCTTGAGGTGGGAAGCCGCTGTTGTTACACTGCAGAGTTGGAAAGGAGACCAACGTGGTGGAAGCCCAGGGTTCCAGGAAAGCCAGGAAGGCACTGGAGGCCTGAGACCAAGGTGGGACCAGATCGTGGGAACCTGGTAGGCCATGGTATGGACTTAAGGTTGTGTTCTAAATGTACCTCCACCTTCCAAATAAAGAAACTGAACAAGAGAGAGGCTGCAAAACAAGGGCAGGTGGCTAGCGGGTATTTGAGTGAGAATCTAAAAATAGTGTGTATTAGTCAGGGTTCTCTAGAAGGACAGGACTAATAGGACAGCTGTACATTTACAGTCACAAGGTAAAGTCCCACAATAGGCTGCCTGAAAGCAGAGGAGCAAGGAAGCCAGTCCCAGTCCCAAAACCTCCAAAGTAGAGAAGCTGACAATACAGGCTTCAGTCTGTGGCCAAAGGTCCGAGAGTGCCTGGCAAACCACTGGTGTAGATCCAAGAGTCCAAAGCTGAAGAACCTGGAGTCTGATGTCGAGGGCAGGAAGCATCCAGCACAGGAGGAAGATGGAGGTCAGAAGCCTCAGCCAGTCTAGTCCTTCCATGTTCCTCTGCCTGCTTTTATCCTAGCCATGCTGGCAGCTGATTAGATGGTGCCCACCAAGACTGAGGGTGGGTCTGCCTCTCCCAGTCCACTGACTCAAATGTTAATCTCTTTTGGCAACACCCACACAGACACACCCAGGAACAATACTTTGCATTCTTCAATCCAATCAAGCTGACACTCAATATTAATCGTCGCACAGGGCAATATGAATACTGATCCCACCTTTTTAGCCACTCTTCTATTAAACCTGTTCTAAAGTAGCTTAAACCTGTATTTCCCCTCCTGATTTACACCAGGCTGGCTACTCAGTCCCTTTTCACACCTTCCTGCCAAAGGTCTCGGTTCTGTCCTGCTACCAATATGACAGATAATGAACTCCGTTCCTTACATCAGCTGGAAGAGCTGAGCACCTGCATTCCTAGCCAATCTCTGGCACATCCTTTTGCAAACATCAAGATATATGGCCTCTGTAAATTTTCTGAGACATATTAATGTTCACCTCCATAATGCCTTAATTGTACAGAAACCATTAGACAATAATGTGAAGGTGACAAAGGGATGCATGCAAATGGTAAAGAAAGAGAGCAAGATGCCTAAATTAAAAGGGGTGAAGGGTCCAGGACAGTCTTTCATGGGGGAAAAGATTCATGGAGATTTGCTGTCTTAACAAGAATGGACTGCCTCATAAATTATCTCAATATGATGCCCGTAAGTCAAGGGGAACTTCTGTAAAGTAGGAATTTACAAAAGGTTAAATTAAAATGAAGGCAGAACAATTATTTTTGTCCTCCCGCCTAGCAGGGCTTCTGCTAATGTTTGTGTACAGAAGTGATAACGGCGGGATACTTCAAAGCCTTTTCAGGGAAAATCATATCGTTGGTGAGAAAGGATTTGATTTTGTAAAAAGCTTACATTGTCAGTGATATTGAAAATAAAAAGACAAGATTGCATGAGCTAAGTACTTTATTTTCGTTAGTGTTCATGGGGTTCCATGGATCCTCATTGTGCCCATAATTGGGGTTTTAAAAATGGGAATAAAGCAGAGTATGTTTTCCTTTGTCTGTGAAGATGGCATTCCTGACCCACCAGTGCAGGGCCACACACTTTGAATTTTGTTTCTGGGGAAGAAGACACATTTGCTTCAAGGGCTCCTGATTCTCTTGGCAAGGCCAGAACATTTGATCAGGGACCACTGTGAGAGCAACATGTTGAGTTTGCCCTCATGTTTTCCTTGATCCAGTCCCCTTGGGTACTTTGGTTAACTTCACAGAGAGAAAGAAGTAGAATAAACTGGGAAAAAATAACAATTTCCGGCCAATTAAAATGGAAGCATCATATGAGCAGAGGGCATACATCCTACGATTTCTTAACCTCAATGCCTGTCCCTGGACCTGTCATTTATAGGAAGTGCATTTGTTGCAAATAACCCAAAGCCCAATGTAACTCAAAATATAGAAAGCAATTTTCTTATACAACTAGAAATCTAGAGGTGGGGTCATGTCTAGAGTCATTAATTTCCTCAGCAACATTATCCAAGAACCCATGCTGTTTCAACATTTATCTCATGTAGATTAGGTCCACAAGTCTGCTCCCTTTGAGGACCCCTAACTGTATTTTTTTAAGAGCAAGAACAACCTTCCTGGAAGCTTTCTGGTGACTTCACATGTCATTGCCCCAAATTCTACTTATGTTTATGCCTTAAACAAACCAACAGCAAAGGAAATGGCACTAAGAGGGTTGGCTTAGATAATCAAGACTTGCCCTTGGGTTTGGAAATGGAGCAGCCTTCTCTCAAACACAGTCACTTCAAGGGGGGATAGTTGAACAAAGTCAATGGTTCTGATTAAAAAAAAGTAATAATAAAACAGGAATGGAAGGTGGGAGTAGATATTGGCAATCAACAGCCTCCACTAGAACAACAAATTTTGGTAAATGTTTATTGAAGAAAACATTGAATGAAACAAATGAGTCTGTCCGGTGTCATTCATGATTTCCTTCTTTGGGGATGTTGATTTTGGTTTGTTTCTAGGGAGTGTCTGTTGTTTTTTGTCTTTCCAGCATTTATTCCTCCTTCTTCTCATAATAACGTTCCTATTTTTCCTTAAAAACCCCAAAGACTCCATCATCAATGCATGTGGATTGATTGGTGCTAACCTCCTCCCACATACATGAGACACATATCCAAAATCTGACCCATTAGTGTCTTCCATTCCTCTTGCCACAGCAATCGATCCACCTGAAAGATTAATCTAATGAGAGTTAATTCAGAGGAGCTATGGGAAAGGTTGATGTCTCTTCCCAACAGAATTAGAAGGTGTTTAGAGCTACAATAATGTAATCATGGACGGTTTTTGTTTAAAATGGGGAGAAAGGGAGAGCACGAAAATGAATCCAACACTGAGAAAAGAAAAACCAGGAAATGAAGAGAGACTAAATCTTGAAGACACTGTTTAGACTCTAGATCTAGGCATGCCTGAATGAGCAAAGAATGTGCTTAATTCTGAACTTTTTTTTTGAGACAGAGTCTCACTCTGTCACCCAGGTTGGAGTGCAGTGGCACAATCTTGGCTCACTGCAACCTCTGCCATCCAGGTTCAAGCGATTCTCCTGTCTCAGCCTCCTGAGTAGCTCGGATTACAGGCACCTGCCACCACACCCGGCTAATTTTTGTAATTTTAGTAGAGACGGGGTTTCACCATCTTGGTCAGTCTGGTCTTGAACTCCTGACCTCATGATCACCTGTCTTGGCCTCCCAAAGTGCTGGGATTTCACACGTGAGCCACTGTGCCCAGCCCAATTCTGAACCTTTAGCCAAATAATTCAGTATATTCTTTGTTTTCCCTTAAGTCAGTTTAAATTGAGTTTCTATCACTTGCAACCAAAAGAGTCCTACCTAATTCATATTTTTTATCCCTACTGTGCTGTGAGTTTTCTAAGAACTGAGGCTCTGACATATCCATCTCACCATTTCCATAGCCCCCAGTACGTAGCAAATTTTTTCCTAACCTTTTTGTAATATGAGAATTTGTTTAATATAAAAAATATTAAGACTTTCACGCAATAGTGCTTTTGCTTTTGAATATCTGTTGAGTGAGAAAATATATAACAGAAAGCTACTCTGAAACTAAGGGTACTTTTGTTAAATTTCTATTTTATGATTCACAAAGGCCTCCACCTACATTTTAAAATAGTCGTATATAATGTGCAAACACATTACCTATTTAGCCTAAACAAATTTTGATTCGCATGTTGATTTGTGGTTCTGAATTTAATTACCGCACAAGGAGAGCCACAGACCACAATCTGGAACACCAGAAGAAAGTGAGTGGTAAATGAATATTTGTAGAATGCTATATAATAAATGAATCAATGGCTGACCCCTTGAAATACACTTTTCAGATGACTAGCTCATGTGACAAGCATCATCCAAAGAGGATATCAAAATCTCAAGGTCCATAGATGATTGTTCTAGGAAATTTTGAAGTTGAATACTTGTAGGTAGGGTGTGTACTCTCAACTTCATCATAATTCATACCAGTCTCTGGTGTCTCCAATGACACAAAGCACCCATTTAAATCTCCTGCCATCCCGGTAGGCATTTGGATTTGTGAGTCCCTGGTGTGGAAGATGTTTGTAGTTACCTACTTATTATCCATTTTCACCTTCTTATTTAACTTAAAAGAGCAATGTGGGGTCTAGGCACAGTGGCTCATGCTTGTAATCCCAGCATTTTGGGAGACCGACGCAGGAGGATTACTTGAGCTCAGGAGTTTGGGACCAGCCTGCGCAACATAGTGAAACCTCATCTCTACAAAACACCAAAAAATTAGCTGGGTGTGGTGGTGCATGCCTGTGGTCCCAGCTACTCTGGAGGCTGAGGTGAGGGGGTTCCTTGAGCCCAAGATTTCGAGGCTACAGTGAGCTGTGATCATGCTACTGTGCTCCAGCCTGGGCAACAGAGCAAGACCCCATCTCAAAACAAAAACAAAACAATGAACAATGAACAAAAGAACAATGTGGAAACCCAAAAAGATCAGTTCCGCAGGCTCCAGTATAGCTAGTTCTAGCCGTGTGACATAGTTTTGCCCAAGGAAACGTAATTGGAAGTCCGCTGGGTGGGGATTTCTGGGAATCTCTAAAAAAGTATTTTTTTATAAAAATAAGCCAAATCAACTGACATATAACTTCTGCTCACTGTCCTTTCCCTATCTGCCTCCCTGGAATGTAGGCATAGTGTCTAGAGGTGGAGCCACCATGTTGCCAAAAGCCTGAAGACAGAAGCCATACACCAAGGATGGTGAAAGGAACCCAGGGTCCTTGATGGACTCAGGAAACCTTTGTACTATGCCTGGAATACACAACCCCAGTCTTCTTGTGATAAGAGAAACATATAAACCCTAACTTGTTGTGTTGTCAGGTTTCTGTTACCAAATTCTGCCATTGTAGCAATTGCAGCATGAAAGCATTCATACACAATACATCATGGATGGGTGTGGCTGTGTGCCAATAAAACTTTATTTACAAAAGCACAGTGGGCTGGATTTGGTCTGAGGACCATAGTTTGCTGATCTGTGTTCTACATATTCTCATGGTGATAGCTGTAGAATTGTTGCTTATACTTCTTTTTTAGTTCTTCCAATTTACCTTACACACTGCTACTAGTCTGTAAGAAACTACTGGAGACAAGAGAAAAAGCAGAGTCCTTCCATGTGCTTTCCATTTCATAAAGGCACTAGGATGGGCATAGATAGAAGAAAATAAGGATTATGCCCTAAAAGATATAAAAGGATTCATGGCTCAATCCTTCTGTTAAGGATGTTGAATATGTCTTCTCAAGGATCCCTTTTGAGAAGGAAGAGAATAAGGGGACAATACAGGATTTGGGTTAAGAGCTAGAGGTTGCAGGACTGGCAGACTGTCACTCAGGAGAATATTAAGACTTGTTCAAGGGAAGTTAATATAAGTGATAAGACTGTAGGTTCTGAAGACAGGGCCTCTGTAAAATACCACTAAAGTGGTGTTTGACAATTCCTACCATTTGTTTTGAGAAAAATGCGCCTGATACAGATATTCCAGAGTAGCAAGATCTCCTAGAGAGACATCAAGATAAGGGTGGAGCACATTCACTTTGTAAGAATTGCCCATCCACTCCCTCTTTTCTGTGTTATTCTTCACAGTTTACTTACAATGGACGTTCCCTCTCTTCTCCCTCCACTCTATGCCCCTTCCACTGCATAACACCTATGAAATCTGTACCCAAGTCACTTCCCTGAATTGTCCTAGTGCCTTGGCACAATGCTTGGCTCAACTTTGCTTCTATCAGAGTGAAGCTCAGGACCTTTGCTCAGAGAAGTGACTCTCTCTCCCTTCCTGGATGTGAATAATGAAATATACAGTTTCGTTCCTAAGGCATCCTTCAAGGAACCCAGTCTCAGGATAAAGCCAACCTAGGAAGGAGGGCAGAACAAAGGTCATCTCAAAGAAATGAAACTGGAGTTCTGAATTAGCTCTGTTTGAAAACTGTTCACCTCTATTTTTTTAACTCTCTGAGTCAGTAAGTTCCCTTTCTGATTAAACCAAAGGTCAGCAAACTACAGCCTGTGGGTAAAATTCAGCCCACTATATTTTTTATGGCCCTCAAGCTAATGGTGGTTTTTATAGGTGAATGTTCACAATTGATTTGATGATAGGAAATACTAAATTTGAGCCTCAATTAAGAAAAATCCTTTATCTCTCTCAAATTAAGATTTTTTTTTTTCCAGAGATGAGCTCTCATTATGTTCCTCAGGATGGAATGCAATGGCTGTTCATAGGTGCAATTATAGCACACTACAGCCTCTAACACCTGGCCTCAGCCAATCCTCCTGCATCAGCCTCCTGAGTAGCTGGGATTACAGGACCTTGCCACTGTGCCTGGTTTTCTCAAAATTAAGAATTCTACTTTTTTTCTCATTAGTAGACCTGTATTACAAAAACTTGAACTCAATTATTATTTTTTGAATTTTATCATTGAAAAGTGTATGAAAATGTGTCTTCCTTATTGTTGCATAAGTGCCCACTTAATATTCTCTATTTTCCCTCTTGACTCTTGAGGCTTAAAATATGTATTCTCTGTCCCTTTACTGAAACAGTTTGTGCACTGCTATGTTAAGCTATTATATTTCACTTATCTGCAGTATGCCAATAAAATTGTGGTAAGTAATACACATTGTTTTAAGGGAAGAAATGAAATGTGACCACTTTTGCTTCCTAAGTTTCTGCCATATGAAAACTCAACCATACTCATCGAATCAACTGCCTGAAAGGGCCTCCCCTCCAGCCATTACCACCCACTCTAGCTTTCCCTGTCCTTCAACAAGTAAATAGTGTCCTCTTAGATGTGGTTTTTCTGTCCTTTGAATCTTTGATGGTGTGCTTCCCTGTCATATCCTATAATCCTATTACAAAACAATAAAAATTTGGCCTGCAGTGGTGGCTCATGCCTGTAATCCCAGTACTTTGGGAGGCTGAGGTGGGCAGATCACCTGAGCTCAGGAGTTGGAGACAAGCCTGGGCAACATAACAATACCCCATCTCTACCAAAAATACCAAAAAATTAGCTGGGCATGGTGGCGTGAGCCTGTAGTCCCAACTACTTGGAAGGCTGAGGTGAGAGGATCCCTTGAGCCCAGGAGGTCAAGGCTGCAGTGAGCTGAGATTGTTCCACTGCACTCCAGCCTGGGTGACAGAGGAAGATTCTGTCTCAAAAACAAACAAACAAACAAACAAACAAAAAAACAAAAAGAAAACAATTAAAATTTAATATGGGATGATTTATACACTATAAAACAATTATTTTATGGTTCTTAGGGTTTTTACTTCTTTTCTGTATCTAAGCATATCCAGTAATAGTGAGGCATGTATGATTTATATTTTTGTTGAAATTAACTGGAACTAAAATATTATTTTTTTCTCAGAAGACAGCACTTTTTTTTCCTCAGAGGAAAGTACAAAAAGTCAGATGGTGCGGGTGAGAATCTGAACAGTGCTGGTTCTCCTTTTTCTGTTAAAAAAAAAAAAAAAAAAAACCAGCATCTTCCCCCAAGAATGACTGCCATCCAGTTTTACTCCTTGCCACTGGGTGCAGCCAACCGGGACCACCAGCTTCCTGGGTGGTCTTTATGGCCCAAGTCTGGCCATTTATACCTCACTGAGCACAGTGATTGGTTCAAAGGTAAGCACCTGATGCAGTCAGAGCCAATCAGATCCAATCTCAGGATTACCTGGAGTTTCCTGGAGGGAGACACTTTCTTTTCCACGTGACTTGAATTGGAGCTCATGTGAGCTGCTGGAAAGATAGCCTGCCTGAGAAGAAGTCAACACAGAGGAAATCAGAGCAGAGAGGTGGAAAGAGAGAAATCAAGCGCCTGGTAACATCGTTTAAAGAAATAGATTCAATCGTGCCTGAAGCTAGAGCTATTAGACTGGACTGTTCAATTAGATGAACAATAAATTCTTTTTCTGCTGGAGCCAGCTTAAGTTGGGGTTTCTGTCGCTTACAGTGGAAATATACAACCACTATGTGATGCTGTGGCTGTCTTAAGTTGGGTTCTCCCAAAAATAAGCCCGAAGACAAAGATCTGAGTGCAAGTCATTTATTTGGGAGCTGCTCCCAGGAAGTGCTGGTAGTGGGACAAGGAATTAAGACAGGGAAGGAGAGACACCTGAAAGGGTGCCTGATCAAGCATGAGGACACTGAGAACAGCTGAGGAATTGAGAGACACAGGCTAGAGCACACGCCTCAGAAATGTTATTCTTTCTTTGCTCCAGGAGCAAGGAAGCTGGGGTATTTAATCTCCAATTCACGTTCATCATTGGTCCAGAGACTGTTTTTAGGGACCTTAATGGTCCAGCATTTCTAGCCTGCCCCTGGCATGAGAAGGCACATGGAAGGAGAGTTACACGGGGAGAGAATTCCAACGCATGTACTGGAATGCAGACTGGGAAGTAAGCAAGGCTCTCATGGAATCAAACGATTGACTGAATATTTCTGAGTTTCACTTGCTTCACTTGTAAAATGGGGGGACATTCACATCTGTGATGCTTATTTTACAGAATCATTGCAAGAATCAATGAGACTGAATGTGTAAAAGGACTTCTATAATATACAAAGTGCTTCTATAATATACAAGGATGCAGTATTATTATTAGATTGTGTTGTTTTCTTTGACTTATCTAATGCAAAGAAAGAAGAGGCTCAGATGACATATACAAAGCCTAACTCATATACATACAATATAGAAAGAATAGGCTCAGATGACATATGCAAAGCCTAACTCATATACATACAATATGTCCTCTACGCATTAAAGATCCCCAGCAAAGTGGCCCAGGAGTCACAGAAACCCTCAACTTCTTGCTGTCACCCCTTGGATTTCACACCTGTAGTGGCCATATGTTGTTCTGTGCTGTCTGGCATCGGTGGCTCCTCCTAGGACAGCACCTTGATTTCCCTTTGGAAACCACCCTCTTCCGCTGCCATCCCTGTGAGCAAGGTGGGTTGACCCCAGCTCTTGCCTCTGGAGGTGAAAGTATGACTCAAACCTGGGCGATGAGCAAGAGGCTGAGGCTGACAGGGACATGAGAGCAAAGCCACCACACGCTCTGTCCAACACCTCATGAGCCAGCTCTCACCTTGGACATCTATGTCTCTGTCCCTATGTCCATAGTCATATCAGGTTAAGAAATAATGCTGCATTGAGGACAGCAGACCTGACACCAAGTCAATAAGCTGACCCTGATTCGCTGGGTCTTTAACTTCCTTTGGCCTCATTTTCCTCCGGGGTAGAAGCTAAATGGGTTGAACCAGAGCCAGTACTTCATGTCACCCACTGTTGCTGGGTCAGATGCTCCAAGAGAGCCAGCATCTGGACACCTGCCTTGTAGAGGCACAGGGGCCAGGCAATGTTAGCAGAGATGCAATGTCCAGAGAGAAGACAAGCACATTAAGTAAAAGATGTTTGTCTACATCCAACAAGCAGAGTATGAAAAGGGAAAAAGAGAAATGTTCCAGTGGAGAAACCTGCAAACACCACCTCAACCAACAGATCAAGTCGAACATCCCAGTGATGTCACGTGGACGTCATGTGCCCCACGAGGATATGATGAGAAGGCACTTCACCTCTGTCGTTTTCTTCCCCAAAACCCAAAATCTCACTCTAACTGCACAAAAGAAGATAACCCCCAGCTGAGTGATGTTCTGCAAAATATCCAACTGGCACTCTTCAAAATTGCCAGGGTCATAAAAAAAAAAAACAAGGAAAGACAAACTATCACAGACCAGGGGAGATTAGAGAGACGTGGTTAAATGAAAAGTGGTATCTGGGCTAATTCCTGGAACAGAAGTGAGACATTAAAGAAAAACTGTGAAACCCAAATACAGCCTAAAGTTCAGTTGACAGTAATGTACCAATGTTGGTTTCTTAATTTTGACAAATGTATCCCGTTAATGTGAGATGAAAGCCTTACAGGAACTGGGTGAGGGTTATAGAAACTCTGTACCATTTTTGCAACTTTTCTGTAAATCTAAAAATTTGTTTAATAACAGTTTATTTTTTAAAAATTATCCCTTTTATTTTTAGCATTTCTTCCATAAAGCAATCTGAGGAGATGGAGCCAGACAAGAGGCATAGCAGCTCATGGTGGGTTGGGTTCCTGAGAAACAGACAGAGACAGAGATGAGTATCTTGAGAAACAGCTATGGACTGACTAGTGTCCCCATCAAAATTTCTGTGTTTAAACCCTAACCACCAACATGGCAGTATTTGGAGACAGAGCCTTTAAGAAGGCAGTTAAGGTTAAATGACCTTAACTATGAGGCTGAGGCACTGAGCCAATTTAAAACTGGTGTCCTTGTAAGAAAAGGAAGAAACACCAGAGCTCCCTCTCTCTTCTCCCTTGCATACTGGAAACACATGTGTGATGGTTAATGTTGAGTGTCAACTTGATTGGATCGAAGGATGCAAAGTATTGTTCCTGGGTGTGTCTGTGAGGGTCTTGCCAAAGGAGATTAACATTTGAGTCAGTGGACTGGGAGAGGCAGACCCACCCTCAATCTGGGTGGACACCATCTAATCAGCTGCCAGCACAGCTGGGATAAAAGCAGGCAGAGGAAAGTGGAAGGACAAGACTGGCCAAGTCTTCTGGCCTCCATCTTTCTCCCATGCTGGATGCTTCCTGCCCTCGAACATCAGACTTCAAGTTCTTCAGCTTTGGGACTCTTGGATCTACACCAGTGGTGTAGGCCACAGAATGAAGGCTGCACCGTCAGCCTCCCTACTTTTGAGGCTTTGAGATTTGGACTGGCTTTGTTGCTCCTCAACTTGCAGATGGCCTATTGTGGGACTTCACCTTGTGATCGTGTGAGTCAATAATCCACAATAAACTTCCTTTCATATATACATCTATCCTATTAGTCTTGTCCCTCTAGAGAACCTTGACTAACACACCATGTAAGGACACAGCTGGAAGGCAGCTATCTGCAAACCAGGAAGGGAGGCCCCACCAAAAACCACCCTTACTGGCGCCTTGATCTTGGGCTTCTAGCCTCCAGGATTGTAAGAAAATAAATTTCTGTTTTTTAAGCCACCTAGCCTGTGGCATTTTATTATAGCAGCTCAAGAAGACTAAGAGAGGAGCCAGGCCAGTAGAAGGGAAGCAAGGGAGTGAGAATGAGCAGAGGGAGAAGCTGAGCTATGATGCTATGACAGTGCAAGCCTCAGCCAACTATGCAGGGAGTTCTGAAGCTGGGGTGACCTTCAGAGCTATCCGGAATTGGGGTTAGAGGATCAATTGGTCAATGGATGCAGACCGCCCCAGGAAATAGGTGGAGTGTCTCTCTTCAGCTACAGGACCCCTGAAAGTGGGATGACCACAGAGGACCACCTGCCTGCTTCACTCTCAGCAAGTCCTTTGTCCAGAAGGGGATCCGGGAGGTGCCCTATGGCATCCACCACACAACCTGTGGTCCACTCCATTCCAAGTGGTTAAGAAAGTGAGAGAAGTAAGTACATGGATCATAACTTGGTCCCCAGCTTTACATTTCTCTAGCCACGAGCCTGCCTGTCCATAACCGAAGGGAATGTTCACCATGAACAAATGATTAAAATTTTAAACCAGATAGGATTTTAGCAGCTAAAAGGGAATGAAAAGTTATGCAATCTGTCCAAGACATCATGAAGGGATGTGCTACCCAAAGGGGAAAGAGAAGATTCACCCGAACATACGCAGGGGCAGTAATCAGAGAAAAACAGAATAACCTCATGGATGAACACCCCTGAGGGGAAATTTGGTTTGCTGAGCCAGTCACAGGAGTCTCATGTACACTTGACCTTTGAACAACATTGGTTTAAACTGTGCAGGTCCACTATATACAGATTCTTTTCAACCAAACAAGCAAAACCTGCTTCTATGGAAGGTCAACTTTTCCTATAAACAGGTTCCACACGGCAGACAGCGGGATTTGAGTGTGTCCTGGAACCCCACGTATATGGAGGGTTGACTGTACTAGGATTCTACAATAAAATGCTCTTAGAATAAATTTCAAAATCCTCATTCTACAAAGCCCTGTATTATCTGGTCCCCTCACCATCTACTTCTTCATCTCAACACCAAATGTATCCCAACCTCAGACAGGGCCTTTGCAGGTGCCAGTCCCTCTACTTGGGATTCCTTTGCCCTCTGTCTTCACCCAACCAATTCGTGCTCAGTTTTTGGGTCTTAGCTTGAAAGCCACTTGCTTGGGGAGACCTTCTTGGTGTCTCAGAAGCCTCATTCCACGTACTGCTCTGTGTCTCAACATACTCTATGTCTGTACCATGCTCCAGTGATTACAGGTTTATTTTTTGGAACTATGTGTGTAGTGCAAGAGTTCTCCCCACCTCTATCATTTAACTGTTGCCATAAACATGCTATGCAATGGCAAAACTCAGTGACTGAGAAAGACAAGGATATATATTCTCTCTTAGGGTTCCGTGGGTTGGCTGGGGCAGCTATAATGCTGTAGGTCCTTGGAGCAGCTGGGGTGTGGGGGGCACATATGTGAATTCTGGGCTCAGGGTAAAGGGCATAAACACCTGCAGGAAGCACTCCTCACAGCCACGGCAGAGGGCAAGCTCAACTGCTCAGGGACTTGGCAAAATCTAGCTTGCAGCATCTGCTAACACCTCATTGGCCAAAAGCAAGTCACATAGTCAACCCCACAGCCAGGGAAAGGGGAAGTACGTTCAGTCTGTATACAAGGAAATGAAAGTCAGGGGGCTAAGGGCAGGGATGTCCAAAGAGGAGTGAAGAGCTGAGACTTGCAATTCAATGCACCACATTCATCCCGTTTAAACTCTCAAAAAACAAGGACTGTATTGGTTTATTTGTTTGTTTTTTAATTGTTTTATCTACACAGCCAAGCGCAAGATAGTCACCTAATAGGTGCTTTATAAGGATGTGTGAAACATTCTCAATATCAAAGAATATAGTTCAGATGAACTTTTGTAACCCAATCCATTTTGAAGTCAGCAACTGCTTGTAATGTGAGGATGCATGAAATATATCTCCCAAGAAAGGTAATGGCACATGTGCTAGGCTCTAAATCAGCCATCAACGAGCTACTATCATAGTATCTTCAATGGATTACACAAACGATGGCTTTGAAGAATGTCTTTGCCTTGCCAGAATTATGATTTGTTATTCATCTTGTGGATTTTTAAACAGAATCTTGTACTTAGTATTCAAATTAATGACTCCAATGTATTTGCCTGGATTTAAAAAAAAGAATCATTTTGCACAATACACGTAATAGTTACATTTCTGTGATAAACTTACTCTGTAAAAGCTTTCTCTATTTTATCATTTAGACAAGTAGATATCAGTAAATCAAATTTGAAAGCCACAATGGTGGAAGGAGCGAGAGGCTTGCAAGCCAGGGTATGAGGCAAGCCTTCAGTTCAATAAGGATGGTGGCAGGAAAAGCGAGGAAGGAAAAGCCTAAATGAATATAAAGGAGGCTAAGATAAGCCTCCAATCAGAATCTCATTCTCTATTTCCTGATCTGATTCATTAAAACCTCGGGCAGCCTGAGAACAATTTGATAGAAAGTGCAAGAACTTTGAGGATAGTCTAAGTTTAAATTCTGAATCCATCATTTCTTAACTGTGCAACCCAGGAAAAACTGACTTACATTTCCTATGTCTCAATTTCATCACCTGCAAAATGGGATAGTAAGTCTTGGGCATGAACTTCATAAAGTTGTGAAGGTTTTTTAAATCACACATGTCATTCATCCCAAATGCCTGTCCGTAGGCCCATGCTAGTTTCTAAAACTATTTTCATATGTCCATTATAGAATGAGAAAAATGCAGTGTTACAGGCTGAATTATGTTTCCCAAAAAGATATGTTGAAGTTCCAGCCACTGATATTGATGAACGTGACCTTATTTGAAAATAAGGTCTTTGCAGATGTAGTCAAGTTAAGATGATGTCATAGGCAGGGTGGGGAATGGGGAAAGATCTAATCCAACATGATGATGTCCTTATAGGAGGAGGGAAACGCCACCTGAAAACCAAGACACACAGGGAGAACACTGTGAAGATGGAGACAAACTGGAGTGATGTGGCTGCAAGCCAAGGAATGCCAGAGGTAAAGCATCACCACCAGGAGCTGGGAAGAGGTAAGGAAGATTCCATCCAGAACTTCAGAGGGTGCATGGCTCTACACTTTGATTTTAAACTTCTGAGTTCCAGAACCGTGAGACAATAAAATGCTATTGTTTTAGGTCAACCCATTTGTGGTCCTTTATTATGCAAAACCTAAGAAACTAATACATATGGTAACAGTGAATTTTTAATTAAACAAAATATATTTGATTTAAAAGAATGGTCATTTTTAAATTTTTCTTTTATTTTCTTATTCTCACGTAACAAGAAGTGTGAACACAGCGGGACAGGGCAGGAAGCAGGAGTCTGCCTCTGCCTCCCACTCACTATCCTTGATGTACATCCTCGTCCTCAAGGCTCCTCCTGCAAGCTCTGAGTTACATACAAGGAGGAAAGAAGAGGGAAAAGACAAAGCACAAAAGGCACATGCAGCTGCTCCTCTCTTTAAATCAACTTTATTAATTATAGAGTAGTTTAGATTTACAGAAAAAATGTAAGATATCATAGAAAATTCCCATATACCCTCCATCCAGTATTCCCTCTTACTAACATCTTACATTAGTATGCAACATTGGTTACATTTAATGAAATAATATTAATACATTGTTAGAAACTAAAATTGTAATATACTTAGACTTCCTTATTTTTTACCTAATGTCCTTTTTGTGTTCTAGGGTTCCATTGATGACACCACATTAAATCTAGGAGTCATGTCTCCTTAGGATCTTCTTGTGACAGTTTCTCAGTCTTTCCTTATTTTGGATAATCTTGTTCATTTTGAGGACTGGTCAGCTATTTTGCAGGATGCTCCTCTATTGGTTCGTTTTTGAGATAAAACGTATATAACAGAAAATTACCATTTTAAAGTATATAATTTAGGGGCATTCAACATATTGAAAAAATTATGCAACCACCACCGTTATCTGGTTTCAAACATTTTCATCATCCCAAAAGGAAACCAATACCCATTATTGGGTGCCCGGGCGTCCTAGCTGCTGTCCTGGGTGATCCCACGTCGGCCATGGGTGTCTCCAGGCAGTCCAGCGTCTGCTCATCAGGTCATAGGATATGTTCCTTTCGGTGTTGACCGCCAGGAGATCGGCGCTACTGGCAATGAGCAGCTCCACCAAGTGCAGGTGGCCACAGGTGGCCGCAAAATGCAGAGGCGTCCAGCACTCACTGTCGCAGACATTGACATTGGTCCCAGCCCCCAGGAGCTGCTGCACCATCTCTCGGAAGTCATCGATGCAGCACTGGTGTGGCGCCGTCAGGCCGTCCGCGGCCAGGTCAGGGCTGACCCCACTCCTGAGGAGCTGGTAGACTTCCTCTAGGTCATTTCAGGCAGCGGCCTCCAGAAGGACAACACTGGGAGGGAAGAGGACCTGCTTCAGGGGCTCTTGGCCGACAGCCTCCTTCCGGGGGCGCTCCCCAGGACCCTTCTTGCCCTGGGCCTCCTTCTCAGCCTGAGCCCACATCTTCACCTGCTGAGCGCGCCGCTCCTGGGTGTGCTTCAGCCACTCTTGCGTGCTCATCCTGCCCACCATGGGCATCTCTGCCAGCAGCTCCAGGTGCTCGGCCATGCCGGGGGCTGCTTGCCCACAGGGCTGCTCAGGGCTCCAGAGTGCGGAGCTCGGGGGCCAGGCTGGGCCTGAGGGGTGGGGCAGCTGGCTGGACTGGCACCCTTAGGGGCATCCCCTTCCCAAAGCTCCATGCCCTTGACTGGGTCAGGAGGCCCCACACGATAACCAGGCCCAGCAGCCCTGGGGGCGCGGTCCAGGCAGGGAGGGCAGAGGGAGAGGATACTCCAAACCTGCTCCCCAGGTCTGGCCTCCAGCTGTCATCAGCAGCACCTCGCCTCCCTCTTGGGGTCAGGGTGCACAGCCTGTGGGAAGCAGCCCCGAAACCTGGCCGGCCTCAGTCCAAGGCCTGAAGCTAATTACCCAGATAACAAAGTTCCAGCTTCCTGGCCCATTGCTGAGGCGGAAGGGAAGGCAGGGCCAATTAGCAGCGAGCCCCTGTGAGTCCCTGAGAGCCCTCTTTTCACCTTCTAGGCTCAGGAGCCTGAGTGGGGCCTGGGAAAAGCCATGGCCCAGTCCTTCAGCGCCTCCCAGCTGTGTCCCGTGGTCGGTGCATCAGTATTAATGAGAAGGTGCAGCTGTTGAGGCTGGGGGAGGGCAGGTGGTCAGAGTCCTGGAGTCCTGGCCCCCAGGGCCCAGGGGTGAGGCTCTTCAGGCAGCCAGGGCACTAAAGGCACAGGCAGGCTGGCCGATAGTGTCTTCAGGAGAGCCTCCCCTTCCGGCAGCTGCACACGCCTTTGAAGACCCCACCATTCATATGCCTGATGGCACCCTCTCCACACCTGCCACCAGCCCACAGCGGTGTCCACACGTGGGCTATTTGTCCCAGCCGGTCTCTTCCACTAGATGACAGGCTTGCTGATAGCACAATCTGCGTGCTACTTTTCTAGGACTCCTCACCTGTGTGCCAGCACCTCACGCCCTGCACCGGCCACCCTACAAGTGGGTCCAACGGCTTCCGTGGGTCAGTGGGACCTGCCTCCCCCAGCTGCTGCGGTCGGGGTGGGGGGACACTCATGCCCCTATTCTATTTCCATAAATGGAATCATATAACATGTGACTGTGTCTGGCTTCTTTAATTAACATGTTTTCAGAGTTCAACCATTTTGTAGCATATATCAAAACTTCATTCTTTTTTATGGCTGAATAAAAAATAAAAAAAATAGTATTTTTTATGACTGTGTGTGTGTGTGTGTGCCCATATATGTGTGTCTAAGGAACTTACATAGCAACCCAAGTCAATACCTTGTTTTTGCTCTTAGAGTATATGAAATAATAAAAAATTAAAAATCAAGGGCAACTATGTGAGGTGATAGGTGTGTTAATTAGCTTGATTGTGGCCATTGTCTCACAATATATATGTATATCAGAACATGTTGAACACCTTGATTTATACAATTTGTAGTCCTCACTTAATAGGTTAGGCTTTGTGTCCTCACCCAAATCTCACGTTGAACTGTAATCCCCATAATCTCCAGGTGTTGAGGGAGAAACCTGGTGGGAGGTGATGGGATCATGGGCGCGATTTCCCCGGTGCTGGTCTCATGATAGTGAGTGAGTTCTAACAAGATCTGATGGTTTTGTGTTTGGCAGTTTCCTCCTTCACTCATTCTCTCTCTCCTGCCGCCATGTGAAAAGGTCCTTGCTTCCCCTTCACCGTCCGCCATGTTTCCTGAGGCCTCCCCAGCCGTGTGGAACTGCGAATCAATTCAACCTCTTTTCTTATAAGTTACGCAGTTTCGGGTATTTCTTTATAGCAGTGTGAAAGCAGACTAATAAATCAATTATAACTCACTAAAACTGAAAAAGAAATACATGAATAAAAATCAGGGAATCAAGGACAGAGATAAAACATCTAGACTCGAAGCCTAACACACAGGACCCGTAAGTGCTGATACTGGCTTCCGCGGGACCCAGGCACGGTTACGGCAGAGAAGTCAGCATCTTTATTTGCTAAGGTCCCTGGACTTTGGGATGTACTGGAGACCACATGCCTTCCAGCATCTTCCCTGTTCTAGCTACAAGTCATCAGCATGTGCTAGCACTAATGATATATCTCCAGAATTCCTCCATTCCAGTGATTTTTCTGCACAGGACATGTGGTGAAGAAGAAGACAAAATGGAACTTTGAGATATATTTGGCTTAAGTTTGATAAAAGTAAGGGAAAGTCAATCAAGGCTTATCTTTCTCATGGGGAATAGACAAAGCCCCATATTTTAAAATGTGCTGCCTCCAGCTTATTAATATGCTCAGAGGACATAAGAAATGCAAAAAGAGAAGCAGGATGACCTCCTAGAATCTGCTTTTTTTTTTTTTTTTTTTTTTTTTGAGATGGGGTCTTGCTCTGTCATCCCCGAGTCTGGAGTGCAGTGGCGCGATCTCTGCTCACTGTAACCTCCGCCTCCTGGTTCAAGTGATTCACCTGCCTCAGCCTCCTAAGTAGCTGGGATTACAGGGGCGTGCCACCAGGCCCAGCTAATTTTGGTATTCTTAGTAGAGACAGGGTTTCACTATGTTGGTTAGGCTGGTCTCAAACTCCTGACCTCATGATTCGCTCACCTCGGCCTCCCAAAGTGCTGGGATTACAGGCGTGAGCCACAGTGCCTGGCCTGTTCGCACTTTTTATAGAGGATGGAAAGTGCTTCATACCAGTACATCTGCATTATCATTTTTAAGCACAACTCTTGGCATTAACATTTTTCTAATCCTTTAGTGTCAGAGGTTCATTTGGACATTTCCCTGCTTTTTAAAGTTCAAGAACCAGAACGATGGCCCAACTAACTCTTAATAGTGCTCTAGGAGGAATAAACTTTTGTGTTCAAATAACCACTTTTCACAATGCAGCCTATCTTTGTGTTTCACTCAACTTTAACAGAATAACAGAGATTGGGTTACTCATAAGAAAATAAACTTATTTCTTTATTTCTCACAGCTATTAAGGCTGGAAAGTCCAATATCAAGTCACCAGCGTCTGGCAAGGGCCTGCTTGCTGAGTCATCCTGTGGCAGAAGGCAAGAGGGTGAGAGGGGGATGGCAGGGAGTAGGGGAGCAGTGAACTCACTTTTTTATAATGAACCAACTTTGAAAATAAAAAACCTATTCCCATGACAAAGACATTAATCCATTCATGAGGGCAGAACCCTCCTGTCCTAATCACCTCCTGTTAGGCCCCACCTCCCGACACTATTGCATTGGAGATTAAGTTTCTAACACATGCTTTTGGTGAGGACACATTCGAATCCTAACACAGCCTTAGTCCTTCAACAACTTAATCCAGACAAGTCACTAAACAGTGAAATCAGAAAGGCATATTTAAATAGCATCTGGTTGGATTTATATTCTCTTAAAAAGACCCTTCACTATAACTCAACTTATTTCCTTATCAGTTCTTTACTTTTGATTACTATTTCTGATTTAGTATAATCCCCATCAAAACTCAACAACTAGTTAGCCATTTTAGAAATATCTTTTGGCCTGGCATAGTGGCTCACGCCTGTAAATCCCAGCACTTTGAGAGGCCGAGGCGGGAGGATCACCTGTCAGGAGTTCGAGACCAGCTTGGCCAACATGGTGAAACCCTGTCTCTACTATAAATAGAAAAGTTAGCCAGGCGTGATGATGGCATGCCTGTAATCCCAGCTACTAGGGAAGCTGAGGCAGGAGAATCACTTGAACCCAGGAGGCGGAGGTTGCAGTGAGCCAAGATCATGCCACTGCACTCCAGCCTGGGTAACAGAATGAGAATGTGTCTCAAAAATAAATAAATAAAATGTTTTAAAAATAGAAGTATCTTTAAACTCTTTTTGTTTCATTTTGTTTGTAAAGCCTAAGTTTCCAAGCAGGTTGAGTTCCTTTTTCAGATAAAGGCAGTGGACATCTAAGAAGCCAGAGCTACAGAAATTCACCTTCTCCCTTTCATTTTATTATTCTCCCCTCAAGTTTTTACTTCCTTCTACCACATAATATCATAGTTTTAAAATGCTGTACAATGATAGAATTTCCTAGGATAGGCCATTCTTCCCTTTTTTAATCAAATATTTCACCTGACAATTTTCTCTTTTTCTTCCTTTCTGTTGAAACACATATGCACCCCTTCTGAGGAGCAGATACATAGAGGCAAATAATCACTCATGTACACCCACATGTAGAGAACACGCATCAGACAAGTTATTTTTTGTTTGTTTGATAGGGGCCTTTTTGTTCGCTGTTCCTGACTCTTTTAAAAGTATGCTAAACAACCTTTTGGTTACCTTGAAATCCACTGCTATGGATGTTTAACTGAGTGTAGAAGAGAGAAAATTAAAATAATCAATGAATGTAGTTTGCTGCCTGGTCAATGTCATCAGCATTTAATTTACTTGTTCCCTCAAGCGATTGGTGTTAGCTTCACTCTTTCCACTACTCGTTAGCTATAATGCAATTATCTTCATACCCATTTCTACTGGAGGCTGCGATGGCTAAGCCATAGAAGAACTGTTACGTGTTCATTTCATTAAAAAAAAGAAGAAGAAGAAGTTTGACCCTTCATTGATCATATTTTCTTAAACAACAAATATCTAATTTTTCAAATGCTTCTCTAATTCCATTAAACCTGGTTCCAAATGGCAGGAATGGAAAATGTAGAAGCTGAAGGTGCTCCGTCTCTATCCCTAGACAAGCATCATGCCCGTGCAGCCTGACATGGCAGGTTCCAGCTACAAGCGCTGGGAGCCCTTGCAAGAGGGATTTTGCAGGCTGCCAGAGACCATTAGCCCCTCGCATGAGGCAGACTGGATATGCTGGGGCCTTAGGATTGTTGGGAGCAGGATTTTACCAACAACCAGTGGGACTGGGTGGATAAATGCACTAGCTTCCTGGACCCTCTGTTGGAATAACTCCATAGAACTCTGTTCTTCACTCTTTCCATGAGTCACCCAGTGGGGGTGAGCCCCATTTGTCCACAGTCATGACTTATTAGATAATTCACCCTTTATTTGTTTCTACCTTTTCCTGTCTCGCATCTTGACTCTCCTACCAGTGCTTCCTGGGCTTACCTTCCACACACACCACTGGCCTCAGTATCCATGGTGTCCTCAGTTTGAATCCGAAGGACATCTTCAGATTCTAGTAAAAGGACTAGTTTTGATAAGGAGAAAAATCTGTTTATTCTCGTCAATGTGTCGGAGTTGCTAGAATTTCAAAGGTGATTGTGACAATTATTATAAATAACACCACAATTCACCCAATGATACCCAAGTAATAGAAAGATTTTTTTAAACATCCTCCTAAGCCTCTAATTTTCAATTAGAAAATTCAACTCTCAGATGAGTTAGGTTTAAAATACTTTTATTCTTAGGTGATACGGAAACTACTTTTAAATCTTTTTTTTTCTAGGTTTGGTTGTTTAATGTTATACTATTTACATATAATTTCATTACATTAATATTACATAACTAATTACATTACATTAATTACATTAAACATATAATGCTTAATGTTATAATGTTAATATTTGTTCAGTGTTAAATACACATTTAACAAGTATTGCCTGTACACCAAGTGTACTGCCAGTCTTCTGAGAATCCCAACAAGAAATTCTTCTCTGCCTGGCCCAACAGAAAGAGTTGTAGGTTTCAGCCTGACATGCCCAGGGAAGGCCATTTTAAAATGGGTTCTCTGTGACTTTGCAAATACAACTACGAGTTTGTATGTCTATCGACCCATTTGTCAGGTACAGTAACAGAACTGAGCCTATAAAGACATCAGTTTTACATTTGATCTTAGATTTCATTTTACTATAAAGAAACACATGGTCTTAGATTTTATTTTACTATTAAGAACATTACTGTGAAAATTAGAAAAATTTGAATGAAGTCTGTATATTAGATACTAACATTATATTAACTTTAATTTTCTACTTATGATACTTGTGTTTTCATTATGTTAAAAAATTTGAGAATTTGTTTTTAGTAAATAAACATCGTATTTAGGGCTAAAGGGACGTCCTGTCTGCAACTTACTCTTAAATGGTTCTGAAAAATCATCATTATATCTGATGCAAACACATATCTATCAGTATATATTTCTCTTCCTAGACATATAGATATAGATGTAGACTATATGTTCATGATATAGAGGAAGAGGCAGAGGTAGAGACAGAGATAGAGCCAGGGACAGAGACAGAGATACAGATAGAGATAGATTAAAGAGAAAGAGGCCAGGCCTGGTGACTCATGCCAGTAATCTCAGCACTTTGGGAAGCCAAGGTGGGAAGATCACTTGAGACCAAGAGTTTGAGACCAGCCTAGGCAACATAGTGATACCTTGTCTACAAAAAATTTAAAAATTAGCCCTGTGTGATGGTGTGTGCCCATGATCTCAGGTAGTAAGACTGAGCGGGGAGAACTGCTTGAGCCCAGGAGGTCCAGGCTGCAGTGAGTCATGATTGTGTCACTGCACTCCAGCCTGGGAGACAGAGCAAGAGCCTGTCTCAAAAGGAAAAAGGAAAGGAAGGCAAGGGAAGGGGAAATGGAAGGGGAAGGGAAGGAAAGGAGAAAGAAAAGAAAGGAAGGGAAGGGAAGGGAGCAGGGGGAGGGGGGAGGAGACAGGAGGGGAGGGGAGGGGAGGGGAGGGAAGGGAAGGGGAGGGGAGGGGAGGGGAGGGAAGGGAAGGGAAGGGAAGGGAAGGGAAGGGAAGGGAAGGGAAGGGAAGGGAAGTGGGAGTCCGAGGCAGGCAGATCACTTGAGGTCAGGAGTTTGAGACCAGCCTGGTCAACATGGTGAAACCGTCTCTACTAAAAATACAAAAATTAGCCAACTGTGGTGGCATGCACCTGTAATCCTAGCTACTTGGTAGGCTGAGGCAAGAGAATTGCTTGAACCTGGGAGGCAGAGGTTGCAGTAAGCCGAGATCGTGCCACTGCACTCCAGCCTGGGCAACAGAGTGAGAGTCTGTCTCAAAGAAAAAGAAAAAAAAAAAAAAAAGGACAAGGAGGGAAGGAAGTAGGGAAGGAAGGAGGGAGGGAGGGAGGGAAGGAAGGGGACAGGAGGGGAGGGAGGGGATGGGAGGGGAGGGAGGGAGGAACGAAGGGGAATATTGTAAATATTTAACATCTGAGTAATCTGGGTAAATATTTCTCCATTTCTGTGACTTTTCTTTAAGTCAGAAATTATGTCAAAATAATATCTGTAGAAAGACATACAACCTCACCTTGGTCCCTTTTTAGCTAACAGAACTGTGTGAACCACATATAACTGGTTGTACCTGCTGGGTGCTTTTCATAAAATAAACGATCCCTTCTAGGGGTCTAACTCATGCCCATTTAAGCTTCTTTAACTAACCAAAGAAAACTACCTATACTTTTGTTGGAAGAGAATCCCGTTATCTCAGAGTCTCTGCATCTATGCAACCTTTGGTCTCTTCCCATTTGAAAAAAAAAAAGTATTTAAACGTTCTGCAGCTAGAACTTCATCCCTGCCTAATGTGAGTGCTATGTTTGCTTCTGACACACTTCATTCGGATTCTGATGTGAGCAACTTGTCTTTCTCCATTCTGGGGGAGATGGCATGGGGCACCCTGACTGTCTCTCTACTCCAGGTAATTGCGGAGTATGTGGCCATGGAGTTTCACAATGATTTGGAGTGCTTCTTCTGCGAATGTATTATGGTAATGACCTTTCAATACTTCCACTGGCTGTCTCGATTAAGCTTTTCATAATGCAACACTTCCACTGTTTCACATACCTACAGTCTATTGAAAAATGACCCAAAGTATCATTAACTCTTTAGACATTTCTGTTAGTGAAAACAACATATTTGCCTCTTCATCTCATTTGACCCCCATTTCTCAATTCTTACCACTTGTCATTCTGGACTAGTCGTGGAATATAACCTGCTGATTTCCTGCACAAAACACATGACACCAGGGCCATGCAGTGCTTTGGGAAGCGTTCTCTTCCTTTCCAGCTGAGACAGATTATAATTTCTAAAACGGGTCACAACAGTACTTCCTGTCCTACATGCTCATCCAGAACTTCACACTCCCCCATCAAGATGTGGAGTCGCTTGAACCTGGATGGGGTTTTTGTCTGCATCAGCATAAGAAATGCTACGTGCCTTCTAAAGCTAAGTCATACAAGGCAACATGGCTTCCAGCTAGTTTAGAACATTTGCCCCTGGAATCCAACCATCACGCTGTAAGGAAGCCCAGGTCATGTAAAGAGGAGCCGAAGTCCCCCGGACGCCTAGCTGATTGTCCATATCAATTCACCAGCCATGGGAGAGAGCATATTGGATTTAGATCCTCCAACCCTAAGTCAATCCCCATAACCAATGCTACAAGGAGTGGATTCAAGTCTTCTCCACGGAGCCCTATTCAAATTACAGACTTGTGCACAGGATAAATGTTTGTCACTGTTTTGAGTCATTAAGTCTTTAAGTGGTTTGTTATGCAGAAATAGATGACAAGGACACCATCACAGGACATGCCAAGAAACCTAAGCCTTAATATGGTGTTCATAGCTGTTATCCTTTTCTCTCATGTTTGAAGACCCGGGCAGTGCCTCTGTTGATGCATTTCTTACTATCCATGTGGACAATCAGTAGAAAGAAAAGAAGACATGTATTTGATAGATTTTGTTGTTGTTGCAGTAGGTTTCCTATGTGTTTAGAAATAATATCTAGCCACAGAGTGATTTGAGGATTGAGTGACTTCCAGGCACAGCTGAAATCTATTAATAATAATAAAAAAACAGCTAATTATGTCATATATCTTCTGTTTGCCCCTCCAGATCCCTCCTAGTCTTCTCCAAGAGGTGTGGAAGGCTAACGTGTAAAGACTATAACAAAGGGCTTTCCTCTGCCTTCTGGAAGAACAGCCTTATCAGGAATATGGAGAAAAGAGAGTGAGTCAGGGGATAAAGATCTTTTGAAGAAAGGTATGGAGGTAGGTGGTAGCATGATGGTCTAAGTTTAACAATTGGCTCTCCAGGAAAAACAAAAAAAAAGATGTATATATACACGTAGATGTTTGCTACAAATTTTACTGATATAAAGGATATGTTGCATACAATTTGCAAATAATAATAAGATATTCAGTGTTTCTTTATTATAAATTCCATAGAGTTAATTGATTCTCACATAATACTTTCATTGATTTCCTTCCCAGCCCTTGTACCCACAGTCAACCTATGGTTACAATTGACAAATGAGTACAGTTGAGACATGATTATTGGTTAATATTTTTGTTTACAGTAAAGAGTAAAATTAAAGTGAAAATACAAAAATACGGAAATTATACTTATTTACTGATGATATGAGCTGCTTTATTGCTGAATTGTTTCATAGCTTTCAAATACTAGAAGAATATGACCTCAGTTTTTTATGCTCTTCACAACAGCTATAGACATGAAATATATTCAAGTTTAATGTGCATTATTAACAGGACTTCTATCATTTTCTCAAGTCTAGACAATCAGCAAATGTCTATGGTGTAAATACTCCCACCATGAACTATTTCAAGCTACAAACATGATGTCACTGAACGTGGCAGTGGGAAATGATTCACCATAGTACCTGATTATGTAATATTGTCATACTATGTAACAGAGATGCAATAGATGTAAATAACCTAAAGAGTGTAGGTAACAGTAAAATATAAAATAATTAGGAAGTACTTAGTTTTGAGACTTTATTATCTTTGCTATTAATATAATTTATTTAATTGGAAGTTTACAGAATTTATTTTTTTAATAATGACCATTCTTAATAACTGGTTTGTAAAGTTCCTGAAATTTCAATAATGGGCCCTCAAAAACCAGTATAGACCAGCTAGCTCCAGCTCATCCAGGAGATAGAAAATGACATGATACTGATTTGCAGTGAGAACAAGCAATGGCTGTCATGCCTAGCTGCATGTTAGAATCACCTGGGTAGCTTAAAAAAATTCCAACGCCTAGGACACACCCCAGGCCAATTAAGTCAGGATCTCCAGGCGTAGGGTTTGGGCATCATTATCTTTTTATGTTCTGCTAAATGATTCCACTACGCAGCCAAGGTTGAGAACCACTGGGATAGAGGGAGAGGTTCACTAGCCTGCTCCTGGGGAGATGAGATGAAAGCCACCTGGGCTAGGAGTGTGCAGTGACTCAATGGAGCTCAGAGGAGGTTGGAACAGTATCCGGAACTCAGTTGTAGGCAAGGCCACCTGGAAGGGGCAGTTAGCCCTGAGAGAGTTCAAAGCACCATCCCTTGCCCACAGCAGGCAGCCCTGTGCAAGGTGAGCCCTTGTCTCCTTTCCCTGGCTATTCGCTTCTCAGGCAGGTAGGGGCTGTCCCTTGCCAGCCACCTCACCCTTGTATTGTCCTGCAGAAGAGTCTCCCACACATGTCCAAAGAATTTTCTGATCCCCGCCAGGACTGCTCCTAAATGGGTAGTCCTCTTTTTGACAGCTCAGGACACTCATAAGCCTCTCAAAAGAGAAAAGGTGACAGTGTGGAAGTCTTGTAGTCCTATAGTCCTATAGTGGTTGTGATTCCACAAAATGCCTATGTTGAAATCTTAATCCCCAAGGTGATGGTACTAGGATGTGGGGCCTTTGGAAGGTATTAGGCCATGAAGATGGAGCCCTCATGAATGGGATTAATGCCCTTGTCAAAGAGAGCCCAGAGAGCTCATGTCACCATGTGAGGACACACAGCAAGATGGCTGTCTATGAACCAAAAAGTGGGTCCTCATCAGACACCGAATATGTTGCAGCCTTGATCATGGACTTCCCAGTCTCAAGAACTGACATAGAAAGTTCTGTTGTTGATAAGCCATCCAGTCTATAGCATTATGGGTAGAGCAGCTCCAGTGGACTAAGACAGGAAGGAAGGGTCCTATTGTCAGCACTTGGTGCTGCGCAGTGGTGAAACTTCCCCAGTAATGATTTCAAGTACTTCAAATCCTCACCACCACTCAAGATGTGCAACTGTTATTCACCTTCATCTACAGGTTCAGAGAGGTTGACCAATGTGCTCAAAGACACACAGCTAGAAAAAGTCAGAGATGGGCATAGGCCGCAGGCCAGTGTAGCAGAAGCACACCAAACAGTTCCAGACGCCTTCTCTCACAGAGGCCCCACACGACCTTCATTTCAGTTCCAGACTCTCAGCATATTTACCACGAAATGTTGATCCTTATCCTTCCGTCTGCTTTGGGTGAAGACAAGAGAGGCTGTGGCTAAGAGAAAGAAAGCCTATCCCTGGGGCCATTAATAGCCATTTTTAAACACTCTTTAGTAAAGACTATTTCTCAGTCTGGATAATCATGTTAATCATGTAGACAGCAGGAATTTGTTTCTTGCTTTGGCAGTCAGTGCAGCACTGGCTTTGGAACCAGATGGACCTGGATTCAAATCCCGATGCTGCTACCCACAAGTCACTGGCCTGCTTTGAAACCTCATTAATCCTTGTGGTTCTTGTCGGTTAGTCTGTGAAAGGTGGTAACAGTAATTGCTTCATATGGTTGTTATGTATTCACAGAAAATGTGTTTACAATGTCATGTGCCTTACCCATAGTAGTTTCTTAAAAGTGCTTATTCTTATGTACATGGCATCCTAACTCTTAGATATTCTCATTGTTTGTTTGGGTAAACAAAAGATACTGGTTTGCTGAAAAATGTGAGTATATTTGGGTTTTTTTTTTGGATGGAGTCTCACTCTGTAACCCAGGCTGGAGTGCAATGTCACAATCTCGGCTCACTACAACCTCTGCCTCATGGGTTCAAGTGATTCTCCTGCCTCAGCCTCCCGAGAAGCTGGGATTACAGGCATGTGCCACCATGCCCAGCTAATTTTTGTATTTTTAGTAGAGACAGGGTTTCGCCATGTTGGCCAGGCTGGTCTCAAACTCCTGACCTCAGGTGATCTGCCTGCTTTGGCCACCCAAAGTGCTCAGATTACAGGCATGAGCCTGTAAGCACACAAAGACCCATCCTCCTGGAGGACATTATGTTAAGCGCCCGGCCTGGGATTTATACTAAATGAGAATATACTCAAAAAGAGCAGGACAATTGCTGATAGAAATATAAAATGGTACAGACACTTTGGAAAACAGTTGGAAAACTGTTTTAAAGTTAAATGCAGAAATGACCAGCAAATAAATGAAAAAATGCTCAGCGTCACTAATCATCAGAGAAATGCAAATCAAAACCACAATAAGATATCACCTCACCCCAGCTATGATACCTATTATTGAAAAGACAAAAACTAACGAACGCTAGCAAGGATTCAGAGAAAAGGCAATTCTTATACACTGTTGGTGGGAATGTAAACTAGTACAACCACTATGGAGAACAGTAGGGAGATTCCTCAAAAAAACTACAAATAGGACTACCATATGATCGAGCACTCGCACTACTAGGCATTTATCAAAAGGCAGGAAAATCATATTGAAGAGACACTGGCATTCCCAAAATAGATATCCCAAGATATAGAATCAACCTAAGTATTCAACAACAGATGAATGGATAAAGAATATGTGGTACACATACACAACGGAATACGATTCTTTCATAAAAAATAATGAAATCTTATCACTTGAGGCAACATGTTTGGAACTGGAGGACATTATGTTAAGTGAAATAAGCCAGAAAGTTAAACACCGCATGTTTTTATTCATGTGTGGAAGCTAAAAACAGTTGATCTCATAGAAGTAAAAAGTAGAATGGATGATACTAGAAGCTGGGAAGAGTAGGCGGATGAGAGGGTAGGGAGAAAATTGTTAAAGATTACAAAATTACAACTAGATAGGAGGAATAACTTCTACAATTCTACATCACTGTAGGATGTCTATAGTTAACAATGCTATGTAGTTTCAAATAGCTAGAAGGAGGATATTGAATGTCCTCAACATAAAGAAATGATAAATGTTTATGACAGATATGCTAATTACCCTGATCTGATCATGATACATTATATGTAATGCAACATCGCTATGTATCCCATAAATAGGTACAATTTTAAAACTATCTGTTAATTTTTAAAACTTTTTTTAAGGTTCTTAAATAAATTTTTAAATAAATAGATAAAGTTAAATATAAATTACCATACAATCCAGTAATTCCATTCCTAGGTATATATCCTAGAGAACTGAAAATTTATATCCACACAAAGACCTATACATGAATATGTATAGCAACATTACTCATAATAGCCAAAAATTGGGAACAATACAAATGTCCATCAACAGATGACTGAGTAAACTAAATACAGTATGTCCACACAGTGGAATACTACTTGGCAATCAAAAGGAAAAAGTACTGATACGTGGTAGGACATAGATGAATCTCAAGAACACTACATTAAGTGAAAAAAACTAGATGAAAATGATCACATATTGTATGATTCCATCTACATGAAATGTATGGAAAAGGCAAATCTTTAGAGACAGAAAGTAGATTACTGGTTGCCTAGAGGTGAAAGTAGGAACATGGAGTAACTTCAAATGGGTCTGAGAGAACTTTTTTGGTGGGATGGAATGGCTCACAAATTGAACTGTGGTGATAACTGCACATCTCTATAAATTTACTAAAAATCGCTTAATTTTACATGTAAACAGGTGAATTTTATGGTATGTAAATTACATGTCAATAAAGCTGTGCAAAATAAAAAGAAAAGCCAGGTATAGGATTATTCAAAAAGAATTACATTTTTAACTGCTTGGTCAAATAATTCAAGGCCTCTGTCACTTCTTCTGCCTCATTTCCAGAAAAGACATCTAACATTTACTGCTTTAAGACAGAATCTAGAATAAATAATAACAACAATGTCTATTGTGCATGGGTACTCCTAGTATATTGTACTCCATGATACACAACTGATATTCTTTGTCCATATAATCCTAACATCTAATCTGCAAAATCTTACATAATATTATCTCCCACAAAGTTACAAATGAGAAAGTTGAGGTCTTTATAAGTCTTACAACTCAAAAAATGATGTCCAAGGTTACTGATCAAACAAATGCCAAAGCTGGGTTTTAACCTAGCAAGAGTTAAGCCATCCTTTTATTCTCTCTTTTAAGAAAATTTTCATACCCATTCTGTACATATCTGTAGCCTCTTTTAATCCAAAATGAAGACTTGTACATCAACTCACAACAAATCAGCAAATAGGAAAGATACAAGCATACTCATTTAATTGACAGAATTTAATCTATATTATAAAAGTGAACATATATATTCACTAACATTTATTTAAGAGAATCAAAAAGCTTCCTGTAGGTTGAATCTTTGTGAGTTATTTCTTTAAAAGCCCATTTACTCATCTCTGACATTCTAATAAAAAGACAAGATTATGATTCTTGAGCACTATATAGGTGATAAACACAGAACAGCTAAAAGACAGAGAAAATGCAATAAATAAAATACAACATTGCAAAAAAACAGAACAATCATTATGTCTAACCATACATAAATAATGGTATATCAATAAAATCAAATATAATTTAACCTTTAAAATATCATGTTTCAAAGACTGACATCAGCAACGTGACTGACTAGAGAGGCCTAGTGTTCATCCCCCAAGAACAGACAATGTCAATGAATGGCTAAGATTTTCTGGAGTGCTGAAGAGAGAGTACTGGAGTGCAGTGGGAGAGTGGAGACACATCTGTGGTGATTGGAAATCCAGGAGGGCAGCATGGAGGAATCTGGCCTCTGCCCCCTCTTTTTCCCCACTTGGATCAGATCTGCCCAGATTCAGAAGGGATTTCCCCTTGCAGGAAAAAGGCAAGCAAAAGATCCCCACCAGTCCCTATCACCACCACAAACACCTACAGTTCTTACTGCAGAGGAACCCCACAGTCCTGAGTCTGGCTTGGAGAGCTGCTCGGAATTCACGCAGCTGCACTGCCCCAGAGTAGGAGCACAGTGTGTATGCACTTCCACACTTCCCAAACGGCTGCAGCATGGTGCCACCTTGAGACCAGAGCTGCCTCTGGAGTGCACACTGCTCTGGGGTCCAGTAGTCTCTCCAGCAGTGGGGATCCATCTTCATTCCACCAACACTGCAGTGGTTGCTGGACACCACAACTCCAGCAGCATGGAGCAGAGGCCAAAGACTGGCTATGAGTCTGGTCCTCCACATCAGGGAAACCAACCCTCTGCTGTTATACTACCAGCCAGAGAAACAGTCTGGCCGTTCCACCCAGGGCTACCCACCCTTTTTTTTTTTTTTTGAGACGGAGTCTGGCTCTGTCGCCCAGGCTGGAGTGCTGTGGCCGGATCTCAGCTCACTGCAAGCTCCGCCTCCCGGGTTTACGCCATTCTCCTGCCTCAGCCTCCTGAGTAGCTGGGACTACAGGCGCCCGCCACCTCGCCCAGCTAGTTTTTTGTATTAGAGACGGGGTTTCACCGTGTTCGCCAGAATGGTCTCGATCTCCTGACCTCGTGATCCGCCCGTCTCGGCCTCCCAAAGTGCTGGGAGGCTACCCACTCTTGAGGTAGCCAAGCTGCTGTGTGCCCTCTCCTGAGCAGGAGAGATCCCTCAGCCACCAAGCAGCTAACATGTCCCTAAGCCAGTCAAGAAGCTATGTGCCCCCACCTTGGACCTGAGAAACAGCCCTCTTGGCTGCCCCTGACAGGCATAACCCCATGTCAGTCATGCAACAGTGTGCCTACATCCTGAACTGCTAAAACATCCCTCTGAGCTTCCCCAAACAGACACTCCCCAGGCTTGTCAGGTAGCCTTGCATCTGCATCCCAGACCTGAGAAACAACCCTGGGGAGGAAGACACACTGACAGGCAAGCCAAGCAGCCTTGCAACTGTGTCCAGAGCCTGAGAAAAAGCACTATGGTCTGCCCCTAGCAGGCATGCTCCCATGTTGGCCAAGCAACTGTGCATCTATGCCCATAGCTACAGTAACAGTCCCATGACTACAACCCTAGCAAGGCAAATCCTAGGTTGGCCAATCCACCATGAACACTCACATGTCCCTGACCTGAGAAACCGCCCAGCAATCCCACCCCCAGCAAAGCCACACAATCACACTACATATTTTCTCAGCACACGTCACTGAGACACTCGCAAACATCACTAGCATGGATTACAGCTGAAGAAACTACATGGAGACTGCACTACTGCATTCACATAAAACAAAAGCCAACAAACCCTACCAAACTGACCCTCCAAGACCCATGATTATGAATAAATCTTTCTCTTCAAAATCTCCTCTATAAAATTGAAAGAAGTGACTTTTCCCCCGATACATGGAAATTAACATGACACATCAAACATAAAAAATGCAAGGAAATGACACCTGCGAAGGAACACAACAATTCTCCAGTAACAGACCCCAATCATAAGAAATACGTGAAATGCCAGAAAAAATAATTCAAAATAATAATCAAGAAAACTCAGTAAGATATAAGAAAATACGGACAATTCAGTGAAATCAGGAAAACAACTCATGATATGAATGAGAAATTCAGCAGAGATTGCTATCACGAAAAAAGAGCCAAACAGAAATCCTAGAGCTAAGAATTCAATGAATGAAATTAAAAATATAATCAAGAGTTTCAATAACAGACTAGATCAAGCAGAGGAGTAAATTTCTGAACTTGAAGACAGGTCTTTTGAAATAACACAGGCAGACGCAAGAAGAAAACATTAAGAAGGCCTACAGGATTTATGGGACATCATTAAGTAACGACTATCACATTATGGGTGTTCCAGGAGAAGAGAAGAAACAGAGTATAGAAAACATATTTTATGAAATAATAGCTAACATTTTCCCAAGTATTAGGAGAGAGCTAGATTTCCAGGTCCAGGAAGCTCAAAGATCCCTAAATAGAATCAATCTAAAAAGGTCTACCCTGAGCCATATTATAGTCAAATTGTCAAAAGTCAAAGACAAAAATAGAATTCTAGAAACAAAAATGGAAAAGCATCAGGTCACGTATAAAGGAATCCCTATTAGACTAATAACGCATTTCTCTACAGAAACCTTACAGGCCAGGAGAAAACAGGATGATATTTCCAAAGTACTGGAGGAAAAATATTGCTAGCCAAGAATTATACTCAGCAAAGCTATCCTTCAGAAATGAAAGAGAAATAAAATCTTTCACAGACAAGCAAAAACTAAGGGGATTCTTCACCACCATACCAGCCATACAAGAAATGCTCAACAGAGTCTTACATTAAAAAGTGAAAAGATGCTAACCACCATGAAAACATGCAAAACTATAAAACTCACTGGGAGAACCAGTACACAAAAGACAAAGAGGAAAAAAATCAAACACTATCACTATAAAAAACCACCCAACCACAAAAATAAACACTAAGAGAGGAAGTAATGAAGGATATACAAAACAACTAAAAAACAATCAGTAAAATGACAAGAGTATATTGTCTTTTTATATATCAATAATAATCTTGAATGTAAACAGATTAGATTCCCCATTTAAAAGATAAAGACTGACTGAATGGATAAAAGACATGACCCAACTATATGCTGCCTAGAAGAAACTCACCTCACATGTAAAGACATACATAGACTGAAAATAAAGGAATGAAAAAATATATTCCACACAAATGGAAACCAAAAGTAAGCAGAGGTAGCTATATTTATATCAGACAAAACAGACTCCATGTCAAAAACTGTAAAAAGAAACAAAGAAGGATATTAAATAATAATAAAGGGATCAATTTAGCAAGAGAATGCAACAATTATAAATATATATGCACCCAACACTGGAGCACCCAGATATATAAAGCAAATATTATTAGATCTAAAGGGAGAAATAGATCCCAATACAATAATATTTGGTGACTACAACACCCCATTCTTCATGATTGACCATATCTTAGGATACAAAACAAGTTTCAAAAAAAATTTTAAAACTTAAAATCATATCAAATATTTTATCTGATTACAATGTAATAAAACCAGGAACTAATAACAACATGAAAATTCAAAACTATATGAATACATGGAAATTAAACAACATGCTCCTGAATGACCAATTGGTGAAGGAAGCAATAAAGAATGAAATTTTAAAAATGTATGAAACAAATAAAAATAGAATGCAATATCCCCAAACCCATGAGACACAGCAAAAGCAGTATTAAGAGGCAAATTTATAGCAAAAAAATATGCCTACATAAAAAACTAGAAATATTTCAAATAAACCACTTGATGCATCTCAAGGAACTAAAAATGCAAGAACAAACCTAACCTAAAATTAGCAGAAGAAAAAAAAATATTTAAAATATCAGAACAAAAATAAACAAAACTGAAACTAAAAAACTTACAAAAGATTAACAAAACAAGAAGTCAGTTTTTTAAAAAGATAAATAAAATCAACAATCTGCTAGACTTCAAAAAAAGAGAATACCAAAATAAAATCAAAAACAAAAAAAGATGTCACAACAGATATAACAGAAATATAAAGGATCCCGACAGACTACTATAAACAACTATACACTAACATATTTGAAAACTTAGAGGAAACAGATAAATTCCTGGACACATACAACCTACCAAGATTGAACCAAGAAGAAACAGAAAGCCTGGACACACCAATAACAAGTAATGAGATTGAACCAGCAATAATAAGTCTTCCAACAAAAAAGTCTAGGACCAGATGGCTTAACCACTGAATTCTACTGAACCTTTAAAGAATAATTAACACCAGGTCTCAAACTATTCTATAAAATGAAGCAGAAGAAATTCTTCCTAACTCATCCTACGAGGCCGGCATAACCCTGATATCAAAACCAGACAAGAACACAAACTTAAAAGAGCAAACTACAGTCTAGTATTCCTGATAAACATAGATAAACAAGCCCTCAAAAAAATACTAGCAAACCGAATCTAACAGTACATCAAAAAGATAACACAACATGATTAAGTGGGATTTATCCTAGGAAGCAAGGATGGTTCAACCTATACAAGTCAATAAACATCAATCACATCAGTAGAAAAAAGAACTAAAACCATATGATCATCTCGATAGATGAAGAAAAATCTTTTGATAAAATTCAAACATCCCTTAATGATAAAAATGTTTAATAAATTAAGTATAAATGGATATATGACAAACCTATAGCTAATACGTTTCTGAATTAGAAAATGCTGAAAGGTTATTTTTTAAGCTGATATATATGTCAGCTTCTTTTTTAAGAACTACAACAAGACAAGATGCCCACCCTCACCACTCTTTCAACATAGTATGGAAGTCATAACCAAGGCAATTAGGCAAGTGAAAAAAAGAAAGGACATCCAAATTAGGAAAAAAGAAACCAAATATTCTTGTTTGAGATATGATCTTATATTTGAGAAAACTAAAAAATCCACCAAAAAAACTATTAGAACTGATAAACAAATTCAGTAAAGTTGCAGTATACAAAATTATTGTACAAAATGTAGATGATGGGTTGATCGGCACAGCAAACCACCATGGCATGTGTATACTTATGTAACAAACCCGCATGTTCTGCGCACGTATCCCAGAACTTAAAGTATAATTTAAAAAACAGTAGCATTTCTATATACAAACAACAAACTAGTTGAAAAAGAAATCAAGAAAGTAATCCTATTTAAAATAGCTACTAAAAAATTAAATACCTAGGAAATTAAATACCAATGAGGTAAAAGACCTCTACAATGAAAACTGTAAAATACTGATGAAAGAACCTATAGATGACACAAATAGAAAAATACTCCATGCTCATTTATCAAAAGAGTTAATATTGTTAAAATGACCCAAAGCAATCTATAGATTCAATGTAATCTCTATCAGAATACCAATGACATTCTTTACTGAAATAGAAAAACAAATCTAAAATTTAGATGTAACGACAAAATATCCTGAATATCCAAAGGGATCCTGAGCAAAAAGAACAAAGCTGGAAGTATCACACAACCAGACCTAAAGATAGACTACAAAATAGCATGGTACTGACATAAAAACAGATACATAGGCTAATGGGACAGAACAGAGAACCCAGAAATTAATCCACATACCCACAGCCAACTGACTTTTTACAAAAGTACCAAAACACTCATTTGGGGGAAAGGATAGTCTCTTCAAAAAGTGGTGCTGGCAAAACTAGAGATCCGTGTGCAGAAGAATAAAACTAGGCCCCCATCTCTCACTCTACCAAAAATAAACCCAAAATGGATCAAAGTCCTAAATATAAAGTTCAAAACAATAAAACTACTGAAAGAAAACAACAGGGGAAACACTTCAAGGCACTGGTCAGAAAAAACATTTTATGAATTAAGACCTCAAAAGCACAGAGAGTGAAAGCAAAAATAAACAAATGGGATTATATCAAGCTAAAAAGCTTCCACGAGAAAAGAAAACAACATAGTGTGCAACCTATAAAATGGGAGAAAATATTTGCAAACTACTCATCTCACAGGGAATTAATATCCAGAATTTACAAGCGACCCAGACATCTCAACAGCAAAAAAAAAAAAACCAAACAATACAATTTAAAAATGGGCAAATGATCTGAACAGACATTTCTCAAAAGAAAATACACAGATGACCAACAAATGTATTTTAAAATGCTCAATATCATTAATTATCAGGGAAATGCAAACCAAAACCACAATGAGGTATTATCTCACCCCTGGTAGGATAGCTATTATCAAATAGACCAAAAATAAATAAATAAATAAATAACAAATACTGGCAAAGATTCAGAGTAAAAAAGAACTCTTATACACTGCTGGTGGGAATGTAAACTAGTACAGCCATTATGGAAAACAGTATGGAGCTTCCTCAAAAATCACAAATAGAACTACCATATGATCCAGCAATCCCACTACTGGGAATCAATCCAAAGGAAAGAAAATCATTAAATCAAAGAGATAGCTGCACTCCAATGTTTATGGCAGCACTGCTCACAATAGCCAAGATAGGGAATCAACCTGTGTCTAACAACAGATGAATGGATAAAGAAAATGTGGTATATATACACAATGGAATACTATTCATTCATAAAAAAGAATGAAATCCTGTCATTTGCAGCAACATTGATAGAACTGGAGGACATTATGTTAAGTGAAATAAGCCAGAAATGGAAAGTTAAACACCACATGTTCTCACTCTTATGTGGAAGCTAAAAAAAGAAGTTGATCTTACAGAAGTAAAAAGTGGAACAGAAGATACAAGAGGCTGTGAAGGGTAGGGGGATGAGGGAATAGGGAGAGAATTGTTAAAGGATACAAAATTATAGCTAGATGAGAGGAATACATTGTAGAGTTCTATAGCACTATAGGATGACTATAGGTAACAATAATATATTATAGTTTCAAATAGCTGGAAGGACGATATTGAATATCCCCAATGCAAAGAAGTGATAAATGTTTAAGATGATGGATATGCCAATTACCCAGATCTGATCACTATCCATTACACATAACAAAACATCACTATGTCTCTATGAATATGTATAATTATTACTTGTCAACTAAAAAAATAATATTCAAAAAATCAAAAAGAATGTGAACATTTCGAGTAAAAAAAAAATCATGTTTCCCAGAATACTTAATGGCATAAAAAATAATTTAGGATATAATTTAGTGAGAAAAGCAGGATATGAAATTCCATAAAGAATACAATACCAAAATTGTAAATAATACTACTGTTTATGCACATATATATACACACAAACATATACACATACTCAAATAGGCCAGATGTGGTGGCTCACACCTGTAATCCCAACACTTTGGGAGGCCAACGTGGGTGGATCACCTGAGGTCAGGAGTTCGAGATCAGCCTGATCAACATAGTGAAACCCCATCTCTATTAAAAATACAAAATTAGCCAGGTGTGGTGGCACGCACCTGTAATCCCAGTTACTCAGGAGGCTGAGGCAGGATAATCACTTGAACAGGGGAGGTGAAGGTTGCAGTGAGCCGAGATCATGCCATTGCAATCCAGCCTGGGCAAAAAAAGCAAAACTCTGTCTCAAAAAAATATATATATAAATATTATATATTATATAAATATAAAAATATATTATATATTATTATAGATTATAATGTTATATATAATTATATATTTTTTATTATATATAAAATCTCTGCCTCAAAATATATAAATATGTATATATACATTGTATGTGTGCACAAACGTGGGTGTGACTAGAAGAAATATGCACCAAAAATAACACTATTAATGGTTATTTCTGTGTAGTGCAATAATATGTGATTTTTTTACTTTCCACCTTACACTTTTCTGTATTTGGCAAATAAATATGATTCACTCTTAAAATTAAAATTAGAAAAAAACTACATACATAACTATGTGTGTATGAAAACATAATCATTAGAAAAATGAACTTTATTTTTACAGAAACACTTGCTCTAAATAAACTCTTACCTAATTATGGTACTGATAGGTGCATGTGTAACATATAATGTGAAGGACTGAGGTCTAGTTTCTCAAATGAATTTTTTTTCTTTGTTCCATTTGAAACCAATTTGAAAGGCACTCCCAGGGTGCCATCTGTCCTTTCCCAGTCATATCCTCACCGCCAGCCTTGGACAACTTTGTTCAGATGAAATGGGGACCTTTTTTGTGTCCACTCCTTGACAGCTTTGAAAATTATTTAGCTTCTATCATGATGGATACTCTCTGCCTGAAATGACAGATGGGCAGCCTCGGAAAATGGACGACATGAAATTTGAAAAATGATACAACTGCTGGTGGACAGACTTTTTTTTAAAAGAAAACTTGACATAAGTTTGAAATATAGCATGGAGGCCTGTTCTATCATTTTTCTCCCTCTGAAGCAATCAGTAGCTGTCCCTTATCCATATGCTCTTCAGGAAAGAAAACCTATACTCGAGTTAAAATGGATTCTTTTTCCCTCCTTAAAAAGTACATGAGGTAAACTGTAAGAGTGAATTTGCTCATTCACTCACTCAACAATTTATTGAGTGCCTATTATATGGAAAACATTGGTTAGTGGCTGGAGATATCAAGATGTATTAAACATAGTCCCTGCCTCCAGGGATCCCATAGCCCAGTGGAGAGAGATGAGTAAATAGACGATTACCATCCAATGCAGTATGATCAAAGAGAGAAGTGCAGTGGGGTGTTAGGGGGTCCTGGAGGAATGGAATGACACTAGGTCTTGCACAGGGAAGAAGGGTGTTAGAAGAGTCTTCCCCTGAGAAGGTGATGCCTGAGATGAGTCCTTTGCAATGCTCAAATATTTCTCTTATTGTCTTGGCTAAATCTTGATGAATCATCTGCCTGTTGACACAGAGGCAAACCTTTTCCTATGAACCATTTTACTTATTCACACAATTCCAGACCACATCTCAGCTGCGGGTTGGCATGTGCCCAGAGAATTCCAGTTCCTTTAACAAATTAACTTTGAAATGTTTTATCCACCTCAGCAAAGCTAGGATTTTCCCCCAAAAGTGGGCTAATTTCTCTCCTTTTTCCCTTCTCTTCTTCCCCACAATTACATAATACAAGTCATCGAGGTATTTATTTTCTTAGTAGGATGCCCAGGTATGTGCTTGTGTTACCTGAGGTATTCGAGTTTATTGTAAGAATACAAAGGGAAGGAAGGAAACAGAAGTTGCCTCACACCCCCGATCAAAGGAGATGCAACTTATCCAACAGGAGCCCTGTGGATGCTGTAACGGCTCTGGGATCTGTGTCTCCGAAGCTGGCACGCTCTGTGCTCTCCCCTGTGCTCCTGGCTTTGTGATGACTCAGTTACTCTCAGCCTCTACTGAATTACTGCACTTCTTACCATGCTTGCGGCTAATTTCAGGCTTTCAATGCCTCATTGCACCTGCTCTTTCTGTTCTCTCTGCATTCATATATTAGCATAATTTAAGTTCAGAGCACCTTCTCTCCAGAGTGGAAGAAGGAAGGCCAAATAGAACTCTCCAGCGACCATCCCACCTCTCCCCAGAGGAAAATCAAATTGAACAACTATCCACATAAGAAAACACATTCATAAGGACTAAAACTCAGGTGAGTAATTGCAGTACCCAATTTTCATATCGTATGAAGGAAAGAGGCACTGAAGATGGTAGGAAAGACAGTTTCGAATTGCTTACACCACCCCTCCCGTCCCCCCCGGCAGTGGCCACATGGCGTGGAGAGAGAACGTGTGTGCTCGAGGAGGGAGCGTGCAGTGATGACAGGACTTTGCATTGGAACTCAGTGCAGCCCTGTCACACTGGAAAGCAACACTGGACAGAAACTCAGCCAGCACAGATGAAGGGGGCATTTAGATGAACCCTAGCCAGAGGCAAACTGTTCATCCCAGGGGTCAGAACTTAAATTCTGGCTAGCCTCACCACCACGGGCTAAAGTGCTCTGGGTCCTAAATAAACTTGAAAGGCAGTCTAGGCTACAAGAGTTGCAATTCCTGGGCAACTCCTGGTACTGTTCTGGGCTTGGAGCCAGTGGACTTGGGGTGCTCATGACCTAGTAGTTTCACTCCCGGAGGATATTTGACAACATCCGAAGACATTTTTGCTTTTCAGGACCGGGGAATGCTACTGGCATCTACTAAGTAGAGCCCAGGGATGCTGTTAAATATTGTACAATTCCCAGAACAGTCCCCACAACAAAAACATTATTCTACCCTAAATGTTAATAGTGCACAAACTGAGAACCACTGGTCTATTACACAGGGCTTGATACTATTTGTGCTTCAGTCTGCTGTGCCAGGACGTGAAATTTTAGAAAGTTGGATTCATTTCTTACTTATCCCTTCACCCCATCCCACAAGCACAGAACAGGCCCTAATACATATTTGCACAGGAGAATCGTTAGACACTATGAAATAAAGAGATTCCTGATGCCTTCACTGGAGGATGCCACATAGAGTTGCCCATGAAGAAGGATCTCAATTGCAGATGAGCTCCTGGCCTTCCCAGATCCACCCTTTTGACTGCTGAATCAGAGCTTGCACTGAAAGACTGTTTGCTACTCTGACCGTGTCACCCTGATACGAACCATCCCTACTCTGATTGACAGTCACACAGGCTTCCTCTTGATCCTGTTTTAGCCACACTGGAGTTATCACAATCCATCTCTCTGAGGTCCCTGCCACCACCGAAAAATGCAGTTTATTTCTACAGATTAAGTGATTTTGGAAAGAGGCAGGAAACCACTGGAAAAGAAAAAATTAAAGATGGGAAATAAAGGATACAGAAAGAGAAGGAAAAGGGACATGCAAGGAAGAAGCAGGCAGGGAGGAACACCACAGACTTCTTCAGTCATGATCTCGGGGTGTTCGAGCTTCAGGGTTACCAGGGGCAATCCTGAGTGGTCTTGGGACATATTTGGGTCTCACTATTAAATAGATCTTACTATAGCTCCGATGCTTACTTCACGGAGGATCAAATGAGGGAATACGAAGTGCTTTGAAGGTTGCTAACATGTAATGAATGCTCAGAGAATACGTACTAGGGCTGTTGTTCCGACTTCCATCTAAGAACATCACGGGACTTGTTCTTGACATTTTTTTCATAGTCACAAATAGGAAACCTTCATCTTGAGATGCCCGCAAAAAGTTTTAAATCCTCCTGGTGGTTCTCAGCCAAAGTGAATTGGGTCCCCCAAAGCTTACATTCAGAACTCGGGGAGGTGTACTTTTACTTGTCACAGTGACTGGTAGGCATCTACTGGCATGTAATGTCAGGGGTCTAGGCACAACCAACATCTTGCCTCGGATGGGACATAATAAAGAACTGGCCTGCTCCACGTGCCAACCGTGTTCCCCAACATGAGAAACCTGGAGCCAAATGTCCCTGGGAATCCATCTGGAATCTTCCATATGCTTTTGGAGTTGCCAGCCTCTTAAATGGTGTCAAATCAAGTGTTAGCTGTTGAGTGTACCAGACTTCTCTGTGGGTGGCAATGTAGTTAGTTAGGAGTGCCAGGGTAAAACGAAATTTGCAGGGAGAGAAATGGGTTTGGAAGTGAGTACATACAATTAAAAATAGCCTCACATTTTTATAGGACCCTGATCTGATTTCTCCCTTGTAGAACAGCACGCACTATAAATTAGGATTGCAAAGGCTGGCCCAAGCTTGGAGGCACTCCTATTTTCCCAGTGCATTTTCAGCTTGGTGTAGTACCATTTAGAAATAAAAGCAACAAGATCTATGTCTCATTGCATTTTGTAAAGACAAAAAATAGTTCCCAGCATGAAGAGGCAAAGGGATGCCAAATTTCAGTCTCAAATGAAATTTTGTTCCTTGCTAAAATTTGCTGAAAATGGCCATTTTTATTGGAAACTATAATTTACACTTCATATGGATGTGACAGAGGAAACCTAGAAAGATTTTTGGAAAAGACAGGAGATGAGGGGGCAAAAAAAAAAAAAAAAAAAAAAAGAGAGAGAGAACTACACTGATTCCATTTTCCTCCTGGTTCCTATTTTTCTTCTCTTTTTCTTTTTTAACCAAGATGCTCATATATTTCTTTCAATGAATTTACTGGATCATAGAAACTGTTGTCCTAACTTGTCTTACGATCCATTTCCCCTTTTTACACCCCCCATGGCCAGTCTCCAATGCCCAATCCAATGCAATGCACTGTCTTAATCCTCGGAGCCAAGGTTTTGTGAGGACTACTATAATTCAGTCAACAACTATGTACCAGATTAACATCCACTTTGTTCCTACCATGCGAATGCTCTTGCTATAACATATTTAACAGAAACAGATGACGCATGGCTGTCCTTTTAGCCCTTGCGATCCAGTTTAGACATGGAGATATAACCTGCAATTCAATCTGCACCCACTCAACAAATATCTCCCAAGCTGTTGTGCTGGGCCCTGTGATGAATGCTAGGAATGGGGCTATGGACGTGATAGACATGCTCCTGTCCCCATGGAGCTTACAATCTAGACAGGGAAACAGATCATCAATACATAAACAAATCACTCCTCAGTATATATGGGCGGATCTAGGAAGGAAAGAGTTGCAGTGGCAGAGAATTGAAGAAAGAGGGGGAAAGCCTGAGGCACGAACAATGATGAGCAAATTGACTGTGTAAAGACAAGAATGGGGACAGGAAAGTTAAGGGCTGGGAATTCTAGGCAGAGAGCAAAGTTTATGGTGTGAAGTTAGAAAATAATTCACCTGGTTCGGGGGAGGCCAGTGAGGCGGAGACGACAGCACGACAAAATGTCATGAGGGAGGCAGGAGTCAGAGAAAGCACAAAAGGAAGCGAACCACAGGGATAAATGAGCGCTGTCAATGACAGTCGCAGCTCATGCTTCTGAGTGCTTCTGCTCCTGCGCAGAGCCCAGAGGACAGGTGGCTGGGAGCATCCGCACAGCCTGATCTCTAGCAGTGCAGGAGAGAGATGGCAGTGGCTTATAGTACCCACCTTCTGGAAGGGAAAAAGAAATGCAGATGGGTGTAAGATGCCTCTTCGAGGTGACACTGGTAGGACTTGCTAGTTAGAAAGAGAAGGAATCAAAGGTGACTCTCAGGCTTCTGGCTCAAAGACGTGCTAGCACAGCTGAGATTCCAAGGGACAAGGTCAGAAGTGAGCTGGGGGAATCAGGAAAGAAACAACTTTGCAGATAACTTGTGGTCTAGAGGGCATGGTAAGGTAACAAAGGCAGGCAGTGCTGCCAGGGTAGCAGGGTGTGTCAGAAGGGTCTGTGAACTGGGAGGGGGAGGAGAGCACAAAAGGCCTGAAGGTGACAAGAGCTCCTCAGTCCTCTGTCATGAAAACTGTCTACCAAATGCTAAACCCACATTTCAATCCACTCAACCCCTTATGTGCACACATCGTGAGCTACAACACCTAAACCCACAATAGTTAAGAGCATGAGCTCTTAAGACACAGTAAGACTGTGGACTGTACTGAGTACTGGCCATGCTGAACCTCTCCCTGCCTCAGTTTCCTCATCTATACAATGGTGATAATCCTAGTTTTTGGCATAGAGGGAGGTAACAAGGATTCCATGCCATAATGTATGAAACAACCCAGTGATTGGCACATAGAGTTCAGCAAACTTAAACTTATTTTTAACTATCATTATTATGATTATTATTACAAATGCTGCACCTTTCAAATGGCCAGATCTGTTTTTCTATGGCTGGTACCTGTCAGGGCTTATTCTGAAGAACCTTGAGTAGCAGGGACTCACTAATGTTTTATGATATTTTACCTCACTTTATGGTAGTCATTTATGACAAGACCAGGATGACATAAACTGCCATAAAGCAAAGCAGTGCAATCACACAAATGACCATAAATCAAGGGGTGCAACTGAAAAGGGTCATAAAGGGAAGGAAATGGAGGGAAACAGGGGAGAGGCAGAGAGTGAAGTTGGGAGCCCATAGCACAAACTTCGAGAGAGTGGAATTTCAATTGAGGAGCAAACTCAAAAAAAATCAGATGGATGTCTTCAAGGGTTGTTTAAATTTCATGTACACATTTCCAGACAAATATTGTGCACTTTCATGGTTTCAAAGAGAAATACCTTATTTCATGTCCTACTCTGGTATGCATTTTTTATTGGAAATGCTATTTCTAATCCTGTCAGTATATTTGGGATCTATACTGGACTTCAGAGATGTTTAGAATTCACAAGACTAGGAAATACTTATGCAGTTCAGCAACTACTGATGTCCCTGAATTCTTCCAGCGCCCCGCTGGCTAAAAGGGATTTCTTAATCAGCAGAACTTTTTTCTTTTGCCTTCTTTTCTTTCTTTAATATTTATTTTATATTATTTTTTCTGGAGCTTACTATAATGAACAGAGACTAAGAGAGGGTATAGAGATTCAATGCGCTTGGAATCATTCTGCTCAGGTATATGCCGATGAACGGAGTGATGGATGGAAAACACAAGTAACAATGCTTCCAAGACCCTTGTTGAGCAGATTTTGCTCAGCTTTTAGACAAAGTCATCAAAACAAACTAGGACGACAAATTTGGACCTCATTCTGATTATAACTTTCTTAGTAGTTTTAAGATGATTCAAGTAAGAAATAGAAACTAGATGGGAAAAAGACACCAACATATAACATTTTGTCCTCCATTTTTCTTGCTGAAAGAATATTTGTGGCTAAATATTACTCCCAGTCAAAGTGATGTATTTGAAAATATATGCAATAGTCCTATTTCAAGGGACTTTAAAATCAAATACTCTTTTAGACAGGTTAAGGATCTGCCTGGCTAAAAGAACACTTCTGTTTATATACCCCGACGGCAAACAATCCTTTTATAACAAACACTCTCCTTCCAAACATGTACATTTTATACAAGTTAGACGTTATATGCTTGGAGTTTTCACAAAGCAGAGCCCATCTGTTTTTCAAAGTACCTTCTTGAGAGTGATCTGTCCCATGTGCCAGTGTAGACCTAACACAAGATGCCAGGATTTTCCCAGGAACACACTTCTACCAGCATACAGGCCGGCAGCATGAGGCAATGAGTAAGTATTGGGCAGTCAAAACTGCAGGGAAGTGAATGTGGTACCTCCCTCACAGATGTTTTCAAAACCTGGTGAAAGCTGAGGCCACTGTGCCATTAGCGTTTCACCTCCACATTTTCAGGTCCTCCTTTAAAAAAATAAAAAAAAAGTTTTGGGTTACATTTTTTAAATTTTGTTTTTATCACTTTCTGGCACTGCCTCTTACTTTTTTTTTTTTTTTATCCAAGGCGTGATTTCACTGTGTCACCCAGGCTGGAGTGCAGTGACATGTTTGTAGCTTACTACAGCCCCAAACTGCTGGGCTCACATTATCCTCCTGCCTCAGCCACCCAGGAAGCTGAGGCCATAGGTGCACACCACCACACCCAGATAATTTGTTAAACGTTCTGTAGAGATCTTTAAATTTTTTGTAGAGACAGGATCTCACTGTGTTGCCCAGGCTGGTCTTGAACTGGCTGCAAGTGATCCTCCCACCACCTCAGTCTCCCAAAGTGCTGGGATTACAGGAATGAGCTACTGTGCCCATTTTTTATTCTAATTCTCCCACAGAACTTCCAGATATTGAGGGTCTTGATTTTTTGTTGGCTGTTTTGTTTTATTTTTATATATATCTTGGATACTTAATTACTCAATATGGTCTCCCTCCTACTTGGCTAGAAATGACAACTTTTGGCCCACACATAGCAGTATATCTTAAGGAAATATTTGGCCAGCTATGCAAAATTGATTTATAATTATAAAGAAAAAACTGGAAACTCCCTGAACGTCCACTGAAAGAGAATTTTAATTGCATTAGAATACATGCATTCAATACAATACTATGCTGAAGCTATAAAAGAGATGAAGGAGTATTGATATTTGTATGGAAAAGTATATACTCACACATACCTATCTTAAAAATCTGGAAGGATTTATGCCAAATTGTAATCAATGACTGTCTCTGAAGAGGGGAAATTTCTGAGAAAATTTTCATTTTCTGCTTCTTACATTTCTTTATTGGGTGAACTCACATATGGGTATTAAAGTAAAGTTACTTGTATTTTGAGAATATTGAGTAAGGTTCCATTTTTGTTGCGCACACAAGTGTGGGCATACATCTTTTTTTCTTTTTTTCTGAGACAGAGTCTCGCTCTGTCGCCCAGGCTGGAGTGCAGAGGCACAATCTCGGCTCACTGCAACCTCCGCCTCCCGGATTCAAGTGATTCTCCTGCCTCAGCCTCCCGAACAGCTGGGACTAGAGGCATGTGCCACCACACTTAGCTAATTTTTGTATTTTTGTTGTTTTGTTGTTTTTTGTTTTTTAGCAAAAATGGGGTTTCACCACATTGTCCAGGCTGATCTTGAACTCGTGATCTCATGATCCACCCGCCTTGGCCTCCCCAAGTGCTGGGATTACAGGTATGAGCCACAGTGCCCGGCCTGGGCATACAATATTAATGGCAGTTATCTGTGAGAAGTGAGAATGTGAGAGAGTGTTCTTTCCTTCTTCATTATTTTTTCTATTTTCCAGGTTTCCCACAATGAATACATAATACTTTTGTAATATGAGGAAGTTAATATTTTTTAGAAATGCCCCCCTTAAAATGAAATGTAATAAAATGCAAGAGAGAAGGAAAGGTCAACTTCCCTTATGTCTCCTCACTCCTGGAAACCACGGGGCCAGAAGCTCAGCACATCTGTTTTCCACAACATACCATAATGTAGACAACTGTGACAAAAAGGGGAAGAGGGAGCCCGTGCCTGTACAATGCATTTGAACTTGCAGATGAACAGTCCTCCGGTTGTAGGTGCACTTGGGAGTGCTTCTCAGGCCGCCTTCCCTGCAAGCATCCTCCCGCCTTGGTCTCTGGCAGCCATGTCTGTGGTGTGTGACTCAACTTCACAGATGCAGCACGTGGCACCAATAACAAACAGCTAGCACAGGACGGAGGGGTCCACTGACTCAACAGCAACCCGTCTGATTCTCCCTCAAGAAGGGAGTCACATAGTCTTCTAAGAGTCACATGGCACTGAGCTCAAGAACTACACAGTCACATCAAGTCAAGGCTGGACAGGATATTTTCTGCCAAGTATACACTTGATAGAAGAATCAAAAAAAAAAATGCTGATCTTCAGAAAGAAGGAAAATACTGCAGCAGACACACATTAAAAGGAGAAGTCCAAAAACAACATGGCCCCAGAGAAGACTAAAGAGTGGGTTTGTACCTAACAGAAGAGCAGTTTCTGGCCCAAATATCATGAGGAATTACCATATCCAATGATGGCTTCCTATCACTTCTCAATACAATACCTTTTACTTGTATGGGCTTTGGAGAGCTTCTTCTCCTGGCAACTCTCACTAAAATGCCAGGTTCATGGCATCTTGTCAGTCTTGGACATTGTGTCCCCAGATCCTAGAACAGTGCCTTGGATATTGCAAGTATTCAATATGTATTTACTGAATGAAGTGATGAGCCAAGGGACTAGATGAAAATAGTCCGGAAGCTCCTAAATGGGTCAGATCCTTGGGCAGAAAGATAAGGGATTTTATTATTTAAAATCCACCAGATGACATGACAGGAATGTCCAGGACTTCTTAGACTAGAGTGTGTGTGACTGGAATGCAAAGCATTCTTGAAAATTTTAAATAGACTTGGAAATCTTCATGACTGACATCACTCATACCTAAATCACATCCTTACATTTGGGTGGCTGATGATGAAATTGAATTTTGAATGAAAATGTGAATGAAATTGCTCTGCCCGGTGCAGAAAGTCAAAGGGAGCCCTTTAATTGTGTGTGATATACAAACACATAAGCAGCCCAGAAGCCCATGTATAAGCAACAAAACTGAGAGTCACTCTTTTTTTCAATGAAGTAGGCTACATTACCCAAGAAGCAGAGCCACAGATGATTTCTTGAAGGAGCAGGAAAACAGATAGTGCTCAAAGAGTACTGCAATTTAACCCACTCCAACAGATAAAACATCATATTAAAAAAAAAAAATCTAAACTTATCTTTCTTTCTACATCTCGGTAGGTATGTTTGAGATAAAAATAATAACAAATGCTATATGCTATACTGTTTCTTGGCTCAACTAGTAAGGATCATTTTCTAAGGTGAAAGGGCCTTAGGAAACTTTTAAAAATGTTAGCAGTGGTACAGCTTTAAGGGTAACAAAGTTGTTTACTAATCATCGTCTTTAAATTTGGTTAATTATTGGAGCATTAATTTTCTGGGTTCATTTCAGAAGGGACCACCTTTGGAGGAGGTCGGGGGGAAATGTACTGTCTACTTAGAAAGGCAACTTTCATCATTTGGTTGTATTTCCCCATTGGTTAACCTTTTAAAGGAAGGGAAAGATTATAAATTAAAACACTCTGCACTAGCAGACCTTAAGGTGAGTCATTCTATTTTGTTTTGTATTTAGATGAGAAATTGTGGTTCATGTTTACACTTTTTTTTTTTTTTAAGTGCGTATTGCTCATTATCTTAAGGGAGAGACCAAGGATGTACAATGATTATTAGTGAGGCTGGTGATGAGATTACTGAAACACTTGGAGTTGGCTTCTCGTGTGATGTATAATTATAGGGGTCTATTTACAGTCTTATTTATTTATTTGTTTTGCTTTTTAATTATTCACATTTTAATTTTTGTTCTCGCCCCACGAAGGGTCTGATTTCTCCATCTTGAGCATGCGTTATTATTTGGAGTGCTACTTTATTCCCTGGAATGCTAGAATTAAAGAAAATTTTTCAAAACTAAATAAATAAAGAGCCAACCTCAGTAGAGTAATGTCAGAGATCTGGATAAAGCATACCGCAAAAGGAAAGCACGGAGCCATAATTCAACTAACACGTTTCCCACTTGTATGGCAATCCTGGGGCATATTATGTTGTAAAACATCTTATTCCCCTTCTAACTTCTTAAATTGTTCCAGATGCTCTTTAGCCATAAAGAAATGTAATGATAATTTTTTTTAAAGCTGCATCATCTGTTTCCATATCTGACTTCCCTGCCATGTGCCAGTTAGTTTAGGAAGTTCGAATCAGAAACAAGTTTATATATATGGTTCATTTGCACATAAATAGGGAAAGACCAGAGTTGAACAGCACAGTAGTAGAGACTTACTAACCAATCTCACTTTAACAGAGAATCATCTAAGTGCTCTGTGACATAATTTCCTCATCCTCAAAATCATGATAATACTGCCTACCTGATGGATTTTTGTAAAGATTAAATTAGCTCATGCATATAATGTTAGAATCCAGTAATTGGCTCATAAGTATTTAGTAAAAGTAAACCATTATTTCCCAAAATCTGTTAATCATCCCTTTTATGGATATAAGACAGCTAGGGGTGATCCATAGAGAAATTTTTTAATGTTTAATGTGTATCAATTAGGATGACCATGGCTATGAATAGTAGATATTATTTGGGAACAGTAATTTTCTCAACCAATAAAAAGTTTAAAATAAAAATTACTTTAAAACAGGGAGTGGCAAACGATAGCCTACAAGTCAATTCTGGCCCATTGCCTGTTTCTGTATGGTCTGCCAATCAAGAATAGTTTTTACATGAGTATTGTCAGTTTGGTGATAGTGAGCACTAAAAAGAAAATAATCCCTTTTTAAATAAACCTTTATTACAAAAATTATACTCTCATTAAATTTTGAATTTCATCAATAAAAAATTGGTCAAAATTTGTTTTCCCTGTTGTTATATAAATACCAACATAATACCCTTGATTTTGCCTCTTGGGCTGTAAAGCCTAAAATATTTACTATCTGGCCCTTTTCTTTCTTTCATACAGTAAGAAGTCCACAGGCAGAGCAACTCTCTACAGTCGTTTAAGGGAATAAGTCTGTGATTCATCAACATCAAGATTCTTTCCATGTGTCCACTCTGCCATCCTTAATGTACTAGCATCCCCTGCAAACTAGCTCTTTTCCTGGTGAGATGAGCTACTGCAGCTACAGAATGCAGAAAAGTCCTCTCTGGTGTCTCCTTAAAAAGAAAACCTTCCCCAGAAATCCCTGGGCAGATCTTTCTTTACTTCTTATTGGCCAGAGCTGGATCATATGACCCCTCGTGAGCCAATCACTGGAAAGGGAAACAAGATTTTGATACCTGGCTTAGGTAATAAGTTATATTTTCTTGAGGTGGGAATGGGGTCAACTTTCCTTGAAGCACAAGATTGCATGGAGGAAGGGTGGGTAACCTAACACATTGGGGTTCTGTTAGAAAAATGGAAGGGGGAAAATGGACATTGGATAGGCAAACATAGGATGTTCATTTCTTTAAATGTGCATTAGAAACAAACCTTTAAAAAAAACTTAGCCTTAAGCAACAAAGCTATGAAAACATGGGTTCAGTGTGCTAATTTTAGTTTGTTTTCTAATACACATTTAAAGAAACGAACATGCAGTAGCTTATGTTTTCATAGCTCTTGTTGCTTAGGTTAAGGCCAAGTTTTAAATCTACTGAAATACACAATTAAACATGAGTTACTATAATCTTAAATCACACAGTAACTAAACTTTGAGCAGTTAGGCATGTTGGCCATTGTTTATGTTATACTCTTTGCTCAGAAACTCCTGTTTATTCTTCAAAGCCCATATCAAATGTCCCTTCTCTGATCTCTCATTCTTTTTATGCCCAAAAAGGATTGGTTTCTTCCAGAGCACTTTCTTTTTTTTATACCTCTTCTAACAACGGCCAGGTTGTGATATTTACATATCCACTCCTGACTGGGAACACCCTGTTTGTCATTCAGCCATTCATGAAACACTTGGTTGAGCAGCATTTATACGGCTTATGGAGAATACATCTACATCACTTCTAGCCCTGGCAACTAAGGCGTGATGCATAGGTGGTACTCGTGGTATGTTTGTTTTGCAAATGAAGGAAGACTGGATCAATCAAATAATTTCTTCAGTTGCCAGTAACTATCCGTGCAAACTTAGCAAAGGGGAAAAACACATTTTGAACAACTGGCACTTTAGCAATTTCTTATTCAATTCAAAACAAAACCAATCAATCTCATAAAATCTCTGAGGATTGCAGACAAAAATGTCCCTGGAGTAGGACTGGATTAACACATGGATAATTGGAGGTAAGCCCTTTTGCCTCCAACCACAAGCTCATTACTAATGTATGTCACTTTAGGAATATGAGTCAATTTCCTTCTTGTAAGAGAATCCAAGAAAAGCTAAAGACGTACTCTTCTCACTGTGTAAACATAATTTTATTTCTAATTAACTTGAATAAAACTTTAAAAATTAAAATTTGATAACTTCCCTACCTTATTTGGAACACTTCAATGACACCTCCTTCTTTCAGGGTAAGGGCAGAAACTGGCCTTCACAGATCTAGTAATTTGACTGGAAACTTTTCTTTTTCTTTTCTTTTTTTAATTATACTTTAAGTTCTAGGGTACATGTGTACAATGTGCAGGTTTGTTACATAGGTATACATGTGCCATGGTGGTTTGCTGCACCCATCAACTCATCATTTACATTAGGTATTTCTCCTAATGCTATCCCTCCCCCGGCCCCCCACCCCTGACGGGCCCTGGTGTGTGATGTTCCCTGCCCTGTGTCCAAGTGATCTCATTGTTCAATTCCCACCTATGAGTGAGAACATGCAGTGTTTGGTTTTCTGTCCTTGTGATAGTTTACTTAGAATGATGGTTTCCAGCTTCATCTATGCCCCTGCAAAGGACATGAACTCCTCTTTTTCATGGCTACATAGTATTCCATGGTGTCTATGTGCCACATTTTCTTAATCCAGTCTATCACTGATGGACATTTGGGTTGGTTCCAAGTCTTAATCCGGTCTATCATTGATGGACATTTGGGTTGGTTCCAAGTCTTTGCTATTGTGAATAGTGCCGCAATAAACATACGTGTGCATGTGTCTTTATAGTAGCATGATTTATAATCCTTTATATACCCAGTAATGGGATTGCTGTGACCTGAAACTTTTCTTTGCATCTTGCTTCTCACTGTCCTCCCCACTCTCTTTTCTGCAGCCATACTGGTTGCTTGCTGTGTATCAAACATGAAGCTGCTTCTTCCTCAGGACTTTGCACATGCTTTCCCTCTGCTCCAGATACTCTCCTATTAATCCCTGAGGTCTCAGGTTCAGTGTGACTTTCCCTGGGAAGGCGTCCTAGTCTCTCAAGCTAGATGAGGCTCCCATATCACATATTCTCATGGCTGTATATTTTTTTTCTTCAAGAGAGTAACCAAACTTTTAATGAAATTGATCCTTTGTGTAAGCATGTGTTTGATTTCTGCTTTCCTGATAAGAAAGTAAGTTCTGTGAGGTTAGGGAACTATGCATTGTTAACTGCTGAATCTGCAGTGCTTAGGACAGGGCCTGGCACATAGTAGGTCTTCAATAAAGATTGGCTGAATAAACCAATAAATGAGCCTGTCCAAGAGCAGTAAGGTCACAGCCTGGACCCGTTAATATTCCCCCAGGACAACACAGAATCCCAAAGCCATTTTCTCTTGACAACAACAACTCATTTCTGCATTCACTCAGCAAATATTTATTGAGCACCTGCTGTGTGCCAGGATCTTACAGTCAGTAGGGGTAGAGCCATAAACTAAATGACCAAGTTTCTGGTCTCCTGGAGCTTACATTGTGGTGGGGAGATGGAAATGAACATATAGGTAAATAAATACAGAACAATATAGCCGGTAACAACACACACTACGGAGGAAGCACCAGGATTTTATTTGAAAATTATTTTGTGTGTGTGTGATGGTAGTATCCTTTTCCAAAAATTGATTTTCTTTGTTACGAAAATAACAGCCAACATAAATTTACCAAGTATCTGGGCTTAGCTCACCTCAGAATGACTCTTAGCTTCAGCCAATCAGGGGGACTCTGTTTACATGAAGATCTCTTTCCTGAGTGGAAAACAGACAACAAATAATATATTTCAGGGTTAATTTAACTTTCCAAATTACAAATTCATCTGAAGCGCCATCCACTGCCAGGCAATAACTCACTGTGCTGCCAGATTTTAACTACCGTAGTGACGGGTTGGTGTTAAACTCCTTACACACACTTCTTAAAAGATGGCTACCCTGGGGTTTATATCAAGCCTACATAATCATATACTGAAGGTCGGCTTATTTATTTCCATGTTTCTGAAGTACTATTAATCATTTTTCTAAGACGGTCAATGTGTTACATAATTAATAAAACACAAGAGCTTAGGAAAAAAGCCCACAGAGAGAGATTTGGGCATACATTGAGAAATAGTGTCACTTTTTGGTACCAATGGAAATCCCAGCTTTCCGAAGATCAGGTCTTAACTGTAGGAATATGAAACCATATTGTCTTTTTCCTTTCAGCTTTCTCCTTCCTTGCCGTGTTTGGCGAACCTAGATGCTGGTCAATGCTAATGTTTTACAGAGAAAGAAAGTGTGTGGAGGGAGGGGTGAGAAGCAGTAAATAAAATCATTAATTCATTTTCTCACCTTTTTGCCTCTGGTGATTGCCGTCCCTATGGGTGATAGCTTGTCTGTGGTTTTGACCCAATTCTTAACATCTTTCTTATGATACTCTGCCAATTAATCTAATGGTTCATTAATTGCAAACATCTGAAATCATTACACTGTTATTGGGCACAGAAGCATCAAACCTTGAGAAGCTGTAACTGCTTAACCAGCAAATGGGCTCATTGCAAAGGAATGTCGATGTTTATAGTAGATGTAACCCAAACTCGGGTGTTCATTGACACATTGTTCCATTTGTATACAACCACCCTGGCATCTATCTGTTCAAGAGAGCATGATTTATCCAGTGCTATATCCTGCAACTGACAGGCCAAAGATTAGCGCTTAACCCAGATGAAAGTGGAGGCTGTGTGTATTCCTAAAACAAATATTTAGTGTCTGCCAAGCTCTGCTTAATATTAATTCATGATAGAGAGCAGTTAATTTAAGCTTAGTTCATGCCAAAATCTATTTGGGTTTTGTAAATCATTTTTCAGGATTACAGTGTAGAAAATCAGACAAAAAAGAGATTTCCCTAAAATTACAAAACTGCAGATCCGGTCAGGGCTTTCAGAAAATATCTAGTCCAAAGTTCTAAATGAGCAGCCCACAAATGTGAAGTCTTCCAGGAGACAGGAGTTTCTCGAATAGCACAGTTTTTTAAATAATTGTTTTTAATTGTTTTCAACATCCGAATTTCTGACTTTTCTTACAAATCTAGCAACACTGGGTCCAGGGTCCAGCAAGGCAAGAGCCAGGTGGAACTGAGGAGAGGATGTCCCTATAGAAAGAAAGAATATATACTCTCCATTTGGCCATAGCCCCCACCTCTCCCTAGGATTTACTTGTGTCCACTTAGACCTGCCCACTGCTCATCTGACAGATGGGGAAACTGATGTCTGGAAAGGAAGAAGGGCTATTGAAGGACATGTGTTCCACTAGAGTCAGAGCTGGGATAAGAACCCAATTCTTCTGACTCTACCATATTTATTTATTTATTTAGCATCACTCAATTTCACATTGATATGCACATGGTTTTAGTAGGAAAAATTTTAATCCAGTGTTTAGGGAGTTTCAAAGGGCATAGGGCATGCCTGGGTCATTAGTATTATGATTGATCACTCTTCATTATAGTATGTGCACGTTATTGCTTCTTTAAGAACTAAGTAAGAGTGGTTTTACAAAACTTCAAAAATGCATTAAGGCCTTCCCATCTGTATGCACCTCTAAGCTGCTTTTGTTTATTGACACCCTTACCTAACCCCTGTAATCATAAGTACAGCTACCACTTACTGGACACCTCCTATGTTCCAAGCTTGCCTAAACACTTTTCTCCTAAGTACCCAAAGCAGTCCTCAAAGATCAGTTTACTGTTCTCATGTTATAGATGAAGAATTTAAGGCTCAGGAGGACTAGGCTAGCCCAGAGTTACGCAGCTAGTTAATGACAGCTTGAATTTGAACCTGGATATGTCGGCTTCAAGTCCTTCGTCCTGCTACCGTACACCACGCTGGCTGGCTCCTGCCGAGTTAAGCTTTTGCCCTATTGACATACTTAAAAATGTTGTTTGTACATCATACATGGCTCGGTGTAAGGAGGCAAAGAAATACAGGAGAGACATGCAGTTGAGAACGGGTTAAATTTTCTGATAGCATCAGTTTTAAAAATGAATTATTTGCACTTTTTAAATGTGTGTGGAAGCATATTTCTCAGTGTGCAACCAAAACATTTAGGCTCCCCTGTCATTTTGGTGAATTTTGTTTGCATGCTGTCTTCATGGAAAACTGATGGTAATTTTTGGTTAAGTTTAATCGTATGAAGCATAAAGCAATTTGATAGAATAAGTAACCTTTCATTAAAGTTCAATACAGTACTTAAGGAAAATGGGACTGTGTGCATTAATTGATAGTTGACAGCTATTATTTCCATGAAAACCTTTTATAGTAAAATTTCTATTTGATAGATTGGAATTTATAAAATTTGCATTTCACTAAGCTGGATTCAACTGGAAGTACTGGGGATGTTTTTCTTCTTCAAACAATATTCCATCTTTACAGTTTTGTTAAACATTTATTAATGGATGGAATCTTAAAGAGTATGGCACAGATTTCATTTAATAACTCAGGCTTAGTAGTGCATGAACATAAGCGTTTGCCCTGTATTTGACTTTGATAAAACATGACTATTTATGAATATATTTATCCATGGAGACTTAATTAGTACAGTTGGGTTTGGGGCAAATTGCTTAATAAAAGAATTTTATTTCATTTTATCTGTTTTTATTTTTAACTCACAATAAATCACATAAATATCACTGGGAATTTTTCTTCCAGTTGGCAGGTTAGAAGAAAGTGATATTATTTCAGATTTGTCATATTTTGACTGACATTACAAAAACGTGAAATGGAATTCAAATTCTAATTCTATTCAGATTCTGCTTCATCCTACCCCTTTACAAATACTTCTTTATGAAATGCTTGAGTGACCACTAAGATTTCGTCTGGCATCTATATCCAAGATTTTAACAAATGAGCTGATGTTAACATGAAAGCTATTTTCTCTGATCAATTCTAATCAAAATATTAGCAAGGTTCTCCACGGGTTTTTTTAATAAAACACTCATGTAGAAGTTGTTCTTGCCATTTAAGAGATGGAAAGTTTAGAGCCAAGAATGGCCCTAAACTAATTTAAGAATATATCAAGGTCTGAATCCAGGGACTGAGGTCTTTTTCCAAACGTAGCTACCAGATTAAAAGGTGGCTCCTCCACCTGGAAACCTTCCTCTTCTTCCAGGTAGACCTGGCTCCATCACACTTTTTAGGATTCAGGTGATATCCTCAGACACAACACCCCAAGTCCTCGTCTCTATCTAAATGATGTCTCCTGTCACCCCTGCATCTTTTCATTCTTGCAGAAGATGTATCACAGGTTATGGTTGTCTAGCTATCTGAGTACTTTTTGATCACATCTCTCTCCAATTAGACTTTCCATCTCCATGAGGGCAAGGATCTTATCTAATTTGCTCACTCTGCTGCACAGTTAGTGCGTGGCATAAAGTATGATCAGGTTTTCAGTACGTTGTTGAATGAATGAGTGAATGGAGACTAAAACTCAGAGCTCAAAATGAATTTCTTTCACCACAAGTAAATCTGCTGGGAGACCAAAGGCTCCTAGTTTGTATGATAAGGCACAGTTTATTCCTGTCTTCCAAAAATTGAAAGAGAGAAATTTTAGCCAGGTAGTTTTATGGTCCGCTTTATGATGATACAAATAAAAAACTTGGTGTCTCTTTTCAGAAGTCTCGTTCATTTTCCTGAGGGCCACTGATGTGATAACAGCCACGGATCCAAACCCATGGAGCCTAAAGGAGGCTGTTTTTAATCACTTCAGCGAAGAAACTTTGTTTATTGTCCCCCTCGGTGGCACTGCTACCCCAAAAGTAACTCAACAGGAATTACCGTGAAACTTACGAGACATCGTGGAGGATATAGTAGTATCTTATAACAATGTCGTTTATTCCACAGGACAGCTCAGTACTATATGGCGTCAATGTGGTAAAGCCTCCTAGGGAAGTGAGCAACCATGCAGTTCCTATGGAAACTTCTACGTGTTCAGATTTAAGGGCAAAGTCACTGAAGAGCAATTCAGTTCCCATGAGCTGTAAATTCCTATCTTTTCAGGGAGTTTCTCTCTTCTTCTACTCCCTTTGAGTAAAATAGTTATTGGGTTCTTTTGATATTTTTTCTGAAGTCAGGATTACTAATATAAGGAGATAGCATCTCACTTTATGAGCTGGAAAAACAAGAACTTACTGAGACGGACCAAAAAGAAATCTACTTTGAGTTCATGCAGTTCTTATAGATGCAACCTTGTCATTAGGCCAGGGACCAACAAACGTTTTCTGAAAAGGGCCAGATAGTAAATATTTTAGGCTCTGCAGGCCATACAGTCTCTGCCACAACCGCTCAACTCTGCTCTTGTAGCATTAAAGCAGCAGCATTAAAGACAATGCATAAATGAATGCACATAACTGTTCTAATAAAGCTTTATTTACAAAAGCAAATGGTTAGCCCATAAGCCAGACAATGCATAAATGAATGTACATACGTGTTTTAACAAAGCTTTATTCACAAAAACAAGTGGCTAGCCCACAAGCCAGAGTTTGCCAATGGCTGATCTAGGCTAAATTTTGGATAAAGCCTGATTTTCTAGTAGGAGCTTACAGGAGCTCATATCTGAGACTTGAACTCCCCCCAAAAATCCTCCCTTTCACTGCTTCAACCCAACTGATGGATGCCTAAAATCACCCCTTAAGGGTTTTAACTATTTTTGTTAATATATGTTAATAGGTATACATCTATGAAGGAAAAAAGCACGGTGTAGTCAAATATATTTTGGATGCTGGATCAACAGCTTAAGTATATTTATTTATTAAAGAATTTTTAGGGCCTTTAATATGTTAATATATCTTGAAAATAGGGGAAGATTAAACATAAGCATTTCCTAAATGTATTTGACTCCAAAATCCTTTTATGAGGGCATTTTGCAGGACACACCAAACATTTTGCAGGCATTTTCCACCAAACACACCTTTGGAAATCCTTTTTTAATATAAGGATGTCACTGCGAAGGAGTAATAAATGATGATAGTTATCATATATTGAGTGCTTACCACATATGATTCCATATACATGATGTCACTGAATCCTTGCAACCACCCTATGAATTATGTCCCCTTTATAATTAGGAATATTGAAATGTAAATAATTAAGAAATTTACTTTTGGTTATATAACTGGTAAATGACAGAGTCAGCTGTCAAATGTATGTGTCTGTAACTTCAAAACTCAAGCTCTTAGATTCTATTAAATCTTAGAGTCATTCACATTTTAGTCTGAAATAAGGATTTCCTAAAACCAGGTAATTTTACACTAAGAAGGGTAATTAGAGATATAATACAATCCACTTATATGGAAATGAATCCATTACTCAAAAAGGAAAATCAAACCTCAGAAAGAGATCAGGACTGACCCAAGGACACTTAGTCCTCAAGCTGTAGGATAAAAGAATCAAAGAATATTACATTAATTTTAGTATAATTCCCTTTCCAAAGAAGGCTTTGCTGAGATGTGCTCAACGGAGGAACAAAAAAGGTCATATCAGTTAGGACCATTTCAGTTATAAAAGGCAGACAACCCTACTGATACTGACTTAAGCAAAACAGAATTTATTGACTCATGTAACTAAAAAGTGCAAATGAATCTTGCTTCAGGGATCTGTTAATTCAGGAGTTAAACTATTTCACCCAGACCTGACTCTTTCTGGGACTCTTTCAAATTTCATGTGATGGTAAGATAACTGTCAGCAGCCACATGGTAATATCCTCACAATTCAAATGCAGTAGGAAAATAAACTTCTTTCAACTCTTCTTTCAAAAATTGGGACAAATGTTCTGGGTCATTACTGAACAAAATTGTGGTCAGAGGAATAATAGACAACTAGGGTTCAAATCATGAGATAACCCTCTATATTGCCGATCACAACCTAGCTAAGAAGCCAAAATCAGTTGAATAAAAAATAGAAAAAAAGTTTTAACTTCTCCAAGAATAGTATCGAGGGTAAGTTGGGTGTATTAATACCTACCTTGAAGAATTGTTGTAAGGATTACACAAGAAGCAAAGTATGCAAAGTGTCTACCATGCCACCGGACATATGGTAGGTTCTCAATCAGTATTAGTTGTTTTTTTTTTATGCCTTACCTACCATCAGAGCTTGAATACTAATAGAATTATCTTGCTATCCAACTCGATTCCCACCAAAATGTTCCCAAGATGCTGCCCCTCATGTCTCTAGGGATTAGGGGATCCGATACAGATAGAGACGTTTTACACAACAAGAAAATCACAACAATGGGTTTGAATTGGCAACAAAATTATTCCCAAAGTTACAGTGTTTTCTTTCTTCATAGGACACTTTCTACACAATGGTGAAGCCTTTTGTAATGTCAAGGTTACAAAGGCTTATAAGAAACCAGAAACCAGACACTGAAGTGAAAGATCAAGCAAACTTCTACAAAAAGCTAACAGAATTACTCAGCAAGTGAAGGGAGAAGGAATGGATCCTGGAGGTGTGAGAACTCAGAACTGCCATTCTTCTATTTTTCTCCTACTTTTCTTTAACAGAAATTTTTTCTATTATTCTGTTCTAAAGAACTCAACCAAATTATTGAGTGATCCAATTAAAACCACAGCATCACTTAGCAGCTGTTAGTACTTAACACTTGTCTGGTTGATACTTCTAAATGTGACTGAGGGATTATATCATATTGATTGTTATTATCATTACTCCTTACTGCTAGTGGGACAGGAACACCTACTTCCTGAAGCAAGAAAACACTTTCTCTACTTTAAAAAGTTCACCAAAACCTACAAAATAAATTTTTTGAAAACAGCAAGAGAAAAAACACGTTACATAGAGGAACAAAGATGAGGTTAACTACTAACTTCCCATCAGAAACAATGGAGGTCAGAAGACATTGAAATGACATGTTCAAAGTGCTGATGGGTTGAGGGAACTGGCGGGGGGAAATCTGTTAACCAAGAATTCTATACCAGAAAAACTAGCTCCCCATTCCTTGGGTGTGGGCTCTGCATAGTGACTTATTTCCAAAGAGTATGAAATAGGGACAAAAGAAGACATTTACAGTGGAAAAACCTGACAAACATTACCTCAGCTAGGTGAGCAGGGTCAACATCATGTGGATGAATCAAGATTTAAGTCATAAATTCTGTTGATATCATATATCTTTGATATAATGTGAAAATAATACTTTATCACTGTCATCTTCTTTCCAGTAACCATCACCCCAGTCTTATCATGAGAAAAACATCAGACAACTCCTAATATAGGGGCATCCTACAAAATACCCGACCAGTACTCCTCAAAACTTTTAAGTCATCAGGCCAGGCACGGTGGCTCACGCCTGTAATCCCAGCACTTTGGGAGGACAAGGCAGGTGAATCATTTGAGGCCAGGAGTGCTAGACCAGCCTGATCAACATGGTGAAACCCTGTCTCTACTAAACATACAAAAATTACCTGGGCACAGTGGCAGGCACCTATAATCCCAGCTACTCAGGGGGCTGAGGCATGAGAATCGCTTGAACCCAGGAGGCAGAGGTCGCAGTGATCTGAGATCACATCAGTGCACTCTAGCCTGGGTGACAGAATGAGACTCTGTCCAAAAAAAAAAAAAAAAAAACCACACAAAACTTCCAAGTCATCAAAATAGGAAAGCCTCAGAAACTGGTGTAGCCAAGAGGAGTCTGGTAGACCTAGTGACTCCTAGGCTAGCACATGATGTAATATACCATCCTGGATGGGATCTTGGAACAGAAAAAAAGGGCATTAGGTAAAAACTAATGTTCTGAATAAACTGCAGACTTAGTTAATAATAATAGATCAATATTCATTTACTAATTGTAACAATTATATCATACTAATGTACAATGTTAATAAAGAGAGGAAACTAGCTACAGGGTATATGAGAACTCTATATTATCATCTCAATTTTTCTGTAAATCTAAAACCATTCTAAAAGACACAGTCTATTTTGTTAAAGTCTCAATAAATTTAAAAGAACTGTAATCATGCAAAATATGCCCTCTGATCATAGTAAATTACAAATTAATAATAACATATCAAAATTTGTGAGATTCTGCTAAAACAGAATTTAGAGGGGAATTTACAGCCATCCATGCTTACCTTCAAAAAGAAGAAAGGTCTAAGATCAATTATCTAAAATGTCATCATAAGAAGTGAGAACAAGAAGGAAAAAAAAACCAAACCCTAAGAAAGTAAATAACAAACTATGAAAGAAAACTACTCGAAAATTATACAGCTTTCAAAGGACTTCTATCCAGAATATATAAACAATACCTTGATAATAAGGCAAACAAACCAACAAAAAAGTAGGTGAAACATTTTAAGAGACCCTTTGCAAAAGTAAATATATACGTATACTTATGCATACCTTGTTTTACCATGCTTTATTTTATTGTACCTTGCAGATACTGCAATTTTACAAATTAAAGGTTTGTGGCAACCCCGCACCCTTGGAGCAAATCTGTCAGCACCATTTTTCCAACAGTACATGCTCACTTTGTGTCTCTGTGTCACATTTTGGTAATGCTTGCAATATTTCAAACTTTTTATTATTATTATTTCTATTAAGATGCTCTGTGATCAGTGATCTTGATGTTACTATTGTAATTGTTTTGGGTTGCCACAAACCATGTCCATATAAGAATGCAAACTTAATAAATAAATGTGTGTTCTAACCAGCTCACCAACAGGCCATTCCCCCATCTTTCTCCCTCTCTTCGGGCCTCCCTACTTCTTGAGACACAACATGACATTAAGCCAATTAATCACCCACAATGGTCTCTAAGTGTTCAAATGAAAGTAAGAGTTACATGTCTCTCACTTTAAATCAAAAGCTAGAAATGATGATGCTCAGTGAGGAAGGCATGTCAAAAGCCAAGATAGGCCGGGCGTGGTGGCTCAAGCCTGTAATCCCAGCACTTTGGGAGGCCGAGACGGGCGGATCACGAGGTCAGGAGATCGAGACCATCCTGGCTAACACGGTGAAACCCCATCTCTACTAAAAAATACAAAAAACTAGCCGGGCGAGGTGGCGGGCGCCTGTAGTCCCAGCTACTCGGGAGGCTGAGGCAGGAGAATGGCGGGAACCCGGGAGGCGGAGCTTGCAGTGAGCTGAGATCCGGCCACAGCACTCCAGCCTGGGCGACAGAGCGAGACTCCTTCTCAAAAAAAAAAAAAAAAAAAAAAAAGCCAAGATAGGCTGAAAGCTTGACCTCTTGTGCAAAACAGCCAAATTGTGAATCCAAAGGAAAAGTTCTTGAAGGAAATTAAAAGTATTACTCCAATGAACACACAAATAAAAAGCAGCACAGCCTTATTGCTGATATGAAGAAAGTTTTAGTTCTTTGAATAGAAGATCCAATGAGCCACCACGTTCCCTTAAGCTGCAGCCTAATCCAAATCAAGAACCTCTAACTCTCTTCAATTCTAGGAAGGCTGAGAGAGGTGAAGTTGCAGAAGAAAAGCTGGAAGCTAGCAAAGGTTTGTTGATGAGGTTTAAAGAAAGAAATTGTCTCTGTGCAAGATGAAGCAGCAAGTGCTGATGTAGAAACTGCAACTGGTTATCCAGAAAATATTGCTAAGTTAATTGATGAAGGTACTTACACTAAACAACAGATTTTCAATGAGAACAAAACAGCCTTATAGTGAAAGAAGATGCCACAGAGGACTTTCATAGCTAGAGAGGAGAACTCAATGCCTGACTTCAAAGTTTCAAAAGCACAGGCTGGCTCTCTTGTTAGGAGTAATCCAGCTGATGACTTGAAGTTAAAGCCGATGCTCATTTACCATGGTGAAAATCATAGAGTCCTTAAGAATTATGCTACATCTACTCTGTCTACGATCTATAAATGGACAAAGCCTGAATGACAAGTCCATCTGCTTACAACATGGTTTACTGAATATTTTAAGCCCACTATTGAGACCTACTGCTCAGGAAAAAAAAAAAATTCTTTTCAAAATATTACTGCTCATTGACAACACATCTGATCACCCAAGCGCTCTAATGAAGATGTACAAGGAAAGTAATGTTGTTTTCATGGCTAACACAACACCCATTCTGTAGCCCATGGATTAATTTTGACTTTCAAGTCTTATTATTTAAGAAATACATTTTGGAAGGCTACAGTTGCTACAGTGATTTCCCTGAAGGACCTGGACAAAGTAAATTGAAAAGGTGAAAATCAGAAAAGTTTATTTCGACCTTCATGGATGACTTTTAGGGGTTCAAGACCTCAGTGGGGGAAATAATTGCAGATGCGGTAGCAAGAGCAAGAGAATTAGATTAGAACTGGAGCCTGAAGATGAGACTGAATTGCTGCAATCTCATGGTCAAACTTGAATGGATGAAGAGTTGCTCCTTATGGATGAACAAAGAAAGTGGTTTCTTAAGATGGAATCTGCTCCTGGTGAAAATACTGTGAAATGTTGAAATGGCAATAAAAGAATTTAGAATATTATGTAAACTCAGTTTATAAAGCAGCAGCATAGCTTGAGAGGATCAAGTCCAATTTTGAAAGAAGTTCTACTGTGGGTAAAATGCTATCAAATCGCATTGCATGCTACAGAGAATCCTGTCATGAAAGGAAGAGTCAGTCAATTGATGCAGCAAAATTCACTGTTGTCCAATCAGTCAACAGTCATCAATATCAAGGCAAAACCCTTCATCGGCAAAAAGGTTACTGTTCACTGAAGGCTCATATGATCACTAGCATTTTTAGCAATAAAGTATTTTAATTAAGTTATGTACATTCCTTTTTTAGACATAATGCTATTGCACATTTATTCGACTACAGTATAGTGTAAACATAACCTTTATAGGCACTAAGAAACCAAAAAATTTGTGTGACTTGCTTTATTGCAATATCCACTTTATTGAAGTTGTCTGGAACTAAACTAACTATATCTCCAAAGTATGCCTGTGTACAAATGGCCAACAAACACATTAACAATTTTAATAAAATTGGAGATAAGTGAAATGCAAATTTAAAAAAACAAGAGCTACTCCTACAAAGCCAGCAAATAGGTAAAATTTTAAAATAGTCAAAAATAGCAAGTGTTGGTGAAGATGGAGAGCACCTGGAGCCCTCATACACAGTTGGCATAAATTTAAAATAATGCAGTCACTTTGGGAAACATATTGGCAGTTTCTTAAAAAGCTAAAAATATATACACTTATAATATAATCAAGTAATTCCATTCTAAGGAGAAATGAAAATATATGGCTATATTATTTATTACAGCCAAAAAATTAAAACACTCAAACAGACATCAACTGGTGAATAGATTTTAAAAAGATGGTAGTCTCTTATCAAATGTAACATCACTCAGTAATAAAAAGGAATGAACTATTCATTGATTTATGCACCTTTTTTGGAAAAAAATATCTTGGCTCAGAGAATTCAAATTAAAATAAATGTTGACAGAAAGATAAGAAATATTATTGAAAATAAGCACTCACTGCAGCCACTTTTGCTTTCAAGAGCTGTAACACAATTCATCCTAAGAAATGTTCAAATCCTTTTTTTTTAACCTTGGAAACTACCTGATAGAGTTCTTTGAGTGTGAAAACTGAGGTCTTTAGGTCATAGTAGGGAAGTCAAGAGTAAAACACTGGAAGGGCTAAATACTTTTACATAAAGGGAAAAGAGGACTTTGATGGCTCTTTCATGGCAACTCTAGAGGCTATGAGATGAGGAGTCTGAAGAAGAAAAGAAACAACATGATTTAAAGGGAAGGGAAATGGAAAAGGAAGTGCAGGAACATGCTAGGAGTTTACAGAGTAGGAGTTCAGAGACAGTACAGACAGTAGGAAATTCTATGTGGCAGGAAAGGATTTTTAGAAAACACAAAATAACCAGCAAACATACAAAAAAATTCTCAACATCACTACTCATCAGAGAAATGCAAATTAAAGCCACAATGAAATACTGTCTCAGACCAGTCTAAATGGCTATTGTTAAAAAGTCCACAAAAAACAGATGCTGGTGAGGCCGTGCAGAAAAGGAAATGCTTGTACACTGCTGATGGGAATGTAAATTCGTTCAGCCACTGTGGAAAGTACTTTAGAGATTTTTTCAAAGAACTGAAAACATACTTCCATTCAACCCATTACTGGGTATATACCCAAAGGACTATATATTGTTCCCCCATACAGACACATGCTTGTGGATGTTCATCGTAGTGCTATTAACAACAGCAAACACAATAACTCAACCTAAATACTCATCAATAGTAGACTGGATAAAGAAAATGTGGTACATATACACCATGGAATACTATGCAGCCATTAAAAAGAAACAAATCATGTCCTTTGCAGCAACATGGATGCAGCTGGAGGTCATTAATAAGCGAATTAATGTGGGATTAGAAAACATGTTCTCACTTATAAGTGGGAGCTAAACATTGGGTACTCATGGATATAAAGATGGCTACAATAGACACTGGGAATTACAAGAGGGCAGAGGGATAATGGGTTGAAAAACTAACTGTTGAAAAACTATGCTCACTAACTGGGTGATGGAATCAATGGTACTCCAAACCTCATCATCATGTAACGTAGCCATGTAACAAACCTGTACATCTACCCTCTGAATCTAAAATGAAAACTGACATTCTAAAAAAAACTGTCTAGGATCAGTGATGATATATGGAAGTGCTTTCATTCACTAAGTATTAATTGAGCTCCTACTATGTGTCATGTTCTATTCTAGGCACCAAGGATAGAATAGCTGGTTAATAAAATATCAAATTACCCAAGGATACTCTCAACAATGTAAGGTTATTTTCTGCCCTGAGTTATCATTGCTATCATTGCTCTTCACTCCATCCCAAACAGGCAACAAAATTATACTACAAACAACAGCATTATTTTAATAGTTCATTCAGGAAATAAAGGACAATCGATGTTGTCCAACATGAGTTAAAACGAGACCAGCAACGTTGGATGACAGTCACAGGAAGGAAGAGTAATGGCCCAAAACAGATGATCTCAGAGAGCAAACTGCAGCAAAGGCTGACTCAGAAAGCCTCAGAGATATCAAGGAGATCTTCCTTGACCTCCCACAATATGAGGTATAACAATGCAGAAGGATTTGGGGCTATTCGCCAATGTTGCAGATCCCCTCCTTTCAGGAAAATGCTGAAATCGTGCATTCCCACCTCCTCCAAGTTCAGCACGGACAGAAGATGTGCTTCAGCGAATGTAATGTGAGCAAAAGTAAGATATGTTACTTCTATGGTGAAACCTATGGAAGAAAATGAATAAACCACCATGTTCTTTTGTTGCCTTGCCATAGCAACAAACCGCCATCCAGGAAGTAAGGACTCTGTCCACCAGCTTCCCTCAATGAGGATATTTAAAGAGTCCACCAGCTAACTTGAAATAGACATAGAGCATGAGCAAGAAATCAGCCTTTGCTGTTTATGAGTCAGGACAACATGGCGGTCATTTAGTACCATAGCACAAGCTAGCTTATCCTAGCTGATACAGATAGATTCAGCTAGTCTCTGTGGATATTGTAGGAAAGCTGAAGTACCAAGCGATATCTGAAATTTTTAAAGATCTTTTTAAATAACAGAGTACTCTGAAGGAACCAGGAAGACTATGTGCTTTCAGGTGCCAGATTGGAATAGATGGGAAGATAAAAGCAGTAAATTCAGCCCTAAGGATTCTGGAAGGTAAGGCAAGCATCATGACAGGTCTACTTGTCTTTTTCTGACAGGAAGAAGTATACACCTTTGTACAGAGACAATACTTTTTATCCCCCTAGAACTAAATTCAAACTGGATTTGTCCTCTGGGGATTTGTTTAAAGGCTGAGGAACAGAGTGAACAACATCTTTGCCACGAAATCACAGACACACTATAAAACCGGACAGTCCTTTCAGTGACCCTGTCCAGAAGGAAAAGGCATAACTTAAAATAGTGCAGCAGTAAAGGCATTTTTCTGTGAAAACTTGAGACAACACGGACCTACCATGTTACTTTCAGATGACCTAGGTCAGAGTTACCCAGACACTCATTTGTAAAACATTTTCACATTTTCCCATGGCCACTTGCTCTCTATTTGTTAGCTACTCACTATTTTTGTTAAATTGATTCCCATGTGTGGACATCATTCAATTTATTTGAAAAGAAAAAAAAAATGATTTGAGTAGTATGAATTGAGAAAGTGTCATCCACCATAAATAGATATAAATGTAAAATACATATTATCATAAATACACATGAAAATTAGACAAGGTTATTCCATTTTATCTGGATATCGTAGCCTGCCAAAGTTTATATGCCTGAGGTGTGCCTGTTGTTCAAAGGGGGATTACAAAATGATAGCACCAACCTGAGTCATTCTCCTTCGCTAACAGATGAAAGAGAATGATAAAGTAATTTTCATACTAAACAATTCAATGTGCTACTACTCAAATCATCTCAAGCACTCTCTGTGGTATGTGTCCTACATTAGGGGAATAAGGATTGGAGTGGCCATGGATGTAAATTCATCTCTCAGGTCACAGACAATGGGGAGAAAGATGGACCGACAAACCCAAAGGCTGCATTCTGAAACCCATCATGGTGTTCCCAAAGAGGCCACGCTGCACACAGATAAGCTGCTCCCACCAGTGCCGAGGGCAACAGGACATGAAAGCGGGCCCATTCCTCGAAGGCATGGCGCTTCTCTGCCTGGCAACCGTTGTTCATCAACTTTGACAAATCTCAGAGCAGCCGTGCAGTCTAAGAGGCTTCCACTTGACCAACCTTCCTTCCTTCCTTCCTTCCTTCCTTCCTTCCTTCCTTCCTTCCTTCCTTCTTTCCTTCCTTCCTCCCTCCCTCCTTCCCTCCCTTCCTCGTTCCCTTCCTCCTTCCCTTCCCCTTCCTTCCTTTCTCCCTCCCTCCCTTCCTCCTTCCCTCCCTCCTTCCCTTCCCCTTCCTTCCTTCCTTTCTCCCTCCCTCCCTTCCTCCTTCCCTCCCTCCTTCCCTTCCCCTTCCTTCCTTCCTTTCTCCCTCCCTCCCTTCCTCCTTCCCTCCCTCCTTCCCTTCCCCTTCCTTCCTTCCTTTCTCCCTCCCTCCCTTCCTCCTTCCCTCCCTCCTTCCCTTCCCCTTCCTTCCTTCCTTTCTCCCTCCCTCCCTTCCTCCTTCCCTCCCTCCTTCCCTTCCCCTTCCTTTCTTCCTTCCTCCCTTCTTTCCTTCCTTCCTTCCTCCTTCCTTCCCTCCCTGCTTCTCTCCCTCCTTCCCTTTCCTTTCCCTCCCTCCCTCCCTTCCTTCCTTCCTTCCTTCCTTCCTTCCTTCCTTCCTTCCTTCCTTCCTTCCTTCCTCCCTCCCTTCCTGCCTCTCTCCTTCCCTCCTTCCCTCCCTCCCTCCTTCCCTCACTCCCTTCCCTCCTTTCTCCCTTCCTTCTTTCCCTACTTTACAAGGATCACAACTACTCCACAGTCTGATGGCTCACCCAGCTTCTCTCTCAGATTCCTTTGTAAGCATTTCTCCCGATCCGCCTTGTGTATGCCTAGCCCTGCTTTCGCATCTGCTCCTCAGAGAACCCAGACTCACACATTGACATTACCTAATGCATCTTGTGGAGACTAAATGAACAGGCAGGAAGAAGTCCCACTAACTTGTTTTGTCCAAATATCAGATGTCTCAAATAAGCATTAGATAGAGTAAATCTCAGTCTAATCTTCCCCAAAGCTTACATAGTGCAGATAGTCTATACTGTTGATTAAAGTAAAAGCCACAGGATCTGTGTACTAAGATTAAGAAAGGCAAAGCTGACGTTTTTGTGGTAGAATTTTAAGAGCTCCCTTTATTTCCTTCCCCCAAATATTAGGCAGATCTCTACTTATCTTTAAAAACCCAACTCAAGCATTACCTGCTCTGAGAACTCTTCCCTGATCTGACCAGCCAGCATTGATCTTGTCTCTGTGTCCCCACAATATCCCATTAGCACATGCATTCCAGAAAGCACTTACCACACTGCATTGTAATGAGAGTACAGTCGTATCTTATGAGGTCAGGTTGAAAAGTCAGAGCCTGGAGCAAACATTATGTAGGGGAAAAATATATTTTAAAATCTCTTTAGAAAGTCCCATGGTGCAGATAGACAGACTGTTTCTCAATGAGTCCATCACAACTAGTTTTCCTTCCTGTGTTGGAAAAATCACGATGCCATTAGTTAAGCACATTATAAAGTAGTTGGTTTGTATTTCAGGACCACATTGCATGAAAAACACAACAATGGTGGATGTTTAAATGCGAGGATGACACTCAGCCACTCAACACGAGAAGATGTTCTATGAGAGGTACAGGCAACCTGAGGTTCACTGAGAAAATTCCAACTTCCTTTCCCCTCTCACGCTCCAGCTGGGGTCTGCATTTATTGAAAGAATGGCAGTGTTGGCCACTTAAATAACTCTCTCACTTTTTAAAACCTTGCATATAGTTACATTCTCAAAAGTTAAACTCGGTATTTACTGTAACTTCTGTCTCCTTCAGTAGAGTCTACTTGACTGAAAGCTTCTAATACTTCACAGTGTCTGTACACAGCTAGTATTAAAAACATGAGTGAAGGCTGGGCACAGTAGCTCATGCCTGTAATCCCAGCACTTTGGGAGGCCAAGGTGGGCAGATCACTTGAGGCCAGGAGTTCGAGACCAGCCTGGCCAACATGGTGAAACCCCATCTCTACTAAAAATACAAAAATTGGCTGAATGTGGTGGTTCACAACTGTAATCTCAGCTACTCAGGAGGCTGAGGCAGGAGAATCACTTGAACATGGGAGGCAGAGGTTGCAGTGAGTTGAGATTGTGCCACGGCACTCAAGCCTGGATGACAGAGCGAGACTCTGTCTCAAAATAATAAATAAATAAATAAAAATAAAATATATAGAGATATATATGTATGTATATATATGTGTGTATATATGTACATATGTGTATATATGTACATATATGAGTGAAGAAGTGAGGAAGAAGAGAGGGAAAGAGGGATAGAAGCAAAAACTGGACCCCAAACAAGTTCATTCCTGAAAGGTGTCTTGGGTTGAATTTCCTCAGGAGCAGAACCCAAGACAAGGATTTGAATGAAAGGTGATCCCAGGAATCATATTGAAAGGAGTAAAGAAGGGAGACAGGGGACAAAGAACAGAACACTTCCCCAAAGGGCGCATAGATAGGAGCAAGTGACTGCTGTTGGCAGCTGGGATTGAATCCTACGAGGACTCTGGGGGCAGTACAGAACAAAGCCTCCTATATACGGGCAAGTACGCTGAAATATTTATCCACCAACCCCACTCACACGCAAAGGCCAATATTCTTATGGCAAGAGAAAGCCCTGCTGCTGACAGTCACAGCTTTATAGTAAGAAGCCATAGGCATGTTATCAGAAGTGTGAGATTGGGGGAATGTGGGTAGAACACAGATATCCATTGCCATAGAAGGAAGGGTAGAGAATCTGAATATATTGGGATTCTGATTGTTTTCTTCGTAAAATAATCTTTTTTTAAACGATTATAGTTTAACAGTGAGCCTAAACTGTCACCTATGTCTTCTTCATAAGCCACCTCTTGTAATCTTTGGTTTTAAAGCCATTTTTGAAATTTAAAAAATCTATTTGTAACATACTAATGTCACCCATATTTTAGATACATAAATATACATACTAAATAAAAAATCTATATAATGCTTAATATATAATGTCTATATAATGTTTTATATATTTCCAGCAACTAGTTGCACAGGATTGTTGACCATTAGCATCATATTTACATTAAATGTGTATACTAACCAGAATTTTTTATTAGTTAAAGCAAATTAAGATTTTGCAGTCTTGAAAAGAATGCTCCCTCATTATCCACTACAAAGTTATCATGATGAAATATTTGTTAAACTAAAGGTAAAAATTAAAGATCACAAGATCATGAGGAAGCAGCCTTTACTTTAAATTTTCACATACATGCCAACACTTCACTGTTATAAATAGAGAAGCTAGCAGATAAGTTATATAACTCTGATTCAATGCCCTGGATTTGGGCAGCCTATTCTGAAATTGTAAAAACCAAAACGGAGATTCTTTTTCTACAGCTAATGGAAAATGAATGTAGACATTTATGACTACATTACATTTTTGCCCATGAGTATTTCTAGTCGGCTCATGGTCCTAAGCCCCAAATAAATATTTTACCTACAAGATATTATGTAGATTGTTCATTGGAATACTACTTCCTCTCATTAAAATCCCAGTTGATGAGGGTCCAATGTGTTGCAAGGTTCAAAAAGGTACACTTTCCTCTAAGCAAAGGCTGTGCGTAAATCCCAAATCTCTATTCGGCTGCTGGGAAGTGAATGGTGAGCTCACTGTCTCTGATCTGTGCCTCGACCTTCAGCCGCCCTCTGTGACTCATTCCTTCATTCTCTGCCCTTGAGCTTCAGACCCCTGCCCTGAACTCTCACCACTGCCATATGGACCCCTCCTTAAATAAATAATACCCATTTTTTAAAAATCCCAGAAGCTTTTGTTATTGTAAGGAATCTTACAGTGCTTTTCGTGGTAAAGTGTAGAATTGCCTTTGTTTTGACCACTCCACAGAAACAGGATAGACTTGACCCAAAACATGGGTCAGAGGTCAAGACTCATGACACCACACACAGACAAAGAGGGTGCGTACAAAGCTTTGTGACTCACATAATGAGGCTTTCTGGGGAGAGCAGAGCAGACTCAAGCAGATCCAAAATTTCTTCACAGAGCAGGGAAAGAACACTGACTTGGGGCATTGATGGTGGTTAAGGGGTGGGCCCACATTAGGGTTCCCGTGATGCCTGGTTGAAACTTCCCACCGGCACCAAAGAAGGGATGTCTGGGATTTCTTATCAGTTTTCCCAGATGTGGAACAGACAGGGAGGAAGGATGAACGAGGCCTAAAAGCTGTCCATAAACATCAGACAAAAGAGTCTGACTCTTATTTTAATGTCTGCATTTTATTAGACAATTAGGTTAACGATTTGGCCTTCAAAACCAAGGCCAAAATAATTGTGCAGAATTAAAATATATTCAAGAATCCAGTCACAATTTAACTAGATCAGGCTTCAACACGGAGATGATTTTGTTCCTTCAAATAACCTCCAGTTAGGAAGATCACATTCCTCCAATATGTGGAAAGGCAATAAATACTCTTTCTTCTCTCAGTCACTGAGAAATGCATTTTTTTCTTTGTGTTCATTTATTTACTTATTTAGAGACACAGTCTTGCTGTATCACCCAGGCTGGACTGCAGTGGCTCCATCACGGCTCACTGCAGTCTCAACTTCCTGGGCTCAAGTGATCCTCCTACCTCAGCCTCTCAAGTAGCTTGGACTACAGGTGCATACCACCATGCCAGCTATTTTTAATTTTCATAGAAACAGGTCTTGCCATGTTGCCCTGACTGGTCTGGAACTGCTGGGCTCAAGCAATCCTTCCACCTTGGCCTCCCAAAGTGCTGGGATTCCAGGCATGTGCCTCTTGTCCAGCCAACATTTTCCCCCTTAATGAGCCTAAAGTATTAGCAGGCATAGGGAATGTCCTCTGAACAGCAGGGCACTTCCGAGGTGAGCCATGGCGATATGGCAAGGCAGCAACTACCTACCTTTTCATTTGTAGGAGTTCTTTTGAGAAATCTCTATTCAGATCTTTTTTGCTGTTTTTCTTCCCTTCTTTCCTTGGTTTCCCCTTTCCATGACACTTCTTTAGACACCTTTACTCATCCTTAAAATCCTAATGCTCATCTCTGTAGAAGCCAAGAAAAAAGGACATCCCCAGGAGCTTAAAATAAGTGCTGTGATTTGGACATCAGTCATGTGTCTCCTTCCTCTTGGCCAAAGACTGTTCACTAAATAATTGCCAGTTTCACGGATTTGGAATCAACAGGCCTGGCAATTTCACCAGACAGCTGTCCCCTCAGCCAAGTCAAGTGCAAGGAATATTCTGGAAGTGGAGACATGTCTTTTTTTATCTTTGTTTTTAAATTTTTTATTTCCTTAGGTTTTAGGGGAACAGGTGATATTTGGTTACATGAGTAAGTTCTTTAATGGTGATTTGTGAGATTTTTTGGTGCACCCATCTCCCAAACAGTATACACTGAACTCAATTTGCATTCTTTTATCCCTCACCCACTTCCCACCCTTTCCCCCTGAGTCCCCAAAGTCCATTGTGTCATTCTTATGTCTTTGCATCCTCATAGCTTAGCTCCCACTTATGAGTGAGAAGATAAGATGTTTGGTTTTCCATTCTGAGTTACTTCACTTAGAATAATAGTCTCCAATGCCATCCAGGTTGCTGCGAATGCTATTAATTCATTTCTTTTTATGGCTGAGTAGTACTGCATCATGTGTTTTTTATATATAGATATAGCTATAGATATATATCTCACAGTTTCTTTATCCACTCATTGATTGATGGGCATTTGTGTTGATTCCAGGAAGTGGAGGCATGTCTTGAGCAGTATACTTAGGATTTGGGGGACCCTCATATGCTTTCCTACAGACCCTTTCCATTTTGTCAGGACCTGATCTTCCTCACCCATGTGTCCCTGTCTCACTTGTAGAGTCAGACTCTTTATTACAGCTTCCCCATTATATTCAAAACTCATATATTGACATAATAATCATCATATATAATAAAACTTACGGTTATTAGGCTATCTGCTACACACCAGATATGACACCAACTATTTACATGCATGATTTCATTGAATTCTCACCACAATCCTGAGAGTATCTTCGTTTGGGTTCTCCCCAAAGGAGAAACTTGAAGGATTTGAAAAAAAAAGCTATTTATTTGGGAACGTAGGGCAGGAACTTAGTGAAGGATTGGGAAATTGACTCAGGATGGGAGGAAAGCCAGTAGAGGGAGATGTAACAAACTAGCTACCCCTGGGAATGTCTGGAACTCAATTCAACTGAGGACCTTCTGGGAGACTGAGCAGAGCATAGAATTGTTCCCTGGGTGGTGGTGGGAGGGGGGCAGGATGGGGTGGGGATGGCAAGGAGGCTGGGATGTTTATCTACCAGCTCCTGTTCTTATCATTTGCAGGTCACTCCTGGAGGTTTCACCCCCGGCACTGCCAACTTGCCCATGTGCAGGTTGAGCTGCCTCTTACAGTCAGAGAAAGCCTTCAAGGAGGGAGACATTGGTGCTTGAAGTAAGAAGCTGTTAGCAGGTGTACGGAATGTCCTCTGATCAGCAGGGCACTCCCAAGGGCAGTCATGGAGCTATGGGCAAGGTGACTACCTGCCTGCAGATAGGAGCTCCTATTGTTCCCTTTTTATAGAAAAGAACATGAAAGCTCAGAGAGAGTAAATAATGTTTTCAGTGATCACACATAAAATTAAAGAGCTAGGACTCAGGCCACTTGACTCCTGAGTTGCATTCTCTTTTTTTAATTTTTAACTTTTGTGGGTACATAGTAGGTGTGTATACTTATGGAGTGCATGAGATATTTTGATACAGGAGTAGAATGCGTGATAAATACATCAGGGTAAATGGGGTATTCATTACCTCAAGCATTTATTGTTTCTTTATGTTACAAATAATTCCACTACACTCTTTTAGTTATTTTTAAGTGTACAATAAATTATTATTGACTGTAGTCCCCCTGCTGTGCTATCAAATACTAGATTTTATTCATTCTATTTAACTATATTTTTTTACCCATTAACTACTCCACTTCCCCCACCTCCCACCCTTCCCAGTCTCTGGTAACCATTATTCTATTCTCTATCTCATTAGTTCAATTCTTTGAACTTTTTTATTTCCCACAAATAAGTGAAAACGTGCTAAGTTTGTCTTTCTCTGCCTGGCTTATTTCACTTAACATAATACCTCTAGTTTCATCTATGTTGTTGCAACTGACAGGATTTCATTATTTTTTATGGATGAATAGTATACCATTGTGTACATGTACCACATTTTCTTTATCCATTCATCTGTTGATGGACACTTGGGGTGCTTCCAAAGCTTAGCTATTGTGAACAGTGGTGCAATAAACATGAGAGTGCAGATATGCATCTCTTCAATATACTGATTTCTTTTCTTTTGGGTATATACCCAGCAGTGGAATTGCAGAATCATATGGTAGTTCTAGTTTTAGTTTTCTGAGGAACCTCCATACTGTTCTCCATCGTGGTTGTACTAATTTACATTCCCACCAACTGTGTGTCAGTGTTCCCTCTCCTCTACATCCTTGCCAGCATTTGTTATTGCCTGTCTTTTGGATAAAAGCCATTTTTACTGGGGTGAGATGATATCTCATTGTCGTTTTAATTTTCATTTCTCTGATGATCAAGGATATTGAGCACCTTTTCATATACCTGTTTGTCATTTGTATGACTTCTTTTGAGAAATCTCTATTCAGACCATTTACTCATTTTTAAATCAGGTTGTTGGATTTTTTCCAACAGAGTTGTTTGAGCTATTTATGTATTCTGGTTATTAATCCCTTGTCAGATGAGTAGTTTGCAAATATTTTCTCCCATTCTGTGGGTCGCCTATTCACTTCGTTGATTATTTCCTTTGCTGTGCAGAAGCTTTTTAACTTGATGTCATCTCATTTGTCCATTTTTGCTTTGGTTGCCTGTGCTTGTGGGGTATTACTCAAGAAATCTTTGCCCAGTCCAACGGCCTGGAGAGTTTCCTCAATGTTTTCTTTAAGTAGTTTCATAGTTTGAGGTTTTAGATTTAAGTCTTTAATTCATTTTGTTGGGTTTTTGTATATGGCAAGAGATAGGGGTATAGTTTCATTCTTCTGCATATGGATATCAAGTTTTCACAGCACCACTTATTGTAGAGACTGTCCTCACCCCAGTGTATCTACTTGGCACCTCTGTCAAAAATGAGTTCACTGCAGACACATGGATTTATTTCTGGGTTTTCTCTTCTGTTCCATTGGTCTATGTGTCTTTTTTTATGTCAGTACCATGCTGTTTTTGTTACTATAGCTCCACAGGATAACTGGAAGTCAGGTAATGTGATTACTTCAGTTTTGTTCTTTTTTCTCAGGATATATTTGATTATTCTGGGTCTTTTGCAGTTCCCTATAAATTTTAGGATTTTTTTTTTCTATTTCTGCAAAAAAAGTCATTGGTATTTTGTTAGAGATTGCATTTAATCTGTAGATTGCTTTAAGCAGTATGGACATTTTAACAATATTAATTCTTCCAATGCATGAAAACATGGAGTATATTTCCATTTTTTTGTTGTCCTCTTTAATTTCTTTCATCAATGTTTTGTACTTTTTATTGTTGAGACCTTTCACTTTTTTGTTTAAGTTTATTCCTATGTATTTTATTTTATTTGTGGCTCTTGTAAATGAGATTGCTTTCTCAATTTCTTTTTCAAATTGTTTGCTGTTGGCATATAGAAATACTACTGACTTTTATGTTGATTTTGTATACTGTAACTTTACTGGATTTGTTCATCTATTCTAATCATTTTTTGGTGGAGTCTTTAGGTTTTTCAAAATATAAGATTATATCATCTGGAAACAAAGATTATTTAACTTCTTTTAGTTTTTAGTCAATTAAAATGATCATATGGTTTTTGCCCTTCATCCTGTTGACAGGGTGAATCAAATTAATTGATTTGCATATATTGAGCCATCCTTGCATCCCCGGATTAATCCCACTTGGTCATAACAAATGATTTTTTTTTTTAATGCGGTGTTGAATTCTGTTTGCTAGTATTTTATTGTGGGTTTTTGCATCAATGTTCATCAGGGATACTGGCCTGTAGTTTTCTTTTTCTGACATGTCTTTTATTTTTGGTAAGAAGATAATATTGGCCTTGTAGAATGAGTTGGAAGTATTCTCTCCTCCTCTATTTTTTGAAATTCTTTGAGTAGAATTGGTATTAGTTCTTTAAATGTTTAGTAAAATTCAACAGTGAAGCCATCAGGTCCTGGACTTATCTTTGCTAGGAGACTTCTTATCATGCCTTCAATCTCATTACTTGTTATTGCTCTGTTCAGATTTTGAATTTCTTTATGTTTTAATCTTCATAGGTTGTACGTTTCTAAGAATCTATCCATTTCTTCTAGGTTTTCCAATTTACTGGCATATAGTTGCTCATAGGAGCCTCTAATAATCCTTTGAATTTCTGTGTTATCAGTGGTAATTTCTCCTTTTTCACCTCTGATTTTATTTATTTCAGTCTCCTCTCTTTTTTCTTAGGCAAACAGTGTGTCGATTTTGTTTATCTTTTCAAAAAAAAAAATCAACCACTGCTTTCATTGTTCTTTTGTATTTTTTAGTTTCAATTTCACTAATTTCTGCTCCAATGTTTATTATTTATTTTCTTCTATTAATTTTAAGTTTGGTTAGCTCTAGCTTCTCTAGTTCTTTGAGATGTATCATTAAGTTGTTTATTTGAAGTTTCCTACTTTTTAGATGCAGGCACTTATTGCTATAAACTTTCCCCTTAGTGCTGCTTTTGCTGTATCCTATAAATTTTGATGTGTTGTGTTTCTATTTTCATTTATTTCAAGAAATTTTTAATTTTCCTTCTTAATTTTTTCCCACTGGTCATTTGGGAGCATATTATTTAATTTCTATGTTTTTGTATAGTTTCCGAAATTCCTCTTGTTGATTTCTAGTTTTATTCCATTGTGGTCAGAGAAGATACTTAACAGGATTTCAATTTTTGAATTTTTTAAGACTTGTTTTGGGGCTTAATGTATAGTCCATCCTTGAGAATGATCCATGTGCTGAGGAGAAGAATTGTGTTCTGCAGGTGTTAAGTGAAATGTACTGTGAATATCTATTAAGTCCATTTGGTCTCTAGTGCAGATTAAGTCCAATGTTTCTTTGTTGATTTTCTGTCTAGATGATCTGTTCAATGCTGAAAGTGGGGTGTAAGTCTCTAGATATTATTGTGTTGGGGTCTAGCTCTCTTTTTAGCTCTAATAATAATATATTTCCTTCACATATGTCAGGGAGCTCCACTGTTGGGTGCATATATATTTATAATTGTTACATCCTCTTGCTGAATTTACCCCTTTATGTAATGACCTTTTTTGTCTCTTTTTATAGGTTTTCTCTTGAAATCTATCTTGTCTGATATAAGTATAGCTACTCCTGCTCTTTTCTGGTTTTCATTTGCATGGGATAACATTTTTCCATCCCTTTATTTTCAGTCTATGTGTGTCTTTATAGGTGAACTATGTTTCTTGTAGGCAACGGATCACTGGGTCTAATTTTTTTCATCCATTCAGCCATTCTATGTCTTTTGATTGAAGAGTTTAGTCTACTTACATTCAATGTTATTACTTCTAGGTAAGAACTTACTCTGCCATTTTGTGACTTGTTTCCTGGTTGTTTTGTGGTCTTCTCTTCCATCTTTTCTTCTTTCTTTCTTTTTTTTTTTTTTTTTTTTTTTTGAGACGGAGTCTCGCTCTGTCACCCAGGCTGGAGTGCTGTGGCCGGATCTCAGCTCACTGCAAGCTCCGCCTCCCGGGTTCCCGCCATTCTCCTGCCTCAGCCTCCCGAGTAGCCGGGACTACAGGCGCCCGCCACCTCGCCCGGCTAGTTTTTTTTTGTATTTTTTAGTAGAGACAGGGTTTCACCATGTTAGCCAGGATGGTCTCGATCTCCTGACCTCGTGATCCGCCCGTCTTGGCCTCCCAAAGTGCTGGGATTACAGGCTTGAGCCACCGCGCCCGGCCTTTTCTTCTTTCTTGTCTTCATTTTAGTAAAGGTAATTTTCTCTGGTGACATGCTTTAATTTATCGCTTTTTATTTTTTGTGTATCTGTTGTATATTCTTTGATTTGAGGTTACCATGAGGCTTGTAAATATCTTATAACCCATTATTTTTAACTCATGACAACTTAACACTGATTGCGAAACAAATAAAAACTAATAAAAACTCTACACTTTAATTTCAACTCCTGCTTTTTAACTTTCTGTTGTTTCTATTTATATCTTATTAAACTGCCTATGTCTTGAAAGGTTGTTGTAGTTATTATTTGTGATAGGTTCATCTTTTAGTCTTTGTACTCAAGATATGAGTAGTTTACACACCACAATTACAGTGTTATAACATTCTTTGTTGTTCTGTGTATTTACTAATACCAATGAGTTTTGTACCTCCAGATAATTTCTTATTGATCCTGAATGTCATTTTCTTTCTGGTTGAAGAACTCCCTTTAGCATTTCTTGTAGGACAGGTCTGGTGTTCATGAAACCCCTCAGTTTTTGTTTGGGAAAGTCTTTATTTCTTCTTCATGTTTGAAGGATATTTTCACCAGATATACTATTCTAGAGTAAAAGTTTTTTTCTTCCTTCAGCACTTTAAATATGTCATGCCACTGTCTCTTAGCCCGTAGGTTTCCACTGAAAAATCTGCTGCCAGAACCATTGGAGCTCCTTCATATGTAATTTGTTTCTTTTCTCTTGCTGCTTTTAGGATCCTTTCTTTATCCTTGCCCTTTGGGAGTTTGATTATTAAATGTCTTCAGGTAGTCTTCTTTGGGTTAAACCTGTTTGGTGTTTCATAACTTTCTTGTACTTGAATATTGATATCTTTCTCTAGATTGGGGAAGTTATCTGTTATGGTGTCATGAGTAAACTTTCTACTCTGATCTCTTCTTTATCGCCTCTTTAATGTCAATAACTCTTATATTTGCCATTTTGAGACTATTTTCTAGATCTTATGGGCATGCTTTATTATTTTCTATTCTTTTTCTTTTGTCTCCTCTATGTATTTGCAAATAGCTTGTCTTCAAGCTCACTAATTCTTTCTTCTGCTTGGTCAGTTCTGCTGTTGAAAGACTTTGATGCATTTTTCAGTATGTCAGTTGCATTTTCCTGCTCCAGAATTTCTGCTTCATTCTTTTTAGTTATTTCAATTTCTTTGTTAAATGTATATGATAGGATTCTGAATTCATTCACTGTGTTATCTTGGGTTTCATTGAGCTTTTATAAAACAGCTTATTTTGAATTGTCTGAAAGGTCACATATTCTGCTCTCCAGGATTGGTCACTTGTACCTTATTTAGTTCATTTGGTAAGGTCACATTTTCCTAGATGGTCGTGATGCCTGAAATGGGGGTCTCAGGACTCTGATTAGTGTCCTATTCTACTGTGACTGAGCTGGTATACAAGTTGTCAAGACATAGCCCTCTTTACTCTCCCCTCTCCTCTCCTAATTCAGAGGGAAGGAGTCTCCCAGAGCCACAAGCTGTGCTGCCTGGGGTTGGGAGAAAGGTGATTAAGCACTCTGTTGGCCACCCCCACTGGTGTCTCAGTAGGCTACATGCACCTCAAGTCCACTGGCTCCAAGACAAGCACAACACACCAGGACTTGCCCAGGAATTTCAGTCCTTGTCGCCTAGATTGCCTTTCAAGTTCATTTAGTATGCCAGAGTAGTTTTCCTGTGGTGGTGGGGATTGCCTGAACTTTGGTTCTAATCACTAGGATGGGCAATTCCTCTGTGACTAGGGCTGGTCTAAATGCTGCTTCAGTGGACACTGGCCAAGTTCTGCCCCATGTTGCTTTCCACTGTGGCAAGGCAGCACTGAGTTCCAATGCAAAGTTCCACAGTCACTGCACTCTCCCTCCCCCAAGTGCACAGATGCTTTCTCCACACCCCAGGGCAGCTGCCAGGGGATGTAGGAGGAACGGTGTGGGTGATTCAAGACTGTCTTTCCCACCCTTTTTGGTGCCTCTTTCCTTAATATGATGTTAAAACCAGGTACTGTGATTGCTCACCTAATGTTTGGTTCTTATGAAGGCGTGTGGATAGTTGTTTGATTTGGTGTTCCTTTGGGCAGATGATTGCTGGAAGCTTCTATTGGGCTATTTTTCTTTGTCTCCTATGCCTTCTCCTGAGTCACATCCTTTAGCAAGGCATATTAAGGTAAGAGGATTTTTCTCCTTTTAGAGAGTGAAATTGAAACTAGTGGAATGGTAAGAATATGGGCTTTTAAGTCAAACTATCTTTCAAATTCAAACACTACCCCTTATTAGCTTGGTAAGCTTGGGCAATTTTATTAACCTCTCTGTGTCTGTTTCATCATCTATATAATGGATGTAACAGAAGCACCTACATCCATCTGACAATTATTAAAATGAATTTATGTAGCGGCTTAGAATAGGCTTTTCTATGCCACTATGTAAATATTCAGCAAATACAGTTCATTTCTGTTTACAGTTGTGATGAGTAGCAATTCAGAAGGTATCTTGATATCTGGTTTTTATTCTAAACCATTAGTTTTAGAAAATAATTATCCTGACCTGGTTTCCTTTTTGGAAACCATTTTCTATGTTTATATAGTTTTTAAATTATGTATCGGATTTCTTCCCTTCTCTATGCCACTTTCTCAATCTTTTGCTGTTTCCTGCCCTAACCTCCCAAATAAATTGCTATCTTTCAAATCCCTCAAGTTCTTCTTTTGGGATTAATCAAAAAAAAATCTGAAATATAAAAATATATTTAAAAGATGCCTACCTACAAATGCACCATATTAAACTGGCATAAGAAGGTTACTCCAGTTCTGTTCAGGTTCTGCTTTATTAAGTTTAGTTCTAATCCCTCTGCAGATGGGATTTGCAAGACTTATCTTTCTAAATGGCACACGCTCTGCAAGCAACAGCAAGACCCTACCCCAGCACAGTTCTCCACTCCAGGCTCTGATACAAGCAACACACTGGGTTAGAGGAAAGCATAGTTTTTTTTTAAATCAAATAAAACCCAGGTTTTCTTGCTACTAAGTGTCTGGGAATCCTGGACCCCTTTAAGTGGACTTGGCATCCAAGAAAAAGCTTGTCTGGGAGGTCATCTGCTGACCAAGAGTTCTGACTGCATTGTTTCTGGACCATTCTCCATCCCTGCCCCCTCCCTTTCCTATGCTTAGGAAGAATAATAACAGTCAATACCTCCTGGGAACTGATCACTTTTCTAAGCACTTTGCATATATTCACATATGGAACTATTACAACAACCCCAGGAAGTAGTCAGTTATTATTATCCTTATGTTATATTTGCAAAAACTAAGAAACACCATAAATTGGGGCGACTTCTTTCAAGTACAGCTTGGTTGGCCATTTGTGTCATAGGTAGCCATTCAAAACAAACAAACAAAAAACCCTTATATTTCAAAAAGCAGGCTTTGGGCAGGTAAATTGGAGATGTTTCCTAAATACTCCCCCATCCACCCACTCACCCACAAAAACTCACTGCAACCCCAATTCAGAGTCACTTATCCAAACACAACCCCAGACAAAGCTTTTGGAGAGCTTCAGCCAACCCCATGGAGATATCTTTGGATATTCAAGCAAAGACAAGGAGAGAAAGGTAGAATATGCGATAAAAAGGAAGTGCTTTGTCGAGCCAGCTAAAGCAGTCGCTCCACAAACTGCTTATCAGGTAGTTTTCTTCTTAATCAAGAAAATCTTCAGAGATGTCAGCCTAACAATAAAATACATCTGCTTTCATTGGTAGGTTATTCCCATCTTCCTTTAACACCGAGTAACACCCTCACTTTCTCGCTTTTCATTGTGTTTTAACAGATTCTGAAATAAGTCAGTCTAAGATGAGTGTTATCATACTACCCTGGATAACATCCTATAAGCTGAGCCTGCATTTGTTCTGCATCTTGAGGAATAGAGGTATACCCTGGAGGAATGCGCTGGATGCTATGGTTAATTAAGTAATTTACTCAATCAAGTTTAACAGTGGTTTTAACTTTAATGAGATCATTACATTTTAATATGGAAATAACAGCCTTGTATCCTTAACAATCCCCACAGTCCGCAAACCCGCCTCCCTCTTCCGCCCACTTTGCACCAGCGCGGATGTTGATTTGTGAACCTGAACACCTAAGGGTAACATCCAGAACTTGTAATACACATGTCTAGGGCCCATTATGGATACACCCATGTGAACCGCTGTTCTGGCTTCTGGTGTCCCCTGCTATATACTCTAAACCCACACAGGGCTTGTCGCTCGTGGTAAGAGCCAGAGTCTTAATAATGGCAGAGTTCTTTCTAGATAAAAGGAAATGGAAACTTTTGACACTGAAAATTGGTGAAAGGAAGGCATAAAGAGAGAAACAAAAGAAAAGAGCCACATGGGCAAAGTGGCTTTCAATTGTCCTAGGGAGACGTACCCTTAGGCTACCAGCTTCAACTTGGGTTGCATTTAATTGGGATCCCCTAAAGGCCAGCAAATCATTAATGTAATGGCCTTCCAAGCTCTTATTGAGAACTTTTATTATCCCAGATACAGTACTTTGGAGATTAACTAGGAAAAGTTTTACAAGACGGTGAAGGTAATGAATCATGAATTCTGTAAGGGTAAACCCAACACTCTGAAACCAAGTACAGCTGTCTTATATTTGCTCTGTGTGCATTTTGCTACCCATAATTTTGTCATCAATTTTCATCTTTTGTTTAAACATATTTGTCTTTTGGACAAGATAGGTCATATTTCATAGGTTTGATGAATTTTCTCCTTGGTCCAGTTTTACAGAATTTGCACTTAATTAATTGCCCAACCTTTAATTCGACAGACTGTTTTTAATGGCTATGTAGTTTCGAAAGCATATACACAGTGGAATTTCGAAAAAGTAATTGTTTTTGTGTCACTTCCAAAGAAAATCGCAATTATTAAAATGTGTAAATAATTTGTCAAATGCGCAATGGGCAATAATTAGGAAGATATCAAATAAACCTTTAATGGATATTTTTAATTTGTTGTTCAGCAGGAATATTTAAATAATGCAGCAAAATATGTCATTTTTCTCTTCAGGACTACAGAAGCCAAATTCCAATGTGAAAATGCACCTTTCAATTGCATAGACTGGGTCATAATGGAGGTGACACTCATAAAAGATTTTCTAGCTCTTAGCAGAGCTGTAAACCGGGAACCCTCATCCAGGCAGACAGCACAGAATCTGAAAATCTGCCTATCAAAAGCATCCTTCAAGCCACAAGGCTCTTCTGTTCCTGGTAAAAGGCAGGCAGGAAAAGAGGAGACAAAGGTCAGTTGTTGTCATTTCTTTATAAATGTGACGGTGCTGGCAGTTTGCAAGGGATTGCCATGTTTCCCTAGCAACTTTGTGTGTGTGCAGATGCGTTTAGTACATTTTTTTCCCCTTGTTATTTTCAGACCGTCTTTTTGTACTGTGGACTATTTCAAATGTATTCTCCCAGTTACATGGGCCTTTTTATTAAGAGGATTACGAGGCTGACATTTTTTGGAAGGGAGGTCAGCTGAGTTTAGGGTGGTAAAAATCAGAGTTCAGTCTTCAGTCAGATTACAGATCAAAAGCAGGTGGGGAAGAGCTGGGGTAGATAAAACATATTAGACCAAAGGAAAATAGAACGTACTCAGTTTTTAGAAATTGGAACCTGAGATACCATGAATTCCTGAGACCGTACTTTGTCATCTCTTTTAAAGAAATGTTAAGCAAATTTTCTGAGCAGACTCCACCTGCCCACTTAGATTTGGTGACTGTTTGAGAACCTGGAGTTAGTATTTAATGTAGATTCATCTATTCCTTCTTCTTGTTTATTGGCGGCAGGGAAGGGACACTTGGAAATAGCTCTTGCCAAGCGCTGCTCCTTATTAGTTTATCCATAGCATTTAATAAGCCCCTATGAATTACCAGGCATTGTGCTGGACATAGGGTGGGGTCAGTGAACACTTTCTGTAAGAGGCACAATACTAAATATTTTAGGTTTTTTGGACCATATCATGTTGGGAAACTACTCAGCTATCTATGTATGTTGTGCAAAAACAGCCACAGACAATGCATAACTGCATAGGCCTGGCAGTGTGCCAATAAAGTTTGCATATGGGCGCTGAAAATGGAATTTTGTAATTCTCATGTGTCATGAAATATTGCGTGTTTTCAACTATTTAAAAATGCAGGCTAGGTGCAGTGGCTCCCGCCTATTATCCCAGAACTTTGGGAGGTCAAGGCAGAAGGAGATTGCTTGAGGCCAGGAGTTCGAGACCAGCCTGGTCGACATAACAAGACCCCACTTGTACAAAAAAAAGAAAAATTAGCCAAGCACGATGGTGCATGCCTGTTGTCCCAGCTACTTAGGAGGCTGAGGCAGGAGGATTGCTTGAGCCCGGGAAGTCGAGACTGCAGTAAGCCGTGATCACACCACTGCACTCCAGCCTGGGCAACAGAGCAAGAGCTTGTCTCAGAAATAAATTTAAAAATAAAATAAATACAAAATAAAAATGTGAAGAGCATTCTTAGCTTGCAGATATAGTCCGTGCCCGTGGTTTGCTGACCCTGGCTATAGATGCACGAGTTGCCCTCTCAAGGGTCTGACACTGTGGAGGGGATGGACAGTGAGAATGTAAAGGAACACATAAACGAGATGACTTCGGGTTACAATAAGTGATATGAAGGAAATAAAATGGAGCGACAAGCTAAGGAATGACTGAGGATGGCGGCTGCTGAAGAGAGCTGTCAGCAGGGATCTCTCTGGGTCCTGAATGACAAAGGGAAGCAGCGTGTTGTTCACCTGGGCATCTCTGAGTGGACTCCTCATTCTAGAAGTTGGCTACACTTGCTCTAATTATTAATTCCTCAACTTACACTGCGAAACACCAGAAAACAGAACAATGGTTTCACTCAACCCTGTTATCAAAATTGTAGACGATAAGCATATGCCAGTGAGAATCATCACACCTATTAATAGTTACAGATTTCCAGGTGCCGTGTGGAACCTCTAATCTCCAGCCACTAGGAGATAGGAGTTTTAAATATGCAGCACAGTTTTTCTTTCTTTTTTTTTTGAGACGGAGTCTCGCTCTGTCGCCCAGGCTGGAGTGCAGTGGTGCAATCTCGGCTCACTGCAAGCTCCGTCTCCCGGGTTCGCGCCATTCTCCGGCCTCAGCCTCCCGAGTAGCTGGGACTACAGGCGCCCGCCACTGCGCCCGGCTAATTTTTTTCTATTTTTAGTAGACACGGGGTTTCACCATGGTCTCGATCTCCTGACCTTGTGATCCGCCCGCCTCGGCCTTCCAAAGTGCTGGGATTACAGGCGTGAGCCACCGCGCCCGGCCAGTTTTTCAAAGCAGTTTTTAAATGTTTTAAAATTGGAAGTAGTACCATGACCTGAAGTCATTTTTACTCTCGTTTCAATACTCCATCTAAATAATGGTGCACTCTCAAATTACAACCTTGAATTGACTGGGCCTCTTTTATTTACATCCTATTGAACTGCAGTAACTTTATTTTTCACAGCTGCTAAAGTATTTTTTTAAAGCGAAACAAAAGTATTTCCATGAAAGTTCTCTTGGGGAAAACACAGAAGCAGAAAGAGACTCACTGCTTAATTTGTCTTTTATTATATTTTATTTTAGACAGGGTCTCACTCTGTTGCCCAGGCTGGAGTGCTGTGGTACAATCACAGCGCACTGCAGCCTCAACCTCCCTGGGTTCGGGTGATCCTTCCAAGTCAGTCTTCTGAGTAGCTGACACTACAGACGTGTATCACCATGCCTGGCTAATTTTTCTATTTTTTGTACAGATGGGGTTTCTGCATGTTGCCCAGGCTGGTCTCAAACTTCTGGGTTCAAGTGATCCTTCTGCCTTGGCCTCCCAAAGTGTTGGGATTACAGGCATGAGCCACCACGCCTGACCCTAATTTGTCTTTTAATGGGAACACCACTCCTGCTCTTCTCAAGTATTGCTGGCTAATTTCAAACTCAATGCCAAAGGACTGCAGAGCACTTTTTTTTTTCTCAAATAGTTTTAGAGTGGGGCTTCCCATAGTTCTGAAACAGGAAGCTGATTCAGAATTGCTGGGAGGTACTATAAAATCGAATTCAAGATTTCTAACTTGGAATAATCTCTAATAGTGTTAGGGGTTAAAGGGTTACTTTGTTGGTTAGTTGGTTGCTTTTAAATTAGCAACTATTGGTATTTGTGTCAAAGGGCTTTGCTTCTCTTACATAGGACTTATTTCTACTCCTGTGTCTTTTCCAAAATCAGCCTCACATGTGTGAGCATGCACACACACACACACACACACCCCTCTGCATCCTCCAGGTTCTCTTAAGGATCAATCTCTGTGAGCCCTTTCCAGATCCCACTCCAAATTCTCCTCCTTTTCAAAGTATTTCCACTATTTTTAGAGGAAACTACAGGAATTCTAAGGAAGACCTGCATCCTCAGCTTGGCGCCTCAATGACAGTATGACTTGAACACATTGCTTCATTTCTTTGCCTGTAAAATGGGCTGGTAAACACCGTCCCCACCAAATCACATAGCTGTTGTTAGAATCAATGACATGACATTGATATATATATAAAGATGATGAGAGAACAGAAAATGCTTCTAGATATTATCATTATTATCCCCTAATGTGATATCACCAACAGCTGGGTCTTCAGTCTAAGCAAGACCATGTTAGTCTGTGCTTATTGACATGTTGCCTGTAACCAAGTTCAAATTTGCCTATAAACTCCCTGGGAATAAGATTGGGCTCATCATTTTTTTCATAGATTTTGTGCAGCGTTGTGCTCACAGGAGGTCCCAAAATGTGTTCCTTCACTGGGAGGCTAACAATCGCCAAAGACCTTTCTCAGTGGCAAACGCTGCAATCTCTACACAGAATGCTTGCCGTCACTCAAACAGGGCGGCCTTCCCCAGACTTGTGCTTTGGGACAGAGTTCCACTGAGTGCATTCCTCAGAACTCCAGACCCAGTGATGTTTTCCAAAAATAAGCGTCTCGTGGTCACACACTTAGAGGGTATGCCTTATTGTACCTCTGTTAGAAAGTTATCAGGTCTGGTGGTATGTTAAAGAGTCACAGAATTTCTGCTAAGAGGTAGGCACCTTTATTTACTCTGGAGTGTCACAAACCTACTTGAAGAGAGATGCTTCCTCTCCATGAGCACCCATTTGCATCCCTGCTAAACAGATGTCCCTTCGAAGTCACTTTGAGAAATGTCCCGGAAGAGTGTTGCAAGCACAAGTCATAAAAATCAGCTTTGTGGGTTAAAGCAGGGATGGCCAAGCTGCAGACCATCAAGCAGATCCGGCTACTTCATGGCGTTGTGTGGCCCTGCAGGCTGAGAATGGTTTTTCCGCTTTCCAATGGTTTAATAATAACCAAAGAAGAATTATATTTTGTGACACAAGAAAATTATATGAAATTTAAACCTCAGTGTCTGTAAGTAAAGTCCTTCTGGAGCACAGCCATGCCCATTGGTTTGTGTTTTGTCTGTGTCGGCCTTCACGCTACAACAGCAGATGAGAGTAGCTGCAACAAGAACCCCATGGCCCTCAAAGCTGAAAATATCCATTATCTGGCTCTTTACAGAAAACGTTTGCTCACCCTGGTTAAAGCATCACTTTTTTTTTAAGGGACAGAGTCTTGTTCTCTTGCCCAGGCTGGAATGCAAGTAGCACAATCTTCGCTCACTGCAGTCTTGACCTCCTGGGCTCAAGTGATCCTCCTGCCTCAGCCTCCCATGTAGCTGGGACCACAGGCACGCACCACCATGCCCAGCTAATTTTTTTTTATTATTATTTTTTCTAGAGACAGGGGTCTCACTTTGTTGTCCAGGCTGGTCTCGAACTCCTGGGTTCAAGTGATCCTCTCACCTCAGCCACCCAGAATGCTGGAATTACAGGCATGAGCCACCTTGCCTGACCTAAAGCATGACTTTTAACAAATGAAATAGAAAAGGATAGAAAATGCCAAAGTGTATCACATGTGGGAAGGATAACTGATGCTTCATGGAGCACTGGCTTCAACAAAACGTCTATATATTATGCATGCACGTGCACTCTGGGTCACAATATAAAATGTATTCCTTACTGTGAATCACAGTCCAATGTTTTTAATGCTTCTAAAATCATATTAGAACCTGCCTATGCCTTATGTTTACAAGCCAATGAGCTCTACCTAGGTAGCTAGAATGGCAAGCAAGAGAGAAAGAACAGAAAAAGAACTGATTGATGAATCCAGGTACTCTACCTACCACGTCCACATAAAGCATCTCACTGAAGGTTCTTTTCAATGAGGAAGAGATGAAAATGGTCCAAAAAGTAGTATCAGTGATGTACAGAATATGCATCCTTATCAAAGACTACTCTGAACCAATGTAAAACATGACTGTTCATTTAACCACACAGAGGGCTCCATTCTAAAATGACTTTCCATCCACCCATCCAACACATGGTCATCAAGTCTGGAAAGACCTGAAGTGAGGAGATGCAGTGGGCCTGGGGAAACTAGCCCAGTCATAATTATAATAACTCAATCATAATGATTATAATAACTAAAATAATATTTATTCAGTACCCATTAGTAGGGATTGTACTAAGCACATTTACTTCATTGGGTCCTGAAAACAACCCTATTATGGGGGGATTATCATTATCCATATTTTCCAGTTAAAAGATTGGAGGCACAAAGAGGTTAAATTACTTGCCCAAGGTCACCCAAGGAGTAAGAAGACAAGCTGGGATTTGAACTTAAACAGCAGATCTCCAAACCTGCCCTTTGAACTATTTCATTACATTTTCTGGGCATTCATATATCTCATCAATTCATGTCTGCTGGAAAAAAAAAAAAAACTGAACCCGTTGAGTGATAAAGCCATAGAAAATAGGATTTATTATGGAAATTGTCCTATGGAGAAAATGCTACAACCAAAGTAATGAACAACACCCAATAACACATGTACCACTTGGTGTGGCTGGAAATGTAACTGTACCAGTATTGAATTATCCCCAAATTTGAATTATAGAGGCATAACTCAAATTACTTCCCTTGCCTGGTACCTAGCCCGAAAGACATACTTTTTTAATAAACATTTTGTGCTGCCTTGCCCCCTCATGCTGCACACTGCCGAGTAAAAGCCACAGCCTTCCTAACGTGATTCATCAAAAAAATCAAGGGGGAAAAGAGTCGTGATCTGATATACTGAGCACTCTTAAATTACACAGCAGCCACTTCCCGTATAGTGCAAGGGAAGACAGAAACACGATGACTAAGTACGTCTCAGCCTGTCACGTCCGTGAACCGCGGAGTGGGTAGTTCACTGAATCATGTTCTGGTAGCTCCGCATATCCATCGAGACACGAGGTAGCCACGTCGGCTTGCCCGAGATGAAAGTCTGAGTAATTCAGAGGAGGCTGTAATTCTTTATAAAACATACACTAAGTAGTTTTGTTGACTCCTACATGACATTTCCAAGGTGGTTGGGAAACCAGACCATTTGTTACACAGAATCTAGATCAATACAGTGTGTGGAAGAAGATAAGCAATGTTAAAAAAAAAAAAAAAAAAAAAGTTATTTAATTGAACAGGGGTTGAATAATTCCATACCTTACACATCTCCAATTTTACGTTTTAGATTTGAGATTGAGAAGTATACAGCAATATGGCAAAATACCAGAATCCTATTTCTCTTCTTAGATATGATGTTTAAAAAGAGAACACTTTTGTCTCATTTGAAAAACCAAAATATACTAAGAAAACAGTCGATGGCTTTTATCCTTTTTAAAAATTTTTTTTTAAAGTGGCTGTCCTCACTGTCACTCTGACAGGAGTCTGAAAAATTAACACATCACTAAGACCATGTGAGATTTAACTTTTGATACACAACAAAGTGGGTTACTGCTGCGCTGGCTATTTTTAACCCACCTTGTGAGTGTGCTTTTTTTATTGCTTTATACAGCATATCTGATTCCCTCTAAAGCATCAACTAAAAAATCTATCCAGCTGTCATTTGCTGCCTGGTAACATCTATCATCACTCAGCCTGGCAAGTCTAGTCTATGAGGCAGAGGGGAGAGGAGACAGGAGGCAGAGTCAAGGACTGTCACATGGGATGGGGAAAAAAACTTGTCACAATTATTTATGACTCTTGCTCGGGCACATAATAGGATACATAAGCCTCTGTTTCGGTTTCAAGCACCTTCGCAAGGCTGCTCCCTTGTCGAAGTTGGGCGCAGGCAGCTCTACTTTACACATACAATTTCCTGAACAATGCCGGGCACTTGTGAAGTGACAGTGACAAATTTGGGAGTTGGTGGCTGTAGCTCTGTGGGCTGTTAGGAGCGGATGGGTGTCAGTAATCAGGAGAACTACCACGTGAAGCCCCAATGCCTCCACTCCCCAATTCCTTTCTTCCTCATAAAAGACTTCCTTCCTCTCCTTGCTTTCAACTGCCAGGATGCCTGTTTAGAGAATAGGAAATGGTGCGTTCCAGCTTGTATTTTATTAGCCTAAGCCATATTTATCCTACTCAAGGAGGAGGGGGCTTCTGTGTTCATTTGTTTCTTCCCTTACCCGTGCCCATAAACACAGCAAGAAAACAGTTCCAAGCCTTCAGCTGTAAGCGTCTTCTGCGTTCACACCCACTAAATATCCATGTTGCTGAACAATTGGTTCAACTAATTGTCTGCCTCTGGATGTATTCGCAAAAGCAAGTGCTGGATTACAGGGTAATTTTTATCCAGTTCTAGAATCTCAGTCCTGCCACGAAGCCCTTGGCTTCAGTAGCCTCCTAAGGGTCTAACCTTTGGCTCTTTGGAGAAACCTAAAGGAAACTCCATCAACATTCTCTATACCCGACAGACCATGGCAAACAGAAAGGCTGAGCTTGCAACGTTTAAGATAATTAAACATAAAATGAAGGTCCGGCCCAAAAAAGTGACCCTTGCACACTTTGTGACTCTAGCATGGCCCAACATTAACCGAGGTGCCCACAGAGTCCTCAGGCACCTTAGCATTACCTGCTCAGACTCTGCTGAAGAGAAATGGCAAAGACCTTAATTAAAGATAATAGGAGCACGATGGCCTGTACATACCCTGGAAGCCAAATCAGAAATTAACATAAAGAAGAAGAAAAATCTGTGAATAAAAGCACCCAGACACATCAGTATTATTCCAATTATCTGTTTAGAATTTACTAAGCTGAAAAATTAGCCACCTTCATTTAGAAATATCACAGAAGGCCATAAGAAAATGTCCTTGTTTCACTGAATTAGTCCCAGCCTATCATACATAGTGCATCAGAATGAAAATTTGATGATGTAATTACTACTAAATAATACCATATCCTGGGTGGAATTCTGCATACTACTATCTTAAGCCTAGAAGGGTGTCTGTGTGAATTCAAGGAATGAAGCCCACAGGGATCATCCAGGATTCACGATCTGCCCAGGAATCATTTCTCTTGTGTCACATCCTCCCCTCTCTGCTGCCCTCGCTCCCTCCCTATCTCCGTCTTCTGGGGAATTGCAAAGTTGAATTCCACGGTCAGCCTTGTGCCTGCCTGTGTCTTGTCTACAAAGTGACCTGCTTTCACATGTTGAATTTAAATGTCTTTAGGGTGAATATGGATTCTCTAGATCACTAAACACTTCATCATTCTTTCTTCTTTTTTTTAACTTTTATACTCTGCCTTTTCTTTTTCTATTTATTTATTTGTTATACCTTAAGTTCTGGGATACATGTGCAGAACATGCAGGTTTTTTACATAGGTATACACATGCCATGGTGGTTTGCTGCACCCATCAACCCGTCATCTACATTAGGTATTTCTCCTAATGCTATCCCTCCGCTAGCCCCCGACCCCCTGACAGGCCCTGGTGTGTGATGCTCCCCTCCCTGTGTCCATGTGTTCTCATTGTTCAGCCCCCACATATGAGTGAGAACATGTGGTGTTTGGTTTTCTGTTTCTGGGTTAATTTGCTGAGAATGATGGTTTCCAGCTTCACCTATGTCCCTGCAAAGGACATGAACTCATCCTTTTTATGGCTACGTAGTATTCCACGGTATATATGTGCCACATTTTCTTTATCCAGTCTATCACTGATGGGCATTTGGGTTGGTTCCAAGTCTTTACTATTGTGAACAGTGCTCCAATAAACATATGTGTGCACATGTCTTTATAGTAGAATGATTTATAATCCTTTGGGTGTATACCCAGTAGTGGGATTGCTGGGTCAAATGGTATTTCTGGTTCTAGATCGTTGAGGAATTGCCACACTGTCTTCCACAATGGTTGAACTAATTTACGCTCCCACCAACAATATAAAAGCATTCCTATTTCTCCACATCCTCCCCAGCATCTGTTGTTTCCTGACTTTTTAATGATCACCATTCTAACTGGCATGACATGGTGTTTCACTGTGGTTTGCATCAACATTCTCTTTCTTATATTCAGCCCTCCCCAAATATATGTTACCCATTTGGCCTCTGAAGACAATTCATTTTGCAACAACTCTTACCTTTCTTTTCCTTTTTGATTACTTTCTTATGACCCTTTCATGTATAGTATGAGGAAGTAGCCTTTGTCCACTACATTCACATGTGTGTGCACGCACACACATTTCCAAACAGGAGAGGGACCACCTCTCCCGTACCTGAGCCAAAGTACTGTAGCCCGAGCACCACTCCACCTTTGATGCCTCCCAGGTTTCTCTATGCAAGAATGACTTGCCTATCTGAGAAGCTGCTGATAGACCTGATGTCTGTGAGGCCACACTCCCAGGCATTGAGTCACTGATGTGGAATTCCTAACAAGCTTCCTGCTAGATGGTTCACATGACCAGCTCAACTTACAGTGCAAGAAATATGATTATGATGCAAACCACTCAAAAGCATCCAGCTTCCACCCCCATGACTTTTAGAAACTCACTTATTCAACAGATGTTTACTGTTGGGCCGAGGGTGGTAATAGAGTGGTGAGCAAGAACAACATAGTTTCTGCTTTCATGAAGTTTTCTCTAGGATGACACTTAAGTCACAGTAGAGAAGTGGGCATCACAAAGCAAATACAAGGTATGACAGTAAAAGCATCTGACACAGGAACCTGACTCAGTCTAGGTGGTTTGAAGAGTGACAGCTCAGCATGGTCCTTGAGAATAAGTGGGGGTTCTTCAGGTTGATGACTTGAGTGAGTTGCATAGCTTCGCTGCTGTGAAGATTAAATGAGCTAATATTGGTGGGAAAGCACTATGAAACTACAAAAGGGTTAGTTGGTAATGTGGCAAAATAGAGAAAGGTGACTGTCCATCCTCAATGTCCCTAGACATAGATATGGTTCAAGAGCTTTGGACTCAGATAGAGATGGGTTCAAATCCTGACCCTGACACTCACTCTCAACAGGGGTTAGGCCAGCCGGGCGCTGTGGCTGACGCCTGTAATCCCAGCACTTTGGGAGGCCGAGGTGGGTGGATCACCTGAGGTCAGGAGCTCAAGACCAGTCTGGTGAAACCCCATCTCTACTAAAAAATATATATATATATGTATAAACCTAGCCAGGCGTGGTGGTGGGAGCCTGTAATCCCAGCTACTCAGGAGGCTGAGGCAGGAGAATTACTTGAACCCAGGAAACAGAGGCTGCAGTGAGCCGATACGGTACCACTGCACTCCAGCCTCAGTGACAGAGTGAGACTCCGTCTCAAAAAAAAAAAAAACCAGGGATTAAAAAGTAGGGATTAGGCCATTACTTATTTCAGTCTCAGTGTCTTCACCTTTAAAAAGCAAGATAATAATACCAGATTAATTAACCAAATTATGCATGTAAAACTCCTTGGTACTACTGTCCCTGTCATATATGTAGAAGTGGTCAGTGAATGTAAGTTTGCTTTTTATTGTTACATCTGGCACCCCCAAAAAACAGCAAAAGAGGGACAAAAATATAATTAAGAATCATTGCCTGGGAACCATCCAGACTTGCAACGTATGGTGGATAATGAATGCCTCATATTGCAGCAGCAACTATGGCTCAGTAAACACTTCCATATCCATGAGCTCATCCAGTTCTGCAAAAACCTGGTTAAGCAAGAGGGTTAGGTGCCTCTATCTTCATCTAATAAATGTGAAGCCATGAACCAAAAAGTAAGTGGCCTATTCAAGAGTTTCCAAATGCTAGAGAGATTTGGAATTTGGGTATTCTGAATCCTAATGCTTTGCTTTTCAATTGCAACATACTCAACTCTCCAAGGTAATGATGGCTCCAGGATCTGCCAACCCTCTTTGGGTAAGGAATTGGATTACCTTAGAGTCTGGGTCAGCAAATTCTGGCCCAAGGGCCAAATCCAGCCCTCTTCATTTCATTATAATTAAAGTTTTATTGGCACACAGTCATGCCCATTTAATATATTATCTGTGCCTGCTTTTGCACTGCAACAGCAAAGTTGAGTAGTCATGACAGAGAGCTTATGGGCAGCAAAGCTGAAAATATTTATTATCTGGCCCTTTACAGAGAAGTTTGCCAAACCTGATCTATATCATTTGTAACATAATAACTCCAACACATGTTGCCAAACTCAGGGTGCAAGAGGGTGCTCAAGCTGAACCACCAATGCCAGAGCTAGTAAGAACAGATTTGTGCCTAAGACAAGGCGTTCTGATAGTTTCCAGCACCGCTACTATTTTAAAGAGTTTTATAATTGTTTTTTATATTATTAAGAAATCATTCTTAATTTCTTAAGAATTAAGATATTAAGAAATTATCCTTAATATAGGGCTACGTTGTTTTAAAGTTTTACTCTATAAAGATATATATTGAATAACTTACAATGAAAACATACACTGTCTAGGATGTTCTTTTTTTTTTTGAAATGGAGTTTCACTCTTGTCACCCAGGCTGGAGTGCAATGGTGTGATCTCGGCTCACTGCAACCTCCACCTCCCAAGTTCAAGTGATTCTCCTGCCTCAGCCTCCCAAGTAGCTGAGATTACAGGCACCTGCCACCACACCCAGCTAATTTTTGTCCTTTTAGTAGAGACGGGGTTCACCATGTTGGCCAGGCTGATCTTGAACTCCTGACCTCAGGCAATCCACCCACCTCGGTCTCCCAAAGTGCTGGGATTATAGGCATGAGCGACCACACCCAGCCTGGAAGAACAGCCTGGGATGTTCTTTAAAATATACCAGGAAAATCAAGATGGGGAGTGGGTGGATTAGTGAGTCAAAGATGAAATAAAAGTGGCAGCAAGTTGAGGCTAGATGATGAGGTACAAGGGGAATTGTTATACTTTTCTTTACACTTTAGTATGTGTTTGATAATTTCCATAATAAAAAGTTATACTTAAATAGATTATTTTTAAGTATTTTGTCAACTCTTTTTTAAAAATCTCATCTGACTGTAACAATGTGTATTTTCTATTGTTGCAAAAAAATGTTTATGATCTGAAGATATGGCCCAAATCACCAACCATGCAATTTGTTTTCTGAGGAAAGGAAAGACCTAGTGCAACTTTATACAAAGAGTCCATCATTCATCCTTGATCAGGGATATTTTCTCCTCCCAGCCACTAATCTGCTCTCTGCTCTTACATTTGTACATTTTTAGAATGATATGAAACATTTGAAGAGTCATTCAGGGAGCTAAAGTTCACTGTGGTTTGAAGTCTTATAACTACAAAATAATGTTCTAACTGATCTTTCACATCAATGCAGACAAAAGCACTTTGGTATATATGTTTAAGGCTTAATCCTATCAGTCAGGAGGTTCTGATTAGACTACATTAGGCTTGACACACTCAAGTAGAATTAAATCAAAGATGGAGTTGCAGTTTCTGTGTTTTAAGTATCATAGTCTATACTTGTATATAATAATATTATAAAATAATGTTATTTTAATTTTGTTGATTAATGGAAAGAATATTGTCTTATGATTGGAATTTTCCTCTTCTTTGTCAGCATGGAAAACCTTACCATAATAAATATTAGTCTAAAGAAGCTGAATGAGGTTGAAATCTTCAAATCATTATCATTTTCATCATCATCTTCATTCTGGTCAGCTTCATCTTCATCATTTTCATCATCTTTATCATCGTCATTTATTATTATCTTCATTATCATTTTATCAGTATCAATATTCTCCTTCATTGTCATCATCTCCTCTATCATATATAGATTTAGTAATTTTCCAATTAGACACAATTTAATTTGTTGCTCACAACAACTCCATGAGGTAGAAAAACTGAAGCTGCATCATATGTGAATTCAACCATGTGAACAGGGCAAAAAAATCAAAAAAGAGCAAGAAATGAATACAGTGACTTAATGGCATATCTAATACAGTTATGTGCCACTTAACGTGGGGGATATATTCTAAGAAATGCATCGTTAGGTGATGTCATTGTGTGGACATCATAGGATGACTTACACAAACCTGGATGGCATAGTCTACTACACACCTTGACTATATGGTATAGCTTATGGCTTTCTAGACTACAAACCTTTATAGCATGTGACTATGCTCAATACCTTAGGCACTATAACACAATGATAAGTATTTGTGTATCTAAACATAGGAAAAGTACAGTAAAACTACAATTTTATAATCTTATAGAACTGTCATTCCGTATGTGGTCCCACACTCACCAAAGCGTCATTATGTTGCACATGACTATATACTATAAAATTATATTTTGCATGTACTCTCTATTTTATAGAGTGCATATTATAGATACGTTGTTAAACATTTATAAATATACTTGCACTGTATAATTGTATACATAAAACCATGAGTACATTATTTTACAGTGATATAAGCATTCTTCAATGGTAATATTAACTATGTGTAATTTACACTTTATTAGTTAATTTAAAATCTGACCTCTGGGCCAGATGGCTCATGCCTGTAATTCCAGCACTTTGGGAGGCCGAGGTGGGTGGATCACTTAAGGCCAGGAGTTTGAGACCAGCCTGGCCAATATGGCGAAACCTGGTCTCCACGAAAAACACAAAAATTAACCGGGCATGGTGGTGCACACCTGTAGTCACAGCTACTCCAGAGAAGCTGAGGCAGGAGAATTGCTTGAACCCAGTAGGTGGAGGTTGCAGTGAGCTGAGATGGTGTCACTGCACTCCAGCCGGGGTGACAGAGCAAGACTGTGTCACAAAAAACCAAAACAAAACAAAATAAACAAAAATCTGACCTCTGAGTAAGCTGTGACTCCACTGTTTTATGACACCTATTATAGAGATAAGGAAAGTGGGATTTAAAAAGCTAAATATCTCATAGACACATAAATGGACAAATTGTGAGGGGATCCCAAACCTATCTGAGAACAAAGCAGCTCTGACAACTCCAGTATACTCTCTTCCAAGGACAGTAATTGTGGTGAGGCTAAGGGTAGAAACAGCCAAACTACAATAGGAATAATGGCTTTTCATGGGTGATGCATCTTAAAGATGTGCTCAGAACAAAAGACAGAGTGTAAGAGTCGGGACAATTTAAATAATGTGAAACATTCCACTAATACACTACCAAATGAGCACCTACCCAGAATGTGAGATGGAAGACAGGAATCTCCTGTTTATTTGAAGGTTAAGGGAGAGGCTCTGTTTTCCTCTTGGTATGAGCAATCCAGCATTACATTGGTTAAAGATGCCTATCTGTGGCTCAAATACTGAAACAGTAATTGATTTCAATGCAGGAGGTAGAACCGACTGTTTTGCACTTCCTTGTTAAAAGCTGATAAAGGACTGAAATCTTTGGGATATCTGAGGAATTATCAGGTATAACTAAAAAAAAAAATTGAAGTTTTACTATAAGCAACTTTCATCTTACATGTTAACTTTAGTAACATATATCTATGAGATGATTTTATTGTATAGTTACTCGTTTCTTGCCTCATAACATTCAGAGGATTAAAACTGAGGAAAAACACAATAAAAAGCAACCAGGAAAATCTATTTATAATTTTTTATTTTTATTTTTTAATGAACATGTAGAAACAGAAAATAAAATGGTGGTTATCAGGGTGGGGTGTGGCGAATGGGGATGGGAATAAGAAGATACAGATCAAAAAGTACAAATTTGCATTTATGTAGGGTAAGCTATAGACTTAATATACAACATGAGGACCATCATCGATTATATTGTATTGCATACTGATCATTTTCCAAGAGAGTAGACTTTAGGTACTCTTACCACACACACACACACACACACACACACACACACACACACACACAACAGAAAGATAATTATATAAGATGATAGGTATGTTAGTTTGCCTGACTATAGTAATCACTTCACTTTGGATATGTATATCAAGATAAGCATATCGAAACTTCATGTGGTATACCTTAAATATAGACAATGAAATCATAAATAAATGCATAAATTGACCTTTTGATGAAGAATGAAATTGTAGACAGAAAAATGGCTCCTGCCAAATATGTCCTTGTCCAGTCCCCAGAACCTGTGAATATGTTACGTAAACGTTGATTTCTGTCCTCCTAACATAATAGCGCTTCCTCACCAAGACTCTGCAGTAGTTTTTCCCTCTGAACAAAATGTGTTTCCCTCAGCTCTTTGCATAGTTGGCTCTTCCTCACTCTTCATGTTTCAGGCGAAATATTATCCTTTGAAAGATACTGTCTACAACGAATCATATTCATTTTCTCTAACTACATCAAGAATAGCAGTGCAGTAGCCCTCTGCCAGTATAGCCATTCAACTTTAACCGAAACGAAAGGTGAATCTCTAGAAGTGTGACTACTTAGCATGGGTAAGGAGCATGGGTATCTATCTGTATATGGTTCTTAGACTTCATGCCAGCCATCAGTCAATGTCATATGACATGCTTGCCTTATAAGAAGATGTAACAATAGATAATGCAACTAACCAAATACAAGATTCCTTTTTTCTCTGGAAATTACGCTGTGGGGTGAGGACTAGAACAGGAAGAGCTTCTCGCCCTACGGGGCACACTCTCAGTTGCTTACACCACTTTCCTGTTTGAAGTAAAGTCACTATCCAAAATAATTTCAACTTTTTTCTGCCCTAGAATATTCTATCAGATCATTCTGCCTAATTTCCTTGATGGCATTGATCATTGTCTGGAACTATCTTGTTTATGTATCTGTTTCCTTTTTTCACTTGCTATTCAAAAGCTATGTGGTAGAAGGCGGGAAGGCAAGAAGGAAGAGAGGAAGAAAGGAACAGAAGGAAAGAAGGAAAAATTGAAGGAAGCAAAAAGGCAGAAGGAAGGGAGGGTCATAGGAAAGAAGGGAGAGAAAGAGGGGAATTATAAAGTGTGTGTAGGTTCTGGTTAATACCTGCTTAAATTTAAGACTGTCAGGTAAAAAGAACATACACAGTGCGCTTCTTTCACTGAGATGTATAAAATCTTTTTTTGTTTGTTTTGAGACAGGGTCTCACTCGGTCACCCAGGCTAAAGTGCAGTGGCACAATCTCAGCTCATTGCAACCTCCACCTCTGGGGTTCAAGCAATTCTTGTGCCTCAGCCTCCTGAGTCACTGACCACATACCATGACGCCTGGCTTTTTTTTTTTTTTTTTTTTTTTAAGTAGAGACAGGGTTTCACCATTTTGGCCAGGCTGGTCTTGAACTCCTGGTCTCAAATGATCCACTCACCTCGGCCTCCCAAAGTGCTGGGATTACAGGCATGAGCCACCATGCCCAGTCTAAAATCCTTTTTTTTTTTTTTTCCTCCCAAGTTTGAGTCTCTTGCTTTATTTTACATACATTTAAAAAAATAGCTCTTCCTCCTAGGAATCTCTATCCACTACTCCAACAGTTTTCCAACTTTTTAAAACCATAGATTCCTGTCTCCACACAAAACCTTGTGCAGGAGTCCAATAAATAAAACAGATTCCCTGGAGCTGTTTTGGATGAAGCCTGGGCTGGAGGGCTGGGGAGCAGAGCTGGCCTGCGTCCTGCACATCCAACCCCACAGCAGCCCCTGCCATCCTGAACCCTGCAGCTCCCTGAGCTGCTCCCTGCATTCTTAGGAACTATTTAGAAAACATCGAAATACTGAAATTTAGAACTTTACTCTCAAAATACAAGGGAGCTTTAATTTAAAATGCTGTATCAGCAGTTTCACATTAAGCTTCCACTTTATTCCAAATGGTTATGTTTGATTATGAGCCCACTCGATTGGGTGGCTATGTTACGCTTTTTTATAATTAGATAACAGAAGGTCTGAACACCAACAATATCCATCTTAGCCATCGGTTTTGTGCAATCTTCCTAGACAGCCCTCTGGTACTACTGAAGCAGTGACTTTTTTAAACTTTTATGCAAATTGCATGTATAATAATCCATTGTATACTTTAGCATTAGTTGTTCTCAATTTGAGGAAATGCTGATTTAAAACATAACTTAACAAATTATTCAGTCAAGCATAATAAGGACAAAATTCTTTCTCCCATAAAATTTTCAGAGACATTTGGACAAGGACAGCAATAGTAGTGAAATTCGCTGAAAAACCTCTAACTCACATACTTTTTTCTCCTCCAGATATACTATTATGAAGTAGAAATGGCCAAGCACACAGACCGTCCATTAAAAAGAATCTATCTAATGCAATCTTTAACAAACTTTTCAGGAGCTACAATTATGTCCTCAAAGCCCACAGCATGAATTTTTTAAAACAAATTTGATGCCATTATAAAGTGGTGGATTGACAGTTCTGGAGACTGAAATCTTCCATTTAACCACTAACCGGGTGTGGCACAGACAGAGGCAATGAACACCCTTCCCACTTTCCTACCACTTCTCCTCAAACTTACAGTGGAGACACTTTTAGGAAATCATGGAACGCTGTGATTTAGACTTGTGTTTAATCCAGGGCCATTTCACAGGCCGGCTTCACTAAGCCATAAATTCTTCTCCACATGAAAGAAAGGCCATTTATTTCTCTCTCAGGGCACAGGACAGCTTTCTAACACTGATGCCCTTTTGTTCACCACGCCAGTTCAAAACCAAGTGCACAGACACTGATATTGTCGTTTGGCTGTGTCCCCACCCAAACCTCATCTTGAATCCCCATGTGTTGTGGGCAGGACCCTGGTGGGAGGTAATTGAATCATGGGGGCAGGTCTTTCCCGTGCTGTTCTCGTGACAGTGAGTAAGTCTCAAGGAATCTAATTGTTGTAAAAAGGGGAGTTTCCCTGTACAAGCTGTCTTCTCTTGTCTGTGCCTTGTGAGACGTGCCTTTCACCTTCTGCCATGATTGTGAGGCCTCCGCAGCCATGTGGAACCGTAAGTCTATTGAATCTCCTTCTTTTGTAAATTGCCCAGTCTCAGGTATGTCTTTATCAGCAGCGTTAAAATGGACTAATACAGAAACCCATGTCAATTCAGCGGCCTCTCACCAAATTAAAAAAAAAAACAATACAAAACAGATGAGGACACAATGCATTCACATCCGTTGCATCATCTCCTGAGAAAGACAATGCAAGAATGATATTGGAACTTTGGGCCTTCTAACAAAAACACTTGTGTATAATTACAAAGACTTTAGATGACGAAGTCATGGGAATCACAGTCAAACCCGCCAACAGTGAGAGCTGAAGCCTCTACTCAAGGGCTTCTTGGTCTTGGAATACGGGGCTAGATAATTCTTTGCCGTGGGGGTTGTTCTGTGCACTGTAGGATGTGTAGCAGCATCCCTGGCCTCTATCCACTAGAAGCCAGTAACACCCACCCATTGTAACAACTAAAAGTCTGCAGACATTGTCATATGTCCCCTGGGAGCCAAACTGCCCCCAGTTGGATCTCTACTCTCTAACACCCTAGTTCCAGTCCTCTCTCTTAGACTACAAGATAGCCACAGTTGCACAAATTTCTTTTTCCCTTTAGAGCTTTCTCTTCTTCTATCCCAGCCCTAGAAAGATAATTCTAAACACATCATTTTACAGACATGTTATTATATAGATGGCGGGGCTGCATAGAACTTGGCAAAGAGCCATGGACTGTGTGCCGTCTTCTGCCCTGTATTGAGAGTATCTTCCTGTTTTACAGTTGGTTGAATTATGTTCCAGCTCCCAGGCAGAGCGGCTGCCTGGAGAAGATCTGATGAGAACCACATTGTCTGGTTCATGGAATGTGATTTACACCCCCCAGATACTGAATTTTAATTTGTTATATATGTCTATTAAACTCTGCCTTCCTCCTCCCCTTTCTTAGAATGAAAAACAGATTATTTAGTGCACAATCTAAAAATCTGCTGGTTATTAAATTTTCCTTTTCGTTTAGTTTTGAAGCTTTTATGCCTCTAAAACTTATTTACATACTGTATATATTAAATAAAGTGTAATCCATAGTACTCACAGGATTCAAGGTACTGTTCTCATGGTCTCAAAGCAGAGTCTACCTGACTCTTCAAAAGAAGGAGGGATTTTTAGCCTTGATCTACAACTCAAGAACATAATTCTACTGAAGCAGCAACTCACGCCAATATTAGGGAAATACGTAAGATGCAACAAGTAGAGATGGTTGTATACACTCTGAATGCTATGTTGACACCTAATATAATAAAATACAGTCTGGCTGGGCACAGTGGCTCAAGCCTATAATCCCAGCACTTTGCAAGGTCAAGGCGGGTGGATCACTTTAGGCCAGGAGTTCGAGAACAGCCTGGCCAATACGGTGAAATCCCCTCTCTAGTAAAAATACACAAACTAGCCAGGCAGGAAGCAGAGGTTGCAGTGAGCTGATACCACACCACTGCACTCCAGCCTGGGCAACAGAGTGAGGCTCTGTCTCAAAAATAAACAATAAAATAAAATAAAATAGTCCTATGAGGTGCTAAGAAAAAATACAAGTATGCGTATATTGTTGTATATGTTATATATTATATATTTTATATTTCATTTCACAATATGCTTAAGAAGCCAAATAAAAGAAAAAAGCCACAATATTATACTTTAAGGCATTTATTCTTGTAAGAATTAAGTTCACCTTTCACATTTGAAACCCGTCTCTACTAAAAAAATACAAAAACTTAGCCAGGCATGGTGGCGGGCGCCTGTAGTCCCAGCTACTTGGGAGGCTGAGGCAGGAGAATGGCTTGATCCCAGGAGGCAGAGCTTGCAGTGAGCCGAGGTCGTGCCACCGTACTCCAGCCTGGGCGACAGAGCATGACTCCATCTCAAAAAATAATAATAATAATAATAATATGTATTCATTTGTGAAATTGTTCATAAAAATACAGGATTGCTTTAATAAATCCAGCTTCCATATATTCAGTACCTACTATTATAGGAGGCATGTGACAAATTTTTTTTTTAATTTAATGCTCCAAACAGCTTGGAAGTGAAGGTCTAACTAATTCCACTTTGCAGATGAGAAAAAACATTCAGAGAGGTTAAGTAATTGTTCCAAGGTTACATGGCAAGCAAGCAGCAGAACTGGAATTTGAATCCAATCAGGATGACTCTATATTGTTCATCCTAGAGTCACCTCATTATTTTACCTTCTCTGATCAGTTCTCTAAGGCCTGAAGTTGTTTGAAATTAAGTCAGTATCTTACAGGAAAACCAAAGTAAACTGCAACTTTGGAGCTTATTAAAATTCTATCTAAGCAGATTCTTTAGGATTTTTATTATTTTGAAAAATTCTTTAGAAAGGCCCTACTTTCAGACTCATGGAGATTAAGAGTTAAATCTCTTTGGTTTGCAAAACAGCAAAACATTCCTGGTAATCCCATCCCTCGTCTGCCTTCTGGTCACTCACTCACCTTTCCATGGCTCTCTCTTGTCCACCATCTGAGTCCAAAATCTATACTATTCCACCCTCATATTTCACTGTCCCAAACTCAAATTTCACACCCCAGCCTCTGAGTTACTTGCAGTCCCCATAGCATCTAGTGCCTCTTTTAGCATATATTATGCTCATGCATTCATTGTTGAACATTTTTATCAGGTACCTACACTCTTGTAGGTATGGGAAAGGCAATGGTGTATAAGACTAAGTGGCTGCCCTCATGAAACTTCCAGTCTAATATGGAAGAGACAGACAATGAATAAATAATTAACTGAGATATTTAGAATGCTGGGTTGTGATAAAGGCTTTGGTTGAAAAATAAAGTTGGGAAAGGAACTAGTCAGTGCTAAAATGGAGGAAGTTCCCATAAGTTTTAAAAGGGTGGCCAGAGAAAGCCACACTGACAAGGTGGCTTTTCAGCAATAACTACAAAGAAGTAAGAAGGTGGCATGGATACCATCACAAGGAGGCCCACATGGCTGGCATAGAGTAGGCAAAGGAGAAAGCGGTAGACAATTTGCTAAGGATTGGGGGAGGGGCTATTATGTAGGAGCTTCTAATTATTATGACAGCCTCGATGAAGACATTGACATTTACTTTAAGTGGCAAAATGGGTCTCTATTTTCTGTGCCTTTGGTAACTTGAAGGCTCCGTCCTAACATAGTGATTCTGTCCATTTTTGGTGCTATGGCAAAATACCTTAAAAATGGGTAATAAATAAACAACAGAAATTTATTTCTCACAGTTCTGGAGGCTAGAAACTCCAGCATGTTCAGTGTCTGCTGAGGACCGAGTCTCTGCTTCCAAGATGGTGCCTTGTGTGCTGCTTCCTCCAGAGGAGACAACACTGTGTCCACACAGGCAGAAGGGATGCAAGGCAACAAACTCACTCCCAGAAGCCCTCTGAGAAAGGCCATAATCCCATCTATAAGTGATTCCACCCTTACGACTTAATCACCTCCTAAAAAGTCCCTACTTCGTAATATTGTCACATTGGCAATTAAGTTTCAACATATTAATGTTGCAGGACCATAGCCCGTAGGATCTGAGCTGTCCTACATGCTCTACGCCTTTTTTTTTTTTTTTTTTTTTTTTTTTTTTGTCCAGCCTGTCGCCAGGCTGGAGTGCTGCAGCGCAATCTCGGCTCACTGGAATCTCCGCCTCCCAGGTTCAAGCGATTCTGCTGCCTCAGCCTCCCGAGTAGCTGGGACTACAGGTGAGTGCCACCACACCTGGCTAATTTTTTGTATTTTTAGTAGATACCGGATTTCACCATATTAGCCAGGATGGTCTCGATCTCCTGACCTTGTGATCTGCCTGCCTCGGCCTCCCACAGTGCTGGGATTACAGGCGTGAGCCACCGCACCCAGCTGCTCTATGCTTTTTATGCAGGGATTGAAAACTCTGTCTAAAGAGCCAAGAAGCTTCTGGAAATATGGAAGGGGACTGGAGAGGGAGGTCTGGTCTAAATGAGGCTCCAGCAGCAGTTGCCAGACGGAATATGGTCTCCACACCCGAACATCACACAGCTCTGGGCCAGCTGTGGCTTCTGGTCCACCAGCGTATGGCCTCTGTTGCCACTCAGTATCTGTCTCTTGAATGAATCAAGAAGATAAAACACTGCAATGTCTCATTTTTAGAAATACTGTGAACAGTAAGAATGTTCTATGCAGCAGTATCAACCTTCATCAAACCTTTCATCTCACTGATGGATTAAAAGTTTGAGTGTATCCTTTTTAATGTGTGATCAAATTACCTGTGTTTTTTAAAATGATGCTTCCAAAATTCTGTTTCCCAGAGATTACTGTATCTGCCTAGGGTTAATAAGACACTTCTTGCCACCATAATTCTTTTTAGACTTCTATAAGACCTGCTAATTTCACCAAGCAGGAGTAAACCTACACATTCCATCCATTTAAGTGTCCCTAGAAAATATTGTTCTCTTTAAATGCAGATGTAAACAAAAACAAAAAAAGAAACTTTGTTTAAAAATGACCCAGAGTTAAGTACAAAAGCGGGGAAGATTTTCTGTTGGCTTTAACAGAGGAAATGCTGAATATGCAGTGAATTTTTTTATATTAATAATAATAGGAAACAGTAGATAGTGGCACCTCAGCACAATTCTAATTTAATGAGAAACAATAAAATAGTTTTCCAAAGGGGCCTATTTAGGTCCAAGAAAGGGGAATATTAAAGTTTCAAGATTTATTCTACTTTCGTTAAGGTATGCTGATACACATTTTCTGAGGCTATATTCTACCCACTGATTAGATCTCTCTCTTTATAATTTTCTTACTTGTAAGGGAATTAGATTGGTATTTTCCAGGCTAAATAACTTTTAGATAAAGTATTTAAACTGAATCAATTCATTTCCAGCACAAGAAAGGTTGATCAAAATCCTATATCATTTAGACAACCAGAAGAGGCAAATTTTTAATATATTTAGATATCATTAAGTGCAAAACCATGGGAATCAACTATTAAGAAATGGTTTTTTAAAAAAAGAAGTGGATATACCTAAAACTTCTGGCAAAGTGCTATCTTTGATTTAAGCCTCCTTTTCTGGTGTTTTTCAAATTACGTGGACTACTCAACCAATATGTATTATTCACTGCAATGTTCAAACAGTCTGCTAGGTGAGGTTAGACTGTGACGGTAAGGATGACAATGATGATGTTGAAGACAATAAAATGATGGTGGTAGCTGACCCTAACTGAGCCCTATTTACGTGCTAGACACTGTGCTAAGCCCATTCTATTCCTTGCTTAACTTCACCTTAACATTCATTATGTGCTAATCTGTGTTAAATGTGTAAAGTGCCTTCCCAACACTTTGCAAGTTACCTTACACTCTCATTTCACAGATGAAGAAACCAATGCTGTGAAGCTGAGCAACCAGGAGTCACCTAACTGGATGGTCCCTAGGGAGAGGTGCTTGCAAGACTGGCAGAAATTGGGCGGGCTCTACTACTAAGAAATATTGAAAATCTCTGTCACAGGTACAGCTCTTATAACCCCACAACATCACTAGAGAAGTTAAGATTCTCAAATGGGGAAAAAATATAAAATACATTTATTAAGCATTTACTCTCTGCTAGGCATTGTGCTAAATCTTTTATTCTTATTATCCTTTCCAGTCCTCATAATAAATGCATAAGGAGACAGCATCAATCCCCATGTTTACAGATGGGGGAAACAGAAGCATGAGACTTACTTGTCCATCAGCATATGCCTATAAATGGTGGGGGCTGGGCTTGACCTGGGAAGTTGAAACGCAGAGCTCATGTTCTGGCAAAGTGCTATGTTTTATTTAAGCCTTCTTTTCTGGTGATTTTACATAATAGTCACTATTATGTTCTAGCTGTTTATGAACAAACTGAGCCTGAACTAAGCCCTTTGCCCAAGCTTAGAGTTGAAAGAACAGGACTGAGCTCTTCAAAGGACCATGTGGACCAGGGCAACAGGCTGCAAAGAGAGTGACTACAGACCAAAAGACTTTTTTGGCAGACATTCAGAAAAGCCTACACCTTTTTTACTCTCCTAGAGAGAGTTAGGAATCTATTTAAAATAAATAAATAAATAAATAACAGAGTGAGATTTCCCACCAAATCCAAGGAGTGGCCTTGGGAGAGATTAGATTTGATTTAGAAGGAAAAAGGAATGAGACATAGTGAGTGGAGTCATGTTACAAACCCACGCTGTTTACAATGAGATGCCTGGGACAGTCCCTGCCTTCCAGGAACAGAAATTCTAATGTGGATGCTGAGAGATGGGAAAATACAGAGTACTATGAGAGGTGACCCCTGACAGCAGCCAGCATTACACAGCAGAACAAAATGCAATGCCCAGTCCCTCGTTGGGCTGAAGTAGAGGCCTCCTCTAGCTCTCGCCAGCATGAAAGTTCTGCTCTTCAGCCAATAAGGAGCCACTGAGGTTTCTAGGTCAAGGCATAACATGGACCAAGCTGTCTTTTAAAGAGTTCAATTTAAAGCTGTTCATGAGACTTAGAGTCTCATAGAATAGGAGACACTGAAAGTGCAGAGGTCCCTTAGGAAGGTATCATGAAAACCTGAGAGATACCGAACATAAATAGTGGCAGCAGGAAAAGAGGCAAAACCAAGAACCAAGTTGAGAAGACATAGGATGAAAGTCTCCAAAGCTGCGCATTTCCAGCAAAGGCTTTTAGGGTTGGGGGTAGAGGCTATGGAGGGTTTGCAGAAACTGGTGTGGATGTGGGCTCCACTAATAATCAAGCCGTGGGCTTTAGTGGGACAACTGCTCAACCTCACTGAACATCAGTTTCTGTATCTGTAAAATAAAAGGTACAATGTTCTCACCTCACAGTCTGTTGCAATGTTTAAGTATATAAAGCACTGAGCACACGGCACAAATATTTAGTAAGATGCAACAAATGCTACTCCTAATACCATCAAAGTTTTGTTTCTGTCAATACAAATAATAATAATATTCTTACATTCCTATTTTAAAGGATCCCTACTTACTAGTTGATGATGGTAGGAGCGAAGAGAAAGAAATCAATAACAGCAACAAGGAAATCCCCGTAAGAAATCTTTCTTTCATACCCTTGCCCTTAAAATGCCCTATATGAAGGTATCATGTGGTGGTCTGCTTTGGTGGCTGAATGGAAGTCCCTGATCAGAGAAAATGAATAAATGAACAAACACACTGCAACTGAAGACTAAAACACAGCTTATTATCTGGCCAACTCTCATCCCTGGAGGGATAAGCATCAACCTGATCTCTCTGTAATCCAAACTATGTTTCAAAAGCTGGAGACGGTAGCTTCTTTTACCCACATCTCCAGCAACATGTTAGAGTCCACTGCAAGCCCTATACTGTGATGTCCTCACTCTGTGATTCCCGATGATATTGATACATCACCCACCTTCCCAAAACTGATGTCCAAGTTAGTCCAGTGCAGAAACAACAATGAACATCCAGTGCTTATGGTGTGCCAGGCATCATGCTAATCGGTTCACATACAGCTTTGAGAGAATGAAATTCAAAGTCAAAACCTAGACCATAACATCAGCAAAGTCAGCTACTTCTCCTTCTCTGTCTTCTGCTACAGAACAACCCTATGCTGACTTCCTTTGATGAAAACGTAAAAACAGCCTCCTGCTAAATATAGTAGATCACCTGCTTAAACCTCTTATAATTTCCCATCACATTTACAATGGAATCTAAATTTCTTAAAATGGCCTTCGAGGTCCTACATGAGTTAGCCCCAACTTACCTCTTTATTTTCTTATACATCAGCACCTTCTTTTCCCCTGGAGAACAAAACTTGTTTTACTTCAGGACCTTTGTATTTGTAACATATCCCTTCTGCCTGGTAAGCTCTTCCCCTGAATCTTTCATCTCATGACTAACTTTTTTTTTGAGATGGAGTCTCGCTCTGTTGCCCAGGCTGGAGTGCAGTGGAGCAATCTCGGCTCACTGCAAGCTCCGCCTCCTGGGTTCACGCCATTCTCCTGCTTCAGCTTCCCGAGTAGCTGCAGGCACCCGCCACCACGCCTGGCTAATTTTTTGTATTTTTAGTAGAGACAGGGTTTCACCATGTTAGCCAGGATGGTCTCAATCTCTTGACCTCGTGTCTGCCTGCCTCGGCCTCCCAAAGTGCTGGGATTACAGGCGTGAGCCACCACATCTGGCCATCTCATGACTAACCTCTTATTCATATCTCAGCTCATATTTCGATTTTGTCAGAGTCTTTACCTGACAGTCCTTTCTGAAAGTAATATAACACCTCCAAGAGGTATGCAGGAGCTGGCTTATACTGTGTGCATCTCTTCCCAACTCATAGTCACGCTGGTCACTTGAAATCAGCCATGGTGGGAGTATTTACACCAAAGAAATCAGTAAACACAAAGAAAATCAATGCTTTTCCCCCCAGACAACAAGGTATTGAACATTTACCAACACACCACTACCCACTTCTACTCCCCACTTTTCACTGTCTTAACATTCAGCTTTTTTCAATTTTTTAGCACCTATCATTCTGAAATCATCTTTTCTATATGTTGTTTACTTTTTTATTAACTCTGTCTTTCTGTTAGGATGTAATTTACAGAGAGCAAAGGCATCCAAACTGTTCATTGCTATATTCCTAACACTCAGAAGCATGTGTATAAGAACTTTAAACATTCTTACTGTAAGAAGGAATTAATTCAATTCACTTTCCCTATATTATTTGCCCCACTCTATTTAAGATTCTGAATTTCCTAATGGAGGTCTTTCATGGTTAAGATATTTTCAGCCTAGAATTTTCTAGTAGTTATAGCTTCAAGCACTATCAAAACTGACAGTGTATGTACGCCTTACCAGTCACCAATTAAGAATTGGAATGATGATTTAAAACATCATTTACTAGTTTTCCTACTCCATAATATCTGTTTGAAAATTGTGAAGAGCTCACCCTTGTCTCTCTTCATTCCAGAGTCCTATGTAGAAAAATGTCTCCCTTCTGAAGGGCACTTACTATAAAATCCCTTTGTTAGAATAACAGGACCATCTGGCCCCATCCATCTTGCTGCAATTTGATCCTGGGTTAATTGCACCCTGTCACTGGTCATGATTGACACTGTGTGTTTCCTCTCTTCACTAAGACTAGTTCATTATGGAGGCAGCTTTTAGAAGACTCAAATTCTTGAAGACTTTTCCACAGCTGCTCGAATGGAACCAGAGACTTTTGTTAGGCTTTTCCTGGTGGCCCACAGGATCAGGATACCACCAAAAGTAAGACGTGAGAGGGGAAGTTGACCACAACAGGAAAGAAGAGATCAATCCTTTGAAAGCCTGACAAGCAGAGGAGAGGAGCAATTAAACAATCACTCTCGTTGATTACCCAAGCATGCTGGATGATATTGATTACAAGCACCTCTTAACAAAAGTATGGCATACCTGAGTCTGTAGATATGGGGTCCTAAACACAAGTGCCTATAGGAACTAAACAGATAAAATACATAGGGAGGCAAATAGAGTACAAAATAATACAGATGGGGAATGATGTGGCAAACTGAAGACCCCATGCTGCCCTTAAAAGGGGCAACACACATCAAGCTACACCCAATATTTGCCAAGAAGGAATCTGGAACCAGCAAGATCAGATTGTAATGGATGCTGTTGGTTGCCTCCCAATTTCCAGGCAGTGTAACCCCCTTCTTTTGTCACTGTAACCCCCTTCTCCTACAGAAATTGGAAAGTTGATCCTACTTTTATTCTATCCTCTACATTGCCAATTAGAAGAAATCTACTCCCCTCGTCAGTGTTTAGTATAAGAATGGGCGTGTAATCCATTTCGCCATTGAGACATGAAGGAAGGCCACCTGGATGTCAGGATTTCTAAAGAAAAAAACAGGAAAACATCATTTTTCTTCCTTGGACAGCAATGTATCTTCTAAGACACTGAAAACAGCTGCCGCCACCTTGCTAAGAGACAAACACAGATGAGGACAGAGTCCAGGGCATCTGAAGAAGGGGCAGTACATCCCTGTGACACCACACCTGGAACCAACCTCTGGCCTTTGTGTTAGAGAAGAAAATCATTGTTCTTATTGTTTAAGAAGGTCTGAATAAGGTTTCATTTGTTACCTGCCAACAAAAGTACCCCAAGCAATATGCCAACCTCCTAACTTGCCAAGTGAAGTGGGAATTCCATTGTTAAAATTGTGGTCACTAATTTTTAAGATTGTACAGAAAAGTCCCCTCTACAGAAAAGGAGGACTTTTACTAAAACAAACAAATGGCTGGGTGCGGTGGCTCACACCTGTAATCCCAGCACTTTGGGAGGCCAAGGCCGGCAGACGACATGAGATCAGGAGTTCGAGACCAGCCTGGCCAACATGGTAAAACCCCATCTCTACTAAAAATACAAAATTAGCTGGGTGTGGTGGTACATGCCTGTAATCCCAGCTACTCAGGAGGCCGAGGCAGGAGAATCGCTTGAACCAGGGAGGTAGAGGTTGCAGTGAGCCAAGATCATGCCACTGCACTCCAGTCTGGGTGACAAGAGCAAAACTCTGTCTCAAACGAACAAACACACACACTTCAGTGGGGTGGGGGCAGGGGGAACATTTTTCTTTTTTTAACTCATGGCCTGGCTTGTCACCTTAACTCCCAGTATGCAGTGGAATCTATCCCACATTGTATATCTCAGAAAGGTGTTAAGTTCCTGGAACTTGACATGTTGCCTCACCATTAATCAAGAGGACGCTTCTCCCTGACTGCCTTTCAAAGCTTCACTTTCTGCATAATTTAGGTTTGCATATCAATATCCAAATGCACCAAGGTGTGGTGCTCAGCAAGAGAGATGTGGGGCTGTTGGAGAGAAGACCTTCAAGAATCGAAGAGGTCTGTTAATTAAGTTTTTTTGTAAGAAAAAGGTCACGAAAATGAGAAAATACTTACCTTATTAAAGTCCAGCAAAGCCAATAAACTTGAATTACTATGTATATTAACATGGTTATTTCTGCAAATATGATCCATTCTTGTCTTCTCAGCTTGGCTCATAACTTGACCCCTCTCACAAAATATCCACTCTTGTCCTCTCTGCCCACCCATACTTTACCCAGATTTTACTTAAGGCCCAATTCAAAGCCTGCATCTTCCAAGAAGCTGCTTCTGACTGGGAATTCTCAAACTGTTTCTTTACGTGTGGCTGACACATCAACTGTGCACAGCCTTCTGGAGCCACCTGTCTGTTGAAGAGTAGAGCTCTGACTTCAGGATCAGAGCCCGAGCATGGGAATCTGCAATTGATAATTGACATGCTCCAGGGACCCTTCTGCACATTGCAGTTGTGAGACATCATTCCAATGTTCTCACAATTATATCATTATAATGGAGTTTTGAATCATTACCTGGGTTTATTTTTATATCATTCTTTCCAAGAAGGTCATATCATCTCAACTAAATTATGTGTTCCTGGAAAGGAAGGACCTTATTTTCCCCTTTTTTTTTTTTTTTTTTTTTTTTTGAGACAGAGTCTGGCTCTGCCGCCCAGGCTGGAGTGCAGTGGCCGGATCTCAGCTCACTGCAAGCTCCGCCTCCCGGGTTCACGCCATTCTCCTGCCTCAGCCTCCCGAGTAGTTGGGACTACAGGCGCCCGCCACCGCGCCCGGCTAGTTTTTTGTATTTTTTAGCAGAGACGGGGTTTCACCGTGTTAGCCAGGATGGTCTCGATCTCCTGACCTCGTGATCCGCCCGTCTCGGCCTCCCAAAGTGCTGGGATTACAGGCTTGAGCCACTGCGCCCGGCCTATTTTCCACTTTCATATTCTTATTTCTCTTCTCTAGGCTGTAGTTTCCTCATCAGCAAAATGCAGATTTATAGTTCCTGCTTAAGGGGTTGTTTTAACGAGGCAATGAGACAATTAGAATATATTTAACCCTAACTATGTACCAAGACACAGTTCCAGGGCTTAGACACATTTTTCACTTAATCTTCAAAACGACTCAGTGGAAAAGGTGAGATCATCTCCTTCTTGCTAAGGAAGAGGCTGATCTCCCTTGAACTCTGGCCTGGCTTTAGCCTCCTGAGTGGCTGGGACTACAGGCACTCACCACCACACCCAGTGGCAAATTTTTTATGTTTGTAGACAGGGTCTTGCTATGTTGCCCAGGCTGGTCTTGAACTCCTAACCTCAAGCAATACTTCTGTTTCAGCCTCCCAAGTGCTGGGATTATGAGCATAAGCCATGGTGCCAGGCTCCCCAGGGAAGTTAGGAAGTCTGGAGAAGTTCACATAGCTGGTAAGGGTAGAATAGACTTTGAAGCCAGCCACATTCTTCTAAGACCATGTTTTACTCCTATCCAGATGTCTATGCAATTATAAATTACTGGTGATCAGTACACATCCCTGGACATAGTTGCCAAAAACCCAAAATGCACTAGTGCCCAGAAGAAAGGCAGGTTCAAATGTCCTGCCCTAGACCTTGGAGTGGAGAAAAATCGCTCCACTTTTCTTAAAACAAGAATTATCAATTATGTGTTGGAATGAGACCTTATCCTGAGAGTACAGACCTGAGGCCCCCACCTCAAAGGACACTGGGCCCTGGGAGAAGAAAATCGAGGAAAGCAGCAGCTGTCGGAAGCCCCGTCAGAAGGGAAGCAACCACGAGCCTCGTAGCAACCAGGCTGGGCTGCAGAAGCAGCTGGCACACGCACTCACCCGTGGCTGCGTTCTCCACCTGTGCTGCCGGTAAGAGTCACCTGGGAAGGTGTCTTTAAAACAATCCCTGAGCCTCAGCCCCAGCGATTTGGATTTCATGATTTTGGGGCCTTCTGAGGATAGGAAAGACTTAAAGTTGCCCAGGTGATTCTGACATGCACCCAGCCTGAGAAACATCAGACCACAGGCAGCGCTGACCTCTTTGTAGCCTGCCCTCTTTGTAGCCTGCCCTGCGTACCTTCAGCCTGTTCCTTTTTTCATCACAAATAGGCCCCTAGGTTGGTGCCTGGCATATAGTAGGCATTGCAGAAATATTATTGAAAAAGATGATAAGTGAATGTTGAAACATGCTCCAGTGACTCATTTAGTCTATTTCCTATCCCCTCGTTACCACCTCACTTGCTCATTATCGTCAATGGTTTGCTTGTCTCACTCAAGGAAGCCCAAACAGTCAGGAAAACTGCAACTCCATTATCTAACCTGGTCCAAAACAGTGTCGACTTATAAAACCATTAATAGAGTCTAGGGTTCTCTAACTTAACCTCTAGGAGACAGTTCTCCATGGATCTCTCACGTTTCTTTATGTCCTGTGAGCAGAGGCCCTGAGGGCTTTTGTTCCGTGGTTGGAAGATAGAGATAGTGTTTCTCTCTAGAGCAGAGGGCAGATTTGTTTCCTGGTCAACAAAAGAAAGATAATGTCTCCCCCTAGGGCAAAGGTGGGATTGGGTTACTTAATTTCAGGATTCCTCTGCTATGACACAAACCAACGGTGTGTAGCATCTATCTGAGCCATTCCTCTTGGTCCCAAGGAGTTAATGCAAACAGGAGGCTCCTGCTGCCTGCTGTGATGTGCAGAATGAAGTCCTTTGTCTCTAACCCAGAAGTCTCACATCATCTGCCAGCATTTAAAGAACCATGACAGGTAACTTGATAGCCTGCAAGTAGGGTAAAAATATTAGATCCTTCCCAGTTCTTGGCAAACTCCTGTAACACCCACCAAACTGAATCCCCATGCCTTTCCTTATGTTTGTGGAATAGAACCTTATCACTAAGCACACTGGTTGAAGCTGACAGTTTACAGCTTGTTCTTCCTCACGATACTAAAAGTTACTTAAGAATAGGGACCGGCCAGGCACAGTGGCTCATGCCTGTAATCCCAGCACTTTGGGAGGCCAGGGCAGGGGGGATCAACTGAGGTCAGGAGTTCGAGAACAGCCTGGCCAACATGGTAGAACCCTGTTTCTACTAAAAATACAAAAATTAGTCAGGCATGATGGTGCACCTGTAATCCCAGCTGCTCGGGAGGCTGAGGCAGGAGAATCACTTGAACCCGGGAGGTGGAGTTTGCAGTGAGCCAAGATCGCGCCACTGCATTCCAGCCTGGATGACAGAGTGAGACTCCGTCTCAAAAAAAAAAAAAAGGGACCAAGTGATATTTATTAATAGATTCGATGCTAGTACAATAAAGCCCTTAGTGCCCAATCTGCACATCCTCTCCTCCCGTCCCCCTCCGGCTCATCTTGTCTCCGTTGCTCTACTCTGCAGCTACACTGGCCTCCCAGCCTCAGTATGACAAATGCTCTTCCATCTGATTTTCCCATGACTCATCTGAGTCTCTGCTTCTGTGATATTGTGATCTATAATAATATATATATGTGTGTGTATATATATGTGTGTGTGTATGTGTATGTATTTAGTCTTTGTCCAGTTTTATGACACAGAGCTCCTAAAACTCTTGGCATCTCCAGAATGAAAAGAGTGTCTTTTGTATGCTAATGAGAAGACTGGGGACTGGTTGCCCCTAGACAGCCTCAGGGTGGGGGCTGGTCACCAGAAAGACCAAGGCAGGATTACGGGGTTGGCACTTTCAGCCCAACTCTCAGCCTCCAACGAGAGGAGAGGAATTGAAGGTTGAGTTGATCACCAATGGCCAATGATGTAGTCAGTCATGCCTATGTAAGGAAGCCTCCTTACAAACCCTGAAGACACACGCACACATATGTTTATTGCAGCACTATTTACAAAGCCAAACTTGGAACCAACCCAAATGTCCATCAATGATTGACTGGATAAAGAAAATGTGGCACATACACACCATGGAGTACTATGCAGTCATAGAAAAGAATGAGATCGTGTCCTTTGCAGAGACATGGATGAAGCTGGATGCCATCATTCTCAGCAAACTAACACAGGAACAGAAAATTAAACTGTTCTCACTCATAAGTGGGAGTTGAACAATGAGAACACATGGATACAGGGAGGGGACACACTGGGACCTGTCCAGGGGTGGGGGGTAAGGGAAGGGAGAGCATTAGGACAAATATGTAATGCATGCAGGACTTAAAACCTAGATGACAATTGATAAGTGTAGCAAAGCACCATGACACACGTATACCTATGTAACAAACCTACACATTCGACACATGTATCCCGAAACTTAAAATAAAATTAAAAAAAAAAAACAAAAAAACAGGACAGGGTTCAGATTGCTGCCAGACAGCTGAACCTTTACCTGGTGCACCTAGAGAGGGCACGGAAGCTCAGCATTCCTTCCCACGTGGCTTGCCCTATGCATCTCTTCACTGTCCATCTGCACTCTTTGTAATATCCTTTATACTAAATGGCTGCATGTAAGTAAAGTGTTTCCCAGAGTTTGTGAGCTGCTTTAGCAAATTAATCAAACCTGAAAAGAGAGTCATGGCAACCCCTGATTTATAGCTGATTGGTCAGAAGTATAGGTGACACCTACTGCTTGTGATTGGCATCTGAAGGGGGAGGGTCAGTCTTGTGGAACTGAGCCCTTAACCGGTGAGGTCTGATGCTATTTCCAGGTAGATAGCGTCAGAATCGAACTGAATTATAGGATTCCCAACTGAAGAACTGCTTGTTGTATAGAGGAAAAAAACCCACACATCTGATGTTGAAGGGGTTGTGTTAAGTGGTATGTGATAGTAAGAAAAACACTTTGGTTCTTTCCAATCTCTTACAGCTTCCCACCATAATTTAAACTCCACAAGGGGCTTCATCTGGTTTGTTCACTCTTGTATCCTCAGTACTAAGCACCACTCTAAGAACAGTGCCGAATACAAAATGGGCGCTCAATAAATATGTATTGAATTGGCAAATAAATTAAAGAATAAAAGCACCTAGCACTGTGCCTTGCAAAAGTAGTCATCGTGAATGTAACCATGGTAAATATATAAATTTTAGCCAGCAACATCCACTCCATAAAATGTCACATTTCTTTATTTCTCGAGATTAAGTTTAATCAGCTCCAGGCCCCTTCCGTTGGACCAGTAGGAAACTCAATCTCAGTCATGGAGGGGACTCTCTAACCCTCTCTAGCATCATGCATAAACCCCAGGAGGTGAATGCAGCTTAGAACATTCAGAAAAAGGATCTCTGGTTTTCAGACGATAACCATCACTAAAGATACATGCTGTGTCCCCCAAAACATACACACCACTCCTACAGAATACTGTCAGTGGAGTCCCACACAGACATCCCCTCTAAAGTTCAGCCATCTCCTGAGGCACCAGAAAAGAGGGATCAGACCCATTTTATCAGCAAAAAAATTGCAAAAGCCAATTTTTTTTGCCAGCTCTGAGGATGCTCTCCATCCTCCCTCTATTCTGTCTGCTCCCACCTCCACCTCCCAAAAATGCTCCTCTCCATCCCTCCAGCACAATACCCTTCAAACGACTTTAGATTTTCCAAATTTTAAGCTTGGAAAATCTTGCCTTTGGCCCTACCACACACAAGCTGCTGTAAAATGCTAAATGAGGCATTTAAACAGACTTGTTGAAATTCAACCAGGCAAATTCAAAGTCTCAGTTCCCTTCTTTGCATGGCAGGGGAAATACATCAGGGAGAACAAAATACACAGCGATACCCAATAAATTACCTGCCACATTAGAATTAGTCTCTGTGTGTGTGTGTCCCAGCATTCAACATAGTGCCTGGTCCGTAGTTGTGAATAAATGTTGATAGAATTCGTGACACTCGTGTCCATGAAACAATGGACACATTAGAGACCATTTAGTAAATTTGCTTTAGGTGAATTTATTCACAATTCATGTGAATAAATTGAATTTACCAAAAACAAATTTACCAAATTGTCTTTAACGTGGACATGTCCCTAGAGATGGTTTGCACTTCTAGGTCCTCTCTTCACCCTTCTTCACTGTCCCAGGGCTCCATGAGGATGACTTCTGCCTTCTGGTGGGGTTTGCTGCATGGGATACGCCAGCAGAGTATCTCAGGGAGGGAGAAGAGGAACATCAAGGTATGAATTCTCCCCACTCTTGGTCAGTTGTAATGGTGTCACCAACTACTGACTGTGTTCCTTGTTTCAAGGAGTGTTTGTGATGGACTGAATGTTTGTGTCTTCTCAAATTTATTTGTTGAAATTCTTACCCCCAATGTGATCATGTTAGGAGGGTGGGGCCTTGGAGAGGGGATTAGGTCATGAGGGTGGAGCCCTCATCAATGAGATTAGTGCCCTCATGAGAAGACGCCAGAGGATGCAGACACAGGAGGTCAGTGGTCTGCAACCCGGAAGAGAGCCCTCACCAGAATCTGGCAATGCTGGAACTCTGTTCTTAGACTCCCAGACCCCAGAACTGGGAGGAATGAATTTCTGTTGTTCAGAAGAAACCCAGGCCATAGCGCTTTGTTATAGCAGCCAAAGACAACTTTTTTTCAAGGAAGCAGAACCACTAGGAGATCCACAAATGCCCCCACACATGTGGGTGAGTGTGTGTGAATGCATACCTACAGGTATGGCCTTGTTCAGGGATTTAACCAAAAGCACTCATGGGTAGAGGTGACATTAGGCAGTGTCCCATGCTCCAGGCTCATGGGGCAGACGGTCAGGGAGGGAAGCTGGATGTAAAGTCAGGGAAAGCAGGGATAAGCTGGTACCTACGAGGAGGAACTGCAGCCCACAGGATGGATGGGAATCTGTGTCAACTCTTGTTGCCTCTGACCATGTCCATGAGGGTGGCCTGCAGTGACCGGACCCTTCATCACTGACATGAACATACACCCAGTCGAAGAGTCAAGAAAGCTGAAAGGAGGAAACAGCAGCAGAGCAGGCTGAGAAGGGGAGTCAGCAGATAGGGACCATGTGTGAGTCACGGAAGAGCTGCAGCTTCACGCCCATTCCTTCAGATCCCACACAAGAGTCTCTCTGTGCCCTTCCCCAGCCACATCACCGAGAAGAGGACTCCAGGAAGGATGGTTCAGCCTTACCACATGGACACCTGCAAAGCCAGCACCTCCCTCAAGGAAAGCTCCCAGCTCCCAGCTCCCAGCTCCCAGCTCCTAGCTCCCAGCCCTGCCAGAGCATTTCCTCTCCTCCCGGTCAGCTCACAGGCTTGCAGGACCTCCCTTAGTCAGTCAGCTCCTCTCCCTTTACTCCTCCTAGTCAAGAAATGAATGCCAGCGTCCTCCTGTCACCAGCCCCAGAGCACTGCATGGTCCCTGGTGCTCTCCCAGCACACTGCCCACACCATTTTTGTATACCCTCCTCAAATTACCCAGGTGGGCTGTGCTATCTATTTCCTTCTGGGATCCTGATGAAGGGTACACCTACCCTTGGTGCACAGGAACAAACAGAATGTAAATTGGTGAGTGATAATTATCTATGGCTTTTCCCTGCTGGAAATGTGTTTGTTTAAAAATATTAACTGAACAACTATAATTTGAGCACCTATCTGTGCCAAATAAACATGCTAGGGATGCAGAGGTGAACAAAAGGCACAAACTCTCTGCTCTAGTGGATCTTGCAGTCTAGAAGAGACCGATAATAAACATATCTGCTTCCTTCAGCGAAATGTTATAGACTCATAAACTTGTGATAGTCATTAAATTTCTAGAATCTTCTGAGGAAGCATTAATGGTGACTTATAAAATACAGTTATTATAATGCTGCACCTCCAAAGATATAGTTTATTTTGTCTCTCTTTTAAGAATATACCCCTGAATAAAAGAAAAAGGATCTTATAATGAACACATGCCAAGAGACTGGTACTATACTAGACTTTTTAGAGAAACTAAGATATCTCATTTAATCCTCACACAATGCCACAAGATTAGTGAAGAGAAAATATTATCACCACTAAGTAAATGGGGAAGCTGAGGCTGGGAGAGGTAATATGACCAGCCTAAGGCCACGCAACTGATAAAGGAAGTAGGTAGGATTTTTATTTTGGGTTTTGGCTCCATATGTGTGAAGGATTGTGTTAAATGTTTTATTTTAAAAAAACTTTACAACAAGCCTAATAAAGTAGGCTTTATGACTGTTCCTCCTCTTATACAAGAAGGAATTTCAGTGTAGAGAAGACACAAAAATATTAAGCAGAGGAGTCAGGAACCAAACCCAACTCAGCCTGATCCCAAGGCTCACCTTCTTCCTACACCTACACCGCAGGCAGAACCCATAAAACACAATTGGCAAGGCATTTGTTAAGGCTATGTTTCAATCCTGAATATCTTTCTCCATAAATACAGAGAGAGATCTACATATCTATAGAGATATAGCCCCACATATTCATTATATTCTATTCAACACATAATACAGATATTCCATCTAATGCTTCAAGCTGTTCTACTCGTAGCATTGAATTATTTGCCTCTCCCAACCTCCAATAACCAAGTTTGGGGAGAAAAGCTAGCTGCCACATAAGTCTTGATGAGAATAAAGTCTCTTTATTACTATTATTATTCCCCTAATGGTCTGTGCAGTATCGTACATAACTTTTTAGTCCTTCATAAAATTCCGTTGATAAACATTTGACAACTTGTTACAATTTTAGAACTTTCATTGCCAGATCTGTGCCGGCACCACTGGAATCTAACAATGTGATATGAAGGCAGTCACGGTAGCTTTCTGTGATGCTATAAAGAATTTTGCAGCCTCTCTCAGCACCTAATTTATGACATGTGCACTGATGAACGATCAAGATTCACTATTTGCCATTATAAGAAACAGGCCAACCAATTCATAATTTTCAGGAAAGCTGGTTTTAACAGCCCTATTAGTTTTACAATTCCGACTTTTGTAAGCTTCAATTTGTTATGTTTAAGTTATTTGCTCCGAGGAATTTGAGTGCTCTTACTGGGGTCTTAAGGTCTATTTTTCCAAACAGAGTTTGCAGAGAAAGATGATGGTGGTGCTGGAAGTTCAATTAAGATAAACTATGAAAGTCAAAGGAAAAAGCTGTGGATGTCCAGTCCAGTCAAAAATACACAGAGTCTTTTCACCCCTTTCTGTCTTATTAAAATACAAATATAATAAAGCAGATGACTTGTATTATGGTCTATAGGCTCCACTACAGTTTTCAGACTTTTACTAAACCAGATCCTAATAATCCCTTTGTCTATTGAGGGATAGTTGAAATGTCAAAATGAGTAAGACACCTATAGCGAAAAGGCAGATTTAGTTCTGTGCCGTATCTTTCCAAACGCACAGGCTGAAACATAGATTATGATATGTGCCTAAAACAGTTATTAATATATACATAGTCTTTACATATTCATTCATTCATGCAACAAATAACTTTTAAGCACAACAACCTTCAGACCGAATTCAAGCTCTCAGCCCGTTTTTGTACGGCTCATAAGTTAGGAAGGGTTTTTACATTTTTTAAACCAAAAGAACAATATCCCCTGACATGTGAAAATTATATGAAATTCAAATTTATGGTGTTCATAAATAAAGTTTTATTGGAACTTGGCTGTGTGCATTTGTTTATGTATTTTCCATGGCTGTTTCACGCGACAGTGTCAGAGCTCAGTAGGGTTGACAGAACCGTATGGCCCGTAAAGCCTACAATATTTACCATCTGGTCCTGATCTATTATATGCCAGGTACTGGAGATGGAAGAAATAAGAAAACGATGGAAAACAAAACAGAACAAGCTCTGGCCTCATTCAGGGCAGCAGTAAATATATCAAATGATTATAAGTACTGTGGAGAAAAGTAACTCAGGGGGAGAGGGAGGGACTAGTATTTCATAGTGAGTGGCTGAGAAGTCCTGCTCAATACATGTGCAGAGCACTCATGGAAGTGGGAGAAGGAGCCCTGTGGGTAGCTGGGGATAGGGCAAATGAGGAAGAAAGCAAGTGCGAAGGCCCTGGGGAGAAAAGTGTGGCTAAGCAGGAGGGAGAAGATGGAGGGAGATGAAGTTGGCAGGGTCATTGGTAGCCAGAGCACATGGGCTGTGGGAGGTTTGAGCATTCGCTCCGGGGGACATGGAAGCCATCCAAGAGTTTGAGAAGAGAAAGGATGTGAACTGTGAACAGACTGTGTCAGAGCAAAAAGGCTGAAAGCAGGAGACTGTTAAGATGCCACTGCAATAATTCAAGTGGCTTGAACAAATAATTCAACTGGTAGCAGTGAAGGATGCATGAGTGTGGTCTACAGAGAAGGAAAAAGAAAGCTAGCAAAATAGGTACTATTTATGACCCAGAAGAATGACAATTGCCTCAGTAACCATCTCACTTGTTTCACTAAGTAAAATATATACTTTTTGTTTCATGAAGTAGCCCTGTCCAGAATGCAGGGAGGCTAATGTGGTAATACCATCAAATTTTTAAAAAGCATCCAATTCCTCCTCTGGGAATTTACCCTAAGGTTACCACTAAAGATGCATGCAATATTATTCACCCCATTATGTAGAACATCGAAAACTTGGAAACAGCCTCAATGTTCATCCATAGGGGATGGAGTCAGAGCATACTATGCACCCATCAATGAGAAGGCAGGAAGGAGAAAATGGAAGGGTCTAGATTCTGGAAGTTTCTGGGAGTAGAAGACCAGGTTAAATGAGCATGAGAAAGAGGGTTCTGGAAGGATCAGAGGTTGCTTATAAAAGATGCATCTGAGATTCCAAAAATGGGGTTGTCTTGATGTTGATTAGGTCCAGAGCCAGTTCTTAGGAATTACGTGGAGGAGAAGCAATCCTCAGAAACTGGGCATTCAAAGCAGCTGAAGGGAATTGTAACAGGTCTCTCAACCCTATCCAATCTAACAGCCTCTTTTATAATATAACGCCTTTTTAGTCACTCTGAAATGAAATAATACAAATTTTCTACTGTGTAATTTTTTAAAAAACTCACCATGAAGCTCCAATTCTAGTACAAAGAGGATAATAAATACATATATATACTTCATAATAATTAATATGTATTTAGTATGTCTTGGGTACAACTATATTAGAAGACCTAATGGGATATTCTCTGTTCATACTCATATGTAAAATCCCCTGAACTCGATAGCCTCAATACAGAAAAGTAAGGTGTGTTGAACAGGTGACTCAATTACCAGGGTAGCATCGGGGACATGATTTTTTTCAATGATGAGAAAGCCCTTGGTGAATTTCCAAACAAAATATAATACAATTCTCCTTCTTATGCAGAGTGTATTAAAGTTGCACAAAAAATACTTTGTGCTACATATAAAATAGAATTTGGGTTCTAGGTCCAAAGAACTATAGTAAGGTTTTTTTAACTAGCTGACTTTCCAACAGGATGCTAGGCAGAAATGTTAAGATGGGAAACGATCCTTTATTGTGTTATATTCCCTGTATCCCATGGCAGGATATTGAATAGCCCTGGCCCTCACTCACTAATTCAATATAGATGTCAAAATCTCTGAGAGTGTTGTCTGACCTGGAGGAAGAAAGAACATTGTGATCCAGGAGCCAAAGTCTTCAACAAATGAGGAGGGTGATCAGAAAGAAGGTAGATAACCACAGAAAAAGGATTAGTGGTGTGCTGGGAAATGTTAAATAATTCGCTCTGATTTGTAGCACTGGCCAGTTTTCATGGTGTAAATACTCCCACTATGGCCAATTTCAAGCTACCAACATGATGTAATTGAATGCAGAAGATAGAAAAAGAAGTGCTCAACTAGCTCTCCAGAGCCAATATAAGCCCTCTCCAGCAAACCACAGGGATGGGTAGAGATGGGTATAGGCAAAAGGCATGGACCTCATGAATAGAAATTTTACACGGAAGAAATAATCTAAAACCTGCATCAGTGATGAAGATATCACCAATGGTTTTTCTGCATTAATTCATTTAAGATTATGAACTCCAGCTCCATCCATGTTGCTGCAAAAGACATGATTCATTCTTTTTTATGGCTGCATAGTATTCTATGATGTATATGTATTACATTTTCTTTATCCAGTCTACCACTGATGGGCACCTAGGTGGATTCCATGTCTTTGCTATTGTGAATAGTATCACAATGAACATACGAGTGCATGTGTCTTTTTGGTAGAATGATTTATTTTCCTTTGGGTATATACCCAGTAATGGGATGGCTGGATCAAATGTTAGCTCCATGTGGGTAAGAATTTAGCAGAGTTTATTTACCAGGAAGCAGAATTCTGAAACAAGAAAAACAGGGGGATATGTTCTGGAGAGAAGGTAGCAAAGAGAGGCTAGGTAAGGAAATCTCCAGATTTCTGGGTGTGACCAAGGGTGAGAGAGAGCGTTTCCCCACTCTAAACCAAATCTGATAGCCATTGAGGTGGCAGTACTTTAGCGAATTCATTTTGCACACAGTCATCAAATTATTATAATTTAGCTTCAGCAACTACAGTAGCTGCTCAAAAAACACATTACTACAGTAGAGTTCTGCGAAATATTTTGCACATACAGCAAATGTGGCAGATTTTGCCACTTCATTGACTTTCTAAAACTGAAAGATCTCCCCCTTTGTCTCGCATAGTTTCACTAATTGCATCATTAGCAGAAGGCCATTTGACCAACATGGAGGAGATAAAAACTACTTTTTCTACATTTTAAGAGGAAACTCAAGTTAAAATAGAAAAATGATCATGCCTGTGCGGTACAGAACCCATAGAAGATAAGATAGTTAAGTGATTACAGAGATGTCATCTTAGAAAAATCAAAAGAATTTACTTATTTCATGTACAATTGGTGTTTAACTGTTTGATCAATCTCAGTTTCTCAATCTTCATAATATGGACAGTCTTTGATGAAGACAGAGAAGCAGGATAGATGCAAAATCTTGGCACAAGAAGAAAGGGTCTCAAGGTAAAAGGATGGAAATGAGAGAGCAAATAAAGACAAAGTCCTCGAGAGAGGAAAAGGTAGAAGTGTGAACCTGTGTTCTCTACCAGAGGTGGATGGCCTCTGGAGGTAGTATCTGCTGAGAGTCAATGGTGACGGGTGAGTGATGGGTCTGAGCACAGTAACAAATGTTAATGTCTTTGAAAAGGGCACATGCTATTAACTAAGGCACTATATGACTGCTGGGATCTTCAGTCTACCACTGTATCAGTCCATTTTCATACTCTATGAAGAAATACCCAAGACTGGGAAATTTATAAAGAAAAGAGGTTTAATAGATTCACAGTTCCACATAGCTGGGGAGGCCTCACAATCATGGTGGAAGGCGAAGGAGGGGCAAAGGCACGTCTTACCTGGTGGCAGGCAAGAGAGCTGTGCAGGGGAACTGCCCTCTATAAAACCAGCAGATCTCATGAGTCTTATTCACTATCATGAGAACAGCACAGGAAAAACCCACTCCCATGATTCAATGGCCTCCAACCACGTCCCTCCCACGACACATGGGGATAATGGGAATTACAATTCAAGGTGAGATTTGGGTGGGGACACAGCCAAACCATATCAAACACATTATGGGGAAAAAAAAGAGTAAACTATGTGGCAAAAAAAAAAAAAAAAAAAAAAAAAAAACTTGTCTGGAAGATAGTATGCCTATGTTATAATTAAAAGTACCTATTAATTTATCCTAAGGTTACTATTAAAGATGTGTGCAGTATTATTCAGCACACTGTGTAGAACATCAAAAACTTGGGAATGTCCATCCATAGGGAAAGGTTCATAGCACACTATGCAGCTACATAAGAAGACAGAAAGGAGAAAGTGGAATGGTCAAACTATGAGCTGGCTGAATTCTGTTCCAGTCAGTGCTATTAGTGTCACTTCATGTTTTGAAATATGACTCAACCAATGCCAGTCAACTTTACGACCAAGTTACAAATGGGGATTCAGCTATAGAAAGTCAAGGCCAGCCACATAGCAAGAAGGCACTTGAAGTGGAACTTTAGCAGTTTGTATGTTCAGAACATAGACTTTGGTGTCAGATCTGGGCTTGAATTCCAGCATCCCATACCACCTCGCAGTGTGATATGTGAATTCACTGGACAAGTGAATTAAGCTCTCTTAGCCTCACTTTTCTCATCTGTAAAATGGGGATAAAATAGTAGACATTGTAGGAATGACATATGGATTAAATTAGACAATGCATTGAAGTGGTTAACACAGTGACTGACAACTATTAAGTCTGCAATACATGTTAGCTGCTAACAACAATTATGATATGAACAAGATTGTCATAAATGTTTAGGCCATGCATGAATCAAATCTGAAACAACAGCCATGAAGGACAGGAAGTTGGTTAATAAACCAGAGGCCTGTAAATAATTCTGTTCACTTATTTGGTTCAGGTAAACTTTATCTGGGCCTGAACTGAATTCGTTCCAAAAATGTAAAATGAGTGCTTACTATGTCCCAGTCAGTGACCTCAGTGCTGAGGACACAGCAGCAAATTAAAGAGACTAAAATCCTTGCTGTCCAGCACCTTATATTCCACTGGGGAGAGACCAACAAAAAATAAATGAAAGTTGAATTTGCTGTCTCTTCTTGAGCCCTGACATCCATCTTCTCATGCCCTTGGGGACTGGAGCTCCTGTTTCTCAGTTCTACAGACTCCCAGACTTACATCAGTACCCCATCCCACACCTTGTCAGTCCTGTAGCCTCGGAATGAGAGTTACACCATCAGCGCACAGGGTTCTCAGGCCTTTAAACTCACAATGAATTACACCACTGGCTCTCCTGGGTCTCCAGCTTGCAGACAGCAGACCACAGGACTTCTCGGCCTCGTAAGCAAGTGAGCCAACTCCCAAAATAAATCTCCTCTTATATACCCATCTATATATATATCTGACTGGTTCTGTTTTTCTACAGACCTTAACTAATACAGCTGGAACTTTCTAGAAATGCCAACTCAGGCTTCCCTCCAGTCCTAATAGATCAGGATCAACTTGGGCTTCCCTCCAGTTCTAATGGATCAACAACTCCAGGGGTTGGAACTTTCTAGAAATGCCAACTCAGGCTTCCCTCCAGTCCTAATGGATCAGAAACTCTGGGGTTTGGAAGGTTCTAGAAATGCCAGCTCGGGCTTCCCCGCAATTCTAATGAATCAGAAATTCAGAGGGCTGGAACTTTCTAGAAATGCCAACTCGGGCTTCCCTCCAGTGCTAATAGATCAGAAACTTCCGGGGGTTGGAACTTTCTAGAAATGCCAACTTAGGCTTCCCTCCCGTCCTAATGGGTCAGAAACTCAGGGGGTGAGCCCTACCAATCTGGGGTCTAACAAGCCCTCCAGGTGACTCTCAGACAAGTAAGTTTGAGAATCACTGATAATTTACATTTCTAACAAGTCTTCAGGTGCTGCTGCTGACACAGGAATGGAGACCATACACTTAGAAGTATAGTCTATATATGATGTATATGATATATACTATATGTAGAAGTATATGATATAAAACAAAGAAAACAAAGATAAAACAAGGAAAACAAAGATAAACCAAAGAAAAGAATAGATATGTTGGGCATCATTAAAGTATATGATACATATATTTCTATATATAGTATACATCATATATACTATACATAGACTATATTTCTATAATAGTGTTGTAGTATATATATAGTAGTATATCACAGACTTCTACATATAATATAGATAATAAAGTATACTTCTATATATAATACTATATATTATATACTTCTATATGTAATATTAGTTTTAGTATACATAGAAGTAGGCATGTGGGTAAATTCTGCCAGAGGGGGATATATCATACATATATCAAATATATTATACATATAGTATATATATTATATTGATATTATTATATATAGAAGTATATAACACGGTAATGTGTTCACATGAGATCTGGTTGTTAAAAAGAGTCTGTGGCCTCCCTCTTCTCTCTCTTGCTCCCTCTCTCACCATGTGACATGCCAGCTCCCATTTGCCTTTCACCATGAGTAAAAGCTTCCTGAGACCTCACGAGAAGCAGATGCAGGATCCAAGCATCTTGTACAGTCGGCAGAATTGTGAGCCAAATCAACATCTTTTCTTTAAAAATTACCCAGCCTTGGGTATTCCTTTATTGCAATGCAAAATGAACTAACACAGGTACATATTATTCAGAGTCCTTTTTTATAATAAATGGCAAGAACACAATTCCAAGCAAGCCTAACTAAAAGAAAAGAAAAAAGAAAAAGAAGTAGATTGGTTTACGTATCTGGGGTAAGCCTGGTTTCAGGTACAACAGAATCCAGGTGCTCTAACTGTGTCATCAGGAATCCCTTTCTCTCAGTCTCTTCTCTACTTTCCTCTGTGTTATATTCACTTTTCCATGAGGAGGCAAAAACACAGGAGCAACTCCAGGATTACATTCATCCTGTGAAGCAACTCCAGAAGGAAGAGCAATCTCTTCACTGCTAGTCACAGCAAGAACCCAGGACCAAGTCTCTTTGTTGCAGTTAAGGTTGCAAGGGCAACTGGAAACCTATCTCAGTTGCCACGGAGATGTGGTGCGCTGAGGTGCCAAGTCTGGTTCACGTGTCCCCCTGGGAGCTGAAGGTGGGAACAGCTTTGTACCAATCACATATTCTGAGAGAGTATAGAGTAATTGAGTTTCTAGCAGAACACATGGCCACAAAAAATTCGGATTTCCCAGTCTTGCTTGCAGTTGGGTGGGACTGCCTGATTAAAAGATGTGTGAATAAAAGTGATCATGTACAACTTGTATATTTTGCTCTTAAAAGGAAAAGGGTTCTGACCTCTTTCTCCCTTCCCCCTGGCTGGAATGCAAACCACAGTGGCAGTAATCCTGGGTCATGAAGGCAAAGGCAACATTACAGTGATAGAAAGAAACGAAAGAAAAGCACCCAGGATTCCTAACAGAATTTCTCAGAGCAGAGCTGCCAAATCAGTTGAACCTTTATTTCTGTGAGACTGAAATAAAATTATATTGTTTTTAAGTCACCATTTTGGGGGTCTGTGCACAGCATACCATAATCCTAGCTTATACAGAGTTTGAGCTTTATCATCACAAGGGGGATGGGAAAAAAGAGCCAATGATGATCATCATAGTCGCCACACAATGGAATTGGGGTTTTTTGTTGTTGTTTGTTTGTTTTAGTTTTTTGTTTATTTTTTGAGGCAGAATCTTGCTCTGTCGCCCAGGCTGGAGTGCAGTGGTGTGATCTCAGCTCACTGCAATCTCCCAACTCCCAGGTTCAAGCAATTCTCCTGCCTCAGTCTCCCGAGTAGCTGGGACTACAGGCATGCACCACCACACTCTATATTTTTAGTAGAGACAGGGTTTCACCATGTTGGCCAGGCTGGTCTCAAACTCCTGACCTCAAATGACTTGCTCACCTCGGCCTCCCAAAGCGCTGGGATTACAGGTGTGAGCCACCGCACTTAGCCACAATGGAATTATTCATATGAGACTTTAACACTCACTGGTATAGGTTTTCTTTTTTTTCTTAGAAACTTCATAGTTCTGCTAGAATTCTGTTCTACCTATTGCATTGATTTGTTCAAACAAAGCTTTGAGCCTTTTACATTTACAAATGTAACCAACCTTGCTTAATCTTGGCATTATGTCTTCACTACTGAACTCCGTGGTGGCATTTGTTGAGCCCTTCTGAGATCTGAAAGACGTCACCAAATCACTGAGTTAAACAGAGCTGACGCAGCTGGAGCAGAGCCCAAGATCCCGCAAGGATAGAGGGGGGCAAATTACAAATCTTATCATCATACCATCTCCTGAAAGATCCCATTTAAAGGCAAGAATCAAGGTTCCTGCTGCTCTGACAAGAAGGAAAAATGTACACAGACCACAGAAAAATGTATCCTGTCTAGTGTGTAAGGCGACAAAGATGGTTCTCACACCCAGAAGAGGAAAATAATATCTCTATTATCTTTAGTATGGATAAAACTGCCCTTTCTCTAACATTTTATTATCCCTGTTTGTTTCTTCATATAAGCAAAAGAAGAATCTATTCATTTTTATAACAATATGATTGAATATTATAAACTTTTAATTATATATTATGTAAAATATCATTATAATAGGAATGATAACAACTAACCTTAATTAAGTGCCCAATATGTGCCTTAAATCTATTTTTCTCACCATAGTCTCAAATCTCTTTATCAGGTGGCTGTAATTGATACTATATTATGGATAAGGAGACTGACCCAGTGTATTAGTCTATTTTCACACTGCTGTAAAGATACACCCAAGACTGAGTAATTTATAAAGGAAAGAGGTTTAATTGACTCACAGTTCCGCAGGGCTGGGGAGGCCTCAGGAAACTTACAATCAAGGCAGAAGGAGAAGCAGGCACATCTTACATAGCAGCAGGCAAGAGAGAAAGTGAGCAAGAGCAGGGAAAACTGCCTCATAAATCCATCAGATCTGGTGAGAACTCACTCACTACCACAAGAACAGCATGGGGGAAACCTCCCGTGATCTTATCACCTCCCTCCCTCAACATGTGGGGATTAACAGGTCCCCCCCTCCACACGTGGGGATTACAATTTAAGATGAAATTTGGGTGGGGACACAGAGCCAAACCATATCACCCAGGAAGAAGATAAATAACTGGCCAAAGTCACTCAGCCAGCGAGTGGCAGGTCCAGAAATCAAAGGTAGGCAGTCAAACTCTAGAGCCTGCCTCCTAAAACATGATTCTATTTGACTGTTAACCACACGTGTGGTGGACACCGAGATGGGCCACCTAGATCTGCCTTCAAAGAACTTGTTGCCCAGCTACGGGAGTAGGGTCAGCAGACAGGCAGGTATATCTCCTTCAGGGTCTACACATGCAAAAAGACACTGCCCCAAGGTCACTTGAGCCTTGGGTTTTTGTATACAATACATTCAATAAATAAATTTTTTTTACTACATTCCAAGCACCTTCCTAGGAAAGAACACAGCAGACAGGGTCCCTGCCCTCAGGATTCTGGTGGCATTTCTTGGAGTAAGATCAGTGGTTCTTAATCTTGATTGTTCATGAGACTCACCCAAGAACTGACTTATGTTTTTGTTCATTTATTTTAACCATACTCTGATCCCACTGCAATTCAGTTGAATAAGAAAGGAGAAGCTGTGAACTGTAGGTCTAAGGACTTCTCAAATGTTTTCATGTATACGGAGTCACCCGGGGCTCTTATCAAAATGCAGATTCTGATTCAGTAGGTCTGGGGAGCTGCTGTTGCTGCTGGTTCCAAACCACACTGGATTAAAAAGAGGCGAGGAAGCAGAAGATAAGCACAGGTAAGGAGGTGTAGAGCCACCCACACATGACGTTCAATTATTTGATGTTTTTTGTATAACAGACACAGACTCTACAGGAGGAGGTTATCAGATTTAGAGAAACTTCTCAATTGGGCAAGGTGGCTCAAGCCTGTAATTCCAACACTCTAAGAGGCTTGACTGGTGGATTGCTTGAATCCAGGATTTTGAGACCAATCTGGGAAACATAGCCAGACCCCATTACTACAAAAAATAAAACCTTAGCTGGGTGTGGTGGTGCACACCTGTAGTCCTAGCTACTTGAGAGGCTAAGGCAAGAGGATCACTTGAGCCTGAGAGGTTGAGACTGCAATGAGCAGTGATCACACCAATGCAAACCAGCCAGGATTGGCAAGACTTTGTCTCAAAAAAGAGAAAAAGAAACTACTCAATACTCTTCTATCACTGTTGTTTCTTAAAGGATAAAAACAGGCATACACACACAAAAAAAGAACAATATAGAACACAAAGTCATTTCTCCTTATACATTTAAATGTTTAAAAAAAGCTTTGTATTACTTTTTGCATTTAGATGTTAATAATAAAGACTGTGTGTGTGTGTGTGTGTGTGTGTGTGTGTGTGTGTGTGTGTGTGTGGCAATTCTGATATATCAAGACTTTTCTTCTAAACAGTCATCTTCACAAGCAACTTTGACAATACACTTTCAATTCGCCAGGGTTGCCTGGGATGAAGTTTGCTGAGCCATTAAAAGGTGGGAAAGTCTTCTGCTGCTGTGTACATGAGAGAAAGCCACTGTTACGGCATGTGTCAGCTACCCATCAGTTGAGGCAGAGGAAGCAACTGGTTCATCATGGGGTCGGTAAGAAGGCCTCTAAACCTTAATTATCTGAGTGCCCCTCAGTTTCACTGGGCTTGTCATTGACTCCTGACAAGCTCAGAGGCAGACGAAAAGACAAACAGCACATCACCAACTGGTTAATTAGCAGTGAACACAAAGCAACCCAAATTACAAGCTTGAAAAGATGCCACCGAGTTCCTTTTCATACACTGCATTCAAACATCGTGGACAAGGGGAAATGGCGAGGTTTTCATGTTCCAAAAAGTATCTCAACTGCCCCCTGGGCTCTGCTTCAGAAATCAGGAAGCCAAATAATTCTCTTCTTCCCCAAAGAGTTACAGAGGACCTACTGTGTCCTGATCCCAAGGCTACGAAGGGGAATACAATGTGGTTGATTGAGTCATTCTTTCATGTATTCCTTCAACAAAGATATATTGTGGTCTCCTAATTCCTACTACATCCAGGTGCTGAGCTAGACACTAGGCACACAGTTATAAAAAAATAAAGTTATGTGGCCGGGCACAGTGGCTCATGCCTGTAATCCCAGCACTTTGGGAGGCCTAAGCGGGTGTCTCATCTGAGGTCGGGGGTTCGAGACCAGTCTGGCCAACATGGTGAAACCTCATCTGTACTAAAAATACAAAAAAATTAGCTGGGCATGGTGGTGCATGCCTGTAATCCCAGCTATTCGGATGGCTGAGGCAGAAGAATCACTCAAACCCGGGAGGCAGAGGTTGCAGCGAGCCAAGATTGTGCCATCGCACTAGCCTGGGCGACAGAATGAGGCTCTATTTCAAAAATAAATAAATAAACAAATAAATAAATATTTAAAAAAATAAAAATAAAGGCTGGTTTTTAACACACGCTACAGCATGGCTGAATCTTGAGGAGATTATGCTAAGTAAAATAAGGCAGACACAGAAAGACAAGTAGTGTATGATTCCACCCATACAAGATACCTAGCGCAGTCAAATTTGGAGACACAGAGAATTGAATGATGGTTGTCAGCCAGTGGAGGGGGAGGGGAAGGCAAAATTACTGTTTAGTGATTACGGAGTTTCCATTTGGGAAGATGAAAAGTTCTGAAGATATAATGATGACCTTCAGCACAAAACATGAATATACGTAATGCCACTGAACCATACACTTAAAAAGTATTAAAATGGTACATTTGATGTTCTGGGTATTTTGCCACAATTTTTTTTAAAGAAAGAAAATAAACAAAGGCATGATTCCTGTCCTCAGAGAAATTACAATCTAGTGGGAAGGTAGACATGAAATAAACTGAGAAATCAGCACATAACTAACACTGCATGGTACAATTGCTATAAAGAAAGGAAGGTCCCTCTCATTAGAATCAATGTTACTAATCTATCTAAATGCAAAAATAACCACCATATTATTTGCTTTATTTCATTTACAAATACGTCCCTTTACATATTGACCTCTCAAGTATGTTGAAGGTTTACAGAGAAAACATTCACTACCTACGAGGCCTACAGGGAGAGAATTTTCAAGATAAAGTGTTATGGGGTAGTGCCAATTGAAGATCAATCAGAAATTACAATAAGCATCTTGGTAATTACAACAAAAGCTAACAGAAAATATGATTTAACTCATAAAAGTTTACTATATACCCAGTCTTACATACACATATACCTATAAAATGATGTTATGAAAAAAATCCATATCAGGCTGCATGGTTTGCATATTTAATAGACACAGTTATTGCTTGTGAGCATAATCTTCCATATTTACTTGTCTAATATTCCCTCTCCTGCTGATTATTTGAGCATTGCTGTTTTTCAAAAGGTAAAAACAGCATGTCACTTCAATACTCACTGCTATTGCGCAAAGGATTTAAACTTTTGTGCCTTTGTTTAAAAAAAATTCTTAGCAAAAGCTTCTCATTAAAATGTAGAGAAGATAAGCATCCTCAAATTTAACTTGGAACTTGCATTGAAAAAAAAAAAAAAAAAAAACCTACACAAAGCCTTTGGATTGAACACTGTGCTTTTATCCTCTGACAATGTGGCAAACTTTCAACATTTCCGGGAATATTTTCCATCTCCTTTAAGCACCTGAAGGGCTTCTTGCGTGTCGGATTGGTTGGCAAGGAGGATGTGAGTAAAGAGAGAATAGCAGAAGAGGGAAAAAAGAGAAAGGATATCCTTTAGATTCACCTACCAAATAATCGCATCCTTTCACAGTGACTTTATCAGGTTGAGGGCAAAGAAAATACTGCCAGGATAATTAACAATTCTGGTTTTAAAAAGCCGAAGTTGATTATCTAAAGGGCAGGCTGCTCTTTAAATTAAAGATGATATCTGAGGCATTTACAGCAATGTAGTTATAGCCACAGATATTATACATAAATATATAGGTCAAGAGTCTACTCCCAATTGTCTAGAAGGGCCATCCAGGTGAAATAATTGAGTGGAGTGGGCTGGGTAGGGACGGGGGTGAACTAGCCGGCATGTTCTTAATGAAGTGGGCAGATGTTACTCAGCCAGATGCGGTCCCATATTGACAGAGCTTCTACATTTCAGAGAAAGGCAGAAATATTGATTTTCATGTAAAATCTCATGGTTTGTAAATACTGGCCCATAGAGAATTAATTTTTTAACACATATAATTTTATAATTGCTGTGTAAACCAAACAAAATGTATCTGCAGGTCGAATTTCCTGAGGACCACTAATGTTGACCTACGTCCTAGTTGACCCCAGTTCCTAAACATCGTAGTGGGAGAAGATTCAGCAATTCTCTGCTGAGCATCAGATTTCATAACCCTGGCCTTGGATGCCCTCGATGAAGTCAAAGAACAACCCTCCAGGCGGGAGAAGTGTGGGCTTCCGCAACTTGGCTTGGAAATATTCCAGAGAGCTCTACCTCCGCACCTCAGGCATGAGAGGCAGAAACTCTCAGGGCTTTACCTAAACATTCCTCCTTTTTCTCCTTCTCCTCCACCCACTAACACCCCTCCACCACCCAAACAGTATGCAAATTGTTCCCGGTGTGCTGTATGAAGACTTGGGTTCAGGAAGATGGAAGAGAACTAAAAACAAAATCTCCAGAGTTATCTTTGGCAAAAGAAATAAAGGTATTCCCTCTAGCTAGTTCTTGTCCCAGTTTCAGATAAAAAGATTCTTTTTTTTTTTTTTTTCACCAAAGAACTACCTAATGATGGAGGGTGAGGGAAAGATACCTGCCTTCCTACAAATAGGTTCTCTTTTTTTTTTTTTTTAACTTTTATTTTAGGTTCAGGATTACATTTGCAGGTTTGTTATATAGCTAAACTCATGTCACTGGGGTATGATGTACAGATTATGTCTTCACCCAGGTACTAAGCCTAGTACCCAATAGTTAGGGAGGTTGAGAGGAGGGAGCAAAACAAAACAAAAACAAAGGTTTTCCTTTGATAAGCCTAAATCTTCCAAACTCTGTTACTAGATTCTCAAACTGACAGGTTTCAGGGAGAATCTGCCCTTCGAATAGTTTTATTTGACTAGCACAGGTAGTTTTGCGTTTTTTTGGCTTCTAAATTTTTTTTTCTTTTTTGAGATGGGGGTCTCAGTCTGTTACCCAGGCTGGAGTGCAGTGGCATGATCTTGGACCACTGTAACCTCCACCTCCTGAGTTCCAGTGATCCTCTTGCCTCAGCCTCCTGAGTAGCTGGAATTACAAGCATGTGCCACCATACCTGGCTAATTTTTTTATTTTTAGTAGAGACAGGGTTTCACCTTGTTGGCCAGGCTGGTCTCAAACTCCTGGCCTCAAGTGATGCACTCTCCTCAGCTTCCCAAAGTGCTGGGATTACAAGCATGAGCCACTGTGCTCAGGCCTAAAATATTTTTAATTCTACCATGTCAGGGGTATGTACTCCGACTTGGCTAAATGGGCCACCACACCCATTTGTCTCAAACCCTAAGGAGGCACTACGTGTGTTATCTGCCTGGCTTCTGTAAGCATCTGAATTTGCTAACTCTCGACTTTCTTATCTTTTTTCCATTCCTCTATTTATTCCTTTTAAAAGAAACCAGCCTCTAAATGAATTCTACAAGCTAGGTACAATGCATCTGAACCAATCACACGGAACTAGAACTACCGTGTGTAGGACTGCAGTAAGCACTGATGATGCAATAGCGAATAAAGACACGGGCCAGCTACGAATGAGCTCAAGGTCATCATGGGAGAAATAAATTAGCAAAGAGATAGGCTTACTGCCAGGTAGAAGCTGCTCCAGTGTAGAGATGCTTGAGTGCTGGAGACATGGGCAAGAACTAGTTCTCACTGGATTTGTGGGGGCTGAGGCCTCTCATCTTCTTTGGAGGCTGTTGCATGGTCATTCTGGATCTACTTATTTGTTTTTAACTGATTGGGATGATAACCAGGCTTGAATGAAGGAAGTGTCATGCCATTTGAGAGGGGTGTGTAGTTCCCCATGTGCTTTGGCCAATGGAATGTAAGCAGATACGTACAGGCAGAAGTCGGCAAAGAAGGAAGTACTGGGGCAGGGTTAAGCTGAGTCATAACCATCCTGTATTTCTGGTTTCCTAAAAATGAATGTTTGTTATTGTAAGCCACTGAAATTCGAGGGTCATTTGTTATGCAGCAAAGCTAATTAATGCAGTAGCACAGTGTACTGACAACCACTGTTTTGTTAAGGAAGAAAAATGTTGACAATTTTCTGTTCAAATAACATCTGCACATCAGCGACCCACTTAGCAAAACTAAGAGGTATAGTTGACAATATAAATTGAAAAAGGTGATACAATGGGAGAGCCAATACTGAGCTCTTTTTTTTTCCTCTGAAAATACGTCCACCTCCACTGATTTTGCCCTTCAGTAAATGGTAGCTCTGTCCTGCTTGTGGTTCAGGCCATAAACACTATCTCATTCTTGATTTTTCTTTCTCTCACACCTCACACCCAAATCAACAAGTGAATTCTGTTGACTCGACTGTTGAAATATATCATACATCTGGCCCCTTCTCACCAACTTCACTGCCAGGACTCTGACACCAGCCACCATGATATTTGCCTGAATCACCGAATCATCACTGGCCTCCCAACTTCCTGCTTCCACTCTTCCCCAACAGTCTACCTTTTAACAAGCATCCAGATTCGTGGTAATACAACTAAACTTATAAGATGACCCTCTTTTCTTCAACACCTTCCATTGACTCTCATCTCACTCAGAGTAAAAGCCGAAGACCTCACCACAGCCCACCTAGTCTCATATTCTCTCCCATGTTCACCTGAATCCAGCCACTGATATCCTTGCTGTTTCTCCATCACGCCATACTTATGCCCACTTTGAAAGTTTTCATTTGCTACTTGTTATATCTGGACTGCTCTGCAAGGGAAACGTGTTGGCTTGCTTTCATTTCCTTCATTTCTTGGCTCAAATAGCTCCTTATCAATGATATCTTTCCTGAAATTCTTGTGCAAAAGAGCAGCCCTTTCCCCACTATCTCCCCTCCTGCCTTCTTTTCCCTTGTTTGTCTCTCTCCATAGTACTTCTCACAATCTGATAAACTATACAGTTAGTTCTTCCCTGATTCCTTCTACTGGAGATAAGCCTCATGAGAATACAAATTTTATTTTGCTTATCCTCACCATCTACCAAGTGCCAGGCACATTACAGGTACTCAAAATATATTTAATGGACAAATATTGGAATCAGGCAAATCTACATTTGAATTCTAGCTCTATTGGCTGTGTGACCCTGGACAAACCACATTACCTCTCTGAACTTCTATTTAATCATCTGCTAAATGTGATTAACAATCGCCTCCTTTCAAGGCTTTTGCAAGGTATGGAGGTAATGTCTTTTCAGTGCTCACATTGATATGTGGTGGCTGTTATTAGAGACACTGCTTATTTCCCATCTCTCTGACATCCTTGTTCATCCTGCTCCACCAGCCCACGTTGGTCTGCCCGCACCAAGCTCGCTTCCACCTGGCCTTTGCACCCGCTGCTCCATCATCCCCGGATCTCTGTATCATCGGTTTCTTCTCAGCACTCAAACTCCCACTCTGATGAGATGTCCTTACAGATGACATCCCAGCCACGCTGCCTCAAGTTTCCACCAGTCACACTCCATCACGTCATCGGTCTCTTTCCTCCATAGACTTATCGCCTTGTTAGTCATTCGCTTGCTTGCCCTTTGCATAGCTACCCTAACTAGAAGACAAACTCCAGGAGGAGCAAGCTCATCTGTCATGTTCGCCAACACTTCTGCAATACCTGGCACACAATACCCGCTAAGCAAAGATAAGAGGTACTGATGACAATATAAATAGAGAAAAGGGATAAAATGGGAGGGCCAATACCGAGCTCCTCAAGTAAATATCTCTTGAATAAACAAAAAACTTAATGGAGAAAATGTACCCAGCAAATAATGTATATGCATAATAATCTGTTTTATGACTATCATAGTGAAATCCTAGTACCATATGGGGTGAGAATCAGGTGATGTTGTGGGAAGAGGGAACAGCAGAATGGCAACAAAATGTTGAAGGACTCTGCCTCCAAGGGATTTGGAAAGCATTTTATTTAAAAAAAAAAAAAAGATAAAGTAAGAGTGTAAAGTATTTACTAAAATAGAAAATCATCAGTCACACCCAGATGACACCAAAGACCTAAGAAAGTGAGGAACCTTTGGCCAGAATCACCACTCTAGTTTTTGCAAATAGCAGACTGCACTGCAAAGAGGAAGCAAAGAAACCTTGCTTAATTCATGTTAGAGCAGACACATTTAAATACAGAGGGTTGGGAAATAATTATGACTAGATAACTCAGGCCCAGGTCATCTTCATTTCAGTCCTAAATGGAGACAGTTTTGCCCTTTGGGCATAGAGACTGAAAGGCCTCCTCCCCTTTGGAATTAAAAACATCGCTCTAAAAAAGGTCAAGATTCAGTTTTCGGAGATTTGCCAGTGCAACTGGGAACCAGACAACAACAAAAAATTAAAATACTACTTTCACTTCTGGAACCACTTGACACATCTGTAAGTGTCTAAATGTAGCCTGTATCATGGACTAACCCACTGATGAGATCGTAAAAGTTTTGTGAGCGGATACAGCCAAACTCCATCTCCCAGGATTCAAGGAAATCCTTTTGTTTTCTAAAGTCATCTCAAAGATGTTATTTATCATCCGTTGGGAGAATGAATATTGAAGCATCAGTGTTTTGCTTTCGGTCAGCTGTACAAGTCTACAAAGAGGATGCTAATCAAACTGGCGAGTATCTTGTCTTCACACTTCTTCAAATTAAGACAGATATTGAGGTGAATTTCCCATCCAGAACAAGAGATGAAAATTCATTTCTTTCTACTCCTTTAGTGTTTCCTATAATTCATGCTGATCACAGCGTATAGGCAGCAAGAAATGCCTGTAAAAAGGGCTTTTAAACTCTTAGTTGTTTGCAGAATATTAGTAACACTATAAAAAGTTTATGTTAATTAATGCTGCATTTTAATAGATTTCCTGGAAGTTTGTAACTGTGTACTATAAAGGCTTTCAAGATAATGTATTATACAGTGGTTATCATAAACTCCAAAGCAGTTCAAATATTCCTTTTATGTCTCAATAACTTTCCCCCAAAAGTTACAGTATTTAAAAGATTCAAATGCAGAATAAAAAGAAAAAAAATTTTTCCACCAGGGGATATTTTAAATTTTTATAGCTCTCATCATGATCAATCTAATTTCTCGGCAACACTGTACTTATGCTTGCTTGTAAGCAAAAAGCCATCTGTACATCCTATCGGTTATATTGGGATAGACTGTCCTCTATAAAGTACAGGGCAGGTTTTACAGAGGGTAGCCAGTTCAGATAACTCACAACTTTCATATGCCTCTGGACCAAGCCTCTTTATAGATGAACATCCTTTATCATTGTTTATTTCTCTAAGTTAGGCAAAAAGAAGCATTTGTAGTTCAAAGAAGCCCGTTTTTCATATTCAGCAGACAGATTAAAGGGAGAGTTTGATTGTGAGAGTTTCAAGAGAGATAGCATCCAAATTCAACTTCAACATTTGGTTTTAGGATGTTAAACTTAAACCCCAAAATGCAAGATCTCTGGGGATGTTTTTGGCAAAATAAACGCTTGGTTTCTCTTCTGTCCTAAAGGTTTTCAACATCCCATTCCAATATGAATCACCATTCCACAGGAAGGTAAACAATATTTTCTTGTAACTTTAAAGAAGGAAAACAACAAGTATCACCAAAAATAGAATTTTTTAAAAATGCAAATGACTTAAATTGTGACTACAAGTGAAAAACTTAAAGACCAGAAAGCTGAAATTACACAAATTAGGTTCAATTTCAGTCTTTTGATATGGCCAGTAAATCACAAACACAGCCACCCGTAAATCCAGCTGTACTCTCTAAAAAATACACAATAGTAATACACTCACAAATATCTCACCTTTCTCCTGCCAAATTATACATACAGTATTATGGGTGCTTTGCGGCTCTCAACTATGGTCTTGGAAGCTATGTATCTCTTACTTTCTCCGTTCCCTAAGTCCCAGTTATAAAACATTTGTCATTTGGGTTCTATATCCGACAGCATCTGCATTATATTACGTTTAATCTTAACTCCAAGAAAAAAAAATACGTTTCCTGAACTTCTGAGCACTTATTATGATTTTTCCTTCAGAATTCTAAGCCCTCACGGTGACCTTAATTGAAGACTTTACTAGAATCCAAAATGAACAAACTATATATGTTTATGTATGTGTGTAGTGTATGTGTGTGCACATTCACTTTGCTAGTTAACAGAGACCAAACGTGAATAATTCAAGGTTGCAAATATCTAAGAGAGTTAACAGCTGCCAAAACTCAAGTAACTTACCTGAGAATTGCAATCATCAGTGGTAAGGTAACCAACCATCCCAATTCACCCAGGACCAAAGGATTTCTGAGATGTGAGCTTTTAAGTGCTGCTGCCAATACAGTCTTGGTCAAACTGGTATGGTCGGTCACTCTGAAAGCTGCGCAATGAAATGAGCAACAGAGATGTTTTAAAAGGAGAAAAACTCCAAGTTGCCTTAGCGTCTATAATCCTACAAGGAAAAAAATATATATGCTTTGCTATTATTAATCCTGTATTGTGATCATCCTGAAATGCTTCTTTGCACCACAAACTTTCTCAGGCCATTCAGTTCTCTCTCCTTCCCTTTCTTTCTCTCTGCCTCCTCTCTTTCTCTTTCTGCATTTCTTTCAAAGTCCAATTTTACAAATACCATTTTGAATCCATACCTCAGAGACTTCACTTCCATGTTTGCCAACAAGAATCTTCTCTCCTCGTCCCCAAGGGCCACCCCCATTCCCCAATAATGTAAATACAATTAGTTGATTGAAAGCACATTTCATGTTTTGTTTCTCTCCTAAGTGTCTTGGTTACGAGGTCCACACTGTGTGAGGCATTCATGCCTGGTCCTCAAGGAAGAGCCAAGAGATGGAAGGGAAATACAGCCTGAGGAAAAAGTCTATAAAGATTTCTCGCTTTCCTAATCCCTTCTCTCTAATGTTTCTTTGTAAATTTGTCAGATGGGAATGAAATTGCCTCATAACTCTCCAGACGTGAAGAGCATCTCTGAAGAAAATTACGTACTTGTCAAAGCAAGGGGGAATTTATGTTGGTGTTCCTGAGATGTGATTTTATTCCGTCTATTTCCTTTGTGCACATCAGAGCAACTAGAGAGACAAAAAACAACGAGTTTATGGATATTTTTTTCACTCTGGTGCATTTTTTGCTTCTGTTTTTCCCTTTTGTTTTCTTATTCCCCCCTCCTTTCATCTATGTTTATTGCCAGTGACAGTAAACTTCCATACAACAATGCTGTGATGAGAGTAGCAATGATTTCTACCAGGATACGGCAGTTCAAACAAGCACAAAGATGATTTCCCCGTGGACAATTCCAGAAGGTGTGGGTTACATTTTTGAGTCCTACCCGATACTGGCCAGGGACGATTTGGGTACAAAAGTCTTGTTAATGTTCCTTCCAGGCAGTGGCATGCTTCCTGAAATTAAATTCTTTTCCCCAGGTTGCCTTTATGGCTTGCACTTCCTGCATTTTGTTTTCTGAATTTAGAAGCTGCAGAATCTTGTTTGCTTGGTAGGTTCACTGTAAATGATACAGGAAAACTAGCAGAAAATTTGGAGACAGCCATGCCTGGGTTCAAATCCCAGCTCTCTGCCCACCTGGCTGGGCAGGATGGGCAACTTTTCTAAGCTTCACTTTTGCCCACTTCATGTCACTATTTTAAGGATGAGATGAGAGAGCTTCCAAACTGAAAAGCTATATAGCTCTGCAGTTAGGAGCCGGGATTCTTGAATCACCAAGGAGTTTCAAGGTCAGCTGGCTGTCCCCTCTCCTCTACTTCCAAGCCACATGACATTGGCAAATTAATCAACCTCTCTGTTGCCTCAATTTCCTAATCTGTAAAGTGGGGACGGTAATAACACTGCTTGGTAGAGTTCTGATGAGGATCCCATGAGTCAATGAGGCACGTGGGAATCTGCTTAGCATTTTATGGCTGTTTGCTATTTCATTATAACATATGCCAAGCATCTGGCACCAAGAATCCATTCAATAAATATTTTCCTTGTCCTCCTTTCCATAAGCTCTTTCCTTGAAAGCCTGTTATACTCCCTGTGTTTCTGCGACATCCTACACAAGGCCCATCTCGCCACAGGTGTTCCAAAATGAAGAATTAATTAATGTCCAGATGCCTTGTTATTGATGATATTCTATATATTTGGTTCATTTCCCTCATGCTTTGCAGTACTTTTTAAATATTGAAGAAAATGAAGAAAACGTTTTTCTTTTAATGTTTAAGCTCATCAAAAAATGATTCATTGAAATTTTTAAATAAAATGAATTAGGGAAAGGAGAGGACAAAACACACACACACACACACACACACATACACACACACAGCCTGCTCTTAAACAAGCCAACCTTCTACAAGGCAACCAAAAGTGCTATTTTGAATTTTTCTGGAAGATGATTCTCACTAAATGAAAAAATAAGACAAATGTTGATGGGTGGGTCTAGATGGATGGTAAGATTTTTCCAGAGGGGTTCATGAGGAAGCATTAATTGGGAATCAGGACAACTGTACTAACTTCATCGATGTAAGTCATGGCTAAGGAACCCCAGAGCTGAGATGACGAGCTGTGAGAACTTCCCCAGAATGACCCATTCCATGGGAGAGCAGTAATGTGCCTTCTCCTCCACCTCCAAAGAAGCTCTGTCTGTGGCACATCTGAAATTCAACTGGAACGCAGAGGTTAAAAACAACCCAAGAGAAAGTTCTCACTGCATCCCAGACCTTACCCCCTGGAGAATCTCACAAATCAGTTATCATCATTGCACATGCTTTAATTAAGCTGACATGAATAAACTTCAGAAATTTCAGGATGCAGTAAGCATGGTTAAGTGCCATAGGGAATAGTCCTAGGCCTTCTAAATGCCAACATAATAGGAAAGTGGGTCTCCCAAAGATTGGGATGCAAAAGCAATGTTGTTTTCCTTTGGTGAGATAATGTTCAACCATTAATTATAAGGTTCAGGGAAGACCTGCCTTCCCCCCAAGACTATTTCCTCAGTCGTCCTGATCAGAACATACATTGTTTATTACTCCCTCTTTTACCAGCCCCCAAATATCATTACAATGTCTGTGCCATGATATATGTATGGTTGTTACCCTTTTAATGGATAAAAAAAGATTTAAGTACTTCATTCTGTTGCATTTTGACAGCTGTTAGCCATCATTTTTCCATTCACCTGCATTTAGCAATCCCATAAAGGAAGGCAATCTCGGAAGGAACATGAGCCGGGCACTGCAAGGTGATAATTCTGTATCACTCTGGCCTATAAATACCTGCCAAGCTTTGTGCTGAGTCAGCAGTCTGTGACGGAGCGGCAGCGGTGCCCTTTTATCTATGTGAGTGTCTCACAGCAATTGGACCACCAGCCCCTGCAGTGAAAATCCATAGTATTGATCAGGCCATTTCTCCACTGTAATTCTTTTGTAGGAAATCCCTGATGACAAATTTTATCTGCACCACTTTTTGATCGCTGGTTTGATGTAAAGGATCTCTAAGGGCAGAGTTAAGCGCTGGGCCGTTCCACGTTATCAAGCAGCCGTTTTATTTACTGAAACTACAATTGTGGTCACGTGCACACACAAAAAAAGGAAGAGAGACAGAGGGTACCAGGAGAAAAAAAAATAGAACCAAATAATATTTCAAAGGGAACAGAAGGCAAAAGGGGGATAAGAAAATATTGCATCAGCTATTTTACTGGTTATCAAAGGCTGGCCCACATTTGTAATCGCATAAAGAAGGAAAATGGTGTTTGGAAAATAATGCTGAGATGACGTAGGGTTGTCTATTGAAATTTAGTTGGGTCTATTTTTCTCCCCACGCTGCCCCTAGACTTCTCATCTCCCAGACTTGCTAAACTTCCTTAGTCTATGGCCCCAATATGTTAGGAGAATCTCTTTATCTGATGGTGTTTATCAGAGATTAGGATCAGGTGCGAATCTGAAGTCCAGGTGAACTTCTGTAGAATATCCAAACCGTCAACAAAAGAAGGGAAAGGTTACATAAAAACCTGTATCCTTACAAAAGTGCTGGTCTTGCTGTTTCTGGGCACAAATGCAAAACGAAAAGAAAAGAAAATGTCCCTCCATGGAATCCATAGACTGATTCTTCCCCAGCTAAAGACCCAGGACAAGTTCTTTGAACCCCCAGGTGCTCAGAGTGCTGAGGAAAAGCTCTTCTCTTGGCTGAGGTGAGCCACACGTTGCTACCTGCTGTAGCTGGGTTTCTCAGCCTCAGCACTGGGAATATTTGGGGCTGGAAAATCCTTTGTTGCAGGAACCGTCTTGTGCACTGTAGGATGTTTAGCAGCGTCCCCAGCATCTACCACTAGATGCCAGTAGCACTCTCATCCCCCAGTTGTAACAACCAAAAATGTCCCCCAGGCATTGCCATGTGTCCCCTAGAGACAGGGGCAAAATCACCCCATGGTGAGAAACAGCACTTGTCAAGGCTAGGGAGTGGAAATGAGGAGAGAGAGAGAGAGGTGTTCACAAAGCGAGAGATGCCTTGAGCCTTCCCATTCGGTTACACACCAACAGGAGTGAAACGAATCATCATTTGCACCATAAACCAAAGAATGGCTAAGCAAATGTCTCCATTTCAAGAGCTGCAAGCTGGATTCTCTTAGCCCAAATTCTGCCTACAAAAAAAGTTTTATTTGGCCAACAACTTTGGGAATTGGATTTCAGCCCTTTTGGTGGGACCTCCAGCCTGCAGCTCTGGGGACACATTGCCACCCCAGTAACTTAAAACTGACTCACACAATTAAGTTACTGCAGCCCTTAAAACCTATGTATGCCTAGTGTTCCATTATTGGAACGCTAAACTTGTGGGAGTTATTTATATCTTACTGCTCAAGGTCATCGCCAAGGTCTGATTTTTCACACACAAAAAAATGTGCAACCTCCAGCATAAATGGGTTAAGGCGTGTGTGGCCTACTCCATTCTCATGGTGATATTTCTAGTACAGTGGTTCTCAAGTGGGAGTGAGTCTGCCGCCCAGAAAATGTCTAACAACGTGTGGAGATGATTTTGGTTGACACAACTATGGCAAGGAGGTGGGGGCAGAGGGGATGTGCTACTGGCATCTGGTAGGTGGTGGTCAGGGATGCTGTTGAACATCCTACAATGCACAGGACGGCCCCCACTACAAAGAAGTACTCCATAGTGCTGAGGTGGAGAGATGCTGCTTGAGCTGATCCTGATCTGCCTGCTAAGATTTGTGTTTCCATCTGATAGAAGCCAGAAAGAGAATCTTCAGTCCATACACACAGCCACCATGCTAATGGTATCTACCTCTCTCTTTCATCAAGCAGGGACATGGGTGGCTCTTAAAAGCAGCTGCCCTCCTTGGCAGGGCCCCTCAGTGTGAGGTAGGAAAACATCACCATCCTTCATGCCCTGGCCCTAAGAGATGCTACTTCAATGGGAATGTTCTCAGACCTGGTTCCCTATCTGAAAGCAGCAGCAAGAGAATGTAGAAAGCTCCGCCTTCTTCTAACTTCATGTCCACGCACGAGCATTTGTTCAGGGGACTCAATGGCGCTGAGATAGTGTTACATGATTTGATTCCTTCCCCCAGTTTCATCATGGAAAGGCCGCCAGATTTCAGGGAAGTTTATTAAATAGCTTAAAACTGCACTGCAGTGATGATATACAGTGCTGCTTATGGAAGATAACCTCTGCTGGTATTTTTATATGTGATCCCAAGGTCCTCAATGCTGATGTCTACAGAGGTTAAGTGGAAGTCACAGGCCAATGAAGCTGTAAGGTATAGGCAGAGGGGCAGGGTTGGAAGAGGTAGACGGAGAAATAAAGGAAGCTTGGTTACATCTGAGTTTCAGGTAAACAAATGATTTTTAGCATATGTCTCATAATTTCAGAAAAACAATAAATCAATCTTTTAGTATAAGTATATCCCAAATATTGCATGGGATATACTTATGCTAAAAACCATTATCTGACATTCAAATTTATCCAGATGTCATATCTTTTCTATTTGCTAACTCTGGCAACCCTAGTTTAGGGTAAACGGGAGAGAACTTCCATCTTCTGGTTTGCAGATTTGACCAAATGTTACCACTAGGGAAGACACAGCTAGCCCCAGGTTTGCCAGGTCTTCTGATTTTTGTAAGGGAAAAAAAATCAGATTTTTTACATGAAATCTAGTGATTTTAGAATGTTGGCAACTAGTTTAAAAAAAAAAAAATCTAACAATGCCAAATGGAGTAAAGCAAGCAGGTCTGCAGGCTGCCTTCAGCTCGGGGGCAGGCTCACAGAGCAGCAGTAGAACAGGGAACATTTACTGAGTCTCTATACAAGCCAGACACTGTTCTAAGGGACTCGCTAAGTCCTCTCATCCACTGGGAGGCATAAATGGTTATCATCATCTCCATGCAGTACATCAGGAAAGTGAGGTCCAGAGAGTGGAATCATTTTGACAAAGGTCCCACAGTTAGGAAGTGGCATGGTTGGGGTTTAAAACTAAGCAGTCTTTGCCAGAGTCTGTTTTTGGGCCCATCATACTGAACCTTTTCAGAAGAAAGTTTCCCATAGGGCATAATAATTATAATAAATTATAATAAAGGTGGTTCTGAGTTTCTCCTTCCAGACACCAATTACGTCCTCCCCACGGCCTGAACGGAGTAACAGTACTGTGCATAGCCAGCTCGGAGCCTAAGGCTAAAGGAAAAACTCAGTAATACTGACCCTGCCTTTATTTAAAACGTTGATATTGTCTTCTTCATGGATTTGGAGATTTTAATATTAATTTAATTTTTAATGTTATACTATTATATGCTAATAATGAAGATTTTTTTGGGTGCCCTCTTAAATTTTTGGTCCAAGGTGAATGATTCACTTATGTCACCTGTCTCTCTTACAGAATAGCATTTCCATGTTTCTGGATAGCTTTTCAGATTTTTGAAGTTTCATGAGGGAAAGTTTTTTCACACTCGAAGGTATCCATTGCCTCTTTATTCAAAACAGTGAATAAACTAGCAATAACCACAATGCTCAGCAGAGGGGAGTTGGTTAAGTAAATTACAATATACCTATATGAAGAAATAGTAAACCATTAAGAGGATACTTACAAAGAGGTTTTAAAATCATACTTAAATAATAAATTGAAAAAAGCAAGAGAATAAAATTATATTTGAAACATGATCTTAAAAATGCTTTAACAAATAGAAGAAAAAAAAATGAAAACACTGGAGGAAAATACCATAGAAGGTGGCAGCTTTTTTTTCTCTGAGGGACAGTACAGGTGATTGTTTTTCTTTTTTTTTTTTTTTTTTGAGACTGAGTCTCACTCTGTTGCCCAGGCTGGAGTGCAGTGGTGTGGTCTCGGCTCACTGCAACCTCCGCCTCCCAGGTTCAAGTGATTCTCTTCCTCAGCCTCCCGAGTAGCTGGGATTACAGGCGCCCGCCACGCCTGACAAATTGTTGTAATTTTAGTACAGACATGGGTCTCACCATGTTGACCAGGCTGGTCTCGAACTCTTGACCCCTTGCTCCACCCGCCTTAGTCTCCCAAAGTGCTGGGATTACAGGTATGTGCCACTGCACCCAGCCGATTGTTTTTTCTTTCTTCTTAAAGGTAGAGTAATATCCTAAAAAAGCTGAACATGAGTTTTGGAATCAGGCATGTCTGTGTTTAAAATCTTACTACAGTATCCACTTTGGGCAAGCTGCTTAATTTCTACCTGCTTAAAACTAGCTACCTCAAAGATTTGTTAGGAGTCCTTAAAATTAGGTGACTGGGTGAGTGCCTGTGTTTGTGTGTGTGTGTGTTACGTAGATGGACACAAGCATGCTCATATTTAATAATTCGCACATTTCTGAGTAAAAGTGATGCTCAATAAGTGATGCTCAAACATTATACGTTTCATTAGTTGCCAAATTTTGATGAAAAACCAATATAAGTATTAGAATCAGAAGAAAATAAACCGCAGAAAAGACTTTGAAAGCCCCTAACAAAAAGCAAATCCCCTTGGTAGAGTTAGCTATCACTGGGCATTTCCCAGGATGCATATTCCATGGGAAATGGACACATTTGAGATGCCTGTGGAGACGGATGAAGAGAAGGATGCAAGGATGGGGGGATTCCAGGACCAGAATGTGGGAATAGCCTTGCCCATATTCCATTCAGAAATCTAATCATGTTTCAACTGAGAATCCTATGTTTTCTTACAATGATCAATATATGAAAAATGTTGACTGAGGTTGGGCTCCCCTAATTGAAATCCACATTGGTTTATGTGATTAAACACACTGTCATTTCTTGTCTATACTGACAATTATGCCAACAGGAAGCCTCAGTTCAAAGACTAACACTAATAATCAACAGACTCAACAGATTAGGGCAAGAATTCGCAAACGTTTCTGTAAAGTGCCAGAGTGTAAATATTTTTGGCTTTGTAGGCCACACAGTCCATTTTGCAACTACTCAACATAGCACAAAACCAGCCACAAAAGCATGCTTATAGAAATAAGTGAACATGACTGTGTTCCAATAAAACTTTATTTATAAACAGACGTGGCAGGCCAGATTTGGCCCATGGTTCATAATGTACCAACCCTAGAACACAGAGGGTTGCAAATTCAAGGGCCAGGAAAGTAATATGAGTTAATGAAGTGAGTTTTGAATATTGCAATACTCCATTGTCAGCACTATATTTCAAACACTGCATCCAGATGAACGACTTTAATTTTCACAGTGGTTGGCTAAAACCAAGTAGCTTCCCCCCCACTTTCTGGACCCTGAATTTGCCTTATACAGCTGGAAGGAGAGGCTATGATGCACTGCAGAGCACAGGCCCTCTCTAAGAAGGTGGCTTTTAATCACTTGCCTAATTAAAAAGAAAAAAGAATCTAGATTTTTCTGCTTCATATGTAAAATGCTGGCAATACGTTCTTTTTTAAAAAAAAATGGAGAGGATAAAAAAAACCATATGTGTGATTCAGGGTTTCTCACTCTTGGAAATTCTGATGTTTTGGGCTGGATTATTCTTCACTCTGGAGTCGGGGACAGGCGCTGATCCTCCCCATAAGTTGTGATGACCAAAAATGTCTTCAAACACTTTTGAATGTCCCCTAGGAGGCAAAGTCACCTCCTGTTGAGAAACACAGCTAGAGTTGTTGGAAACTTTGATAATTATTCATCTCTGCTTGGTCTACATCTCTCAGTATTTGCCTACACACATCCTTTATTTTTAAAATATATTTTGCTTGGCTTTTCCTTCATTCTCTTTTTGAAGAGAAAGAAAATAAGAAAAGAGTGGAAAGAACAACCAAAAAAAGAAGACAACATTGAGAGACATTTAGAAGATATGAAAAAAACCAGAGGTGGGCCAAATGACAATGGAAAATGAAGATTCAGGGGGAAAACGAGAAATCGGATGTTAAACACACTAATCTCAACATATAAAACCCAAGTGATCATAAGGAGAAAACCATCCTAGAGAGTGAAACTGATTTTTTTCTTTAAAACAATTCCAAGACCCTCATGTTTAACTTGGACACACATTCTTCATGTAGTGATTCATAACTAATGAAATTGGGAACAACCAGTATTCAGATACTGCCTTTATGAGGTTTCAGACAAATGCTATAGATCATTCTCTATTCATTCGTCTTTATATCAATCACAAATTCATTTCTGCACTCAAAATGTTTTTACTTTCCTTGGGAACATTCATAATATTTGTGTGATATCAGTGTTGCTCTTATATTGCAATACTCTGTTTCAACACGGTATTTCAAACACTGCATCCAGATGAACTACTTTAATTTTCACAATGGTTGGCTAAAACCAAGTAACTCTCCCCCTCTTTCTGGACCCTGAAATATGTCTCATAAACCAAAGCTTTTCAGTTATCACCATGAAAACTAAATTCTTTCAAGATGTAACTTATAGTCTGCTTTGTTGGTGTAGAAGAAGAAATCCTAATAGACAAATGGATGCATTCGAATGGAGGAGGGAAGTATTTTGATATAAGTGAGATGTGTTTAATTCCTGGTAATTTATTCCCACCTCATGGTGGGAATCTTCTGCATTCAGACTAGAGATTGGTGTATCCTTCCCCAGCTAGGTTTATTGCAGAGGAGCTGAAGGACAAAAGTGTCAAAGTTTCAGCTTTTGAGTTTCAAAGCCAAGATCCAAGAAAAATTTTTTAAATATATAACCCAGATGCAGTAACTCACACCTATAATTCCAGCATTTTGGGAGGTGGAGGTGGGAGGATTGCTTGAGGCCAGGAGTTTGGGACCAGCCTGGGCAACATAGCAAGATTCCATCTCTACAAAAATAAAATAAGATAAATAATATGGTTTGGCTCTGTGTCCCCAAGCAAATCTCATCTCAAATTGTAATCCCCACCTGTTGAGGGAGGGAGGTGACTGGATCGTGAGAGCGGTTCCCCCATGCTGTTCTCATGATAGTGAGTTCTCAAGAGATCTGATGGCTTTACAAGGTGCTTTCCCCCACTCTTGCTCAGCACTTCTCCTTGCTGCCGTCATGTGAAGAAGGACGTGTTTGCTTCCCCTTCCACCATGATTGCAAGTTTCCTGAGGCCTCCCCAGTCATGCGGAACTGTGAGGCAATTAAACCTCTTTCCTTTATAAATTACCCAGTCTCAGGCATTTCTTTATAGCAATGTGAAAACAGACTAATACGACAAATAAGCTGGGCATGGTGGTATGTGCCTGTAGTCCGAGCTACTTGGGAGGATGAGGCGGGAAGATTGCTTGAGCCCAAAATTTTGAGGTTTTATATATATATATGAACATAGATAAGGAAGAGCAAGACTTCTCCCCATCCAATAAGAGACTGGGAGAGGAAGAGGCAAAGCAAGTAGATTTAGATGCTAGTGGAACTGTAGGTCCCTGGAATGCCAGGAACGGGTCCCTGAATGTTAGGCCCCCATCTACACAGACATACTCACAGAACTTACACACATACATATGCTGAACAGCCCCCAAACAAAGGGGAGTGATAGAAACCCCAGAGAATTTCGAAGAATACAAAAGGAAAGCGTGCTGGAACTTGCTCCCTGGGTGGAACTCAAAGAGGTGATGAGGTTTGTGGGCATGTTCTTAGTTATAGAACTGGGCCTGGGGAAGTTCCCAATACATAGGCTTGTCCAGACCAGTGTGCCCAGAGTGGCCTTTTTCTCTCTTTCTCTATGTGGTCAGAAATAATGCAACATGACCAAGAGAGCAGGTAGATGGACTGGGTCAGGACATGCAGAATGCAGGGCCATACATGTGAAATGTGCAGTCAGAGAGCCAGTAGCAATATTCAAGACCGCCCTCCACTGGCAGCCAGTATACACGATGGACATTCAAGTCACTGCTGTTCCTGTCCCAGTAGTAGTCCTACCTATACCCCTTTAGAACATGCATGCCTTTCCATGGTGTTATGAGCCGAACTGTGTTCCCCCAAAATTCACATGTTGAAACCCTAGCCCCTAGTACCTCAGAATGTGACTATATTTAGAGATAGGGTCTTTTAAAAATGATTACGTTAAAATGAAATTCTTAGAGTGGGCCCTAATCCAGTTTGACCGTTAGACTTATCAGAAAAAGAAATTATTTGGGAGTTTTTTGGAAATTTCTTTTTTCTTAAATTTTATTTTATTTTAGGTTCTGGGGCATGTGTGCAGGTTTGTTACATACGTAATTTGCATGTCACAGGTGTTTGGTGTACATATTGTTTCATCACCCAGTTTTTTGATCCTCTCCCTTCTCCCATCCTCCACCCTCAAGTAGGCCCCAGTGTCTGTTGTTCCCTCCTTTGGGCCCATATGTACTCCATGTTTAGCTCCCTCTTATAAGTGAGAACATGTGGTATTTTGTTTTCTGTTCCTATGTTAGTGTGCTTGGGATGATAGCCTCCAGCTCTATCCATGTTACTGCAAAAAACATGATCTCGTCCTTTTTTACAGCTGCATAGTATTCCATGGTGTGTATATATATATATATACATACACACCACCTTTTCTTTATTCCGTCTACTGTTGATGGGTATTTAGGTTGAGTTCATGTCTTTGTTACGGTGAATAGTGCTGCAATAAACATACACATGTGTTTGTCTTTATGGCAGAACAATTTATATTCCTTTAGGTATATACCCAGTAATGGGATTGCTAAGTCGAATGATAATTCTACTTTGAGTTTTTTAAAAAATTGCCAAAATGCTTTCCACAGTGGCTAAACTAATTTCCACTTTCACCAGCAGTGTATAAGCATTCTCTCTTCTCCACAACCTCACCAGTATCTGTTATTTTTTGACATTTTCATAATAGCCAGACTGGTGTGAGATATTATCTCATTATGGTTTTGAACTGCATTTCCCTTATGATTAGTGATGTTGAGCAATTAAGAAAAAGAAATATGGAGATACAGAGAGAAACCAGGCTATGGTGCACGCACAGACAAAAGACCATATGAGGACACAGGGAAAAGGCAGCCATCTGCCAGCCAAGGAGAGAGGCCTCAGAGGAAACCAGAGCTGGTAACACCTTGATCTTGGACTTCTAGCCTCCAGAACTATGAGAAAATAAATTTCTGTTGTTTAAACCCCCTGTCTCTGGTATTTGATTCTGGCAGCCCTAGCAAACTAATACACTAGGAGGAAGAAGAATGTGAAGCAGGGAAGACCCTTAGTTAACTGAGAAAAGTTGGTGTAACAGTCAGGATAAGCTAGGCTATGCTGTGGTAACAAACAGTTCCAAACTTTAATGGCTGGAAATGAAGGCTTATTCTTGTTCATTAAAAGCCAACTCCAGGCCCAGAAAACTCTCTGGGGAATCTGTCATTCATGTGGTAGCACAGCATCTGAGGCTACTTCAGTTTGGAGGTATTTGTCTGTCAATACATCCTTCCACAACCGAAGGTAAAGGAAGAAAGAAAACGGACAATTGCATACAAACTCTTCAATGCTTCCACTCAGAAGTAACTCATTTATGCTCACATTGCATTGGGGAAAACTGTCATATGGTCACACCTAACTTTAAGGAGGTAAGGAAGTGCCATCTTCTCATGCACCCAGAGGGAGAGAAGAACAGGAGTTATTGATGAAAATTTACGTAAAGATAACATAAACATATTGACCTAGATTACCTGGAATTAACTGGAAATTAAATAACTAACTTCTGGCAAGTCATGGTGACTCATGCCTGTGTTCCCAGCTCTTTGGGATGCCAAGGTAGGAGGACCACTTGAGCCCAGAAGTTTGAGAACAGCTTGAGCATCATAAACACATCTCTGCAAAAAAATTAAAAATTAGCCAGGCATGGTGGCATGCATATGTAGTCTTAGCTACTTGGGAAGCTAAGGTGGAAGAATGCTTGAGCCCAGGAGGTTGAGACTACAGTGAGCTGTGATTGTGCCACTGCACTCCAGCCTGGGCGACAGAGGAAGACATTGTCTTAAACACAAACAAACAAATAAATAATTTCCCAACTCCTAAGAGAATAGGGGCTCAGAAGATAATACACATTTAGTTAAAGAAAAATAAAGCTACATTGCTTTATGTGATTTTGAGATTCCTAACACAAATTTAAGGTCAGGACACTTAGATTTCCAGAACTGTGGCATTTCCATCATGTACCAGTTATCTATTACCACAATAATTCTATATCACAAACAACCACAGAACTCAGTGGTTTAAAGCAATGTCCATTTGTTGTAGTTCACAAGTCTGTAGGTTGGCTTAGTATGTCCTCTGGACTAAGTCAGGCCCAACTTCTATCAGGCAGAGCTGACTTATGCACCTTGGTCAGCTAGCAGGCTGGCTGGAGGTGGCTGGTCTAGGATGTCCTGTGTAGGAAGGACTCAGCTCTCTTTCATACCCATTCTCATCCTCTAGCAAGTTGGTCCAGGCTCATTCTCAGGATTGTACAAGGTTCTGAAAACTTGAGCGCAAGACATACAGAAACAGAAACAAAGGGCAAGAGAACTAAGTGGCTTCGAAACAGCACCCCATCACTTCTGCCACATTCTACTGGCCAAAGCAAGATGCAAAGGAAGTAAATATTCAAGAATTTTCAATATTTGAGAATATTCAAGAATTCAAATTTCAAATATTCAAGAATATCCAAGATCTCTACCTCCTAATAGGACTAGCTTGCAAAAGGTATAGATACAAAGAGGGATGGAGAATTGGGGCCATTTTTATGTCAATCTAACATACACATGGAAGGAGACTTAATTCAAAGGCCTGATAGTTCTTAAACTTGAGCATGCATCAGAATCACTGAGAGTGCTTGTTAAGAAACAAACTGCTTAGGCTAGGTGCGGAGGCTCATACCTGTAATCCCAGCGCTTTCAGAGGCCAAGGCAGGTGGATCACCTGAGGTCAGGAGTTTGCAACCAGCCTGGCCAACATGGTGAAACATTGATTAGCTATTAGCTAGCAAGCTTAAACCCTCAATTAAGTGTCTTGGTATGTGGGGAAGGGAGGAGGGGAATGAGAGGAAATAAGAGACATTTTCATTGGAGGTAAATAAAAAATGAATCTTTTATATTTTGTAAGAACACAAAAACTTGGCCAGCCATTGTGATGGGTGCATGTAATCCCAGCTACTCAGGAGGCTGAGGCAGGAGAATCACTTGAACCTGGAAGGCAGAGGTTGCAGTGAGCCCAGATCCTGCCACTGCACTCCAGCCTGTGTGACAGAGCAAGACTCTCTCAAAAAATAAAAATAAAATAAAAAATAAATTAAAAATAATACTAAATAAAGAAACAAACCACTGAGGGCCATTCCTGGAGTTTATCACTCAGTAGGTCTGGGGCCAAAGAATTTGCATTTTTTATTTCATTCCCTGCTGATACCAATGCTGCTGGCCAAAACCTGACAATTTGAGAACCACTACAATAGCCTCTCTTACAAATTAGAGAAATGGGAGATGTAAAAGAATCACCTGGGTTATATAGCATGTTTAAGCCAATGCCAGAAATGGACCCCACATTTCCAGCCTGGGATTTCTTTCCACAACACCTCACTCCACTCTACAAGTCACTGCCTTTTCTTTGTTTGCCTCTGCCTTGAATATTGTCATTATTTTTATTATCATCATTAGCAATGATTAAAAAGATTGAGGCACGACAAGGTGTAACATTCTGTCTAAGGCATATTAAAAGCTCTGCCTGAGAGGCCTAGCCTCAGTCACAGCCAGACATGTACTACTCTGCCTGGGCAACCCCCATGACATCACTCTTAAATTAAGCAGTCCCTGTCAACTAAGCCATTAATCTACTCAAGAGGTTAAATGTGTCCCTATGAATCACATGTGAGCTCGGTGTTCCCAGGTGAGAATGCAGCAACTCCACCTATATTTTCCCCATCTTAAACAGATGGTTTTCATTATGTCTTTTGTCAGTCACCAAAGGGGACAGTCTCTATAGACGTAGTATGACATTTCCCTATGTAACCGTGCTGTATATCAGATTCTCCTAATTATTCCCTCTACCAATATGCCTTGTTCTTGAACCACAATGTCTGCATGGAGTCCTCCTCACTGAGTTGTTTTAATGTCACATCCTTGGATTTTCTTGAACAATACTACCAAGTACTATCCCATGAAAATCACCATTCTGTTTGATCTTCAATTCCGCTATTCCCCTTGCCCCTGTGTGAGATGCTCCTCAAAATTCAGGTTTATAAAACGCTCTTCATCAAAAGGATTAGAAATACTTTGGATTTTCCTTGAGAAAATGAGAATTATGGAACCAGTTGTTCCATTCACCCCCTTTTTTCTTTGGCTACCAAGAAGCTCAGAGAAAACTATGAAGCTTGATAGTAGTCAGGCTTGGTGATATACTTACTGGATTATTTTGTTATTCATTTTTTATTTCATACTTTAATTTCTACCTTCCCTGACCCCAAATTTCCATTTTTATTGTTTTACATTTCTTGCTGTTTGTGTGTGTGTGTGTGTGTATACTACCTCATTTTCCTTTTAAGAAAAAGTAGGTTACAAATAGTATAAACACATTATCCATATTCCCAAGTCAAAGAGAACATTGACTAGCTATTAGCCAACAAGCTTAAACCCTCAATTAAGTGTGTTGGTATGTGGGGAAGGGAGGAGGAGAATGAAAGGAAATAAGAGACATTTTCACTGGAGGGAAATAAAAAATGAATCTTAAAAAAAGGACCAAGAAAATTTAGAAAAGCAAGAAGTCAGAACTGGAAGTAACTCCATGTGACTTTGAAACCCCTTCTCTGTACCATCACAAGACAAAGTAATTCACCTGTGATACTCCAGAAACTCCAGAATGTGGCCTGGCAGGCTCCGCCCCAGCCAGGGCTCAGCGGTTTCCATCTTCCGCAGCACTCGGAAAACAAAATATTCCAGTTAAAATGCACTGTACAGTGTTACGTTACCCAGATGGAAGATTTATGAAGTGCTTATGAGTTTAATTGAGAACAGACACACAAAAAAGTAAAAACACCTTTAGCCTCACTTTATTTTAACGAAATCCAGATAAGAGGGAGTGCTTATTTGTTTTTGTTTTGTTTGGGTCAATTTGTTTCTAGATAATTTCACATGAAAAAGCAAATATTTTAGGCATTGGATACTCTTATGATGGTTCCCGTTCATATGAAAAGAGTGACCACATACCCAGAAGGTCCGATAGCCCATGATTTTGGATAATTTTTAAATACTGATATGCTTCTTGGACCATTTAGTATGTGATCCTTTCAGACATATTTCTTTCTAAACCTCACTCTGTCATGTCCCCCAAAGACGGGCAGATGGTGACAGCCACAGAGTGATGTAACCGGCGTGGAGCATCTCTCAAGGCGATGGAAACAACGTGAACGCTGCAAGCGTGAGGACACGGAGACGCCATCATTTCATCAGGGAAAGTGAGCACAAACCTGCACGAGGGGTCCTCGTGGAAACTTCTTCCTTTTCGTGTTATAATTTCTGTCGACTCATCCCAGCTCAGGGGATGCAGAGCCACAGGAGTACGCAAAATGATAAGGTTTTCCTTTCTATGTAAAAGTCATGTTGGAAGCATTTCGTTAAGAAATTGTAGAGAAAAACTCATCTCTCATTAAACATGATAGAAAGGGCTTAAGACATACTTTTCCCATTCACCTTCTCATTATGGGAAATGCTGCAGCCTGTGTCACTCAGGTATAAACTAAAAGGTCAGTTCTTCAGCAAGGAGGCTTTGTAATCTGTTAGGAAACGCGGTGACAACACCCCCAGTGCATCCCCCTGATTGTCACTTCAGCTGGTCCACGACTTCTCTCTTCCTGCTCCATGCAATGCAGTTGCATTTTGGGGGAGAAAGTTTCTCTTTTTGCTCATGGTTTAGATTCTCCTATGCTTAATATTTTTAAAACGTTAGCTCCATCTCACCCCTAATCCAAGAGATCCTCATCTACGTCCCAGAGTACAGGTTGATGCTGATTCCCAGTATCATCTCCAAGCACATCACCTCCAGAAACCTTTCTCAAATGTTCCCTTGACCCCTCCCTACAGGCCATCAAGGCCCACTGTTCCTGCCTCTGGATTTTTTAACCCCCAACTTGTCTATAACACTCACTTTCTATGACAGTATATTATGGGCATATGCATGTGCAGACGAGTAAAGTTGAGTACAGGTAGGTGGAGGTGAGTGAGGGTAGGTGCAGGTGAGTGAGGGTGGGTGCAGGTAGGTGCAGGTGAGTGAGGGTGGGTGCAGGTAGGTGCAGGTGAGTGAGGGAGGGTGCAGGTTGGTGCAGGTGAGTGAGGGTGGGTACAGGTAGGTGCAGGTGAGTGAGGGTGGGAACAGGTAGGTGCTGGTGAGTGAGGGAGGGTGCAGGTAGGTGCAGGTGAGTGAGGGAGGGTGCAGGTAGGTGCAGGTGAGTGAGGGTGGGTGCAGGTGGGTGCAGGTGAGTGAGGGTGGGTGCAGGTAGGTGCAGGTGAGTGAGGGAGGGTGCAGGTAGGTGCAGGTGAGTGAGGGTGGGTGCAGGTGGGTGCAGGTGAGTGAGGGTGGGTGCAGGTAGGTGCAGGTGAGTGAGGGAGGGTGCAGGTGGGTGCAGGTGAGTGAGGGTGGGTACAGGTAGGTGCAGGTGAGTGAGGGAGGGTGCAGGTAGGTGCAGGTGAGTGAGGGAGGGTGCAGGTAGGTTCAGGTGAGTGAGGGTGAGTACAGGTAGGTTCAAGTGAGTGAGGGAGGGTGCAGGTGGGTTCAGGTGAGTGAGGGAGGGTACAGGTAGGTGCAGGTGAGTGAGGGTGAGTACAGGTAGGTTCAAGTGAGTGAGGAAGGGTACAGGTGGGTGCAGGTGAGTGAGGGAGGGTGCAGGTGGTGCAGGTGAGTGAGGGAGGGTGCAGGTAGGTGCAGGTGAGTGAGGGAGGGTGCAGGTAGGTGCAGGTGAGTGAGGGAGGGTGCAGGTAGGTGCAGGTGAGTGAGGGAGGGTGCAGGTAGGTGCAGGTGAGTGAGGGAGGGTACAGGTAGGTGCAGGTGAGTGAGGGTGGGTACAGGTAGGTTCAGGTGAGTGAGGGAGGGTACAGGTGGGTGCAGGTGAGTGAGGGAGGGTGCAGGTAGGTTCAGGTGAGTGACGGAGGGTACAGGTAGGTTCAGGTGAGTGAGGGAGGGTACAGGTAGGTGCAGGTGAGTGAGGGAGGGTACAGGTGGGTGCAGGTGAGTGAGGGAGGGTACAGGTAGGTGCAGGTGAGTGAGGGAGGGTACAGGTAGGTGCAGGTGAGTGAGGGAGGGTACAGGTAGGTGCAGGTGAGTGAGGGAGGGTGCAGGTAGGTGCAGGTGAGTGAGGGAGGGTACAGGTAGGTGCAGGTGAGTGAGGGAGGGTACAGGTGAGTGAGGGTGGGTGCAGGTAGGTGCAGGTGAGTGAGGGTGGGTGCAGGTAGGTGCAGGTGAGTGAGGGTGGGTGCAGGTAGGTACTGGTGAGTGAAGGCGGGTGCAGGTAGGTGCAGGTAAATGCAGGTGGTAGAGAAGGGTCTTGCCTCAGAATGCCTGTCCATTCATTCCATAAATGAACACTTCTTGAATGTTATTTGCCAGAACTTTCCTAAGACCCGAGGACACTGCTAAATAATCTATACAGGAAGTCTGATCTTGGAAAGCTTACAAACTATCAGAAGGGGTAGGCATTAAATCAAGTGCTCAATTTATTAACTATTCACAGTGGTAAAAAGTGCCTCAAGGAAAAAAAACAAAATTCTTGAAAATGTATCACAACCAAACCTGACCAAATCTCAGGACAAGGGTTAAGGGAGGCTCTCTGAGGACATATCAGAGGAGTGAGTGTTGGATGGTCAAAGAAAAGAAAAGAATGTCAGTGAGAACAGCATGTACATGCCCCTGAGGCAGCATGGAGATGGGTTCTTTTCTGCAAAACTTTCAAAACCAGCATTGCTGAACCAAAGAGAAAGTGAGTCTGGTAGAGGCTACACAGAGGTTCCAAATCCATGCAACCTAAGTGTTCATCAGTGAATAAGTGGATAAAGAAAATGCCGTCCATATACACAATGGAGTACTATTCAGTCATAAAGAAGAATGAGATTCAGTCATCTGCAACAACATGGATGGAACTGAAGATCACTAAGTGAAATAAGCCAGGCACAGAAAGACAAACATCACATGTTCTCACTTATCTGTGGGATCTAAAAGTCAATACAATTGAACTCATGGACATAGAGAGTAGAAGGATGGTTACCAGAGGCTGGGAAGAGGGGTAGGGGGCTGTGGAGAAGGTGGAGATGGTTAATGGGCACAAAAAACTAGTTAGAAAGAATTAATAGGCTGGGCGCGGTGGCTCAAGCCTGTAATCCCAGCAGTTTGGGAGGCCGAGATGGGCGGATCACGAGGTCAGGAGATCGAGACCATCCTGGCTAACAAGGTGAAACCCCGTCTCTACTAAAAAATACAAAAAACTAGCCAGGCGAGGTGGCGGGCACCTGTAGTCCCAGCTACCCGGGAGGCTGAGGCAGGAGAATGGCGTAAACCCGGGAGGCGGAGCTTGCAGTGAGCTGAGATCCGGCCACTGCACTCCAGCCTGGGCGACAGAGCGAGACTCCGTCTCAAAAAAAAAAAAAAAAAAAAAAAAAAAGAATTAATAAGATGTACTATTTGTTAGTACAACAGGGTGACTAATAAGATGTACTATTTGATAGTACAATAGGGTGACTATAGTCAATAATAACTGTACATTTTGAAACAAATAGTATAATCAGATTGCAACACAATGGATAAATGCTTGGGAGGATGGACAGACACGGCATTCTCCATGACGTGCTTATTTCACATTGCATGTCTGTATCCAAGCATCTCACATACCCTTTAAATATATACAACTCTATGTGCCCACAAAAATTAAAAATTAACAACATTGTTTTAAATCCATGCAAGACGTTATTTGAAGAGCAACTGGAAGTCACAGAAAGCTGTGATTACTGATGTGGTGTGATTACTAATGTGAAAATCAAATGCAGGATTTTAAAAACACATTTCTAAAATATATTCGAAGAACTGCCTTTTCGACCTCATCTCTCCAGCCACACTCACTAAGCTCAGTTACACTGGCCCCTCGCTGTTCCTTGAACAAGGCAAGCAAGCTCCAGCCCCAGAGCCTTTGCATTTGCTGTTCCTTCCTGCCCCCCACCTCCAGCAGGCCACATTGCTTCATTCACCCAGTTATTTCATTCAGACTTCTGCTCAAATGTCCCCTCTTGGAATAAGTCTTCTCTGAGGAACTGATCTAAAGAAACATCCACTGCCACTTTCTATCCTTTATCTTGGTCTATGTTTCTCCAGAGTCCTCATCCCTTCCTGCTACTATAATACATATTCATTTATTCATCCATCTTTTTTACTAGACTCTGAGCCCACAAAGGTGGATTCCTTGACTCTCTTGTCCGCTGCTGGTGACTATCTTGTCCACTTGTCTATGTGCCTGGCCCCTAGTGGGCACTCAGTGACCAAGTGCTCACAAATGAATTCACAGTGAATGGGCCAAAGGGGGCAGGGCTGGATTCAGGGCACCCAGTCAGGAAGTGATCTGTAGTCTTTGAGTCAAAAAGGATGTGATAAAGGAAAAAGATTCATACAGAAAACTTCAATCATGTTTTATTATGTGCCAAGCACTGAGCTGGGATCTAGAGATAAATGAAAAAAATACAGATAAGATTTTTGTTACAAGACAGTTTGCAAGCTAGGAATTTATATTACGAGGTAATATAATATGATCAATGATATTTTTAAAACTTTTATGGGAAGTGATGCCTTCCATTAATTGACCCCCAACTTGTCTATAACACTCACTTTCTATGACAGTATATTATGGGCATATGGATGTGCAGACGAGTAAAGGTGGATGCAGGTAGGTGCAGGTGAGTGAACTGGCTCAATATCAGACACGGGGCTCATTAACACACACATTCACCCCTTTAATTTCAAACAGGTATCATCTTTATCTCACGGAAGAGGAAACAGAGGCATAGAGGTAAAATTTGCTGACTTAAGTCACACAGCTAATGAGTGATGGAAGGAAAATCTGGAACTTATATGACTCCAGGATCCATGCTGTTAGCCATGGCTTCCCCCTGCCTCCCCTACAATAGCCTCAGGGTAGGCCTGTAACTTGCCTCTCTGTATGTCCCCCATAGCAAAAGCCCTGGAAAACAGAGGTCCACCGATGTAGCTGGTCTATGAATTGGTGGTGGCAGGTCTACAAATCTATGTCGTCATCATAAACCATTTTAAAGTAAGTTTCAATGTCCAAAACATAACATGAGTCTACATTTTCTCTTTCCAATAGTAAGAACGAGAAGAGCAAGCATTAATCAGACACTATCTCAGCACTGTGCTAAGGGTTGCACATGAATCATCTCATTTAATTTTCCTAACAATCCCCAATCACAAAGTGTAAGAACTGTTATGATATCAGAAAGGAATTTTTTTCAGATTCAAGGGACTGGACTTCCACTTAAACTGGTTTACTTAAAATAAATAAATAAATAAATAAATGCTTTTAAAAGTTACTTTTAAGGGCATGGAGATTATTATCTCACACAAATGAAAAGTCCCAGCATACAAGGGGCTTTGGCAGGGATGAACGGGGAGCCTCAGACAATAGTGTGAGATCTCTTTTTGTCCATCTTGCAGCTCTGTTTTCATCAGTATCACCTTCCCTCTCAGCCACGTTCTAGCCACATAGTGTACCCAGCAGTTCTTGAGTTACACATCGTCCAACCACTGTAGGTTCAGCACGAAGGTAGCCACTTTCCTCTTCCCAATATTGTGATGAAAGTTCCAAAGTTGTGTTCTACTAGTCTAGATTTGGGGTCATCTACACATACCCCTGAACCAGTCACTGAGACAGGGAGAAATGGGATACTCAATTGGTCAGGCCTGGGTGGATGTGATATGGGCACATCACAATGACCAGGAAGAAGCTGATGATCTGATTGAGCAGGCTGCAGGTCCCTGGAGCAAGGATGAAATCAATCCCAGGCACATTACAAAAAGAGGAAGAAAGGGCAGCTCAAAGCCAGAAGACTAGAGGAAATGTCTTCACCCTTTAAAGATCTGATTATCACTTCTTCCCACATTCTGTTGCCCAGCTCCAGCTCAAAAAAGGCTGGAAAATGCAGTCTTCAGCTGGGCCACCATGTTTCCAAACACAATTAAGGGCCTTATTAGTAAAGGATCAAGAGAATGATGGATGTTGAGGACAACTACATATCTCTATCTCAGGCAGCCCAACAGGCAGTGGACAGCATAGTCATAAGACTGGACACTGAGGAAGAACAAGGACAATGCTTTATACTCACCTCAGCAGCCTCAAGGGCTGACACTTAGGGATGCCTCTTACATTGTAGGTGCCTAACTCAATCCGTTAGGGCTGCTGTAACAAAATACCTTAAACTGGGTGATTTATAAACAACAGAAATTTATTGCTCACAGTTCTGGAGGCTGGGAAGATCAAGGTGCCAGAAGATTCAGTGTCTGCCAAGGACTGGCTCTCTCTCCTTCAAAGATGGTACCTTCCAGCTGTATCCTCACACAGTAGAAGGATAGACTGAGGAGGCTCCTTCAAGCCTCTTTTACAAGGACACTAATCCCATTCATGAGGGCTCCACCCTCATAACCCATCCACCTACTAAAGTCCCTACCTCTCAATACTATCACATTGGGTAAATAGGTTCCAACATATAAATTTTGGGGGACACATATATTCAGACCACAACAGCATCCCACAGTGTAAGGGGAAGAAACAAATGAATGAATTTTCACACTTATTTAAGAAAGAAACTTATCTTTCCCCGAAAATGGGGGAAAGATACTGTTACTGCAATATAATGCCAGAGACTAGGTAGTTTGTAAAGAAAAAGAGGTTTACTTGGCTCATGGTTCTAGAGGCTGGGAAGTTCAAGAGCATGGCAGCAGCTTCTAGTGAGAGCCTCATACTACATCATAACATGGTGGAAAAGTGGAAGAGCAAGTGAGTGCTTGTGAAAAAGACTCAAGAGTGAGCCAACCTCACTTTCACAACAACCCACTTTTGAAAACTAACTCACTCCTTAGATAATGGTATTAATCTTAAGATTAAATCTTGAGATTAAAGTTCTCTAGAACTAACTCACTCCTCTGATAACGGCATTAATCCATATTTGAAAGGTGTGCCCTCATTACTCAATCACCTTTTAAATGCCCCACCTCTTACTGTTGTTGCATTAACAATTAAGTTTCTAATATATGACCTTTGGGGGACCCATTCAAACCATAGCACCTATCCTATATAAGGTCTTTCCCCTTAAAGTTTAGCATATCAGTCATTAACTGCTAGAACTATCATACTTCTATGCGTTGTTGCCTATGTCAAGGACTCCTAAGCAATGGCAAAAAAAATCCTACAAGATAGTGAGAAAATGTCCACATTAAACATATGCTAATATATAATGGTTAAAAAAAAAAAGTCTAAATCTAGAGACCAATAATATGGATTTTAATCCCAACCTAGCCATCTATAAACAGTATCATCTTGGGCAATATTCTGCATTTGTTGTTTATAAACACTGGTTTAGTCAATTATAGCAAGGGTGAAATTAATAAATTAGCCACCACCTCACATGGTTGTCATTAAGGTTAAATTTGAAAGCATATGTAAAATATTTGGCATAATATCTTGCATATATATCTACTGAGCTCTTTGTCTGTGTAATTATTGTCATTAACGACAATAATAGTAATCAGCAGGGTGCTGCTAAAAACACCAAATATAACAAGAGCAGCACAACTAACATTTTTGAGCACTTAGTACAGGCCAGGAACAATACAAAGGGCTTTATGAGAAATCATCTCATTTAAACCACATATTCAATTCCATCTTTATAAAGTGGGTTTTATTATTTCTCCCATTTTGTAAAGAAGAAAACTGAGACACAGAGAGGTGTGGCAGACAGACTCTAGGATTAGCCTCAATGATACCTACTTCCTGGTATTCATGGCATTATGCGATTTCCCTCCCCATACAGTAACTTCCATCTTACTGGCTGAGTCTCTCCCTTGCTGACTTTCATAATACAAGCTACCATGTTGGAGGGGTTCACCTAGCAAGAAACTGAGGGTGGCTTCTGGCCAGCGGCCAGTCAGCCAGTGAAGAAATGAGGCCTTAGTGTCACAAGTCTTCAGGAACTGACTCCTGCCAAAAGACATGGGACTGAGCTTGGAAGGGGGCCTTCCCAGCTGAGCCTTCAGAAGAGACCCCATCTCTGGCTAATACCTTGACTGCAGTCTCAGGAAAGACCATGAAACAGACAACCCAGCTAAGAGGTGCCCAGATCCCTGACCCATAATAAATATGAGATAATAAATACGTGTTGTTTTAAGCTGCTATATTTTGGGGGTAATCTGTTACACAGTAATGGATAACCAACACAAAGAGCTACCATACTTGCCTAAGAATAAAAGAAAAAGCACTGACTTGCAAGTCAAGAGGCCCACTAGACATTAAATCCTTCAACAGCAGGAGTGAACTTTCAGCATCTAGATTCTGGCACAAAGCAAAGGATGCTAGGGAAGTGTTTTCAGGGAAAAGAAACAGCATCAGAAAAGGCCCCAAATAAAAGAACAAGGCTTAGTCTACTTAAACAAGCACTTTTCTTTTCTTTTTTTTTTTTTTTTTTTTTTTTTGAGACTGAGTCTCACTCTGTTGCCAGGCTGGAGTGCAGTGGCACAATCTTGGCTCACTGCAACCTCCACCTCCCGGGTTCAAGCAATTCTCCTGCCTCAGCCTCCGAAGGAGCTGGGACTACAGGTGCATGCCACCAAGCCCAGCTAATTTTTTTGTATTTTTGGTAGAGACAGGGCTTCACCATGTTGGCCAGGATGGTCCCAATCTCTTGACCTCGTGATCCGCCCACCTCGACCTCCCAAAGAGCTGGGATTACAGGTGTGAGGTACCACGCCCAGACCACTCCTCATATTTTAATGTGCATATGCATGACCTGGGATGATTGTTAAGATGGTGATTCTGATTCAACAGGTCTGGGATGGAGCCTAAGAGTCTGCATTTCTAACAGGCTCCTAGGGAATATCAATGCAGCTGATCCCAGAACCACACTTTGAATAGCACAAGTATAAACCATAAGGACATTTATTGCTTACTCAACAAAAAATTCGAAGTGGATGGTCCAGAGTTGGTCAAGCCTTTTGGCCAGGGTCTGACATTTGGAAGGACATGGGACATGTTTAGATATGTACAATATGACATAATATAATGTTGTATAATGTAATGTAAATCATAAAATTTATATACTCATATATAAGTATGCAGTAACATAGTTCATTATTCTCTATATATGTATACACAAATTTTAATGACTGGCACTGCATGGTCCTTGGTCAAACAAAGCAGGTAAAAGCTATGAATGGTATGGCCATAATGGTGTACACTAAAAGTATAACACATTTACATATATGTGTGCATATGCATACGTATATGTATAAGAATACACATAAACATATGCATAACTGGCTTGAGCTGGCACTCATCCCCTTTAGAGGGGATAGGTCACAGCTCATCCTGCTTTGCTCTGGCCTCCGTCCCTCAGGAGTTCACAACCAGCATGGTTTATTTGGAAACCATGCTTCTATAAGGTTTCTTGGCTATAGTGCTCTTTCACAGTCTATGCATGGGACAGAAAAGTTCCAGTTACTTTAGTCTGACTTTGGGTGGTGACTACACTTTGTACCTCCCACAAAAAGGACCCATTTCTTGCAGGACTTATTTCCACCCCTTTATGTTTACCCGGGAGTACAGTCAGACCAGCACTCAGCATCCCAGATCCAAATACTCTGTTGTTTTGTACCAGGTTGAGGCCCTACCATTTCTTGGTTCATCCCTGATGTCACCTAATACACTGTTGACCTTCCTGGCCACCGCTACGCAGTGGTCCAAGGTCTTTGAGAACAACCTGTGTGCACAGAATAACAACTGATGAATAGAAGCATTGCTCCTTCTCTTCCCCGCCCCCCACCCCGCCCCATCTCTCTAACATTGACAGCAGTTGCCAAAGACGTAACCCCCAGGGGCCTGGTTGTCTTGCTTTACCTTGGTGTCTTTATGATATCAGGCCTGGATGTCAAAACTCCCGAATACCCTGGGTTTCATTTTCATTGCACTGAAACAGCTCTTTACTGTGACCCGCAAACACACAGATGATTGAGATGAGGCAGCTCTAGTTAAAATGCTTATAAATTACAAGTGGGTTAAGCCAGGTTCTACAGGTAAGTGACAGCTATGGATACAAGTTAGATGTTTGGGGATGCCTTTAGGTCCTAGTGTGTCATTTATAAAGAGTTGAGTTTTCCAAACTTACTGCCTAAGAAGGGTCATCTGGAGTGCTTGTTAAAAATATGTATTCCCAGGACCCTCCTTCAGAGAGTCTGATGCAGAGATTGGTGCAGAGAGCCTGGGAGCTCCTGCTGTTATAAACTTGCCTCAGGTTTCTGATCATCATCAGGGAAGGCTGGGAAACATCCATACGGGACTATGGAACCCACAAGTGGCTGAGCCCCAGAATTGCCTGGGATGTCTTTTAAGCATCCGATCATCTGGTCCATTTGGAAGCCATCTTTTGGGCTATGCTTCTCAAAATTGTATGTGCACAGGAATCACCTGGGGATCCCGGAAAAAATGCAGATTCTGATTCAGCAGGTCTGGGGTACACCCTGAGATTCTGCATTTTTAACAAGTTCCCAGGTAATGCTGCTGTTGAGAGTCAGCCAGGACTGATTACATAATTGGTGAGGCTCAGTATAGACTAAAAATGCTGGCCCCTTTATTCAAAAAGCAATTTTTAAAAATGTTTCTTTGTAGTCTCTCTCTCCATCTGCCTTGGTGTTTTCAAATTTGCTTTTTAATGTTGTTCTTTCTTGGACACAGGAATGCTCATGAGGTAAGTTCACTGGAGTGAGGCCCCATCAAGACAGAGGGCAGCAGCCATCACTGGACAGTGCCGGGAAGTGGGGAGCCAAGAAGCCATCCAGGGAGTGGACAGGGAGCAGAAGGCAGGAACTAACATGAGCTGAGGCTCCAAGTTCCAGGCACAAGTAATGTCCCTTTAGATGTCACTTACAAAACACAAATAAACATAGAATTACGAATCTCAGGGTGGCAACGACAGAGCATTAAACCCCAAGCATGCAGCCACTTCCAAGTGCTGGACTCTGCACTGGTTGCAAGCCCACAAAAGCTGACCACATTTTGAGTGGCAAGGATTTGGGGGGCTCAAGTACCCATTCATTAAAAAATAGTGACCCCAACCCATTAGTATCCATAAAGATAGGGTGTTCTCTGTTTTGGATACAAACACAACTAGGGATGGGGGAAATCATTTTAAAACCGTCTTCCATAAAGGAGTCCTTACAGGCACACAAACGAAATTTAAAAGCAAGGACTATTTTCAGCCAGGTGCAGTGACTCATACCTGTAATCCCAGCACATTGGGAGGCCGAGGCAGGTGGATCACGAGGTTAGGAGATCCAGACCATCCCGGCTAACACGGTGAAACCCTGTCTCTACTGAAAATACAAAAAATTAGCCGGGCGTGGTGGCGGGCGCCTGTAGTCCCAGCTACTCAGGAGGTTGAGGCAGGAGAATGGCATGAACCCAGGAGGCGGAGCTTGCAGTGAGCCAAGATCGTGCCACTGCACTCCAGCCTGTGTGACAGAGTGAGACTCCGTCTGAAGAAAAAAAAAACAAAACAAAAAAAGCAAGGACAATTTTCATATAAAGAATAGCACTATGGACACTAAGACTAAAGGAGACAGTATAGAATGGTACCTCAATGTACTAGCTCTGGGACCAGATAGGCTGAATTCAAGCCCTGTGGATCTTGGGCAAATTATTTAACCTCCTTGTCCCTCAACTTTTCACCTATAAAAGTCAATGATGAAGTTATCAACATACCTACCACCTAAGATCCTTGTTAGGATTAATAAATTAATACCCATAAGGAACTGAGGACAAGCACTAAATATGAGTTTTTAAAGATATGGTAGAGCAAGATTGGCTGATTGGGCCAACAGCCCATCACCTGTTTTGTAAGCAGTGTTTTATAGGAACACCCATTTGCTGTGGTTTAGATGTGGTCCAACCCCCACCAAAACTCATGATGACATTTGAGCCCCCATGCAGCAGTGCTGGGAGGTGGGAAGTAGTGAGAGGTGTTGGGGTTATATCCATGGAGCTCACATGAATAGAGTAATGCCCTCCCATAGGGGTGAGTGAGTTCTCACTCTCACAGGAATGGACTAGTTTCTCCAAGAGTGGGTTGTTAAAAAGAGCCTGGCTTTTTTGGTTTCTCTCTCTCTAGCTTCTTCTCTCACCATGTGATCTCTTTGCACACACCTGCTCCCCTGCCTCTTTCCACCATGAGTGGAAGCAGTAAGAGTCTTCACCAGATGCAGCTGCCCAATCTGGAAGCTTCCAGTCACCAGAATTGCATGCCAAATAAACCTCTTTTCTTTATAAATTACCCAGCCTCAGATATTCTGTTACAGCAACACTAAACCACTTGTGTGCATATTGTCTATGGCTGTTTTGTGCTACAGTGGCAGAGTTGAACAGATGCAAGCCTAAAACAGGTACTCTCTGGCCCTATACAGAAAAATGTTGTGACTCCTATGATAGAGTATAAAATCATGGATTTCAAAATCCAGTTTTCAGGAGTTGAAGGTTTCACATAGGTAACTTAACCTTCAATTTTTTTTAAACTAGGTCTAAGCCCTCTTAAAATTGTAAAGAGCAAATATGTACTCTCAAATATGTTGTAAATCATCCCATAGCACCACTGAGGCCACTGTCATACTAATTTGAACAGCCAGGCTAACTGGATTTTGTGCAGACTTTGGAATAAACCCTTCAACTAACTTTGAGAATATATTTAAAGTACTTGTAAAAAGCATCATGGTTTGCAAAGCCTGTAACTCTGCCATGATCTTTCTCAAATGTTCTGGGCTGCACATGTCCACTCCCATAAATTCATGCAAGCAAATGCACAGGTACAAAACATGCAGGACATCAGCACCTAAATGCCAGGCGAAGAACAGATGTATCTGCTCAGAGTGGGCACAAGAGAACAAATTACAGGATGTTCAGAGAGAATACTGTTACCAGTTGAGTTATGGCTAACATATTTGTCTTAGTCCGTTTTCTGTTGCTATAACAGAATACTACAGAGTGGGTGATTTATAAAGAATAGAAGTCTATATGGCTCATGTTTCTGGAGGCTGGGAAGTGTAAGAACATGTCACCGGCATCTAGTGAGGGCCTTCTTACTGTGTCATAACATGGTGGAGGGCATCACACAGCAAGAGGGCAACAGTATGTCAGCTCAGGTCTCTCTTCTTCTTATAAAGCTACTAGTCCTCTCAACAGGGCCCCACCCTGATAACCTCATCTAATCCTAATTACCTCCCAAAGGCCTTGCCTCCAAATACCATCAACATAAATTTGGGGATTAGGTTTCCAACACACGAACTTCTGGGGGACACATTCAAACCATGGCAGTGCTCATTACACCACCACAACTCAGTGTGATAAACATTATTTTTATTTATTTATTTAGGAGATGGAGTCTCACTCTGTCACCGAGGCTGGAGTGCAGTGGTGCAATCTCGGCTCACTGCAACCTCCGCCTCCCAGGTTCAAGTGATTCTCCTGTCTCAGCCTCCTGAGTAACTGGGATTACAGGCGCACACCATTACACTCGGCTAAGTTTTTGTATTTTAGTAGAGATGGGGTTTCACCGTGTTGCCCAGGCTGGTCTCGAACTGCTGAGCTCAGGCAATCCGCCCACCTCAACCTCCCAAAGTGCTAGGATTACAGGCATGAGCCACCGTGCCTGGCCAACATTATTATAATCTCCATTTTACACGAAAGAAAACCAAGGTTTAAAGAGGTTATGTAACTTGCCCAATGTCTCACAGCTGTTAAGTGGTAAAGTCAGGGTTTGAACAGGCAGTCTGGCACCAAAGCAATCCTCTAACTCAAGTGTCAACAACAAATGTTTTTTAAAGGGTCGCCAGATAGTATTTTCACCTTTGCAGGCCACACAGTCTCTGTCACAACTACTCAATTCTGCTGTTGTAGGGAAAAGCAGTCATAGATGATATGTAAATAAATGAGTGTGGATGTGTTCTAATAAAACTTTACTGACAAAAACAGGTAACTAGCTGAATTTGGCCCACTGGCTGTCGTTTGCCTACTTGTGCTCTAACCACTAATATATATGGTTTGTAATAGTGTCTATCAGGTAACTGAATTATGTCTGAGCACACAATAGGAGTGGAATAAATAATCATTAATATTATTGACTACTATGATGAAAATAAGAACAACTGCATGCCTTCGATTGCACTAAACAGTCAACTCAAGCTGTCTTTATTTTTGATTTTGTTTTTGTTTTTGTTTTTTTTAGAGCTACATTCATTTCTGTGCTGAAAGGTTTCCTCATGTAATTTCATCTTGCCGCCATCCAAGAGGGGGATGCTACGACACAATCCTCCTCTCCGATGGGATTTTAGTCAATCACATCTACAACACAGCTTGACCTCTGCTTTCAACTGGGGCAGGCGTGGACGCTGGGGATGGCTCCTGGGTCACAGCACAGCAAGCTGCTGCCACACTCAAGGCAGTAATCAGCTCACGGATTTCAGCCCAACTTCTGGGGGCTGGAGATGCCAAAATGTGTCCCAAACTACCTGTCAGCAATTAGGAGCCCAGGAAACAGGGACTCGGCTTGCCTGGTGGGAAGACATTTAAAGCATCAGAAAGGTTGACAATCCTCGTGGAAGGGTGGGTCTGGTGTGGGGGTGGCAAAAGGGCGACTCATAAACCACCAAATGACAGAGTCCAAATTGCTCCATTATGATGATGGGATGCATCCCTTGACATCAGGGATGAAGTCGGACCACATGTAACACAAGCCAACAGAAATTGAGAAAAGCTCAGTGTCAGATGAAAAGCAGTGATCAGTTTCGACAGCATCTGTTCTACTCCATTTTACCTGCTGCACTTTCTGGAAGCAAACACCCGCCAGCAGTGTATTCGTTTTCCCCCAAAGTTCAAGGGGTGAGATGTGAACACAGGCAGTAAAAAGCCCTGAATGTCTGTGGCTTGTAGGGGTCGTAATTCTTTCTCACAAAGTTACCTTTCCTGTTTCTATGAATTACTCTTACATTCTTGTAAGAGATATGGTTTGAGGTATTTATGGTGCATTCAATTCTGCTATCATTGATTTATTGAACGAAACCAGCTCGGGGATATGATGGAAAGGCCCTAATTCCAAAAACTCTTACATCTCCGCATGAAGAGCATTTTCTGCCCTGTTGGCCTCCTGCAGATGACCAGCCGAGATAAACAGAGGGCACTCCACTCTCTGTTGCAATGTGCATGGTGATGTGAAGGAATCAATCAGACAAAAGCAGATTATTACAGTGTCTGCGAGAGATCAAACAGTGCTGGCATGCGCACCCACACACGCCTGATTTACAGGCGAGCTGATAAAGTACTGCAGCTCACTGTCAGAGAACATGACAACTCCTTGAGCTTGTGGATAAATTATTGCTGAAGCCCATGATAACATTTCTCCACCTAGCAACCAAACATAACAGGATGTGGCTTTTAGTACGAGGAGCCAAATGATACAAAGACAAGACGCCCAGGAGCTCTCAGAGCTCTGAAGGCACATTCTAAGATGCAATCATGAAATCGCAGCCTCGTGAAAACACACGTGAAATCTATGTGTAATTAATAACCCTGCAGAGGATACCCAGACCTTTCCTATCCATGCAGATGCACAGAAGAATGTGCCCTCTTTTATGATGAATATTGCTGCAGCCAAAAGTTATCTCCCTCTGAGCTCTGTGCCTGGGACTGTGTTAACCTGCTTTATGTGAATCCGAGTGGGGACACCAAAGTGTGGAACCTGTCCTGTGCACCTGCCGATAAGTGCAGTCAACTTGGAGTCAACTGGGCCCACAGAATAAAACAACACTGAATCCCACAGTGAGAAAAACTGCCCCCTTTCTGGTTCTTTATTGATTTTCCCAATAACATCAAGGAGAGGCTGCAGTGTGGCACTAGTATGTCTCAAACACCCCTCTAAAAGTGAAAAATCTATTTTTTAAACAAAGAAAGGGAGACTGTATCTAGCTAGAATTTGTAAAAACCAACATTGTTTTGCTTTCACAATTTTCATTCAAGTCACCATCTTTTCCATTTGACATTGTTTTCCAATTAATGGAGGTGATATCAAGTGTCTGTTTAAAACAAATTTACTTGAGACATGAACCACATGAGGGCAGGAGCTTTGGCCCTATTTGTAAACTGCTATACCCTCAAAACCTCCACAGTTTCTAGAAAATAGACTGTCAATAAATATTTACCTAATGAAATTAACTAAATGAAAATATCAAGTAAGTGATAGTAGAAGTGGTGCCAATGTAGCAAGATTTGTGATAAGCATACAAGATGAGATAGAAACATAGCAAAATATGTGAAAGTGGTACTCAAACAATTAGTGTTGAAGAATGGGACGAATTCTCCTTTGATGTTCTTTGTAATCCTATCAGGCAGGAACTATTACTTACTTTTCAGGTAAGGAAAATGATTCTCAAAGATATTAGGTAACTCATTCAGAACCACAAGCCTCTATGTGGCAGAATTTGAATTCGGCCTGAGCACCTAGTCTTAGAGGTAAGCTCTGAGCTGCTCCATTCAGCTTCTTCCCTCTCACCTAAAGAACTACATTGTGAAGTAGCTGCTATTACCCCCTCTTCATACGAAAGAAAACTGACTTTAATGAACCTGCCCAACAGCATGCAGTGATCACGGGCTGGGATTCAAACCCAGGACTGCTTGGCTGACGGCTTCCACTAGGCTACTCTGTCCTCAAAGAAACTTGTCCCAAATGATCATACGAGTTGCTAGAAATTAGATTTTAACTAGTGTCTAATTAAAACTCTGGGTCACACCTACCTTGAGTGCTCTAAATGTGTTCCAGAGAACAGAAATATCATTTGATCAATAAAACAGAAAATTAGCTCAGCACCTAAATGCATTTGAGACACTGCTTATAATTGCCAAGAACAGTGGCCAAAGGTAAAAGCAACCTCAATCATGCTTGTTTTAGAAACACACAAATAGCCACTGGTACAAAACGGAAAACTTAGTCCTTTCCTTACCTTTTTTCTGCAGGTAACAAGATAAGCAAGTATTATTAGTAATGAGGAAGGAACCATGCCACAGCTCCTTGGGAGGAGAAACATGAGCAAAGGAGCTGAGAATCCCAAAGTATAATCTTCAATTTTAAAAAAGCATGACTCTTCTACAAATACAGAATGAATATGTGTCAAAAATTTTATTTAATTCATTAATTAATGAAGAAACCAATACAACGGCAAGGTTGGTTAAAAGGAGAAATTGAGGAATGAGGATTTATATCATATGTTGGCCAAAAGGATGCAGAAATAAATATACTAACAGAGTCAAAACTGGGTAATGTTCTACAGGGTCACTAAACTATCACCACAAGGAGTTATTTTTCTCCAAGACAGAAAACATAGTTAACGTACAACTTAAAGTATCTGGTTCTAACAAAACAGCAAACGGCAGCTAAACACAGGTGCATTCTTCTGTATAATCAATCTTGGGTGAATTTTTTCAACACTCACACTGAAAGGACATGGAGTCATTCTCAGCTTTATTTGCAAGTTTTGGATAATTTTTCTTAAATCATTTCATCAAGTTTTCACTATTATTTCTGCTGTCTTTGTGTGTATAGGAATGTAGGTGGCCCACCAAAATTCTGAGTCAATGTATTTGCAGTGGGGCCCCAGAAAGTGTATTTTAAGAAACTACCAATGTGATTCTATTGCTGATAGTCTATAATCATATTAAGAAATAAGCAGTTAAGGCTGGGAATGGTGGCTCATGCCTGCAATCCCAGGATTTCGGGAGGCCGAGGAGGGCAGATCACGAGGTCAAGAGATCGAGACCATCCTGGCCAACATGGTGAAACCCTGTCTCTACTAAAAATACAAAATATTAGCCAATCATGGTGGCTTGTGCCTGTAGTCCCAGCTACTCAAGAGGCTGAGGCAAGAGAGTTGCTTGAACCAGGGAGGCAAAGGTTGCAATAAGCTGAGATCGTGCCACTGCACTCCAGCCTGAGAGACAGAGCGAGACTCCATCTCGAAAAAAAATAAAGAAAGAACCAGTTAAAGTGATTTAAATTATAACTTTTGGCAAGTGATTCAATGAAAGATGCTTTCACTTGCAAGAAACGAAAACTTAGACAAACTGGTTTCAAGAAGGGAAAAACTTTAACATCATAAAGATAAGAGGTAATGTGGGCTCTGGGGTAGTAGATTCAGTAGCTTAGGGATGTCTATACTAGCGAGGTAGAATCTGTCCTCCCTCCACATCCTCCTGGAGCTATTGGCAAGATGGCTGTAGCAACTGCATGCGTCACTTCCTGGCCCAATATATAGGAAAAGAAGGGAGACTTCCTCTTACAGTGCAGTCTCTCTTCTCAACACTTTCCCAGAAAACCCCAATCCCAGTAGATTTCCCTCCACAACTCATTAGCTGGAATTTACCAAGTGGTCATTTCCCCAAGCCAGTCACTGGCAAGGGGAATCTGAATGGGAATTCTTAACACGAATCAGGGTGTACTGAAGAACTGGAGTGGGGTTGGCTTCCCTTGAGGCAACTGAGCAAATGTGGAAGGCATGGACATCTGAACAACATTAGCATTGTTTTAGAAGGGAAGTAGAGGTGGGTGTGGGGAAGAAATTAGTCCAGTAACTGACAGAGTCCAGAATTAGTGCATTTTTGAAAAAAAAAAAAAAGTTATAAGCATGATCTTAAAATTAGGTTACATCTCAGATGTGTGGACAATAGCAAAAACATGGAATCAACCTAGATGCCCATCAAGGGCAGACTGGATAAAGACAACGTAGTACATATACACCATGGAGTAATACACAGCCATAAAAAGACCAAGATCATGTCCTTTGCAACAACATGGATAGAGGTGGAGGCCATTATCCTAAGCAAACTAATGCAGGAACAGAAAACTAAATACCGCATATTCTCACTTACAAGTCGGAGCTAAACACTGAGTACCCGTGGACACAAAGAAGGGAACAACAGACACTGGGGCCTACTTGAAGGTGGAGGGAGGGAGGAAGGAGGGAGAGGATCAAATAACTACCTATTGGGTACTATGTTATTACCTGGGTGATGAAATAATCTGTACACCAAACTCCCATGATGTGCAATGTACCTATATGACAAACCTGGACATGTACCCCTGAATCCGAAAGTCAAAAAAAAAGAAGATGTGTGGGCAATTACTGTGATGCAATAGAAACCTCCAAGAACACTGCCAGGCAAGCTAACCCAGAGGTCACAGAATAGAATGGTTCACAGGCCAAAATAAGATGCTCAAATCACAGCTTAATAATTCAATTTATATCACATATCAAGAAACAAGGAGAAAACAACAAAAATAACCCAATTTAAAGATGGCTAAAGGACATGAATAGACAATTCTCCAAAGATACAGAAATGGCCGGTAAGCATAGGAAAACATGTTGCACATCATTAATCACAAGAGAAATGCAAATCAAAATCACAGTGAGACATCACCTCACATCCATTAGGATGGCCACTGGTCAAAACAACAGAACATAAGTGTTGGCGATGTTGCAGAGAAACTGAAACCCTTGTGCATTGTGAGTGGAAATGTAAAATGGTGTAGTCATCATGGAGAACAGTATAGAGGTTCCTCAAAAAATTAAAAACTGAATTACCATATGACCCAGTAATCCCACTTCTGGTGATATACTCAAAAGAATTCAAAATAGGATCTTGAAGAGATATTTGTACACCAATGTTCACTGCAGCAGTATTCACAATAGCCAAGAAACAGAAGCAACCCAAAAGTCCATCAATAGATGAATAATGAAAATGTGCCATATACATACAATGGAATATTATCAACCTTAAATATGAAGGAAATCCAGTCACATGCTGCAACACGGATGAAACTCAAGGACATTATTCTAAGTGAAATCCCAGTCACAAAAGGACAAATGCTACATGATTCTACTGATATGAAGTATCTAAGGTAGTGAAAATCATAGAACCAGAAAGTAGAAAAGTAGTTGCCAAGGGCTAGGGGAGGGGAAGGGGAAAGTAGTGGTTAACGTGTATAGACTCAGTTTTGCAAGACGAAAAGCTCTAAAAATCTGTTGCATAACAATATGAATACATTTAACACTATTGAGTATAGATAAAATTACATAATGTCTGAGATTTGCTGCAAAATAAGCCAATGTTTTGCAATTCAGATCAACAAACAGTACTTGAATTTATGCTAAGCAGAATTTTGCAAACTGAGAATCATGACTCATTAGTAGGTAAACTGATTTGGTGAACTGTGACCAGAACATTTTTAATGACAAATAGAATAAAGCAGAATAGAAAATATGAGTGCATGACATCCTGTCATGGCAAATTTTATTCCAAGAAACTTTTGTTTTGTGTGTGTGTGTGTGTGTGTGTATGTGTTGAACATATATAATATATCATGATGTAAAATATGTTTCTTACTGTGGGTTGCAGTTAATGAAGACTGAAGATTACAATCGAAAGCAAAGTCCTAATCACGGATGGGCACAGCAGAGACAAGAAAAAATAAGACATGGTTCACGATTTCTAGAAGAGACAGACACGAATAGATATAATAGTGTGGAATGCTAAGAGTTCTACTAACTGAGAGCCAAGAACTGTGGGAAGACAATGGAGGTATTGACTAACTTTAGCCTGGGCTTCACAGAAAAGGTAATATGTGAAATGAGTGTTGAAAGATGAAAAGGATGAAAAAGAGCAAGAAAGTTATCTCTCAGAGGTGGAATCAAGTAGCACAGAGGTATAAACACATACATGGTATATTTTGGCAAAAGAAAGCAATTTGGTGATGCTAGGAGCCTATCGATTGGGGGTCTGTAAGCTCAATGTGGTAACCAAGGATGGGAAGAAGCTGATGATACTGAGGAAATGCCCTTAATTTGAGAGGTTACAAACACATCATTTCTCTTTTGATGATCTCCACTGTTGATAATCTCTTCACCATCTTATTTGCCTAATCTACAGTTGCACATCAAAGTCAAAGAATTTCCACTTTGACTCCTCTGATGTAGCAATTTCACCTCTGGGATGCATGCAAGGAATTTTACTGAATGGGTACAATGACTTAACTATAAACATACTCATTTACAGCATTACACTAAATGGCAAAATACTGAAAAGAACCAAATGTTTAATGACAGATATTGGGTAAATAAAATTATGGCCCATCTATAACACACATTCAATTTTAAAATTTGATAAAAATAATATTTTAACCTGGAAACATGTTCACAATATATTGTTAAATTATAGATACAGGATGCTAAAAAAGATGTACAAACGATCCCTGTTTTACAGAAGAAAGTAAAAATAATGCTAAAAAATACTCTCTATATTTCCAATTTAAGAAGTGATTTATTTGTATGATGGAATTATAGGTGGTTTTTACTTTTGTCCTTGTTCTTTTCTCTCAATTCCATGTATAAAATTTTCTTCCATATACAAAAAGACTGAAAACATTTTTAAAACAGCAAAATCATTACAAAATAGAAAGTAACTTAGAAGTATGTTCTCTATTATTAATCGGAAAAAGCAAGTTAAAAATAGTATTACATTGTGGTATTTTTCAAGACCTAGAGATTAGGTCGATTATTTTTCTTCTTTTTACTAATCAAAATTTTGAATATCTTCCACAGAAAATATATTCTTTTATTTTATTATCTTAAAAATATTTGCTTCTTTAATTCTAACAAGGAATCTTTGTCTCCTTAGAGCTTCAGGGAAGGGAGTTGGTATGGTCTATACCCCAAAATCAATCACTTATATTTAGATCAGTTTATGTGGATATTGTCTTATAAATTCAAACACATTCCGAGACTAATTTAAGACTTACAAAAACACTGATTAAAAAAAAAAAAAGCTAACACTGAATTTAAAAATAAATCAAGAAGACTTTTTTAGAGTCTATTATTAAATCTTCAATCTAATGATCATGATTTTGCTCATTTTATTTTTAAAATCCATCACTCAAGATTGTTCATTGCATAAAAGGAGGAAAAAAGTGTGCAAAATGGTAGAATGAGCAAATCATTCTAACTAGAATAAGAGTTTCTTTTAAGACTGGGTCCAATGATAGAATTCTCAAAGATAAAATCTCACCAGCATAGCCCTCAGAAAACACAAGGCATACATGTTACTTTTTCTACCAGTGACCAATCTGGTGCTCAATATTTCAGTACTGCAGTATTTTTCAGCACGAATTTGGGTAATTACATAATTGAACCTCCTTAGTCCTTCTACTGCCTCTTCAGCTGTTACCTTTCCCCTGGCTTCTTATTTTTTTCCTAAAAACAGACACAAGTATCTCCTAGAGCAGAGCTTCTCAACCTTGCCTGAACATTGCAGTCACTTTTAAAATTCCTGATGACCGGGCTGCACTCCAGACCAATGTAATCACAATCTGGGGGAATGCGATGTAGACCTGAGTGTTATGAAAAACCCTTGGGCTATTCCAGTGTACAACCTGGTTTGAGAATCACTGTCTTCATTGATCCTCTTTCTTCCTTTGGTTTCTATCTGAAATTTCTCTTCCTTTTTTCAACTGCACATCTTGGCTTTCAGTTTCCATTTTCTCACCACTCATTCTCACACCTGTGATGAGCTGATTGTGTCCTATGTATGTTGAGTTATACTGTAAAAACTACAGTTGACTGCTTGAGCAGTGTAACACTTAGAACTTCTTGGTTGCAAATAACAGAAATTCAACCCAACTGGCTTCAATATAATGAGAATTTATTGGTTCATATTACTGCAAAGTCCAGAAGTAGGAACTTCAGGCATGATTTGATCAAGACATAAATAATGGTACCAAGTGCCGATACCTCTCTCTCCACCTAAAGCTTAGGATGAGCTGCAAAAGAAAAGGTCTGCCATGGGGCTCCACTCTGAGGCAAGGTCTCTTCTCATGACTATAAGATGATTACAGTCGCGCATGTCCTCACAAGCGTATAGCTGAGGGAATAACAAAGGCCCTTTCCCAGAAGTATCCAGATAGGCTTTATCACACCATAATTCATTGTCTCTGATCAGGACCAGACGCCCATGTTTACAGCAATTATTGTGGCCAGAGGAGTGTGATGGTCTGAGAGACTTGAACCAAGTTGCATGCATGTGGCAATGTGTTGAGACTCCATCTCTACCAAAAAAAAAAATTTTTAATTAGCCAGGAATGATGGTGCATGCCTGTGGTCCCAGCTACTCAAGAGGCTCAGGCTGGAGGATTGCTTGGGCTCAGGGGGTAGAGGCTGCAGTGAGTTATGAACACACTACTGCACTCCAGCCTGGGTGACAGAGCAAGACCCTGTACCCTACACCAAAAAAAGAAAATAAAAGAAATGTGAACTGAAAGTGGTTCCTCAAAGAAAAATCAAAGTATAGTTACAATAATTAAGAGGAGACAATGAGTGGATGTTGGTTTGAAAACATTACAGAAAGACATGCTGATAGGGTACGATGCTTCTGAAGAGAACTAAAAAAGTAGGATTGTTCAGGAAAAATCAGCATAGAGAGCTTTAGAGGAAAGACTTCAATGAAAGACATTAAAGTGTTTAATAGAGGTAGACTGCTTTGAGAAACAGGGAAAAATTAAACCAGATATAGTTAAAAGCTGATTGCAGACAGCAACTAAAACATTGCTCCTAATTTTTTTTTTTTTTTTTTTTTTTTTTTTTTTTTTTTTTTTTTTTGAGATGGAGTCTCGCTCTGTCACCCAGGCTGGACTGCAGCGGTGCAATTTCAGCTCACTGCAACCTCCACCTCCCAGGTCCAAGTGATTCTCCTGCCTCAGCCTCCCAAGCAGCTGGGATTCCAGGTGCACACCACCATGCCTGGCTAATTTTTGTATTTTTAGTAGAGACGGGGTTTTAACATGTTGGCCAGGCTGGTCTCGAACTCCTGACCTCAAATGATCTGCCCGCTTTGGCCTCCTAAAATGCTGGGATTACAGGTGAGAGTCACCACGGCTAGCCTGTTTGTAATTCATAGTGAAGAAGTATTCTTGAGTACTTGAATACTACCCCATAACGTATTTATCTGCTTAGAATGAGCTGCAAAAGAAAAGGTCAAAACATGAGAAAGTCCATAACTAACCTGGCAATATGCCTGGGGGGTAATATTATCCTTGCTTTTTGGACTTAGAAATTATTTTTGTTTTTTATCATGGCCATATTTGGTGCTATGTGGATTTTCTAGTACTATTTTAAAATTAACTTCTTCAATTTTATTACAAAAGTAAATAGTTGTGTGAAACTCTTTCCTGAGTTTGGAAAGCTAAAGCCTGAAATGTTTAGTTTTCCATCATCAATTTGGCAATGCTTGTTTTCTGGAGAAAAAAAATCAGGCTCCCAGACACTGATGGTGGCAGGCTTCTATACAGAAGCTAAAGCATTCCTTAAAAGAGTTCCTAAGCCCTCTGATCATGTCTGCAACTTGGAAGTCACAATGATCCCCATGGTTTTCACTGTCACCTCCATTTGCATAATTTGTGCATCCACATCTCTAGCCTTTCTGTTTTTCCTCAAGTTAATTTCAACAAAGATGAGATCCTTCTACGCAGAAGAAACCAGACATCCACTGGAGACAGGCTCCAGCATTTAAAGAACTCATGTTTCAACAGGGAGACAGACAAACAGAGCATCCCATTCTGTACAGGGGAGAAGCACAGACCACTCTAGTTTCATTCACTCACCCCACAAATATTTATTAAGCACCTGTTAGAAGCCAGGTACTATCCTAAGGAGTGGGGATGCAACAGTGAGTAAGACACATCAGTCCCTATCCTCATGGAGTCTACTGAAGGGAAACAGCCATTTTTTACAAAAGCAAACAAATAAGTAAGATAATTTTGGATAGTAATAAGTAAGTAATCAGAAAGAAAGAATCTGCTTGGCATAGTCTAGACCAACTTGAGAGGATGATACACTTCTTTACATGCAATGCTCAGGAAAATAGTCAGAATTGCCAGGTTATCCTGCGGTAACAAACAGCCCCCTGGTATGAGAGGCTTAAAACAGCAAAGGTTGGTCTTTCCTTCATGCTACATGCCCATCTGAAGTTGTTATGGAAGCCCTGCTCGTCATAGTCACTCGAGAATATTGTAGTTTTGTACTCTGCAAATTATTTTACCTGGAACTACATTTCTTAGAGTTTTTTAGTGTAGTTGCAGATTACAGCTGGCCACAGGGGAAACACGTGAAATCTAGACAGCAGATGTGAGGAACCCACTGAGTGTCCCTTCTTCAGCATTTTTAGGGTCCTGAGCCAGATGCACCTGCAGCACCATGGCACTGGAGACCAGCTCCTTCTGCAGGTCACCAGCATCACTGCGTGTGGAGGTGGTGAGAGATAGACATGGGTTCCAGCCCATCCTCAGAGCATCCAATTTATCTCTGTTCTTCCTCACTCTACATCTAGCTTTTCTTCATGCGCCTTCAACAAACTTCAGGCGCAGGCCCGTTCACAAAGGCAACCATCTTTCAGAGATATCTTGACCAACTTCCACAACTGTGTAAACTCTAATCCCTCTAATAAATCCCTTACTCCACATGACTCAACTGGTTCTACTTCGCAGACCAAACTCTTAACTGATGCAGCGACCCAGGCTGGCATAGTAGCTATTACAGGACCTCACAGTTTGTCCTGAGGCAACAGGAAAAAAGCTCCGGAGGGTCTCAAACTAGCAGTTAAATGCTCTAACTTGAAACTAATACATGTCACTTGCACTCAGAGCTCACTGGCCAGAAGCAGACATCCAGCCCCACCCAGACACAAGGGAGCCAGCAAGGTCTACCCCACCATATGCCCAGACGATGCAGAAAAGAAGCATGGGGAGCAGCACTGACAACCTCCATAAAAAGCCTCTCCAAGAAGAGAAGGTTTGTGCAGAGACCAGGCATTTGCAAGGCTAACAGGAAAGCATTCCAGTCAGAGGGGAAAGCAACTACAAAGACCCTGGCACGAAGATGAACTTGGCCTCTTTTGGGAGCAGAAAGAAAGCCAGTGAGGCTAGAACAGAGTGGAAGAGGCTGATGGTAACTCAGGACCTTCAAGGTGAAATTGGAAGTTGCTGAAGGATTTCAAAGCAAGGAAGTAATATCACGTGATTGGAGGTTTAAGATGATTCTAGCTGTCGTGTACAGACAAGGCAGGAGGGTCTAAAAACGTCAAAGCTGAGGAAAACATAGGAAGCTGTTACTGTGATCTGGCTAAGACAGGAGGGCAGCTTGAAGATGAGCTGTAGCCATGGACATAGATCCAGAGGGTGTTTCACTCCCCGAAAAAATCCAAGGGCTATGACTCTCCATCTCCTTCCCATTCCCCTCTCAAATTCCTTTTTCTTTTTTTTAATTTCCATAGGTTTTGGGGGAACAGGTGGTGTTTGGTTACATGAGTAAGTTCTTTAGTGGTGACTTGTGGGATTATGGTGCACCCGTCACCTAAGCAGTATACACTGAACCTAATTTGTAGACTTTCATCCCTCACCCCCTCCCACCCATTTCCCCCAAGTCCCCAAAGTCCATTGTATCATTCTTATGCCTTTGCATCCTCATAGCTTAGCTTCCACTTGTGAGCGAGAACACACAATGTTTGGTTTTCCATCCCTGAGTTACTTCGCCTAGAATAATAGTCTCCGATCCCATCCAGGTTGCTGCGAATGCCATTAGTTCCCTTTAATGGCTAAGTAGTATTCCATCATGTATACATACCACAGTTTCTTTATCCACTCGTTGATCGATAGGCATTTGGGCTGGTTCCATACTTTGCAATTGCAAATTATGCTGCTATAAACATGCACGTACAAGTATCTTTTTCATACAATGATTTCTTTTCCTCTGGGTAGAGACCCAGTAGTGGGATTGCTGGATCAAATGGTAGGTCTACTTTTAGTTCTTTAAGGAATCTCCATGCTGTTTTCCATAGTGGTTGTACTAGTTCACATTCCCACCAGCAGTGTAGAAGTGTTCCCTTTTCACCACATCCACACCAACATCTTTTTTTTTTTTTTTTTTTTTTATGGCCATTCTTGGGGGGATAAGATGATATCATGTTGTGGTTTTGATCAAATTCCTTTCTTCTGTTAATGGAGACATCCACTGGCCACATCACAGGTCAGAGCCCTCAAGTCACCTTCGACTGCTTAGTTTTGATGGTCAACATTGTTGTGTCTCCATACTCCATATCACTCCATACTCCATACTGATGCTTTTATCATTCCTGTGCACACTTCCCCCAGCTTATAGGTACTTCAGCTGCTAGGTTACCACCTGCTACTCTCTCTGTAAGACTGCTCTCTGACTACAGAAAGCTGGAAGCCTTGGAAGTTTGTACCTCACATGGCAGCCCTTGGCCAATGACTGGCTGGTGCAGGGGTAGGAAAGCCCAGCTCCCTTAGCTTAAGCTGGGATCGACTTGGAGTTATCACTTCCATTTGAGAATTTCTCTGCAGGATTAGGCTTAATCCTCTGGGAACTTTGCCTAAAATCATACCTTTACTTGGCCTCCTCCCCCTCCCTGTCTGCTTCACTCACTTCTTGTTGTTCTTGTTGTTGTTTTGTGGTTGTTGTTGTTGTTGTTGTTTAGAGAAAGAGTCTCACTCTGCTGCCTAGGCTGAAGTGCAGTAGCACCATCATAGCTCAGTGCAGCTTTGAACTTCTGGGCTGAAGCAATCCTTCAGCTTCAGCCTACAGCTGTGTGCCACCATTCCAGCTAACTTTTTTAATTTTTTGTAGAAGCAGTGTCTCGCTATGTTGCCCAAGCTGGTCTTGAACTCCTGGGCTCAAGCAATCCTTCCACCTCAGCCTCCCAAAGTGCCAGGATTACAGGATTACAGGAATGAACCACCATAACTGGCTGGTTTCTCACTGGTTTCTCCTGGAGTCACATCCCTAATAAGTTACTTGTACATGAACCCTTGTCTCAGAGTTCCGCTTTGACAGAGCTGGAACCAATGCATGTCCCGTATATAGTCACAAGGTTCTCTAAGTCTCTGTTTTCTAATTCCAGCACTCTAGGTGACATACACATGTTTTATTTCATAGTTTGCTGCAACAGAATTCTAACTCGGTTTACTTTTATTAATTCATTTATTCAGCAAATAGTATTGTGTCTACTATATTCTAAGATCTCGATTTAAATTCATTTTCCATTAATTTGTCCTGAAACACCATTTTCATGAGGTCACCTCAGTGACTGAAACCTTTCAGTGGCTCCCAGTCACCTAAAGAAGTTTTTCTTTAGGCCCGAGGAGTTTCTCTTATTAAAGGGGTTAAAAGATATGTGTATACATATGTGTGTGGGTGTGTGTGTGTGTGTAAGCAAGTGTGTGTATATGTATGTGTGTGTGTGTCAGTGCGTGTGTGTGTATATGCATATGTGTGTGTGTATACATATGTGTATACACACACACACACAAGTATATTTTATGGACCCTCAATGTAATGTTAAAAATTCATTATAATTTAATTTCAATATGCATAATATAAAACTAGTCATAAACTCTTTATACTGACAGCTTTGATATAACTATAAATCTAGAATAAATTTTTAAATTATATTCAAACACAACTACAGAACCAATAAAATTTAAATTCCCAACATTAATTTAATGTGACAGATGATGTTATTTTGCTCGAACAAAATCACTGATATTTGGCTTAATAGAGGAAGAATATAGTCTCAAGTTTGTTTGAATACTTAATCTGGTTCTGTATTTCAACTTTAATAATGCTAATGTAAGGAACAGCCATTCTCACAAGCATGCTGTATGAGATTGTATTAATCACCGCATTTTTTTTTTCTAATTCAGGATCATCAGAACCAAAAGTCTGTCTGGGAATAATCCTTGCATGCCAGTTGTATTGAGGCATCCATTTATAATGCTGCAGAACTATTGTGTTCATGTAAAGATAAGGCTGGCATTGTGTTATACAAATCTTTACCAAATGAATATTTGGAAGGGTTTTAGGCTAGGTTTCCTCAAAAGCAAACCTGAGACAAATACTTGGATAGAGGGTTTATCTGGGAAATAACGTTCATACTGCTAAGCAATGTGAGGAAGCAATATCAAGAAAGAAAGGCCAATGCAGCATGCATTAATAAGCAGGTGACAGCTCCAGGCCACTGGCAGTCAGTGCTCCTGAGAACTTTGGAAGACAATGTGAGCATGCCTCAGAATTCACCCACCCAAGAGGCGAGGAAGCAGGGATATTTTTTGTCCAACTCCCATTTGTCATTGGTGGATGGATGCTCCCAAAATTAACACATCTGGCCTGCCCCAAACACATGCCTACCAAGAGAAAGCCCCTGGGTGAAGAATCAGAGGGGCTTGCAGGTGGATGCAGAGCCACATACAAGAATAGTTAGTGCCAGTAGGGTGGGGTGGAAGGGACATGAATAGTATCTGTCCCAGAAGCAGATGATTTATTGGGCATTAACAGCTACACTTTCCGACATGGGCTTCAAGTTATGAGATCCACTCACATGGATGGACAATCACTGTATAGAAGAGGTCTGGTATATCCAGCCTAATGCATGCTATGAGCAGGTTCATTTGCACACGTTTTCTCTATGTAAACAATGGTGAGATCTTTATGCATTCATCTGCTGGGACATCATTTAGCCTTCACTTGGTAAGGAAACCATAGATAGTGCACAGTTACAGGGTTGATTTCCATAATATGCTCATAATGTTTTCTAATTTTTATGGAGAATTTTAAAGCAAAGTTTCATAGAGAACTTAGGAGTCCTGACAATAAGTGCGAGGACCCCCAAGATGTTAGGAAGGGCAGTCCACTGACCTTAGTAAGAGTAACACTGACCTACCGAATGAGGGTCTAGAGTTCCTGAAATTCAAGGCTGAAGTCTACCTTCAAGCTCCTGCATAAACTTTCTAAAGCCAAACTGATCCACTAACAATGCATTGACCACATATTTTCCTTACTATGTGCAGGATTCATACCTTTATGACTGTCTGGTTTTCATTTTAACCTATCTAAGTCCTACACAGAGGCCAGGCTTTTCTAGGTTACTCTAGTTTATGACAGACTCACAATTCCTAACACACATTTGCCAATTAATCACATGCTGCATCATAATATCCTTGTTTTTATATTGCTATTTGACATTTAATATGTTTATATGCATATCTCCAGCTACGCTGCAATGTCTACAATGAGACTAAGCCAAGAAGGCTTGATGGAAGAATGTGATTTTGCAATCATACCCACCTGCTCTTGGACATGAACTCAGCTGTGTACTAGCTGTGACCTTGAGCTTCCATGTTGCCATTATTTCTTTTTTTTTTTGAGATGGAGTCTCACTCTATCGCCCAGGCTGGAGTACAGTGGCACGATCTCGGCTCACTGCAAGCTCCACCTCCTGGGTTCACGCCATTCTCCTGCCTCGGCCTCCCAAGTAGCTGGAACTATAGGCGCCCGCCACCACACCCGGCTAATTTTTTGTATTTTTTAGTAGGGATGGGGTTTCACCATGTGAGCCAGGATGGTCTCGATCTCCTGACCTCGTGATCCGCCTACCTCGGCCTCCCAAAGTGCTGGGATTACAGGCATGAGCCACCACGCCCAGCCCATGTTGCCATTATTAAAGAGAGACACCTTACCTTTTTCACAGTGTTATTGTGTGGTTAAACAGCTGAAAGCATGTTACTGAGTGCCTATAACAGATCAGGTGCCCAGCAACTAGGAGTTCCCTTTCTTACTTCGTAAACCTTTATTTTCACTGAATGCTTTTCTTGCCAATAACATTAAGAAATTCCCAGTATCATCCTGAAGGTCTGGCCCTTGTGATGAGTTAAGAGATTTTTAGTTCCACTATGACATGCTAATAATCTAAACAGCCTGAAAACTCATTTTTATAAGACACTATTCTGGGGAGAGAACATCTGGATCTCTTTCATCTTTCTTGTAAAAATTATCCTGTCTGTGCCCATGGAAAGATAAAGAATTGCTACGGAGATTCTCATGGCCATGGTTACATTTTGTTTATAAGAAACTTTTTAATTTGACCGAAAGAGATGTTCAGCTAAGACATTTTTTGCCAGAGTTCACTCTATCCTAGATGCATGCTATGGACAGAATGGCCATGTAGCCCAGGACTAAGCAAACTGTCAGTCTCCTCTTCATGGGAAGGAAGAATTAAGACAGTCGGGAGGCTGAGGCA